>NC_138083.1:60069435-60669435 GCF_964212035.1 Myotis nattereri | reverse complement strand
CCCAGTAGTATCTATCTCCCAAATGCTGAAGTCTCCTGTGAATAGAGCTTGAGAAATTTCAGCCTTGTTCTCTCTCCGGTTTCTAATTGTATAGCCAACTACCTGCTGGGCATACATACTTAGCTCAAGATTCCAGGTGTTAAACTTATCTCCCCATCCACAATTTGCTCATCCACCAGAATTCTCTCTCTCTCTCTCTTTTTTAAAGGCACGCCATTTTTACTAATACTTACTTGCACAGGAATTTAAAGAAAATAAGTAAAACTCAAAGAAGTAGTTAGAAGCTTTTGTGTGCTTCTTAAGTAAGGGAGATATTTGGCTTCAAGGGATGATAAATTGTGGGGAAATGACTAGGAAATATGTGGGAGAAACAAGCGAAGGGCTATTTTGGTAAGTCCTGTTTACGCAAGCTCATCATGTCCATCTTTGATGTGATAGGAGTCATTCTTCTCTCCCTAATGGGGGGAGGGACACCTTCCTCAGAGGGAATTTATATCCTGCTTTTAGGCAATGAAGGGAGGGCAGAGAACTCTTCCTGCATCTGCTGACTTCCAATTGCCTTCACCTCAAATGTACCTTTCTGCCAAAGTGGCATATGTTGGGGTGGCACATTCTGATCCTCTTCAAGGTTCAGAAAGATCAAATACCTGGCCAGTTTACGCAGGTGATGAGTGGGGGAGTCTGGGATTTAAATCCACTTCTGCTAGGCTCTAAAGCATCTGCTTTTTAAAAGTAAACATTCAGAAAAACAGTCTGGTTTCCCTATTTTTTTAAAATTACTTAAATAATACTTTCATCCCAAATAATAACTGCCATTTTGTTACTATAACATGATGCTGCTTCAGAGTGCTTTTATGAATTAGCTCATTTAATCCTCTAAGTCAGGAGTGGGAACCTTTTTTCTGCCCAGGGCCATTTGGATGTTTATAACATCATTCAAGGAACACATAAAATTATCAACTTAAAAATTAGCCTGCTCTATTTGGTCAAACATTGAATTAACTCACCCCTAATGCCTTGGCAAAGCCAGAACAAATGATTTCACGGGCCTTATACGGCCTCTGGGCCAGATGCTCCCCAGCCCTGGTTTAAGGAGTGGAATGGCAGGATTTGCTAAACTGGATGTACAAAGGAAGAATTTACTGACTTGCCATAGCCAAGCAACCATTTGGTAGCCCCGCTGCCACCTAGTGTAGGTCTCCTTGTCTGTCTAGCCAGAAAGGTGCCTTTTGTTGACTATTTCATTATTGCCTCTTCCCTAACTGCCTACCCAATGAATTTAAATGGGATTATTTCATTTAACCCCAGACCTCGGGGGCAAAGCCTCCCAGGGTAATGTGAAAGTCACTGTTCTGAAATCCTATGACCTGGGTCTGAGCCCAGTGGGGTAACAGGACCTGCCTTGCTGGATGAACTGGAAAGGAGATAAGGCAGTAGAGAATGTTATAGAGGGGCCTCCACTTCCCTGACCACAGGCTTCTTTGTGGAAAGGCTTCCACCAGAAAAACCTGCTTTACTCTTTCCATCTGGATTGTTTATCCCTAAGGCAGAAGGAGTGATGTACCTGATTTGGGCGTTTGGAGAAATAGCTGGGCAAAACTCATCTGTCCAGGACTGCATTCTGCCTCGCTGTGGGTCCAAAGGGGTCTGTGTTGGTGGGAAGGCCTGTGTTGTAGGTCAGAGGTGAAGTCTACTGCAAACACCAAGCCATGTTCTCCAACCTACCTGATCTGTAAGAAAGGTGCTCTTCTGATTTCCATTGCCTGCCTCTGTTCAGTTGATTTTAAACTCAGGCAGGGAGAATAGATTTTATGTAGAACCCAACAAATAGATTCCTTTGTTTTCCTTGTTCATAGAATAAGGTTTCTTAAATACACTGAAAAAAAATTGTATCTGAGCAAAGTTATAAATAATTTTTGATATGTGAACCAAGTTTTAACTTGTAGGTATGAAAATGCTTTTATGATATAAATCTACTAGTAAATGGGTATTACTGCTTTCCCACAAAATCACAGGTGGTTCTGGTGAGGTTTGATAAGTATTTCAGAAGTTTCCAAATGTCAGAAGAGCAAACAAAATATTAAAAAACAAACAACTGAAGAAGTGGAATAATTATTATGCTAATAAAATCACTAAAATCCGGGAAAGGGAAGTAAAATAATTCTTTTACTTTTTAAATTAGAGTCATTAAAGTGATTAGCAGTAGGAAAGTGCTAGGATTGTCCTCTAGTGCCAATTTTTCATACAGAAAAGTCATAGCCCATTTGGACTTTCAAAAATTATTCTTGCCTGGCCAGTGTGGCTCAGTGGTTGAGCATCGACCTATGAACCAGGAGGTCACGGTTTGATTCCAGGTCAGGGCACATACCTGGGTTGCAGGCTCAATGCAATTGGGAGTGTGCAGGAGGCAGCCAATCAATGGTTCTCTCTCATCACTGATGTTCCTATTTCTCTCTCCCTCTTCCTTCCTCTCTAAAATCAATTAAAATATTTTTTTTAAATATTATTCTTTGTTATAGCTCTTATTACTGAGGTTTGGGAACCCTTCCACCCAAGGGAATCAGTACATCAACTCGTAGTAAGAACAGACTGACTGATAATCCTGCTCATTCACCTTTCCCCTCTGGTGTCTCAGACGCTCCTCTCCTCTGACTTTTCTTCTATGCCAGCTCCTCCTTGCTGACTCTTCCACCAACTCTTTGCTGGAGTTCTTGGTCCTCCCGTTTTCTTCTTACCTTTTCCATGGGCGTCCCCATCTACACTTGTGTTGAAGACTTCTAAATCCATACTTGCCCCCAAATCATTCTCCTGAAACTACATTCAAATTCCTAACTGCTGGAGGTATCACAGCTGTCTCCAACACAGCATGTCTAGAACTCAACTCTTTCTAGACACTTCTCCCAAATTGAAAGATTTCCAATAAAAGTCAGCTTCTTTTGACAAACGGGAAAATCTGATAATACAGAACCCATGTGAAAACAGCTGGCCTGAGGCCTGAGGCCTCCTGTTGTGCACAGTCTCTACCACTTCCAATGTCCTGTACCTGGCTGACTTCACACAATACGTTCCTGGCCTGGCAACTGTAGATGCCTTAGTTTGTGACCCGTGAAGTAGGTCATCCAAGATCATCTGCTGAATTTAGAAATGAATTAATGAACAAAATAGCATCACTCTTTTCTATTCAGACTGGAATTACCTGATTTTATTGAATCCTGGCTCACCAGTTACTAAACGGATTGCAATGTTGCATAACCTCGCTATGCCTCAGTGACTTCATCTATGACATACTCATCCACCAGAATTCTCAACTTTAATTAATACCACTCCAAAACAGAAACCCAAGTTATTTCTCCTAGTCCCCAGTAGACACTTCATCACCACATCAAACCAACTGCATTGCTTGTTTCTCCCACAGAATCTATTATTCCTTCACCCACATTCCCAGGACCCTCGTTTAGGCCCTTATCACCTTTCCTTGAAGAATGGCATTAGCGCTCTAATTTTTTTTCTCTACCCCCAAGTCATGGTCCTACTTAAAACCATCTTTTATTCTCCAGAAACTGGGGGAACCTGGAACAGAATGATCAAACAGTTACAGCATTACAATTTTATTTTATAGATTTTAACCCAATAGTGTTGAAGCCAGATTAAAACAGCAATGATCTGAATCCAGTATGAGCAGGGAGGGGAAGGGAAGAGACAGAAGAGAGAATAAACTGGGTAAAATGTGGTTAGCTGAAGAAAGCTCCCTTCTTAAGACATAAGAAAGTCCTCTGAGTAGCAACGTCCACGAACTATAAGATAATTGGTGCTAATTTTTTAACTCTTACAAGAACTTTTTAGTCTGGATAAAAGGACTTCCATGTTTGTTTAGGACTGGTGTAATCAGAATCAGCTTCACTGGGGCTTCTTCTAAGCAATGACTCATGTTGTTTTAGCTGGTGCTGACTCTCTGCCCCGCAGAGGATGACACAGCTTTGAACAGGGAGAGCACCGCCTGGCCTGCTGTCTCCAGCTCCACACACGCTTCCAGCCACTGGGCGAGGTGGGCGTTCTCTAGAGCCTATCTTTCTGCAACTAAGCACAATTCAGATTTCATAAAAAGAGTTGCCAAGTCAACCTCGTAATCACTGAGCTTTACAAACGAGGAGGCAAAGAAGTTAGGTTGTGGTATGTTAAAAATCACAGGGCCAGCCATCCTCTGGTTTCCAAAACAGAATGTGCGGAAACTTAGTCAGCTTTTTCCCCATTTAATTGCTTACTCTATTGAGGTCAGCACATGTTTTCCTTTAAGATTCCAATGAGAAGTTGCAGCCAGTGTGTTTTCCAGACTCTCCACGTAAAACTTAAGGAGATAATGTGCACGGGTAGTTGTAATAGTATTTGAAAGGAAGCTAAGGAAATGCCATTCTCACCACCACCTTTTCTCTAGTTCTATGCTAGTTCTTATTGCTTCCCAGTGAGAAAGCCCGTTTTCCCCTCATCCATGATCTCCTTGCTGTTGGCCTGGCTGTTCCCAGAACACACTGGACCATGTTGTGGGCCTCAGTCCCCAGGTAAGGGGAGCTGGTGACCAGGGGGCAGCAGACGGTAGTCAGAGCCTGGCTCAACAACTGTTTATTCCATCTGAGGCTCCAGCGAGGCACTTTCCCATACTCTCTTCCCAGTTGCATCACAGAGGTTGTTCCTTGCAGTCCTCACTCATGACTGTATTTTCATGATGCCCAGTTCCCATTGATAACACATTCTGAGCAACCTGGCTGATAAGAACAGTTAGAGAAGACTTCCAAAGACATGGCAGTTAGGAGTGGAGCGAGACCGCTCTGTTTATATATAACTAAAATAACTGTCCAATCTCTGTAGCTCTGGTGCCCTGAGAACCAAAGTTTATCAAAATGAATACCTTAAAAAATAAACAAGTGCCCAGAGCCTAGAGGCCATTCTGATTCTGACTTCTCCAGGAGATTCAAGTCCAGACTATAATGAGCCCTGGATTTGTTTTCTAAACAGAAACCCTTGAAGCCCAATCCAGGTGTGGCATTATCCATGGCTCCAAGGTCACTGATGGATAAGAGCTGTGCCCAGGCTTATGAGAGACTAGAGATGGCTCATGAGTCCAGACGGCCATGACCTATCTTATCTTACCCTAAATTTCTGAGCAAGACTTAGAACAGAACTGATCTTCACAAAGGTATGGTCCAGGACCTGGCTTAGTCTGTCCTTTGGTTGGTTTCCAATAGAGATAAGGTAAAAACCTGACTGAATACTGGGAGATGGAGAAGAAGGCCCCACTAATTCTTGTGGAGTGTTTTCTCAACATACATTAAGAATTCTTATGTTACAAGTCATATTGCCAGGAATAGAGTAAAATATACATTTTTTTAACCACAGAAATCTACCTTATTGGCTAAAGAAAGCAATTATTAAAACTAAAATGAAAAATTCTAAGAGCTAGTTACTAAGAACATAAACCTAAGGATTAAAGGATTAAGAACTGCCCTCCCCGCTTCTGCCCAAAAAAGCCAAAGGAAGATTTCCTGTCACTGACTGCTTGGGTCTCACTTTCTTGGTCAAGTTGAATGACTTCTCTAGCACATTCTGTCTATTTTAAAATATCCTTACCTAAATAAGACTGCATGAAGGGCAAGAATAGATTTTAAAATTAAAAAAATAATAAACTTGTAAATGCACTTCTTTCAAGTGATAACATTTTTCTAATTACCTACTTCATGTGGATTTCATTAAAACAAAGTAGGAATGGTTGCAAAGGAAAAACTAAACCAAACTAAGCATTTATAGCATCTACCATGTGGAAGTTGTTGATGCTGGCTGCTAAGGGGCATACAATAATACGGATCCTGCTCTCAATAAACCTACAACAAAATTCAGGCAGAAAAATACTAAATACATAATATATTAAGTAAAGTTTCAATATTGAAATAGCAGGTTAAAAAGCACCAGTTTTGGAAGAATTGGGAGGGAATCCTGGCTGTCTCATTACCTCACTGTGTGATCTTGGGCCTGAGTTCCTTCCTGCTATAGGACTGCTGTAAGGACTAAATGAAGTCTTGTATGTCAAGCTCAGTTACGGTACCAATAAAACTAGGCCTTCTTTTTAAAGCAGACACCACCAGACAGTGCATGATTAATTACCAAATGATTACTGTTACGGCAGATGAAAACTCTTCTGGCTACGAGGATTAAGGAATTCTTCAGAAGTTTAGTCCTTACTTCTTTGACTATGTTTATTCCCTTTAGTTTTGCATTTTATCTCCTGCCACTTAAATATGGGTTTAGTCCCAACCATTGACATGTTAACTTCATCTACTGTGTGAATTTTTCAGTGTGGTAATGAAGATAGGGAAAAGTGGGAAGGAAAGACATCAAATATCATATTATTAGCTATAATGTCATTTTAATACACTTAACATTTTTTCTAAACACCTGTCAGATTTCTCTACTGATCTGTAAAGATAAAATCCTTTTTTAAGATCTTTGTAGAAAGATAAATGCAATGGCCAGTGTTTTCTAAATTGATTTCATAAATGAATTCTGAACAGGAAATGTCAAAGGAATTATCGTCCTTATACATTACAGATATTCAGATAGAGATGTAAAGACTTATCTCTTATATATAAAAGATAATCAGTACCACAATTTAGAATTACTAAAATAGTACAAATAAATCTCAAGTGTTTGACAATTTCAAAACAACTACATACTACTCTGTCTCTGATTTCCGTTTCTCTTTCCTGTCCTTTGTCTTGTGTGTTTGTGTGCAGTCCTCATCTGTTCAGGATCAGAAGTGGAATGCACAGGTTTAATTAGTTTTAAGAGTAACATGAGACACTCAGCTGGTTCTCTAAGTGACACTTAGAGCATGTTCTCCCACCCTTGTAATTACTTGGCACTTACTGCCTGTCAAAAGGATAGTTTTATCAAAAATATTCATTTAGCGAGGAGTGATTTAACACATTTGATACTCGAAGAATGTCTCATAACCCCCAGATATTTAAGAAGATGAAAACACAATAAAACAATCTACTGCTTTCTTTAGTTCCCATCTTAGAGAATAAAGCAACTTTATTATTTTGTTTTGATGTACACCTCTAGTAATCACAAAGAAATGGACACATGAAACTTCATGGGATGAAGAATGACACATGATCTGAAACTCACTAACCCAAGTAACCAGAGCATTGCAAGAAACTGAAAGCAAACCAGCAAACCAAAAAACTCAAAGAAACCGACATAAATGCTATCAAAATCTTTTGTTAAATTACACAGTTTAGTCCTTTGAAGAGCATTTTCTTTACACAGCTCTAACAAGCTTAATTATCTAATCAAAAGTAGATTACAAAGCATGTTAAAAATAGCCATAATAGAAAAAACAAAGTACTGCCAAAGGCTTTCAGGACTGCCTAAAAATAAGGGGAAAATAACAACGATAGATAATACTTAAATTACATAAGAAATAAAACACTGCACCAACATAAGCTATTTACTATTAAGGCAAGCAAACTTACACATCGCAATAGATGCCTTTACTACAGCACTAGAAACCACACTGTCTTACTAATGAGTCATTAAAAATGGGTCATTTCTACATTATTTAAGGCTATGTCTGACTTTTCATACAAAGAGACTTAATGGCAAAACAAACACTCCGTTGCTTAAATGGATAAACTTTATTCCCAAAATGTGCGTCAAAGAAACATTTTATTCCCTTTGCTACAAAACATTTCACTTTTATTCTTTGCTGGAACTAATATCTAGAGACCATACATTGAGAAAACAGAGAACAGAAGTTACTTTAGAAATGAAATAGTTTGGTTTAAGGATGGAATGAGAAGAAATGTTGATCATATGCATATTAGAATGTTTGCTTTCATTATAACACATTTGCAAATGTTCAAGTCACATCCTAGGAACACTAGAAGGGAAAAATGTTTTCCATCAAGAGAAACAGCTCTAAGAAAACAGAAAGCCTCCATAGCCTCACTAAGAGACCCCAGCAACGTGAGACTAACAACCACCCTCTTTTTTCCCTTATCCTCACCCAAGGGTATATTTTCCATTGATTTTTTTTTTTAGAGAGAGTGGAGTGGAGGAAGGAGAGAGTGAGAGGGGGAGGGGGAGAGAGAGAGAAAAAAAAATCATTGGATGTGAGAGAGAAACAGTGATTGGTTGCCTTTTGCATGTGTCCTGACTGGGCAGGGATCAAGCCTGCAGCCAACCGAGATAGGAGGTACATGCCCTTGACCAGGAATCAAACCACTAAGCAGAACTGCCCAGAGCTAATAACTACCCTCTTGATGCAGAATTTCACTTAGCATCTTTGTGATTAGTTTTCTTTTAATCCAATAATAAAATTTTCCTTCCAAAGAAGGATGAAACTTTGAAAATTAGAGAATTTCTTTTTATAGGTTTCACGAACTCAGACCAGAAAAAAAAAGTAAACCATTCTATCACAAAACTGGGGGGGGGGGGGGGAGAGTAGGTTAAATGACTATTGATGCCTTTTTACATTTATTTGGTTGACTTTTTAAAGATGTACAGTAACTCCCCCATGATCATTCTCATATATTAATCACACAGAGGAAAATTATAGTTTTACAATAGGGAACCCTAGCTGACATCACCTTAAGCAGGTGATCGAAGTTAACATCAACATTAGTGAGACATAACTGACATCACGTACCCCTGACATGATGTTACTGAGAAGGGCCCAACATCATTCTGCAGAATTCTCACCCAAAATGCATATCTTCAGTTTAATCACGATAGGATATCAGACCAATCCAAGTTGAGAGACTTCTTCGAAACAACCAATCAGTACTCTAAAAGCGCCAACATCATAAAAGACATGGGCAGACCGTCACAGATTGGCGGAGGTTTGGGAGGCATGAGTCAATCCATCCTGGATTCAATTCTACAACAGAATTGAATTCTGATGCTAGTGGAAAACTGGTGAAACCAGGATAAAGTCTACAGTTTAGTTAATAGCATTTTACCAGTATTCATTTTTCAGTTTTATAATGGAACTGTGGTTTTGCAAAATATTAATATAGAGGAAGCTGGGAGAAGCTTACACAGGACTCACTGAACTACCTGTGAAAGTTTTCTGTGCGTCAAACATTGTATCAAAATAAAAGTTAAGAAAAAGTTGTCATCTTTATCCTCATGAAAGTGACTCTGTAACATCCTAAATTCTCTAAACTTTGTGGACACATGAAGGATTAATGACCAGGGAGGACGGAGTAGGTTAAAAATGGACAAAGCAACTGGCCAAATGTTTGGGCAAACGACAGGATCAAAGGAAATGTGCCAGATGTTTTCCACTCGCTCTACGCAGGGAGGCACCCCACTCAGCAGGGGCCCACTGTAAAGAGAAACCGGAGACACAAACTCTGATTTCAACCCTAACATAGTGACCTATAAATATCTTCTTCTCTCCTAAGACTCCGATTTCCCTTATTATTTCTGAATCCTCTAGATAAAGTCCAACTGCTCTGTTTATGTATATGCCCATAAGCTCACAGAAATGTCTTTTAACTAATTTCAATCCAGGAAAGTACCAATTAACATGTCATTAAAAGTTCCTAAACTTGGTCTTTTCTACAAAATAGTTACTTTCCAGTCATCGTTTTCATTTTAATAGAATCATTCTCATTCTAGTTATGATATGAGGAAGCCACATCCCCTTTACAAAAGTTTAACATTGCTGTGGAATTAGAATGCCCAGGATAACCTTGGTTAGCTTCTATGTTTGTTTTTGAGGAAGAGCTGGTTCTTTTCTTCTTCTATTTTTATCCTCTCTCAGGAAGTTTATGGCATAATGAGATAAACACAAGAAATACTCATGGCCATTTAACACTACACCTTCACAGAAAAATGTGGTATATTTTATCTGTGTATAACTTAGAAGATCTTTGAAACAAGATATTCGGCTTTCTCTTCAGCTCCTTTGTAAGTGAAGCTATTTTGTATGTATGTCAACATGTTCACCATGGACTCTGAATGAGGGTGTAGACGCTTAGCCTCTATAAAAGGCACATGATGCTAAAGACAATTCTAACCATTTGCTGTAACAGAACTGAGAATGTATAAGCCTTCATTCTCGTTTTTCTTTACAGGATAAAATGTAAAGGACAGCATGTTAAAAAAAAAAAAAAAGAATTACTTCTCTTCCCAACAAATACTTAGTATTCTTGAGTCTCTTTCCTGCATGAGCAAGTTGTAGGGATTGGTACCAAGACTATCTTACTCTTCTCCTTACATCAACACTGTGGTTAAAAGTGATAATAGTAATACTACAGCTAACCATTAGATGCTTCCTTGGGTCAGACACTATTCTAAGCAGCTGAAGCAAGTTGCCTAAGGACACATGGCAGTAAAGGGTGTGGGTGGAGTCTGACCCCAAGCCTGAGTAACTGGTGCTTTATACTGGATACTTACTTTAATAAAACAAAATGGACAGGCCCGAAAGAAATTGCAATGGACACCCTGCTTCAGTGTTGAAGATTAACAGGGAGAAGCTTGTGAATGAGCAGCCTTCACTCAGCTTCAGCGAGTGCTGGCAGGCGCAGCGGAGGCCTGAGCTGCTGAATCATTTGATTTTCTTTTTTTCTCTCCTCTCTCTCTCTCTCTCTCTCTCTCTCTCTCTCTCTCTCTCTCAGAAAGTGGCAGTCTAGATTTATGTCTTGATTTTGAAATGTTACTGCTTATTTCAAACTTTTTCTAAAAATCCTAGTGGTCTGAAAGGTAAAGAGCCATATTCTCATGGCAGGGACTTGGTTTCATTCATCTTTGTACATCTAATCCCTAATGTGCTGCCGGCACATAGTAGGTGCAAAAAGGTCACCTTCTGCTGTTACAACCCCTGCCATTCTATATTTGAGGTAGGAATTCATTAATTTATTCACCAAATATTTACTGAACTACTACAATGTGCCAGACACTGCTCCAGGCACTTGGGATACAATAGTGAAGAGAAAGGGGAGAGAGAAGCAACAGAGGATAATATTTTCGTGTGAGAAACAGGCCAAACAAAAACAAAAGAATATAAAGTCAGATGGAGTAGAGGACTGGAAAATAAGGAGATGGGTTGCTTTGAATTGAGCCCATGCCGCCCAGAGCTAAAGAATGAAACTTAGGAAGTTAGGTACAATAGTCCATGCTTCCTAGTGCCATACTGGTCACTACTCCACAAATATGTCACACATATGTAAGCGATTTAAAGAAAAGGGTCAGAGAGAGAGAGAGAGCTTTCTTCATAAGGAGAACAATAAGATCTTGCTCCATGGCTTGAAAGGAAGTATTGATCAGTAGTTAGTGAGTCAAAGGTTAATAACTTGGGCTTGATTATTTCTGTTATCTGACTCATGATTGATGATGTCCTCTGGCTCCACTAAAGACAGGAGCCCCCTTTTGATTGCTGTTACTGGGAACCAAGGAATTAAGCCATTCTCTAGTCATCTAGTTGCAACAGGGGCAGGGGTCGTCTATCTCCCGCATCAGAGGGTGAGTGGCACAAAGGTCCCTACAGAGAGGGTGCAGGGCAGTCACCAAAAATGCAAACTTGGAGCAACATAAATCTAACTGGCAACTGGCGTGGCAAAACGCTAGCTAGCTCTGACACACAACTCTTCTGCTCTCATGTATTATCATTCCATAAGACCACATGCTGAGTTAATGGAACTTGTCCTCCAGTTTGCTTTGGAAACGGATGTAGTTTCAAGTAGCCCAAATGGCACAATCTGGCTCTTGCTCCTGGACAGCTGCTGGGAGCTATAGACAGGACAGCCATCCCAGATGAGGCATATGCTTCCTACCGCCAAGTTGTATCTAAACATGCACAAACCTGGTCCCCAGCTTCTCATCAAATCACTCATATCTATTTCATACTCATAATTTGAGTAATTAGAGTCAATGATTATGCTTAGAAAACACCCTAAAACACCCTAAAGGCAAGTGTGTATGTTCAAGCAGCCTTTAAAATAATGTGCACAGCCCCTAAGACTGGAAGGAGAATGTTATTTTCTCATTGTCTTTATATATAAAAATTAGATTTTACTCAACCTGCACTTTTTTGGAAGAAACAATATTTTCTTTGTTAGTCAAGCCCAAAACAGATCTCATGCCAAGGCATTTTGTTCTTGTCATGGATACTAGCCAAAAAGATATTCCTTGAAATAAAAGTCACAGTCTGTTGAAAGCCTCACAAGTCCACTAAATTAGGAAACAACTCATCATTATCACATAACTAAAAAGCATGAGAAAAAATTAATGACTTAAAATAAATATACAAACTCCCCACTTGTAAAGAAAACCATCAATGGATCCATAGCTGCAAAACAGCCGCATTTAAACAAATAAAATTTCCCCTAAATATGTGTCAGATATCAAACCATCCTACTTATCAGTGAACTACCTTTGTCTACCCACAGAAACTTCCTAAAAGTCTAAAGTCTTTGGTTTCGTTCATGGAAGTTTCATTGGCCTTGATCTTGCATCAAATAGATGGAAACTGATAGAATAATTTAACACAGATTCCTGATGTATTACATCTAAACTGCACGTAATGAGATGGTTATAGGTCTTTTAACCCAAAAGAAATGTTATAATTGCATTTAAAGAATAGTCAACATTAGCAATAATGAAATAATACCAATGTATTTATACAATTGAAAGTTGT
This sequence comes from Myotis nattereri, assembly GCF_964212035.1. Taxonomy (NCBI): domain Eukaryota; kingdom Metazoa; phylum Chordata; class Mammalia; order Chiroptera; family Vespertilionidae; genus Myotis; species Myotis nattereri. Next base: position 60,656,738 of record NC_138083.1, on the reverse strand, counting down.
GGGGTTTTTTTTAAATCTATAAATAAAATTGTTTATAAACATCTACTGAGATTTACTTTTTGGGGAATCTCTCCATCTAGTACGCATTCGTTCAGGTGGCATGAAGTTACCTAAGAAGCTCTTCGAGGATTTAGGATAATGTATTGTAAATTCTTTACTTTCTGCTTGTGTTTCATTTTAAATGCCTTTAAAAAATTCTCCAATACCTCCACGGGTGAACCTGGCAAAGATGAGGCAGATGCCTGCTATCACCAAGTTGTCTCAAGAACACAACTCTGCTACCGATCGCTGCCTTCAGCTGTGGCGGGTGCGACTTCGTGCACTTCCCTCTTCCAATCAAGAACAATGCACAGAACAGCAGGCTCACTCCCCTGTCCACCCAAACTTGCAACAACAATCAAGGGATGGTGGAGGGATGCCCAGGCAGAGAACCCCGGGGCCAGCCGGAACCCCCCAGCCCGGAAAGCCCTGCTCCCCCCGGAGCGGCTCAGTACCTGCTGGCCGGGTGGCTGGCGGCGGCGCGGGGCGCGCAGCGCGGCTCGGAGCTGGGCGGCTGGGAGCGGGCGTACGAGTGGTAGGCGGTCAGCACCACGCCGCCCGAGTCCTCCACTTCCATCGTCAGCCGCGCATGTCCTGGCTCCCGCCCGAGAACAAAGGCGGGGACCAGCATGGACCAGCACCGGGACCCCGTCACCAGCGGGGAGGCAGGGCCCATCCAGCTCCCGGGGGCTCTCGCCGGGCTGTCAGGGCAGCCGGCCCCGCCCGCGGGGCAGCGCTATTAGCATAGATTGCAAAACACGCCCCGGAGCCCTGGAAGGGGGGGGGGGGGGCGCCCTGAGGACGAGGTGCTGGGGTGGGATCCCTGTCTCTAGGAAACTGGAAACCGGCTGTGATCCTTCAGGGCTCGGGCGAGCTGCTCTAGTCAGGTTTTTTTCTTGCTTTGTTTCTTTTCCTTTTCCTTTTCTCACCTCCCCCCTTCCACCGGGAGGCTTATCCGATCGCTAGGAACATTTCCTGCCTGGTAGCCTGGAGTGAGAGAAAGAAACCCGGCCCAGGAGCCCGGGCTGAGCAGGAGAGCAGCCAGGGCCACGCTTGTGGTCTGGGAAGAAAGGAAGAAAATGCGACTCTCATTTAAAGCATCCACATCAAAAATGGAAGAGCCGGGTGACGTTGCTGTGTACTTAGTCAAGTTACAATAAACTTGCTTTCCTTTCGGGCAGGTAATTCCCGCCTACAGCAGGCAGAACATGTCCCTCCCTCGCCCTCCATGCCACAACAACCAGGCTCTGACCTCACTCCCACATCCCTTTCCTCCTCCCAGTCCTGATCAAATTAACAGACCGCTTTCAGCCGGCCTGGAAATCAGGCTTTCTGAGCTGAAGCTTGTTACTGCCAGAGGTGTTGATGGGAGGTTGAGGAGGGGGGTGGCTGGCTGGAAGAGCCTACCTTGACCGTCTTTCACACCCTGACAGGGTGCGTTAGCTGCTGTCTCTTACAATCCCCTGGGAGCTGGGTAGAATGGAAAGGGGAGTTAGTGCACCCCTGGCTGAGGGATGGCCTGTTATGCTACTTAACATCTCAGAATCTGCTTCTGCATCCGTGAAAGGGGAAAAGAATATTCTTTCTTCTCAGGGCATTAAAAGCACCAATGACATGCTAAGTTCTCAAGAAACATGGTTCTCTCTGCTACTTCCTTTACAGCCATCCAGGGAGACATTTGTTTTCACTGCAATTTCAGAGGTTGGGAAAACAAAACATTTTTCACCCAAAATGCTTTTGTAAAACATGTTTTGTTGATTAAAGAAAGGGTGGGACAATAACTAACATTTACCAAAATAGTCATGTATTGGACCCTGTACATTAGCTCTTTAAACAACTCTCTGAGGCATTATTACCCGAATTTTTTGACTAAAGAAACTTATCAAGAATCCGTGTATGGAAAAGGCACTGAAAAGGTTGTTTCATTCCCCAAAACTTGCAGACACAAAGAGACATCTGTTTACCTACTGTGTCTAATGCCAAATACATTAAAACCATGACAATACTTTCTTAAAATGTGAAATAATAAAGACATAGTGTAAGTATGGATACATGTCCACAATGCCTCATCTAAAACCTTGGAACCAGATACATTTCAGAATCTATTAATATTTTTTCATTTTAAAAGTAACGTGGTGCATGCACCATTTAACATAGAACACCCTCCGCCCGGTACAATTAGGGGCAGCACTCTATATTTAAACATATTTTCTTTAGCAAAAAGAATTGACCCTAAGTGCAATAAAGTCTATGATTAGTCTCACATCAATTCAGGTCAGGTTTATCACCAAATAAGTTTTGGCACCAAACTTTTTTTTAAAAGGTGTACTTTTTACAGCTTTTCGAATTTTGGAACTACCATAGGAATTGTAGTAGTGGAACTTTTTATGGGTATGGGATTTCTCCTTGGAATTTTTTTTTTCTTTTCTGAACTACAGACTCACAATTTTAAATACCTGCAGGGTACTTCCTTGAATGCACTTTGGCCGTAACTCTGCCTCAAGATGTCCAACACCACAGTACCACCACCGCCAATCCTTCCTTGACATAGATTACTTTCAATCGCCTCCTCTTAAACCCTGCCCCTATTCCAAGTGCTGGTAGAGTGATTCCCCTAAAGCACAGGCCGGCCCCTTCTCAAGTGTCCTCAGGTGTAAACCACTTACTACAAAATAAAGTTCGAACTTGTTACAACAGCTTCTCCTTAATGTTTGGGTCACCTAAAACTTTCTCACTCCCAAGACCCTATGGCCCATTCACACTAGCCTGTCCTGCACTCTTAGTTTGCCTTTGCTCCTACTTGTCATTTTCCTATTTGGGAACCTTAAAAACCCTCTATCTAACCCCATAAAGGCTTCTCAGGTATTCCTAATTCAAAGTAAGCCCTCCTCTGGCCTCTTGTGAACATTGCTCTTACTTCTGTGGTAGGAATAATCGCATTCTGCCGTGGAGTAAAGCACAGTTACTCAGATTGCAGTGTGTACACGCTCTGCTCCTGTGCCCACCTCACACGTAACGATTCCATCAGACTGGTTTTTGCCACTGAGCCCAGATGTGCCCACAAAATTCTTCAAAACTGAGTCCCCAGCTGCAAGATAACTTTGAGACAGAACTATTTGCCCACCCAAGATTGTATTACTGTCCTCAACAAGTTAGTGCCTTTCCTTACATCATAAGCTAGTGTCATATTTTTGTCATTATATCATAGAGCCCATCGTGTTTTGCAGAGTAGGCAATCAGTAAGGCATATGTGTTCAATGAATGAACATATGAATCTAATAATGAATCAGTGGATGAAATAGCACTCTCTAGTGCAATATTTCTGTTCTTTCAGAGTAGCCAAGGAATTATTATTATACATGGTTCATGGGTCTATATGACACTGCAAACTAAAAAAAAAAAGTGTTTCACATGTATGTATTAATATTTTTCAACTGGGGATATACACTTAATAAAATACAACTCTGCAAGTATTCTTGAGTTTTCGGGTTTCATAAAGATGGTAGAGTGCACATCCTATATAATAAAAGCATAGCATGAAAATTGACCGAACAGTGGAACGATGGGTCAGCAGGGAGCGGGGCCGGCGAGCAGGGGGTGCCAGACCAGCCAAGGTGCATTCCAGTGAGCAGAGAGGGCGGGGGTGGCAGCAGCGGACAGTGGCGATGGAGGGGTGATGGGGGGCCAGCGCCATCCCCTGAGTGGCCCGCCAGTCGCCCCCTGCAGAGGGAGGCCAGACTGAGGCTTAGGCCTGCTCCCCCCAGGGAATGGGCCTAAGCCATCAGTCGGACATACCCTGAGGGCTCCTGGATTGAAAGAGGGCACAGGCTGGGCTGAGGGATCCCCTCTTCACCCGGAGTGCACAAATTTTTGTGCACCAGGCCTCTAATATTACATACTATAGAATACTCTATGCAAGACAGCCTCTGTTTGCCCTCCAGACCCACTTGCCACCCTCACTACCCTGCTTAGTCCTGGTGTCTGCATCCATGAGCCCCCTTGCCTCTACCTTCAGGAAAGGGGCACCCAAAGAGAGGTGCCACCAGATGATCTAGAGAGGGAGGAGGGCAAGCCAGGTGGGTGTTTATTTCCCAGGCTTCTTCTCTGCTGTTTTGCTGTTGTCTGGTTCCTTTTACAAAGTCATAGTTCCTGACTGCAGCTCTCTCCCCTGCTGGTCTCTCTGGAGTCCTGTAACACTACCTCTACCTGGCCCTTCAGATCTAGGGGTGGAAACAGCACTTAGTCCATCAAGAAATCCCTCTGTCTTCCCTCCTGCAAAATCCCTAATTGGTCCCTCACTCCACCCACACCTTTATAGACAGTCCCTTTACTGAGTGTCCCATCTCTTCCCGCCAAGATCCTGACAGATACATATCAGAGATTTAGGCAGTATCCCGTAGACAAAAACATTAAAATGTCTGCAGTGAGCTGTATGAATATACACACCATGAGGGATGAATACAAATAATAAACACTCTCATGTCAGTCAGTTCAGGTGTTTTTTCACCAAATAAGTTCAGGTCTGAACAAGTTTTGCATTCAAATTAGTTACAAAAATTTTTCAGATTTGAGCTTTTTGCATTTCAGAATTACAGCTATGGGACTGTGGACCTGGGGTCTGTGAACACTCTTGGCACGCTGGGAATCACGGGGCTAGGGGATGGCAGCACAGGACTGTGACAACGGGTTCAGCGCAGAGTAACCGGGAACCCTGGGAAAGATTCTTCATCTGGGAACTGGGCTGATAAATTGCCCCCCTGGTGGACAGTGGCCATTCAGGCTCAGAAGTAGCATTTCCAGTTTATCTGGAGTAGGGCAACAGTAGAGGGAAAGTCTAGTTTCTCACCCAGTGCTGCTCTGGGTGTCCCTGCAGCACCCAGCACTGGAGTGAGAACGGGAGACCTGGGAGTCAGCACCACCTCTACCCATAACAGAGCATGGAGCCAGTTGCTGACTGCACACCTGTTTCTCCCATGTAAAAGAAAGAAAACAGCCCACATCTGTGGAATGTATATCATGTGCCTGGTTCTGTTCTAGGCATCAGAACCCCAACTCATGAAATGCTCCCTGTAGCCTTCTCAGGCACGAGTTACAGCATCTTCATCTTACAGTTGAAGAAACCAGCTGTAGTAACCTTCCCAGACAAGGACATGGCAAAGCTGGGATTCAAACCCAGGCAGTCTGGCTCCCTGAATCCATGCTTTTAAATGTCATATTTCTATTTCATAAAAGAGTCGCTGAGATTCAAAATATATTCCTCCTCTATAATGTAATATGAAATAGGTAGGATCCATGTTTCTTTGTTGCAGCTTTCCATACATCTACTTAGCATATTGAAGGATAGATATCATTAGCATATAATAATGATGATGAAAACAGTGATAAGTGAAAGGATTGCATGTGTTTTCAATATACAATACTAAGGTTATTCAAAGACATATCTATTTCATTAACTGCTAAGAGCAGTTCACCAACTGCTCTTAGAATGTGCTGAAGGTTAATTCAGTGGTATTTCATCTGCCTTGTAAATTTGTGAGTAGATACACATAAATAAGTCATTGGAGAGTAGTGACATAGGTGAACTACAGGTGCACAAAGATTCTGCGCTTTCCAAATAAACAGAGGAGGCAGAGTGATAGACCACCAAACAGGGTCAGAGTTGAGTTGTAGTTTGAATTATGAATTTGCTAATGACTGTCTGTGTTACCTTAATTTCTCTCTGTTTCAATGTCCTAATTTGAAAAGTGGGGATTATCCTCAAATAGCTGTCGGGAGGGTAAATGAGATAGCATCTTTGAAACACCAGTCACAGTGCCAAGCATTCCATAGACACTCAATACATGCTGGTTCTCTTCTCCCTTTTTTACTATCTCCTGTCACCCATCTTCCACCCCAGTCTTTCTGGAAGCATCATTTGAGTTCAACCCTCCAGAGTAAACAACCTGATTTTGGAATTCCAAAAGTGTTTCTTAGGAATACCCAAAGGCGTTTTATAACCTTCTTGAGAAATGAGTCACACTCAACTGAAATAAACTTACCTGGGAAAGCCTCACAAACTCGGGCCCCGAGTGTAAGTGACATGGCAGTAAGTGTCATGAAGTATGGAATATTTCAGCAAATTCACCCTCACAAAGAAAGGCAAGAAAACAGAGCATTTATGCAAAACCTCAACATGGACAAAGAAAAGTGCCTCCTGTGGCCTTGGCCGCTTCTCTAGCAAAACTGCTTCCAGGAAAATCATTTCAGACCGGAACAGGAAAACAGGTGCAGCTGCTGGAATCTTTGCAGCCACTGACTGCCATCCACTCAGCAAGAGGGTTTGAAGTTACATAGTCACTGGCCCTATCTTGCAGGAAACAAGGGGAATGTGTTAATTCTATCAAAACTCCACCTTACCTACATGCACGCTTCCCCAACATCCTCTAGAAAGATTGGGTAAAATGAGGGGGGAAGAAATGCAAACTGCATTTAATATAAAGAGAAAATACTTTAATGAGGTGATCATTTTATAAAGTATTTTAAAAGGTAATGTGTAAATCTTGAATTGCTACCCTAAAATATTTTTAAAAACCTATTGGCACTACTTAAATTATTCATATTTATATTCTGAATCCTCTCATTATGACACAACTTTTAGGCTATTCTGATGTTTCCATTGCTCTTTCTTAGCATCAATTTTTAAAGAGATATCAGGGCCTATTTTTCCTCAGTAATTTTTCTGTGCTCTCTGATCAATTTGGTAATCAGGTTATTCAGACTATGTCTCCATGAGAACTTATCAGCCAGGTCAAGACTTTTGTTATTTATGTGATGGGCATATCTGAGTCACTTAAGTGACTTAATGTGATAAGTGGCTTCTACAAGTAAACTGAATCAGTATTGATTGGAAATGAATCACTACTAATAAACCCAGCAGAGTGGGGGAAGGGAATAGACCAGCTTTAGACATGAAGGTTTGGTCTTGTAAAGCTTTGCAATTTGAAATACTTTCAGCAGTGCCGTGTTTTGTAATTACACAAGGGCTTTATTTACTCATCCATCCATTCCAAGAACCTACAATCATCACCAGAACCCACAATACTAAGCACCGGGAATATAAAAATGAATAATCTGAACGCATAGTTTCTGCAGGGGCTGGGGCTTGGGGCTGGAGTAGGAGGTCGTCAAAGAACACTCCCCCGAGGAGGCAATGCTAGAGATGGGCCTTAAAAATGAGTAACAACGGGCCAGCTCAGGAGTAGGTGTCCACAGTGGGTGAGGAATGAGAAGCAGGGCATTCTGAAGAGAGATAACAGACTGGGAGAAAAGGCCCAGAAAAGAATCAGGTGGGTTGTACAGAGAAGCACCTTTAGTTTAGCTTTGCTGGATAATAGGTGTAAGGAAGAGAATGCTGGTGATGAAGCTAAAGGCAGAGGCCAGTTACTGGGGGAACCTGAACGTCATGTGAGGGTTTTAAACTTCATCCTTGAGTTCAGATGGGAAATCCACTGTAGGTTTCAAACAGGGTAGTTCTGGGGTCTACCTGTGCTTTTAGATAGTGTCCCCCCACCACCACCCGCCACCCCTACCCGGGGTTCTGCATAAACCGTTCTTCACTTAGTTATTCTGAACCTACATCTCTTATGCCTCCCAACCTCCTTTAGAGAAGAGTGTACACCAGAGCCTGGGAAAGAAGAAAGCCGACTTAAATGACCAGATGCTAAGCCCCAAAGTCCAAGATGGATTCTAAATAGCTGCTGAGAAGTTTAGCTTAATGAGTTAAATAAGTGCCTCAGAGGGGAGGCTGAGAGCAGGACCCTATCAATCCCCTCTGTCACTAGCTCATTATTGCCGACCAGTTACCTGCTTTGTTCACCGTCACTCCAGGCAGCACAGACCACCTGGCCTGGGAAGTGATGGAATCACATTAGATTTCCACTAATGAGGGAAGAACACAACAGTAAGATGCTTGGGGAGAAATGTGGCAGGCAGGGCTACCGATGAGGAGAAAATATTTATTACAAGAGTTCTTTGGTTGGAAACCACAAAAATATTCCTGATTCTGAAACAAGGAAGAATCTATACTAATAAAAGGGTAATATGCTAATTAGACCAGATAGACCAGACATCTTCCAGATGTCCTTCTGGACAAAGCCACAGCAGCTGTGAGGGCCGAGGAGGGCCGGCGCTGGCAGTGGCAGCAGCAGCAAAGTGATGGGGGCAGCACCTTCCCCTGATTGGCCCAGTCGCCTCCTGCAGAGGGAGGCCAGACTGCAGCATAGGCCCACTCTGAGCAGGCCTAAACCATCAGTAGGACATCCCCTGAGGGCTCTTGCCTTCTCTAATGGTAAAGCAGGCCAAGAGGTCATATACCATGTGGAGGGAGAGTCCCCAAATTAATACCTGGGTGTTTTTAGGTAACAAGAGGGAATGCCAACGTGCCATCAAATGACCAGTGTTCACTAGAGGGAAGTGGGTGCAGCCTTGGGGAGGCAAGGTTGGCCTGAAAGCGCTGGCCAAGAGGCACACTTGGGTCATGGATGGTAAAGACATCCAAGAGCTGAGACAGGAAGGAGTCTCCAGAGAGTGGGAGGAATAAGTGAGGCCCAGAGAAAGAATACATTTGCCTCTCTTGTGGTTTTGCCTATATGTGGCCCTGAATAAGGAGGGTCTTATTTCCTGGAGTTTACAAATCGAATAGACCTTGATTTTGTGATGAGCATAGGAAGGTTCAAATCCATATTGGCTAATCAGTCCTCAAATAGGGCCCAGACTATATCATTCAATAAGACTTACATGCCCTGAACTAAGTCTGGAGAAGTATTACTGAATGCATAATCTTAAAGTAAGTTTATGCAATGGGTGGTTAAAATGGTACAGTGGAAGGAAGGCAGGGTCTGAAGCCAGACAGGCTTATGAATAAATACCATTTCATCCATTTAGTGCCCTAGGATATGAGCCTTTATTAATCGCTCTGAGATCTGATTTTTCTCATCTGTAAAATGAGATGATAATACCTACCACACAGAGTTGTTGGCCAGGATTTGGAAAGGACTTGTAAAATCACTGTGTATATAATTTTCAATAAACGTATGTTCCTTTTATTATGCCATGCTTTCAAGAAATTGTTATTTTACCTTCTACTTTGTTAGTGATACCTATTTGATGTCCCAGGGGGAATTCAATAAACCCTAGCTATTTTATTAGTCAGCTAATACAGACATTTCAATACACTAGAGGCCCGGTACACAAAAATTTGTGCACTCTGGGAGGAGGGGAGGTCCCTCAGCCCGGCCTGTGCCCTCTCGCAGTCTGGGACCCCTTAGGAGATAACGACCTGCTGGCTTAGGCCTGCTCCTGGGTGGCAGAGGGCAGGCCCAATCCCTAGGTGCAGCCCCTGGTCGGGCTCAGAGCAGGGCCGATTGGGGAGTTGGGGCGCCGCCCCATCATGCACAGAGCAGGGCAGATTGGGAGGTTGTGATGCCACCCTCAGTCACGCTCAGAGTAGGGCCAATTGGAGGGATTGGGGCACCGTCCCCTGTCACACTCAAGACAGGGTTGATGGGGAGGTTGCGGCGCCACCCCCTGTCACGCACAGAGCAGGGCCAATCAGGGGGTTGGGGCGCCGCCACTCTCACACTCAGGGCAGGGCCGATGGGGAGGTTATGGCTCTACCCCATCACACACAGAGCAGGGCCTGTGTGTGGGGGGGGGGGAGGGGGGAGTGGGGAGCTCCCCCCTATCAGGCACAGAGCAGGGCTGCTCAGGGGGTTGGGACCCCACCCCCTGTCACACACAGAGCCGCAGGGCCATCAGGGGATTTGGGTGCTGCCCCCTGTCACGCTGATCCCGGTGCCGGGAGGCATATTACCCTTTTACTATATAGGGTAGAGACCTGGTGCATGGGTGGGGCCGGCTGGTTTTCCCTGAAGGGTGTCCTGGATCAGGGTGGGGGTCCCCACTGGGGTGCCTGGACAGTCTGGGTGAGGGGCTGAGGGCTGTTTTCAGGCTGGGAGTGACTGAAGTTCCCAACCGCTCCTTTTTTTCTTTTTTTTTTTTTTATTCTGGGCCAGCTTTACCTTGAGGCTTGGCTCCAGCTCTTAGGCCTCCGTGGCTGAAAGTAGGTTTCTGGCCTTTGCTTACAATGTTGAGAATCTGCTGGCTGAAGTCCGGCGGTATTTGTTACAATGTTTCTTAAACTGCCGCTCAGAGGCCTGCAGCCGCAGGCGGGGAACGTTGGTTTCCTCCAACGATCCTCCATCACTGAGACAAGCAAGCCTCATGTTAGTTTCAAGCTGCCTGGCTGCCAGCCGCCATCTTGGCTGATAGTTAATTTGCATATCTCGCTGATTAGCCAATGAAAAAGGTAGCGGTCGTACGCCAATTACCATGTTTCTCTTTTATTAGTGTAGATGTACCTAGTTGTTACTGATTATTACCCAGCTCAAAAAAGTCACAGATGCCTTGACGGCCAGGCCAGAGTATCGGCATGCTCCTGAGAGGAAGTCTTCACTCACAGCAGTGGCATTCCAGATCACTCACTTCTGGTTGGCTTCTCAGAAGCCTGTAGCACACTGAGTATAGCATCTGATGCAAAGTAGGCTTAAACAATGATTTCATGAGTAAAGACCCCTCTGCCACTCAATCTTCAGTGTTTATATCTTCCAATGTATAATGAAACTATAAGGCTGCTACCTTACTGTGACTTTATGGAAAAAGTGGGAGGACAGGGAAGTCCTAAGAGAAGAGTCCTAGAGAATAGGATGCTGTGAAAGTTACACCCTGTGGGCTGTGCATGCAGCCCTGTTAGGATGGCTTTGAAGGTAGGAGTGTAAGGCTAAAATTACACAACAGTTGTAGTAAAACTTGTGTTGAAGGGAGTGAACACTGTTCTTCCTGACTTCTGCTCTTTTTCCTGCTAGCGATGATGAAGCTGTGTGTGTGTGTGCACGCGTGTGTGTGTGTGTGTGCGTGCATGTGTGTGTATGTGCGTGCGTGTGTGTGTGTGTGTGTGTGCATGCCATGTATGTATATATACATCTTCCTGATCCCTTTCTTTGGGGGCATCACACTGAGTGCCTTTACACAGGAAGCCACCTCAGGCCATGTGGTTTGTCAGTGCTTGTCTCATGACTCAGGCCTCAGAACAGGAACGGGTATTTAACTAAAGCTGGGACCTCTGCCAGATCTTCACAATAAGATTTTTCTTTCTCTGTAAAGATAGCGCAACCATGTAGCTGCAAAGAGCCCCCTTGCTACCATAAAGCTGGTCTGATATATCTTGAAGCTAAGAGAAGCAAGCTGAGATGCTGGGGATCTTCCTAGCAATATCACTTGAACCTCTTTCCTCAGGCTCTTCTGGAGCAAATATTACCACTCTTTCTTTTGCTGCTTAACTTAACGAGAGTTGGATTCTTACGACTTGCATCCACAATGTTAACAATAGCCAGCACTCACATGGCATTTACTAGGTGCCACATGTTACTCGAATCACTGACTCACTTAATCCTCACACTAACACCGTCAGGTAGGTACCATTATTGTCATTTTCTCCACTTTGCAGTGGGAGAAATGGGAGCTCAGAGAGGTGAACTCATCCAAAGTCACAGACCTCAAAAAAGGTATAGGTGAAATTCAACCCAGGTAATCTGGCACCAAGGTCCAGGAAGTTAGCAACTACAGCATCCTGCTCTTAATTGCCCAGACTTAGATTGTGACCCTGGGCAAGTAACATCTCTGAGCCTCCACTTTATCAGAGCAGGCTCTGCGTAAGCAGTAGTGGTTGCAGTATTTGTAATTATTTCACTACTTCACTCGATTTCCTTCATTCTGAGTGGTGCCTGGTGGGTGGGAATAAATGAGTTTATGTTTACAAACAATGTTGAGGACTTGGAATGAAAACTAAGAATCATGATAGTCTGTTCTCTAAAAACAAGTAACAGTCTTGTTTTTTTCCACAGAGAAAGAATGGACTTGATTGTGTCTGTCGCAGTTGCCATCACACACAGGAATAAATGGTCACTTGAGGCTTGGCTGTTTTTAGAAATATCCTCTCAAAGTGAGTGAAAAGAGACTGAAGATGATGAGATACTTGAGAAAGAATTATTATATCCTTAATCGAAGTGCTGCAAAGAACTTAGAATCCCTTTGTTCTGAATTCATTTCAATTGCTAATGGTGGAAAATTTATTTCCTAAATTAGATGAACTCCTGTGGTCTACAGATTACAAATCAGATTGAAATGTAATTCTAATGGTAACTTGATTAGGAGCGATTTACCTAGGTAACTGCAGTCGCTTAGAGTCTGTTTCCTTTATGATTTCCCCCTGCAGCTTCCTCATTTTCATTTGGACCTGTTCTCCTCTGTAGGCACAGGACACACAGCCACTTCCCTCTTCTGGGCTGCTTTGCTCCTCGAGGTTCCCCGGGGAAAAGGGATGTGCTCCATGCTGAGGCATTCCTGGATGGAGTCACTTCCTTATAGCTCTTGAAGGGAAAAATCACCCAATTATCTTCCAATCTATAAAACCACAGTATTGGGGGTGAGTTGGATATTATCTATAGTTATACTTTTTCTATTCGTTCATGTATTTATTTATTACTTGAATCACTTATTAAACATGTTCATAAATGTATACATTTCTTGAGAACATATATGCCAGACACCATTCTGGGGTCTGAGGATACAAATATAGTGGAATTACGTTATGAAATGTATTCCTATGCTTTCTTTTTTGTATTTCCCATCATGATATTCTTTCTATTCAGCCAGAGATTACAGCTACTTTAGTGTGGATTCTCCATAGGAAAATACCAAACAGACAAAAGAAGTGCAACATGGTCTCATTACTAGCAGGTGACAGAGCACAGATCAGAATTGTCCTCTGCCTCCAACACAAGTTTATTACAACAACCGCTATCTAATTTAGCCTCACACTCCTGTCTTCAAAGCCATTCCATCAGGCAGCATTGCAGGGCTCCAGGGCGTAAGTTACATGGCAGCCTACTTTTGAGAACCTTTGGCACTGACCTCCTATGATTTTTAAGTCCTACTTTTTAGAGCAGCGGTTCTCAACCTGTGGGCCGCGACCCCTTTGGCAGTCGAATGACCCTTTCACAGGGGTCACCTAAGACCATCCTGCATATCAGATATTTACATTACGATTCATAACAGTAGCAACATTACAGTTATGAAGTAGCAATGAAAATAATTTTATGGTTGGGTCACAACATGAGGAACTGTATTTAAAGGGCCAGAAGGTTGAGAACCACTGTTTTAGAGGAAGTCACAGTAAGGTAACATTTTACATTTGCAGATATAGAACCTGATAGAGGTTGTTATAGTTAGAATAGAGAAACAGCTAAAGCTTTAAGTGTCAGATTTTCACTTTCAAGATTGGCTCTTGAAGGACATTTCAGATATATCAATCAAGAAAACTAGGTTTGCCTGGCAGGTGTGGCTCAGTGGTTGAGTGCCAACCCATGAACCAAGAAGGTGCTGGTTTAATTCCTGCACATGTTGGGTTGCAGGCTCCATCCCCAGTAGGGAGCGTGCTGATAGGTGCTTCTCTCTCATCGATGTTTTTATCTCTATCCCTCTCCCTTCCTCTCTCTGAAAATCAATAAAAACATATTTTTCAAAAGAAAGAAAGAAAACTAGATTTTTCATGCCTAGAGTTCAGCACTTGAGTTTCCTAAGTTTAAAAAAAGTCCCATTAATGACAAAACCAAAGTTGGGAAGACTGAATGTGGAGATTTTTAAAACGTGACAAGTAAGGCTGCAGACCGTGATGTAAAGAGAGGGGTAGCATTGCTTTTACACAGAAGGGACTTGAAGACTCTCAGAGCTTGGGAGAGATGGTAAGGAGGGAAGAGTGGGTAGCCAATCTGCCCCTTCCTGGGTTAAATCTCTGGGACACAGGGTGATATGAGCACTAGGCTTGAGTACCTGAAGATGGTGAAGCTTATGTGCCATCCCCTACCTGAAACTCTGGACGAGGTAGTCCTGCAGAGGATCTCAGATGGCCCACACCCCCCAGAAGGTATCATGGAGGGGATCAACAATTTCCCAGGTGCCCCAGCAGGAACTGACAGTCAAGCTCTCAGGACACTCACTATAGCTGAAGTGAAATGACTTGGTGGCAGAAGGTCTCGGGTTGGTAGCCCAAGCTGGGGAGCCAAAGGATAGTTCTAGCCAGGCAATAGGAGATCCTGAGGACCAGCAAGTTCTGAAGTGGAGACCTAATAAGCAGGGGGAAGTGTCAGAGTCCCCGAGGGGCACTGCCTACGCTGGCAAAGTGCATAAGGAGCTCCACCGTCAGTGGGGACAATGAGGACAACCCCTTCCCCCTCCCCCCACCACACACACACACACACACACACACACACACACACACACACACAACCAGAGTAAAGCAGATAAGCGACTTGGAGGACAGCACCAGCCCCGCCATGTTATATAATGTCTCCTGTGCCCAGACACAATTTCAGGGTACCAGGCAGAAGACAAGACCCCACCACTAGTTCCCCCCATGAAGGGAAGTTGGAACTTTGATTGACTGAGCTTAAATCCTGAATATAGTGATTTCCTGAAAAAGACATCTGTAAATCAGAAGACAGTGAGTAAAGTATCCTTGATGTGGCAGGTAGAACTAAGATGAGTTCAAGGATAGATGAATAAAGGTACATGTGTTTGTAGATGTGACTTAGGACTGTATTCAAAATGTAAAAGCCACTGCATAAAGAAACATAAGATAAAATGTCTGCTGTAAAAAGCTTATCATCTAAGGGTGTGTTACAAAGTGAGGCATGAAAGTGAGGAGTTTTCTGCCTTATAATTTTGCATATGATTGATCTTAACATTTTATGGCTAAAAACATGTCATGCTTGCAAATGAAGCCTGTGGGGGCTAAAGTGAGACTAGGTAAAGTCTAGAAAGACCTAATGTTCTACCTCAACCTGGTGCCGATTGAGAGAAATGTAGTAGAGCTGGGTGAGAGCCATAAAAGACAGTCTAAATAATCACCAATTAAGGAAAATGCTTTATGAAAAGAAGTATTAAGATGATAAAACAATCAAGAAATGCAAATGCTGAGAGGGACCAGCCTGAAGTCTCTCAGGTTTCTTTATTAAACAAAATCATCATAAGTCATTCTTCAGTCCCACTATAAAAATTGAAAATGAGTTGGGTAGCTCTGAGGTCTGATTCATTGTGGCATTTTTTGGACTCAATAAACCCCTCATGATACCAGAGGTGACATGATCCCAGGCACTTGTATTTTATATGCTTTTGCTAGGGAGGTGAGCAAGGTTCAGATAGTATGTTTATTAGTGTTGCCCAGGGAATGGCCCTACTATGGAGACCTGTTTCAGAACAGACCTCACTCAAGAAGTGGTTTTCCTCCAAAATACTTTAAAATCAGACACAGAGAAAACCCAGAAGTGATGCAGAAGAATGCTCATTCCCTAGTGAAATCCCAGTCCCAGAGACACTGTCCACTGGGGGAAGACGTAAAGAGCTGCGGACTTGTTCAGTCACCCCTGGAGCAGACAAGTCTCACATCTCAGTGTGGACTTTGGGCAAATGCATAAGAAATGACTTTGTACCCAGAACTTTGAAACCAGACACAGACATCTCAGAACAGAGCATATTTTGAGTTAGGGCTGGCATGTAGCAGAAGAGGTGACTGGGGCCAGCAAAGTCATTCAGTCACTCAGTGGTTCTCAACCTTCCTAATGCCGCGACCCTTTAATATAGTTCCTCATGCTGTGGTGACCCCCAACCATAAAATTATTTTCGTTGCTACTTCATAACTGAAATTTTGCTACTGTAATGAATCTTAATGTAAATATCTGATATGCAGGATGTATTTTCATTGTTCGCGACCCACAGGTTGAGAACCACTGCAGCACTGCCATCAGTCCCTTGGGGAGGAAGATCCAGACACCTGTATAAAAGTACACGCTGCTTCCTTTCACATGTTCTACGGTACAGAGATCTTATTACAGAGTATGGGTTTAGTCATCCTCCAGAAATGCTTTTGATGTTTTTTATAAAAATCTAAGTTAAATATCCCCCTCTGCATGGATTCTGACTGGTAATTAAAATGAAGATTCTGGTACAGAGTGGCAAGAATTTTTATGAGTGTGTTAAATGGACCCTACTTATTTATGTTTCTACAGCTCCTTTCTCTTATCATTTATCCAAGCTGTACATCTATAAAATGGCTTCTTTTTTAAAGGGTGCTTCTGATTAGCCCATTTTACAATTAGTTTGAGAAAATGACCCACTGACAGAAACAGTATCTTTTACTTCTTTGTGGCTGACCCACACTCCCATCAACTGGGTACCCTATCCCTGACAACAAGCACTGCCTAAAAATAAATATATATTGAAGTTTATTTAAACTCAGGATTAGTGATATAAATATTCTTGTGCTAGATGGAAGTATCCAATGAAAAAAATTTCTTTGCCAGTGCTGTTCATTGAAATAGTGTAAGAATAATGGAAGAAGTGAACACAATTCCTTAAGCCATTAAGACAAATAGGGGGTAACCCCAAGCAAAGTAGAAATTCTCTTGATCTTGGGAAATAATGAGAGGGAACTTAAATTGTCTTATAAGAATATATTAAGCAAGGGGGTGGAATTTAAGCAGTGGAGAAAAATCCATTGAGCACTGTAGACAATCAATAATTTCTTTACTCAACATTTTAAGAAAGAGAATTAGAAAATCAATTCACCCCTCTTAGGAAAAAAGCATAATAAAATGTATTTCTCTTCAGTATTCAGGCTAGACAAGGGGGAAAGATGACATAAACTAGGAGAAAGAAAAGAACATCACTTTCAGCCTACTCCAATGATCGTTTCTGTGATGATAGTAACCATATGTGGTATATATATATTTTTTAATCATTCCAGTTTCAAATATTCTGTGTTAGTGTTCAGATACATTCATTTGTATTTATCACATATTCTGATTTGGGGTTTGGAAAATGTAATCAAACCTACTTGTACCCAGGCCTCAGATTCACTCCTGTTGTACTCTAGTCCTCTCTTCTGACCAGTAACTGGATGAAAGTGATCTTTAGTTTTCCTATCGTTCCTCACTTATCCTCCCCACACCCAAACACCCCCCAGCCCTAATGTGTTTTTGCCTGGTAACGTTACCTTCCTCCTTGCTGTGACAGCCAGAATTCCTGACCTGACCAACTTCAGACTTCCAGCTCTGAACTACTCTCAAGGCTATCAATTCAATCCCATCCACCATCGCAACTGGATAAAATTACTTGGCCCTGTGCGCTGAACTCCCTAATAGCCCCTGGCTGCTTGTTGGCCACAAGTTCCCTTTCCACAAACCTCAACACAAAACATATTTTAGGTACTTACCTTTGGTCATCTAACTAACTTCAGTTCCTCCCTCTCTGAAAGGCTCTCTCACAGTGCAGTTAAGATGAGGAAATAATGACTAGAAAATCAGTTCAATTTCTCAAATATTGACTGAGCACCTACTGTATGTTCCATGGAAGCACTGTACTCTGCTCTAGCTGGTAGGGAATGGAACTGACACATCCCGAACATATAAGACATCCTTGCATCCAAATCGGATGGGTAGGGGACACGGGTGAAAACTTGACTAGAATATAAGGGCAATTCTTAAGTGAGCTAATCTAGCTTCATTGGCAGGATGAATTGTAGAGGGAAAGGACGAACTAGGGAAAAATACTTGCCTCTCTCTGTTGTGAGCTCAAAAGGGGAAGCAAATGTTTCTGACCAGAAGAATGGGAAAGACTTTATCGTGGAAATGGCTTCTGGACTGGACCTGGAAGGATAAGTAGGATTGCAGTAGTGAGCAATGGGAGGAAATGCAGGAGAATGCTCTTGGTATCCCTGCCTATCTATGTTGCTGCCTCCTAAAATCTATCTGATTACTCATTTCCATGGGGAAGTGTATTAGTTTGCTAGGACAGCCACAACAAAGTACCACAAACTGAGTAGCTTAAACAGCAGAAATGTATCGTCTCATTGTTGGTGCTGGAGGCCAGAGTTCCCAGGTTAATGTTCCCAGCAGGGCTGGTTCCTTCTGAGGGCTCGGAGGGAGAGCTGTGCATGCCTCTCGCCTCACTTCTGGTGGTTTGCAAGCAGTCTTGTCATTCCTTAGCTTCTACAAAGATCACCCTATCTCTTCCTTCATCTTCACATAGTTTTTTTCCTTCTGTGCATGTCATTCTTCAAATTTTCCCTTTTTAAAAAAGATATCAGTTATATTGGATTGAGGCCACCCTAATGACCTCATTTTAATTTGTTTATTCCTATAAATATCATATCTCCAAATAAGGTCACATTCTAAAATATTTAGTATAGGACTTAAACATATGAATTAGGTCAGTGATGGCAAACCTATGACACGCGTGTCAGAGGTGACATGTGAACTCATTTTTTTGGTTGATTTTTCTTTGTCAAATGGCATTTAAATGTATAAAATAAATATCAAAAATACAAGTCTTTGTTTTACTATGGTTGCAAATATCAAAAAATTTCTGTGTGTGACACTGCACCAGAGTTAAGTTAGCGTTTTTCAAAATGCTGACACGCCGAGCTCAAAAGGTTCGCCATCACTGAATTAGGTTGTGGGGACACAATTTAACCCTAAGAGAAAGATACTAAAAATATATAATAATATGTGAATGTTATATTAATGATATTGCTATTTAACACTAAAATGTATGTGTATATTATATTAATTGATACAAGTATATATAACTAATATATTAATACTAAATATAGTACAAATGTTAGAATTAGATATGTAATAACACTAATCTTTACTGACCACTTACTATGAGCTAAGTTACTTTTTCTATCTTATTTCATGTACTCCTCACAACACTCTATGAGAAAATTCCCATTTCAAGGTGAGGAAACTGAGATTTGGAAAGGTTAATAGCTTGCACATAGCCACATGTTTACAGCAGCAAAGTTGAAACTCGCACCAAAATCTTTCTATCTCTATATTCTGTACTCTAATCACTGCACTAAGTATAGTGTTAACATATATACACATTTAGAAATAGATAGCTATATAGCAATGAAATAAATTATTCTGTGTAATTCGTGAAAATCACTTTACATTTACTCTAGTTATTATGTAGATAAACTAGAAAGATTTCTTGTAGCACAAAGGCTTTTCATATTTACAGATATTTGTTAGGTGCTATATTGCTCTTTCTCAAATTCCTCACTTCAAGTCCCACAGCACCTTTAAGTAATATGTCAAGTTTCATGTTCTTAGATTCAGCATGAAGGACACATTTTATACCTACAGATTCCAAGTACACAATTGCCTTGTTTTCTTCCCATGAGAGGTAAACGAACAAAGAAAACAGATCATGTATTATGATACAAATAGGAAGCATATAAAAATATTGGAGACTTTGGCTCCTGAACAGTGATAAAAGGTTTATTATTGCCATCTACTTTTATGGTAAGTACCATTAAGAGGATACCAAGTTTAAAAGGGAGGAAAGCAAGCAAGGGTATTTTCATTTTTCCATTTTGGTAATAAGAGTTGTATTGAAAAGGGATCATAATGGTAATAATACTTTAGATTTAGAAAGTGCTTTAGAATTTTTCAAAGTGTTCTCATTTATTTTATTTCATTTGACTAAACAATTCTGTTTGGTGGGCAAAATAAGGGCAATAACCTCCATTTTATAGATAAAGATACTGAGGCCCATAGAATTTAAGTGGTCTCCTAACTAATAAATGCTAAGAAACACAAAGAATGTATTCTAGACCTTCGGAACAGCTTTTTGTTAGCCTGGGATTGCTAGTCTTTGGGAAGACCATATAACTCTTCAGTGTCAAACTGAACAGACTTATGAAGCTCTTCATCAAGAACTTTTTTGCAAAAGATGCTGAATTGTTTTCAGACCAAAATGCTTATTAGCTGTTAATCAAAGTGTTTCAGATAGAGCTTTGTGTTAGTTCATGAGTGGCTGCCAAACATCACATGTCAACAATGAACTACAGAAAAAGTGTCATTCATCCAGGGTATTACAAGGTAATATTAATTTATTGATTGATTCAACAAATGAGTTAAATAAATGAGTTGAATTTTGAGCAACTACTATGTGCTAAACATTGGGCTACTTACTAAGGATACGATAATGAGCCAAAGTGAAATCACCCATCTCCGTGGAGCTCTCGGGGCAGGCATGTGTGGTGTGTGTGTATGTGTATATGGGGAAGGAGGGACCCATAACTACAGATTTATAAAATGTGAAAGAAAGTTGTGACAGGGAGACCTCTTCCAAGCAGTTAGGGTGGGATGATCAGGAAAGCCCCTTCTGAGGAAGTGATGTAGGAGCTCAGGCACGAAGTACGTGAATGAGCTGACAAGGACCAGTGGTGTGCAGGCGAGAGCATAGTGAAAAGGAAAGAGACACTAGGTAGAGAAATAGAGTGCACACGGCTTGAAAATGGGATGGAGCATAGCACACCTTGAGCATGGAAAACTGTCTGTCATGGCCACCTCACCTCCGTTTCTCTTGAACACGCTTCATTTAGGTCTCCATTTCCACCATTCCACTCAAACTGTTCAACTCAGCAATGACCACCGTATTGTACTGACCAGGACTTCTATGTGACTTCATTAAATCTCTCACTGGCATTCAAGCTGCTAATTTGACCCCAGAGCCATGTTATCAAAGCTCTTCAAAGCCATGTCATCTCCGTCCACGTGGTGGTGAGGCCTGGGCAAGGCGCTGAGGTGCAGGAAGCATGGAGCAGGTGCCTGAAGGACTCGCAGTCGCAAAACTCACCGCCTCCCTATCCCCCCTACCCCCCACCCTACACCACACTTGGCCAAGGTGCGGCTGCCTTAGGCCTCCACGTGGCCTCTTCAGAAGGAGGAGGGGAGGTTTCAACAAGAGCAGGGGTCACTAAGCTGGGTTCTGTTTGGCATTAAGATTTTATTAAGAAATGCGAGTGTGTTTTTGTTTTGTTTCTGTCTTTCGATGGTGGAAATGTGTTTTAAGAATTAAAAAATTCTCTAAGGAGCAGAGCATGGCATGTGCATGCATATATTGGTATATATAAAGAATAGAAAGAGAATATAATCAGATGATCCCCCATAGGGAGGATTATGAGGAGGGAGAACTCGGTATAGAGGAGCTGAATCAGTATGAACACGTCCTTTAGCCGCTGCCAAGCAAGCCCTTGGGATTGCCTGCGGCCACCTTGTGTGCATTGTCAGCATCAGAGCGAGCCGCCCCTCTCCTGTCCTGAGAAGCCTTAGTAGTTGTGTGGCCCAACAGGAAAGCCCTATAGGCACTTAGAGACTTCTCAGCCCTGGACCCCCATGGGAGGAACAGTAGACTCCCCAGTGGCAGGGCTGGTGTGAAACGGAAAGTCCCTACTACCTGGACATGGTTGGGAATAGAAGGACACAGCTCAATATTTACACACCTCTCTATCCTAAACCCAAGCTAGCACAATGATGAAACCCCCTCTATTTCAAGGGAAAGAGGCTTCAAATGCAGAAGGACCAAGAGGACTTGATCACAAACCAAGGAAAGACAGTTAAGTTTGAAGGAGCCTGTCAGGACAGGGCTGAGCAGTAGTCTCCAAGAAGTTGAGTTCAAAAGGCAGTGGATTGGTCACCCCAATAATTCAATAAAAATTAAAAAATTAAATAAAATAAAAGGTAGTGGAAACTTTCAATAACCCTCAGAGCAAAAGGTACTACTGTAGTTCCCAAACCCCAAGCAACTCTGCTATAACAGCCTCTGTGTCTCCACCCTTGACATTCTTGAGCAGATATTTCTATTAAACAGGAGTGTTGGAAAGTCTACTCTACATTGTCTAACCATTATCATGTCTTATATAACTTTTGATACCAAAATAGGGTAACCTCAGCAAACTGTACTAAGCTTAGAAGAACAATTAGCAAATTAATAAATTATAGTTCTGATCTTCCTACTGTTAAGTCTAATGATTTGGAGGTCTATTTGATGTATATACAAGTGCATTCAATTTCTGCCCACCCAGAGTGATATACATATACATACCAAAGCTACATATTTAGAAGCAGGTGCCCTGGTAGAAATTCAAATTTTCATGGGCACTGTAGTGCTCATCAATGCTGGATATCTTACGTTAAACAAAAGATTCTCATTTCGAACAATAACATTCACACTAAAAATGCAACTCTCAAAAGTTTACCAATACTCAGTACCCATCAAGAACTGGGTGAAGTCAGACTATGTACAGGTTGGGGCAAAAGTAGATTTATACTTGTCCACATAGAAAATGATACAATAATTAATAAATAATAATACAAGAATAAACTCTGTATGGCAACTCACAGCTGTAAACCTACTTTTGCCCCACTCTGTATTATGTTCAGTCCTGTTCAACTTTTTCTCTGCCATTGCATTTGAGAACACAATAAAGGATTTAGAAAGCCGTGTCACATATATATTTTGACACCTGGAAGATTCTTTCACCTTAGCAGATTACGAATGTTATCAGACATCATTTTCAATGACACAGAAATTGTGGGATGTAAACGGATGACCATATTCTTAAAGCAGAGAAGCTGAAAAAGCAGGCAATTTACTTCTCCCTGCTTTGCCGAGTCAGCACAGCATTGGGGGCTGACAGCGAACCTTGCAAAGGCTGAAATAAAATACCAGTTTGCACAGAGGAAATACTGTTCCAGGTTCGTGAGGTTTCTTAGGAAATGCGAACTGTCACTGGGTTCTGTCTCTTGGGTTAAACATTACCCAGTAATGACTGATGCCGGAGAAACTGAACTGAGGGGGAATGGGAAAGGCGAGCACCAGAAGGAAAAGCAGCTTTCTTATTACTTAGAGGTTGACCAAATGGGATGATCATGTGACTTCCAGGTAGAAATTTAGAGCAAGTGGCATGATGGTTAAGTATTGTGCCACTTGCAAGTGAATTTCAACCTATTTAATAGGGATTGTCATCCTATATCATGAAAGGTTAATATGTAAATAGACCAAATGGTGGAACCACCGAACAACCAGTCACTATGATGTGCGCTGTTAGTGGGGAGTATAAAGAGCCACGTAACAAATGGAGTCCTCGCCCAGGCCTAGCTCACAGTAGGTCAGTCCATAGACCTAACCAGGGGCAATTTCCCCAGTCCCCACCTGTTTAGTTGGAATGGACATAGTTGATTAATAGCAAGAACCTCACATTGGTTCCATAGCTTGTGAGGTAAGATTTATCATAGTGGGCAGTGCTAAGTGGAAGCCTCTGGATCAATTCTCACTCTCCTTCACACACACACACACACACACACACACACACACACACACACACGTGCGTGCACTGGCCAAAACAATATATTACATTTGGTAGAAAAAGCAGAGAATAGAACCATGCTTAAAGGAGATAGAGATAGTAGACCCCTTCTTTAAATTCATCACTTTGAGCAATTTAAATGAATCCTACCAACAATATAATAAAGCAACTTTGTAAATAACCTGAACACTTCAGTTTAACCAATATTGACTCTAACCCCCTTTAACTATTGGTTAATTTTTATAGGCCAAATATCGCTACTACACATTATCTATGTGTATGATTGTTAAATAAATTCTGGTTGATGCACCACCAAATTTAAGACTAAACAGAAGTTGAGTAACTTTGTCTCATTGGAATCAAATTTGACATGATATCTCCATATCAACTAGGAAGATAGAGTTATCAGACAACTTTACTGTAATCTGCTTTACCTTTACACTTAAAAAAATAAATTTCTCATTCCTTCAGACTGGTTATTTCCAATTTCACTTGGAGATGAAACATTAATTTATATTCTAGAAAAGGCTGTCTAACCAGATAATACCATACGTATGAAAGGAAAACAGTAGTAGTAACCAATTATTCAAGAAAAATATGGGCTCAGAGAATGTAGAGATATAAGAAATGTAGAGAAGAGAAAATGGCAGATTAGACTTTGAATTTTATCATTGAGGAAAAACTCCTCAAAAATCTTTATTAAGGGTCTGATGCAATCTCTTTCTTTCTGATTACAAAAACAATCCCGCATAATCACTGTAGGACATAAACACAGTCATCCTACTGCAAAATTTAAAGCAGTTGTATGAAAGGAATAGGACTTATTTGCTAAACCAAAATTGTTGTAGTAGAAAAATTGGGGAATATACCTATTACAAATTATTCTACTAAGCCACCTCATAACTTTAACGCTCTAGACAAAAACTTCCATGGAAATCTTTTCAATATTTTAGCTTGGAACCTTGTAGCTTTCAATTTGATATATAATATTTCTAAAGTCATTGGGAAGTGGGATTTGAGCGTGCTGTTTGGCTCCAAAAGGAAAACAACATTGTGATTCATGGAGAATGAAAATGTATCTTGACTGGGCAACATCTGTCTGCTTGAAGGTGGAGGGCTAAATTAGGTAATTAATTTTTATTATGATATATGAATTACATACAAAACCTTGCAAAAACAAGTGACCACCACCCAGATTAAACAAGAGATGTAAGTATTACCTGGGAAACCTTACATCAAGAAAGAGAACATTGCCAGAACCCCAGAAGCCTCCGTGTGTACCATTCCAATATAACACCCTCCCTTTATTTCTCCCATGGAACAAAACAAACTACTGGCCCCATTCTCATTGTTTTCTGCAGGAAGGTTCATCTAGCTGGCCATTTCCATTAATGGAAGGTCTGGGTGAATTTTAGAGATCCCCTTAATCTTACCATTCAAAACAATAAGCTCAAAACAATAGATCAATACGAGTATACTCTGTATTGGTCTCCAATGTAATAACAGAGAGCTACAGTAAATTGAAGGCCAAGGATCTCCACTGAGCATTAGGCAAAACTCAGCTGACCTGAAGGAAGAGAAAAAAACTTGAAAAATCCTTATATAATATTCATGAATGTCTCCCATGATAAAGCCTAGTTTGCTTGAAGGAATTACTCATGGCTTCCTCTTTCCTTGAAACTGTCAGAGATTTATTCCACCTCCTCCCTCTATTCTCCTCTGCCTCCCCAAATCTCACTCACTCACTGAGCATTTCTTCAGGGAGCTCTAGAGACTTCCTAACCTTTACTTCTGAATTTCAAATTCCATTATAAACAAAGACCCCTTATTCTTATTGATTTTGTCCCAGTTTTCTGGAAGCTCTAAATGATTCTTGACTGTTATACATCCGTCTCAGAGTAATGTCTTTCTTTCCCCTTTGGAGCTTCTTAAAACAATTCAGCATAATTGTGTCTACTTATTCCTTTAGCATAAAGCCTTCATTCTAGTCTTTAAAAGCCACTCAGTGATCTTGAAACTGTTTCTTCCATTTTTTGTTGACTCTTTATTTTTAAAGCAAGTAAAAGCAAACAATCCAAATACTTGATTTATTTTTATTAACAAGAAGACCCAGAAAAAAACCCCTTTCTTCCTGAGAGGTAAAGGTTTATCTGACAATAACATTATTGCTTCAAACATAATTTCTTAAACTATAAGGCTGTCCTTTCTTAGGAGACAAGCACAGTCAAAGCTGTTATTATTTAGCTGAACTGTATGGGATGAAATGCATCTTTTTCTTCTCTCCAAGATCATTTTAATACCATACACAAAAGGAAAACTATATCCATCTAGACAAGAAAGGGCTTTTCAGAAGGAAATTTAAAACATTATGTGCTCTGTTTCTTGTTATAAAAATATATTTTCTACTTTGGAAAGGACAATATAGATCCTTGCAGTCATTGCTTAAGATCACAGGCAATGGGCTTGGCCAGTGTTGCTCAGTGGTTAAGCATTGACCTATGAACCAGGTCATAGTTTGATTCCTGTTCAGGGCACATGCCTTGGTTGCAGGCTGGATCTCTAGTGTAGGGCATACAGGGTGCAGCCAATCAATGATTTTCTCTCATCATTGATGTTTCTATCTCTCCCTCTCCATTCTTCTCTGATATCAATAACAGTATATTACAAAAAAAGACCTTCATTCTATCATTATCTATATATATAAAAGGCTAGCCGAGGCCGGTTTGGCTCAGTGGATGGAGCGTCGGCCTGCGGACTGGGGGGTCCCGGGTTCGATTCCGGTCAGGGGCATGTGCCTGGGTTGTGGGTGCATCCCCGGTGGGGGATGTGCGGGAGGCAGCTGGTCGATGTTTCTCTCTCATCGATGTTTCTGACTCTCTATCTCTCTCCCTTCCTCTCTGTGGAAAATCAATAAATATATTTAAAAATAAATAAATAAAAGGCTAATATGCAAAGTATCCCCTCGGGAGTTCGACTGGGAGACCAGGAGTTCGATCACTCACTATGACGCTCACTAACCACCAGGGGGCAGCAAGAAATGAAGGGAGGCCTGGCCAGTAGCCAGAAGGCCCGGAGTGGCCCTGATCTCCGGCCAGGTCTAAGGCCCCTACCCATGCATGAATTTCATGCATCGGGTCTCTAGTAAAAAATAAAAGATCACAGGCAATGGGCAATGTCAAGTCCACTTCTCAGGAGAAACAAAAAATAATTGCTTGGATATGTCCATGGGTTTCCAACATATAAATGGAATTTTACAAACATTTCACATAAGTTGTCAGATTTGCAAGATGTTCATCACAGTATTTGTTTTTTTTTAAAATAATAAATCTTAGAAGTTGTCTGATAATTCATTAATTCAGAATTATTAGTTAAACTATGGTCTGGTGTATATAAGAATACTGTGTAATTCTGATAGAAGACCTATACTATATCCATAGACAAGAAAGATCTCTATGCCACCTTGAGTTAAAAGCAGATTATGAAATAACACATATAATTCTATTCATTTGAATTTGTTTATGTGCTTCTACCCATGTAAATTGTATGTAGAAAGGTGGTTATAAGGATGTTCTAAATCTTTAGAATATCTAAGTCTGTGTGGCCTAACTTCCTCAAGTTTAAAACCAGCTGACTGTTTTGTGACATGAATTTTATCAAAATTTTAATCCATACAAGACTAACTATATTGTTTGGATTTTTTCCATGAGTATATATTATAATTAAAATTAAGAAAAGTAAACTTACCTTTATTTGAGAAAAAATTATCTGGTTAATTGATTTAGTTCTTCCTTTGTTCAAGAATACCAAATTGTCTAGAAAGTAAGAGATTTAGTGCGAGAATTGTCTTCAACACGGACTATGTACAATGTCTCAGAGATGTTCCTGTACTTCAGTTTGCCCAAGAATATTTTATGGCAGATTTTGATTTGGGTGCTTCTACCAAAAGTTTTAAAATTTGCATTAAATATAAAAGATGAAATGAAAATAAAATAGTTAATTATTACTTGATATTTTTACAACTGTATTATATCCATGTTGTAGCCTTAGCAGAAACTTATGTAAAAAGCACTTTGAGTTCCTCTCCTCTTGATTTTCTATGAAACTATTTTGGAAGCCTGCCAAGCATGTGTTCAACAAATGTATTATACTGGAAATGCTTAGCCATAATCACACACTGATTGAATAACCATGATAGTTTAACTGTTCTTTTGTTCTTATGCGTCAATGTTTTTTGCTCATTTGCTTAAAATATGTGCTTTGTTTTTAGCTGAAATCAAGTTCAGATGTGTTGAAAAATAAAGAGCTATATATTTCCATAGCCATATTCTTGTAACACGAGAACTGTAAAAGATGTTAGAAATAAGGTAATAATCACTTGGCATCAAGTGAAAAGAAAGTTATTTTGGGGAGATGTTTTCATAGTAAAAACATTTGATTTTGGTCAAAGAATTGAATTAGAATTAATGTGAACTGTGGTATGTCTAAGATAGAGACAGCCAGATTATTTTAATAGGAAACATATTTTCATATTCAGAATTGCTCACTCTGAGGCACAAAGTTTCTATTTCAAACACTATGGCCTGGTATAGTAAACCCCTCATTTATCTGAAAACCTCAACTAACCAAATGACCACTGAGAATCAGGAACAAAGCAAAACAGGCATCAAAATAGAAGTCACAAATCCTCAGCACACCAGCCCTTCTCTTAAAAGTCTCCAGTAGATTAAGAACCTCAAATTCAGAATGGCTCTAAAAAGTCAAACTGTAAATAGTGCAAAATAGTGAGTTTTGACATTATAATAGCCAAAGGAAATAGTAAAGCAGGCATTGTAATCAGAAAATTGAAGTCGGGAACCATTTCAAATAGGGTCTGTGCACTAAGGGCAGCAGTGTAGATTGAAAAATACAATAATGGATATTTTAATGATACTGATTATTTGCTCCTCAAATACACATCTTCCAGTTGTGGTTCTTGGATTGGGCCATGTATGGCGCTAATGCTTTTGTGGATTGGCTGTGATATACTACTCACCAAGTATACCAGCGATTCTGAAAGTGTTCAGAGCAAGGAAGGATCATGCAATTATCTACCCTCCTCAGTTACACTGCTTTTATCCTAATTGCTTGTACTTATATGAATTAATAGGATGAAGCTATCAAGAACACAATTTCAGTGTGCAGTGCCTTACAAATAAAAATATGGCTAAAACAATGATATATTTTGGTCTGGAGCATTTTCATATTTATATTGTGAGACATTTCTAGGTTTTCTAATGGAAAAAAATATTGGTCAAGTAAGATGTAATCAGTTTTTAAATATAGTTCACAAAATTATACTGTAATTTTGCAGGTGTACTGTTAGGTCCCATTAAAAGAAAGGTGATTCAGATGAGTTTGTGTTCTAGTGAGCAATATAATAGAAAGGTCATCAAAAAGAAAGTGACTCTTTCCAGACTTTGCTAACAAGCCTTTCTTTCTTTGCAACCATAGAAAATAGAGATTTAAAAAAACCCACTTGTTATAACCATCATCACACTTAAAAGTCCTCATCGGTAGCATGAGTGTCCCTTTGAACATGACATTGTGCATCTCTGGCCTTGCTGCCTTGCCACAGATAACACAGTAAGAGCACAGGCAAGCGAGTAAACCTAAATTTACAGAAAATTAGGCAGTATTCACAAGGAATACTCTTTTCTTGAGGAATATTTTTTTAAAGGCACAAGTCTTTTTATACAGAAAAAAAAATGTGAAATTTAACTTGAAAATTTCTTTTGTGTGGTTGGAATTTTGTAATAAAAATGTCTAGCATTTGCTTTTTTTCTGTTGCAGGGGAGGGCGAGGCTGCATTTTCCTTCTTACAGCAGTTGGAATTTATGGCCAGGGCTAACAAAAGCAATATCTTTCTCCCTTTGCTCTTCTGTGGATTGCCTAATCCTGAGTTGAGAGATTAGTTACAATGTTCTCTCTCGCTAAGAGGTGAGGGAATATGGGTTTCACATGCGTGGGCTTTTACATCTAAGATAAGGCTGGAGTTCATAATAGTCTTGGTTGAAATCATGTTATATTTTAACTAGAGGCCCAGTGCCCAAATTCTTGCATGGGTAGGGTCCAGCCGGCCGGGCCCCAATCGGGGCTGTTCAGGGCCTGGCCTGTCTGGAGGAGGAGACTCAGGAGGTAGGCTGGCTGGCCTGCCTGGATCAGGGCGATCAGGGCCCGATCAGGGCTGGGCTGGCTGGGGGAGGGAGGGGCTGAGGGTGATTGGGGCGAAGTCAGCTGTGGGGAGGGGCTGTGGTCAATGGGCCGGCCAGCCCCGCCCTCGAATAGGGTAAGGGGGCTGATCTGGGGTCAACAGCTGGGGGAGGGGCCATGGGAGGTTGGCCAGCCAGCCCCACCCGCTGATCGGCCAGTTCGCTGGCCACAGTGGGTGTCATAGTGACCGGTTGTTCTGGTCAC
Organism: Myotis nattereri; assembly: GCF_964212035.1. Lineage (NCBI taxonomy): Eukaryota > Metazoa > Chordata > Mammalia > Chiroptera > Vespertilionidae > Myotis > Myotis nattereri. Next base: position 60,626,935 of record NC_138083.1, on the reverse strand, counting down.
TAGCTTTTTATATATATATAGATTTTATTATATTATTAATTTTGTTTTGGAGGAAAATACTACTTTTTGAACATTGAGGTGTTTTATTGAAGGTGAGGAAATGATGAGTGTAGAGCAGACAGGAGTGCTGAGTAAGTCTTATCACACATCAGAATGCCATAGAGAATAACGAGACTGTGATATGTTTTCCTGAATATACCTTTCTTTCCTCTAGCTTTCTATTGTTTAAGCTGTCTTTTCTCCGCAGTGGGGCACCACTGAGGCTGTTACACACACTGAGATGCCAATGAGGTTTATGCAGTCACCTAAACCTAATATGAATACAGGCACTGGGGAACGCCAGTGAGGAGCACAGGGACAGAAACAGGGAAGGACAGAAAAAGGACTAGTAGGCAACAGAAAAAGAATGAGAAAGTACATTTCTGTGTATTCTGCATACACAGCGTGGGTATTAAGTGTTTAACACCAATCAACAGTTATCAAAAGTACTTTAAAAATCCTTGATTTCTGAAATGCTAATTCCAGATTCAGTCATTAGCATATATTTGTAAATATTATTTACACTATACTTGTCAAGTGTGCTATTTTCTGCTTCAATACTCAGGAACACATTAATAAAGACTTGCAATAATTCCCCGAATTAATTCTTTTGAACTTGTGTTTCTCATAAATAAGAGGTTTTCCCTGCGCACAAGTGCCAACTCCCTGAACCCTCAGTTAGCTCGTTCCTCCTTCTTCAGGAATTTTGCTCAGATGGCCCTTGCTCTAGGCTGCATTCCCTGAAGCTCCAAGTGTGGATTCCAGACCACCAGCACATTACATTAGTGCCCTCCACTTCTCCTGAGCCCTTCACATGGCATTGTAATGGTTTATCTGTGGATCTTGATTCCCTGCCAAACACAGGAAAGTGATAGTCATGAGTATGGGCTTTGAAATGATAAAAACACTCTGTAGTGCATACCATGTGCCAAGTGTCATTCTGAGTGCTTTACAGATCCTAGTGAACTAATCTAAAACAACTCCTTAGGAGACTGGGTCAGGGGCAGGCTATCTTTCCTATGGTTACACGGCCAAGAAGAAGCAGGTCCAGAATTTGAGCCCTGCAGTTGTTTCCACAGACCATGCTCTGTACCATAATAAGGTGTTGCCTTCTGAATCAGGGTCCTGGGTTCTAAAACAAGAGCAGTCATTTACTAGCCGTTTGACTGGAGTAATATACTCTGCGTGAAACTCAGTGTTTTTTTATCTGAAAAGTAAAAACATTTACTTATTTAGTTGAAAGAGTTGAGAGGATTCAATTAGATAATACATCTAGTAGATAGCAGATAGGAGATAATTCACTCAACATAGTACTTGACGTATAATAAATGTTCAATAATTATTTTCTGCTGCCATTTAATTCTTATTCTTATTCTCCTTCTTCCCCTCTTCTTCCTTTCTGTTTCCTTTTCTTCTCCTTACTCTTCAGAATAATGTCTGCAGCTCTGAGAAGATAACGGACATATAATGGACATCAGTAAACGTTAATACTCAGGAAAAACATTAGAAAAGACTTGCAATCATTCCTTGAATTAATTTTTTTAAAGCAGGCATCATAATCAGAAAATTGAAGTCAGAAGCCATTTCAAATAGGATCTGTGCACTGATGCTTGAGGGAATGAGTAATGTAGCAGGAACATTTTCTTTGAAACAGATTTGCATTATCTTCCACGTGTCTTCACCATGTATTTTCCTCTTTGTAGACTGAGATTCTGGCTGTGACATCTGCAACCCTGGACAGGTTGACCTGTCAGACAGCTGTACCTCTTCACTCTCACTGAAGAGCAGAGCTTTCCTGGATGAAAAAATGGGTGCCTTGGCTAAACGTGGGTGAGTAGCCAGGCTGTTCTGCTAGAACCACAAAGTTGGAGCTCAGGGTCCATTTGTAAAAACTTCTGAAATGTTAAAATACCAAGAAGTATCATATAGCTCCAAATTCTAAATTATTAAGTGCTCAAAAATTTGAAAACAATCTCAAGAATTTATATTTATATTAAATTGACACTATGGATATATCAAAATTTTGCTTAATTAAGCTAATATAAGCATCCTGCAAGGCCATTACTATTGTATTATGTTATTGAACATTAATTTAAATAATCATAATGAAAATGGTTATTGTGATAATTGCTTAAATTTATGCAATTATCTTTTGGAGTTCATAGCTCCAAAATAGCATCAACATTTAAAAATATATTTTTATTGATTTTTACAGAGAGAGGAAGGAAGAGGGAGAGAGAGAAATATCAATGTGAGAGAGCAACATAGACCAGCTGCTTCCTGCACACCCCCACCAGGGATCGAGCCCGCAACCCGGGCAATGTACCTGGACAGAGAAATACAACTGCCAACCTTTTGGTACACAATTGAGCCACACCAGTCAGGGCTAGCATTAACATTTTTAAGATGCCAGATTTTATTGGGCTAACCATGATGAACAGACATTCTTTGCGTAATGCATTCAAAGATAAGACATAAGCTAGAAACCAACACCAACTCCAGTTCAGGCATTCCTGAACCAAATACCTTAGTGAAGGGAAATGATAAAATCTCAGGTCTTCTCTTTCTCAGCAAGCACTTCTACATATTTTTCTAGGATTAGTTATTAGGGACGATGCTTATATAGTAGGAATGTTCTATAAAGTGAGAATTTCACTGCTGTATGTTTTCTAGTGCCCCAAAGGGAATTCACAAAACTTGTTTCATTCTGTAATCAATGGACATGCTATGTATGTCATTCTGCCCGTGCTTATGTGTCCCGGCGCAGGCTGGAAACATGCCCTGGTACAGAGGTGAGCAGAAGCAGCACGCACATGGGGGAGAGCATGGGGAGTCTGGCAAGCTGGTTGGTCTTAACTGGGGTTTTGCTTATTCCTCCTTGTCCCTTAGTTCCCTTTGTTTCCCCTACTGCATTGTTGTGGCTGCTGCTGGTGGTTTGGTTTGGGAGAATATGCAGTTCTTGGCTTTCTCAATCCTAAATGGCAACTAAAAAGGAATCCAAATGTGTGTGGGAACAATGGGTAGGTGTTTTAGGAGATTCCCTCTTTAGATTGTTTTCATTGTTCAAGTGGAACATTCAGAGCCCTCAGCACTAAGTGTATTGTAGTGTTAATGGGGCAAAAAAGGGTGAATTCTCTGCTTCAATTCAGCTATTTGGCATTTTATATTTGTCTATTCCTTTCAGAAGAGTTCACTTGCCTTAATCAAATTTGGCATATAACTAAAGGAATGTAAGATTTACCTTAAATTTTAGTCTACCTTTGACATTTTTAGGCTCTATCCAGTGCCTTGAAAAATGAAGGCAATAGAACTTCTGGAAACAAAGTCAAGTGGGATTTTGTCTCAAACCTACTGAGTTCATGGAAATTCATCTTTTTTACCTGCAGAGGATTTTAGAGTAAATATATCTGCCATTATGAGGTTCTTATATATTTTCCAGAAATCTCTAGCATTAGCTAGTGATAATTAAGCAATTTTCAAAGTATTGACAAATATATGGGGATTAAAATAGTTAGCTTTTTAGGCAATAACATGTAGATTAAGATGCCCTCAGCTGTCTGGCAGCAAGCAATCATTTTATGCATCCTTTTTAGGTTTGGGGAAATGCTCTCTGCCATTTCCAGATGATTCAGCCCTGCTGACATGCTGGAATTGGCTTCTGGCAGTTGACCATGCTCCTTCTTTCTCCAACCTCCTCCTCTTTCATTTTAAAAAAAATAATATATATATATATATATATATATATATATATATATATATAATTTTAATTGATTTCAGAGAGAGGAAGGGAGAGAGATAGAAACATCAATAATGAGAATCATTGATTGGCTGCCTCCTGCATGCCTCCTAATGGAGAACAAGCCTTAGGCATGTGCCCTTGACTGGAATTGAACCTGGGACCCTTCAGTCCACAGGCTAAGGCTCTTTCCACTGAGTCAAACCAGCCAGGGCCCCTTTCATTTTTTTACCACCCTTTAACATGATTTTAAAAACAAAGTACTATAAAATTATGTATTTCTACCAGGCACTCTTGCTAATTTGGCTAAAAGTATATGCCACTTTCAATATAGACAACCTCCATTGACTATGTGAGCACACACATATACACACAAACCCCACCACCCCACCCATAAACACATCACAGCACACACTACACTACACACACACACCACACACACACACATCATACCACACACACACACACACACACCACACACACATCATACCACACACACACACACTCACACCACACACACATCATACCACACACACACACATCATACCACACACACACACACACACACCACACACACATCATACCACACACACACACACCACCGTGCACTTACTACACTACAAACTGTAATCTAAAATATATATGCACTAACTTTTATTTAGAATTCACAACTTTGCTTGAATTAACCTGTAAACCCACTTAAATCACCCTGGATGCTGTAAGGTTTGTGTAACCATATCCTGCAATTTGTGGAGTTAAACAGGGGAGCTGAGAATTAAACTTCCTTCCATCCCTGTGCTGTCCCTGACACTGAGGCATGTCAGAACTGTCTTGTCAGGGAGAAGCCCAGGATGGTTTCCAAAACTAGGGGCTTACCGGGCTTGAACTGCCTGATGCTGGAGGAAGCAGGCTGAAGGGCTCTATACTGATCTCTCCATGAACTACACCCTCACTATAAACTAAGTTCTCTTCCCAGGGGGCAGATTTTCGCCATTTTTGAACATTCGATGTATGTATAGCCATGTTTTCTAACTGTGCATGAACAAGAATGTCCCCACCTGTACATGTTATGATGCCGAAGCTCACCTCGATGTTTATGCACAATCTCCTTGAATTAAGATCCTTTGTTCAGGGGCACCCCGCTTTGGGGAAGTGACCCTTCTACCCCATCCTTGCCTGTGGGCTGGCAATGAATACATACCTTCTCATGAAATCTTCTTGGAGTTGTCTCTTGGCTGGCAACTACTGAGTGACTGGACCTAGTTTGGTCCAGTAAGAACACACACACACACACACACACATACACACACACACACACATGTTTCCTACTCAGTAGCACCCAAATTTGATCTATGTGATCATGAAAGACCTTTGTCTTTTTCAAATACATCTGGTATTTGTAACATTTGCGAAGAAATAACAAGGTTATTCAACATGTAGAATTCTGAATCTTAGATTACCCTTCCAGAGATGAATGCCCTTAAACCCCTACCACCAGGCTGTGCAGAAGCAGAAGGCACCCTTCATTTCTGCTCCATGTAAAGGCCTGCAGTTAAGAGCTCTGATTTTGTCTGAACCTTTACCTTTCCTCACCAGAGCAGAAAAGTTAAAAGAGAAGTTGCAAAATGCTAGTCTACGGGCTGAGTCTGGCCCTTGGATATATTTTGAATAGCCTGATTAGAGGTTTAAAGGTAGTTTAATTAGTGGCCAACACTTACAAATGAAGACATTTTACTTAAAATCTGGGTTGCTGGGCCACTTAAACAAGTAGAAGTTCTTACAACTTCAGGCCACTTTCCTTTTGGGGAACGCTTGGCAGGAGCCGCGTAGTAGCCCCTCTTTCCATGGGAGGTGCACTCCCTGTTTTCAGCAGCTTCAGCAGTTCACTTTCTCTTACATTCATCCTTCTACATCCTGTGGCCTTGACCTCTAGAGGCATGTGAGTTGTTCTTCTGATTAAGACACCTGGGTGAGAGAAACAAACAAAACTTGAAGCGAATCATGGGTCCTGGTAGGTATTGATGGTGAAAGTAGAGACTTTGGAAATATGGTTTAAAATAGAATTAAGGAACAAACTGAACAGCTTGTTCCTCATTGGAGTAAATTTCTGGCAAATAGCCCATTCACCAAAAATTGTTAATATAACGAAGATAGAAAATGGGGGGCAGGGCAACAAAAAATGAGGGGGAGACTGCTGTGTGCTCTCCCTAACCCCCAGTTCCTTTCCCTTCAGAGCAGACTACTTATCTCAGCCTTACCTGCCCATGGATGTGTCCACATGACCGAGAACTTGAGCAGAATGAAGGGTGCCACCTACAGGCCTGACCCAGAAAAGCTTCTCACACAAGTTTCCTTGCTCTGTCTTAGGCTCCAAAAGAAGAGGGCGCTAAGGACCTAGAAGAGGATGGAAGATGGAAGGAGTCTGGGAAACAACCACAGGCCCAACCCCCGTCCCCCACATCTAGACCTATGACTTGAGGGGGAAATAAGTATTTGCATTCCTTGGAAATTCTGGTATTTGGGGGAGGGAATATTTGTTAATATAATTAGCCTACTCCTGACTGCAAAGCCTAGGAAATGGGTAGAGTAAAAGGTTCCTGAAGATAGTAATGATTGCTAATAAGCATGTCTGTGCACAGAATGGATAAGGATCTGAATAAGAATGCTTAGTCCTTAATGGGCTAGAACAGTGATGGCGAACCTTTTGAGCTGGCCTGTTAGCATTTTGAAAAACCCTAACTTAACTCTGGTGCCGTGTCACATATAGAATTTTTTTGATATTTGCAACCATAATAAAACAAAGATTTATATTTTTGATATTTATTTTATATATTTAAATGCCATTTAACAAAGAAAAATCAACCAAAAAAAATGAGTTCGCTTGTCACCTCTGACACGTGTGTCATAGGTTTGTCATCACTGGGCTAGAAGCTTCCAGGTTCCAGCTCCCTGCTGAAGAGAAGGTGAAAGCTGTGGATGGGTTTAAGCAATCTTTTACACAACATTGCTCAATGAAGTTGTGCTTTTCTTGCCCAGGAGGAAAGGAACACATAAAAGAAAGCCCATCTGTTTGGGGACCATCAGTGTGCCTCTAGGCTCCTAAGTAACACATACCTGAAAAGGGCAGTAGAGAGAGAATCAGGATGAGGCCTAATTCGGCTTTAGAAATAGTGTCTGAAATCCATGGCCCCCTAGAGGGATACACAATCCCAGGTTAGAATTCTTTCTCAGTTCAGTACCATTGGAATGATTGGAGCTTTAAACTTCTGGTTTGCATTAGTTTTAAACTAGGGATACATTGTTCTAACCACAAATTTCTCTTTTCTGTAGCGTGTAGACCATGAGGGTGAGAGTTTCTATGGACTCAGCAATTTGTTGAGATAATTAGAAATAAAGAAAGAGATGGCATCCTAACTAGCTTGTTACTCTGCACTTTCTTTTTGCTCTCCTTGTTATGGGGTGTTTGTAATATAGCGATTTAATATAGAACATTTTAATGTTAATAATTTTATTTCCTGGGGACTTGCCTAAAATGAGAAAGTTGTTTTCCGAGTGGTTCCAGCTCACAAATGAGACTTGACAGTGCAGGGAATTGAGCCTTGTAAGCACGGCGAGTTTTGGCCTTAAAGGCTGAATGCATTACAGAATGACAAAAACCCAGTGTCTAATTCCGTCCCATGGCACAAGGCCATGGAGGAGTGCAGACCTCAACATTTTTGAAGGAAGTCCTTTGGGTAATTTATTTTAATGTGTGTACTCTTTGAATACAATGAGGAAGATAAGAACAAAGACATGTATGAGAAAGTTAATAAAAGAGAACTAAGTAATCAAGGCCAAAGGAAGAGGTTTTGCATATGGTTAGTATAATCTTTTCATAATGGTTGCTATAGTTGAATCAAATGTGGCTATGAGCTTCTGGCAGCAAATACCAAGTGGACAAGGCACACTATAAACTTGTGCTCCAGTCAATGGGAACTGAGTCTCACTCAGTTCCTCAAATTCTCAAAGAATTATGCATATTGTTATTGATGAAATACCCCCTCCTAGTCTATAGGTATGCGAATGAGCTTCTGAGCTTGCCAACAACTTTCCCATGTTCTCTGCAAACATACTTTTAAAGTAGGTTTTGCATTGTCTGCAAAACCAGGCTTTCTGTTATCTCAGGTTAAAACAAATAAGCTGAAAGGTAGCAAGGGTGAATTGCAGAATGTATTATTACCAAAAATTATTATTTTTTTCTCCCTGGCCTGTCTTTCATTAGCATGTCTGATCATCATTTGTTTATTCATCAGATGCTTCCCTGAGAACATGCTGTGTGCCCCAGTGAACTGGGAGTTCCTTTTGAGGGAGAAGGAAAGGAAAAAGCAATCATTTATGAGCCAGTTCTCTAGGTCCACGTGGGAGGCACAATCCCAAGCACAGATGAGGGAAAATATCTGATCATAAGGACATGATGGGGGCGCTGATGCTGTGGATCAAACCAAAGAGCATCCTGTTGCCAGTTTGCCAGTCTATGCAGTTTCTTTGTAGGGAAGGATACAGTCCAAACATCATGAAATAAGGTGGGGAGCCAATAGGTAGGGCACATGGGGCATGTGCCTTGCAGTGGTGAAAAGGGAAGGGGTAGAGATGGGCAGATGGGACTAGCTACCAACAAATTGAAGGGCAGGTCAAGACCAAATTCAGAGGATGCAACTCACTCCCTGCAATACCTCCCTTAGGAAATGGTTCCTCTGGCTTTTTGAGGCTGGAAATGTGCTTGTGAAGAAATAAATTGCTTCAAGCTTAGAACTTGATGACTAAAGGCAATGCATGACGTGGATGAGAAGGAGGAGTCAGGGCCGTAGTTGGAAGGCATGGTGAGTTCTACCTGCATGGCTGAGAAGGCTGTGCTATCCCCAGGTGGGGTAAACATGCATACCTGGTCTCAGGAAGTGAAGATGCAGGAGTCACCTGCCTATGTGCAGATGGCCTCCTACAGAGCACTGTTCGGCATTGATCCCATCGTGATGGCAGGGGTCTGGTGTATACACTACTACAGAATCGCTAATCTAGAGTCCTTTCCAGGATTATGATCCTGTGATCCTGTGTTTCAGTTCTCCTTTGGGTCCCTCACTCTTTAGGAAGAGAATTGGTTAAAACATTTCCTTTGTACACTTGAATTCCTAACTTGCTTTCAAAGAATTATGCATATTGTTATTGAAGAAATGACCCCTTTAGCATATAAAAATCAGATAAAGCAAATAAATAATCTATAGTGTTGCCACCAGGTATTTTTGGTTTTTGCCCTAAAACCAGGGAAAAATAAATTCATATTAAGAAATCTGACTATTGCCCTGACTGGTTTGGCTCAGTGGATAGAGCGTCAGCCTTCGGCCTGAAGGGTCTCAGGTTTGATGCTGGGGTTGTGGGCCCGATCCCCAATGTGGGTCCAGTCACCAATGGGGGGCATGCAGGAGGCAGCCGATTGATGATTCTCTCTCATCATTGATGTTTCTATCTCTCTCTCTCCCCATCCCTTTCCTTCCTCTCTGAAATCAATAAAAATAAAAAATAAAAATAAAAGAAATCTGACTATTTACCCTCCTAGTCTTAATCCCTCCTGTCATGGAAAATTCATGGTTTGGGGAGAGACTGATCCATAGAAGGCCGAGATACTTGTTAATTTGAATGGCCAGACCTATGAATCCTCATTATTGGGAGGGAAAGATGGAAAAGCAATATAAATTCTTGCCTAGCTTAGCTCAGGAGGGCAGTGATCATCTAGTACTAGGAAGGTAATTGGTGCATACGGCTCTGCCAGACCCCTGCCGCCTCCAGGTAGAAACAGACGCAGCAAGGGAAGGCATGCATCTCACAGAACAGAGAGGGTGCAGGAACTTATTAGCATCAGCTAAGAAGCAAGACACAGGAGATGTTCAAGAGTCATTTATACGGCAAATGTTCCTGACTTTGGGTCTAAAAATGAATAACCTCTAAGTCAGCGAAGAGAGGGATGAAACATTTCTATTTGCAATTTTTTAAATGCCTCCCACTTTTTTTTTAAACTAGTGTTTGTATTCAGTGAATTTGCTGCCACTTTTGTAAGTAAGGACGTTGTAGAGATGAACTGTTGGATACTTGGGATTGGTCCTGTCAGGCAGAGGGTGGCCCTGATGCACACTTGGTGTGGCCTCTGGGCAGGAGCTCTGGAGAAGGGTACCTGCTCCAGTCTGTCCTTACCCAGACTCGGTGCTCCCACCAGGGAGGCCTCTCACCCTCACTCCTGCCCCAGCGCAGCCCGAGCATCCGGGCAGATAGCTGGGCTCTGCGACCTTTCCCAATTATAAACCTGTCCTTGAATCCCTATTCCTAATTTTTAGTTCCTTTCCCCCTAGCTGTTGTCTCACCACCCAGTAGACCCATCAGCTGTCTCCCACAGGCAGTGTGTTTGGAAACGGCTGCTGAATAAACCCCCTGCTCTGGACGTGGGCGCGGGCTCTGCAGAAAGGCCCTACCCTGGAAAGCTACTCTCCTAAACAACAGCAAGCACCACCCAAGTAAAGGAAGGGAGGTTTGCTTCACCATCCCAAAGCTCAGGATGAAACGTTGGAAGGCTACGTGGATTCCAATAGGCAAATGTGATTCCAACAGCCTTATGTGAGCACCATTCGTTAGGGATGCTACTTACTGAAAACTGGGTGCCAGAGTCCACATTAGGTGCTTTTTAAAGAAGGCAGATATATCAACAAAGATGAGAAAATGTGAGCTGCCAGGTAATGCCCACCCTGCACACTGCCACCATCCTGATCAAATGGATCCCAGCTTTCTGCTATGGAGAACCTTCTCGATTGTATGTATACACAAAAGGTACTCAGTGGGTTAACCCTGACTGGCTCTTCATGACAATTTTCCCACTCGGGCAAGCTGCTCACCATGCCTTATACCTTTGGTCATTGGACCTATTTTGGTCTACTGAGTACGTCTCCTCCCCTCCTCATCAACTCCAGCTGTGAGTTTCTACAAACAACCTTGTTCTGAATACTCTCCTGCGTGGTGTCTATGGATAGAAAAACTTATCTCCGCCCCTCTCCACCAAATCCCATCAAGACCAAAGGCTTGATCTTGGCCTCTGCTCAGGCTGCCCTGGACCTCAGCTCAGAGTTAAATAAGTACAGTTACCAGGTGTGTCCTCTAATTCTGACGATCATCCTTCACATAACACTAAAGAGATCTTTTTCTAAGAATTCTATAAAAAGGACCAAACGTGCTAATAAGAAATGAAAACGATTAAAGTAAACTTATAGAATAAAGTATGGACAGTTCAAATAAAAACTGCGAATGTTGTATGCCACGGGTCTGGTCTTGCCTCTTGCTAAAACACTTGATTAAGTGTGACAAAGGAAATCGGGCCTCTGAGCTTAGCTAGACTGGCCTCTGCGCTCATGACTTTAACCCACAGGGTTCCTATCACCTGCTGATACGCACAGGCCTCGGGCCTGTGTAATGACTCTGGGGATCCTTTGTCTCTCTCATGTGCAGTTTCTCCGTGTTCAGACTTGAAGTACAGGCACTTCATCCACCATTCAGATAGTTTTAGCTATCTAAGACTCTACAAGCGATTACACAAATCCCTGCAAGTCTCAAGTTTAATTGCATTTGTTTCCAACAAATTACTCTCAGCAAAACATTAGCAGGAGCTGTGTGCTACCCACGGATAGAGTCTCTACCTTAAGGTTGGATTCTGCTGTAAAAGTCTTTGTTTCTAATACTTTCTGAATAAAGTAAATGGATGACAGTGGTCAAAGGTATAAAACTTCCACATATAGGTAAGTCCTGGGATATAATAAATAGCATGGTGACCACAGTGAACACTACTGTATGGTATATTTAAAACTTGCTAAGGGAGTAGATCTTAAACCTTCTCATCACAAAGGGGAAAAAAATTGTAACCATGTGTAGTTGTGGGTGTTAACCAACTAAAATTATTGTGGTAAGTTTAGTTATATCAAATAACATTTGACATATATAAAGTTATGCTGTAGACTTAAAACTAATACAATGTTTAAAAATGAAAAAGAAAGCAAAAAAACTAATAAAATATTATATGTCAATTATATCTCAATTAAAAATGCATTCATTAATGTTAAAAAGTGAGTAAGAGCCTGATCAGTGTTGCTCAGTGGTTGAGCATGGGCCCATGAACCAGGAGGGTACAGTTCGATCCCCAGTCAGGGCACATGCCTGGATTTCAGGCTCAATCCCCAGTGGGAGGTGTGCAGGAGGCAGCCAATCAATGTTTCTCTCTCTTTGATGGATGTTTCTATTTCTCTATTTCTCTCCCTTTCTCTCTCTAAAATCAATGTTTTTAAAAAGAGAGAGAGCAAGAGAGCAAATAATGACTAAGTATATGTTCCTGAGGACCAATAAAAAAAAATTAAGTGTAATAAATACTTATTGTAAAAAGGTAAATAAAAACATACTCATTAATCCTGAAAACAAGTAAACAAACTCCTTAGTCCTAATACTTTTTGAGTCTCACTACCAGAAATAGAGCCTGGCAACCTGAAACCTGTTATATAATTGTTTCACACCAGGCTTTTCATGCCTCCCTGTAATTTCTGTTCACTATGTGAACCAACCAGGGAATCCACTCCTTGGAGGTTGTTGAGAATTGGTCCTGGCCCCGCGGCAGCCAATAGTCGGAGTTGGAGAAGCATAATTGGAGGTCAAATGTGCCATCAAATCTAGCAAAGCCAGAGGTAGGGTTTAGCGGGAAGGTCAAGAGATTATGGAAGAAAAGCCCAAGGAATAGGGGGATGGAACAAGGGAGGGAGGGAGGGAGGGAGATCGAGTAGTAACCAAGATGAGACGATGAGAAGTGTTTGAGGTATTCAGGAATGTACAGCATGGCTGAGCTGATTTCATTTGAAAAGCCAGGACAAAAATTCTGCATTTTCTGCTGCCTAGTGGAAACTTCCAAGTTTGATAATTACATATGAAGTGTTTCCTTTGGCCACATACTTAAGGGTTCAATCTTTAAAAGGCTTACATTCTGTAAAGAAAGATAAATTGTATCCATATTGCTAAATCACAAGATGGTGTAAGTTAAAGTATCACATAAGTAGTATAAAGAACATATTTATTCAGAGGGAAAGAGATCTGAACTTTGAATTTTAAACCACGGGTTTTTTAAGAGAAGAGCAGCGTGCTTTGTGAAGAGTTTCCTGGAGGCAGAATACAAAAGAGATCAGAGAGGAGGTCACTGAGACACAGAAATCAATTAGGAGATTATGGTAAAACTAGAGGCCCCTTGCGCGAATTCATGCATGGGTGGGGTCCCTCAGCCTGGCCGGCAATCAGGACCGATTGGGGCTGCCTCACCCAGTCCCCATCAGGGCGATCTGGCCTCCGGTTGGCAGGGGAAGGGTGGTGGGGGAGGGGAGGAACCAAAGGAGGCTGGCTGGCTGCAGGAGGTTGGCTGTGGGAGCACACTGACCACCAGGGGGCAGCTCCTGCATTGAGCATCTGCTCCCTGGTGGTCAGTGCATGTCATAGCTACCGGCCAGTCATCCAGTCATCTGGTTGTCCAGTTGTAATGGTCACTTAGGCTTTTATATATATAGATAGTCCACTCATGAGTAGAGAAGTGCTTACTATATATAAGTCTTGACAATCCATATACTTTGGGTTCCCCTATTTAAGTTAATCTCTTTAGACCAGCGGTTCTCAACCTGTGGGTCGCGACCCCTTTGGCAGTCGAACGACCCTTTCACAGGGGTCGCCTAAATACATCCTGCATATCAGATATTTACATTACGATTCATAACAGTAGCAACATTACAGTTATGAAGTAGCAACGGCAATAATTTTATGATTGGGGGTCACCACAACATGAGGAACTTATTAAAGGGTCGCAGCATTAGGAAAGTTGAGAACCACTGCTTTAGACATTTTCTTCAAGAAATAATACCAAAGACAAGGTATATTTAACTCTTTAAGAGACAGTACCAAAGACAAAGTTAATTTAGCTCATTAACTCGACCGAATATCCTTTGAGTCATCTATCTCTCTTTACACACTGATCTAGCTTTGCTCAGAGGGGTTGGAAATTAGTAGGAAGGTGATAAACAAAATAGAGCAATTATTAGAGAAGATGATATTGTAACATATTTGTGCCTACGTAAGTTTTGGAACCAGGCACATCTGAGTTTCAATTTGTTTACCAGTTTGAAATCTTGGGCAATTACTTAATGTTCTCTGAAGCTCCATTTCTTCATTTATGAGACGGGAGTAATAACTAAGGAAGGATCTGAATGAGAGTGCGTAGAAGCTATCTCTCTAGACACCAACTCTCTAAAAGTAACCTATTGTTACTCCAACTACTTAAAAGGTCACATTTCTGTCATTTTACATGATAATGATGCCTCTAAGATGATCTGTAACTATACAGCTCAGGAACTGCAGTTGCAACTGACTGTATCCTGGTCCTGTTATGCAAGTTGTTATAAAATATTGCATCTATCTATCTCACGTTGTAAATATTAGTTTTAAATTTTAGTATATTCCTCATTTTTATACTTGAAGACTTATCAACTCATTTTAACATAGATATCAACACAAAGTAACGCTTAAATCCACATCATATTTCTTAGTACAAAGCTCTAACACTTAAAAAACTAGTTTTGCAATACCAGGCACAAAAGTGGTCTTACATTAGAATCTTACTTAAAGCCATTTATCCTACCTGCGCCTGTGTGTGCATGTGTGAATGTACGTGATTTGGGTGATTAGATACTAGTAGATCTAAGATACTAGTAGATACTAGTAGATCTAAGACATATCTGAATATGAGGCCTCAGCGAACGTTTCTTCTTTGGTTTCATATGACTAAGCTCAATCAAGAAAATAATAACCCTGACAACACTCTGATGTAGACTTTAGGCTTGGCGGGAGGAGGGGGACACCTCAAAGTAAAGAGAAACGGGCTTGAGAACAGAGTTGTAGGGACCTGTCAGGTGTTCTGGTCTCTAACCCATGATGACTGAGTAGCATAGGCGGCTAACAGAGTTCAACAGCCACATTTGGGTCCCAGTGCCCTGCATTAGGGAATGTTTATTCATGATTCCTTTTCTTTCTCTGTCCCCAAACCTGGCTCTAAATATCAGTGCCCATATACAGACACAGACAAAACCTCTCAGATTAATATCACTCTGAGACTAAAACCTATTTATTTTTGCAAGGCAATATTAGGATCCATCCAGAAATCAAAAAAGAATTACCTGCAAGAACCTACAGTTTCCCTTTCTATGCAAAGAATGAGGAAAAATAGCACACACAAATAAATTGAACTAATTAACTACCTCATATAATTTTGAGGTAGTGATAAGCATAAATCTGCCACATGTGTAATGTGATATGAAAAGATCTGTGATCTATTTTGGTAGCATCACAGGAACTTCTAATGTCACAGCGCTTTGTTGTCTTCATTCAAATTTGAATAAAATTATAAATTTTAGTTTGAGGTCAGTGAAAATACACTTATTATTTTTCTCACCCCGAAATAAATAAAAAAAAATTGGTTGGGCTAAGTTAAGGAAAACTTCAATAAGGACGTTAAACATGTTGATTTCCAGCACATATCCACCAAGGATGTTTCAGACCCATTGGCTCAAGTTTGAGGAGACAGAACAGAGAACAACAGAAGGAGGTCGCTGCAAAGGCCTGGCCTATGAAACAGCTCACTGAATTCCAGGGTGAAGTTTAATGATCTGTGACTCCACCAGGCACAGACCACCTAGTTAGTAGCATTGAATGCCTTTGATTAGCTGGGCCAGGGAAATAACCCACAGGACCCTGAGTAGACGTGGCAGACAGAAATCTAAACATCACCCAAAGCAGCAAAGTCACAGGCATTAACCTTCAACAAATATTTATTGAATGGTTGGCAGCCTAGATGCTCTCATCCCAAGAGGATCCGACACACCAAAGGAGGGAGAGAGGCATGCATGTGACCAACCGCAATTTATTTTCACAAGTGGTGCCTGAGGAACAAAGGAGTAGGACACATAAACAAAGCAATAGAGTCTGACGGGGGACTTGGAGTCTAGTGGTGGGACTCACAGCAGTGGTGATGGTCAAGGAAGCCCTTAGGAAGGAAAGAAATTCACCAAGCAGAGCAAGTGGGGAAAGACATTTTATACGAAGGTGGAAACAGCATGTGCAAATTATGGTGGCAAATAGCACATGGCCTTTTAATGGATGGAGTATAAAATGTGGAGGAGGTAGGGAGGTGGCAAAGGGGATTAAACAGTGATATTGCAGTAAAAAATGAAGGCGTCTGAATGCCATGTTAAAAAACTTGGGCTTTGTCCTGGTTGGGTGGCTCAATTCATTGGAATGTCGTCTTGTACACCAGAAAGCTTACAGGTTCCATTTTGGTCAGGGCACATACCTAGGTTGCAAGTTCAATCCCCTGCCTGAGCTCGAGTGGGAGGCAACTGATAGATGTTTCACTCTCATATGTATGTTTCTCTCTCATTCCTCTCTCTCCACTCCCCCTGCCTCTCCTTTCTCTAAAAAATAAATAAAGATATCCTCAGGTGAGGATTAAGGAAATTGGGACTTTATATGTATGATAAAATCATTGAAGCATTCATTCATTTTTTTATTTGTCCTTTCCTTTTCTCCCTCTCCTTCCTTTCCCCCCCCCCCCTTTCCTCTAAATCCCAAACTAGATTCCTCCAAATCCCAGGGTTCTTAGGGGTGTATGTGTGTGTGTGTGTGTATAAGTGTGTGTGTGTGTGTGTGTGTGTGTGTGTGTGTGTGTGTGTGTTTAAGGGGAGGACTAAGGCAGCTGGGGAGCCTCAGAGCCCAGGGAAGTCTCTTCTGCTCTTTGGTCCTCGCTTGCTGGTTTATAAAATCAGGATGGAGGGAGGATGAAAAGAGATGACCTCTAAGAATCCTTATGCAATCTATAATCAGAACACAGACTCCATAATGAAATAAAGCTGCTTCCAAAGTAATGATGAGGGAACATAAGCTCTCAGGGAACAAAAATAAATTGTATCTGCGGAATGTGAGACTCGGAGGCAGTGATTAGTAATCAGCAGAGCCTCCGAAGGATAGCCCTGAAGTGTAACGTGGGAGGACCCCAAACACAAGGTGAAATACACGAAATGGCACCATCTGCCTCTCTCAAGACCCAGCCTACATCCTTCTCTTAAAGGGTTTCTCCTGACCAGCTCTCAGCTAATCCCTGCTCACGTGCTAAGTTATAATAGCAGGGAGATTTACTCTAATGAGGAACACTTACACATTAAAAAAATCCTTGAAGATCAGAAGAAATAATGAGCTAATGGAGTGAATCCAGGCATGGTGACAGCATGAGGGAGGAGTTTTCATAGCACCATTAAATTTACCTCCTGTAGAGGCCTCCTAATCAATCTGTCTACTTGTAATAAGCCCTCCACAGCCACTGTCAATTCTCGGCATGATGAGGTGAGACATCAGAAAACAAATAATTTAATGAGCCTATACCTGCACTTACCCTCAGAAACCTCCAGAATTTCATGGAAGACAAACAGATTTCAAAAACCAACTTTGAAGCTTAAAAATAAAAGCAGTCTGAGGTTTCTCTGCATTGGGAGCGAGCCGACAACTGAGCCCATGGCAGTTACAGGGGCGGCTGGAGATAATCAGTTTCCAGAGGGTGGTGATGGGGATAATGAATGATTTACTCAGAGGCCTCATAGCCCAGGTGCCTAAAGCACTGGCAGTTCACTTCGGATTAGTGTGCTCATGGCAGAGCCTACCATGGCATTAAAAAACAATAAAACCTCAATTATAAAGAAAAGAGAAATATAGTGATAGTTAGGCATTTGCTTCAGCATAATAAAATAAAAATGCCATCAGTCTGATGGCCTTAAGGTGAACACAGAAGACACCATTCATCCCCACCACTGTTTTGTTGCCCCAGACATGATACTTTAGTGGGAAGAAATTTTGTACTGCAAAGACTACTTCTTATTTTTCTCTCTCATATTTAGAGAAGGAAAAAGGGCAGATAGGAAATTTGATTAAAAATATTCACAAAAATAAGTATCAGCTTTTCTGAATAACAACGCTCAAAATTAGTGGCTTAAAACAATCACCATTTATGTAGATTATGATTCTGTAAGTCAGCAGTTTGGGCTCATCTGGATGGTTCTTCTAGTTTTGATTGGGCTCTCTTGTGTGTCTGAAATCAGCTGCAACGTAGCAGCTAGCTTCTAGAGGCCGGCTGGCTGCCAGCGGGGCCACAGAGGCAACAACAGGACAGCCAGATGTGCATGCAAGGAGAGGTGAAGAATTGCGCCTATTTTTACAGTCTAATGCAGGTAGTATGCTATGCCCACATAAGACACAAAAAATAGTGAAGGTGGAAAAGAAGACAGAAAGCTTGGCTACTTACCTCTATTCTACTGGCACAGAATGAATTCTAAACTAAGCTTATTTGTATTTTTTTTTCACTAGCCTCTAGTTATCTTAGCAAATAATACTATATAAAATTATATATAATAGGCATAGGATATTATACAAAAGTATACTTTTAGCTTGTTTTGCCATCTTCCTGTGATTTGACCTTATTTTACCTCACCACTATCTTTCCATTCACCTGCACCTACAGTGACCATTAGATTATCACTGGAAAGAAAAGAAGGATCCAATCAAGACTAACATGTCTAATTCCTCCTAGCAGTGGAGTGATTCACTTAACCTCATATACAATTTGCCCAAAGTTAGTTAGATATGGAAATAGTACTAGAACCCCAAATTCTCGATATTTCATTCAATACTCTAACCACGCTGATTGCATGGCATAATTTTTATGAAATAAATCTGATTTAATTTTTTTTCAGATGACCAGAATGCTCATGAACATGTTGCCTGAAAAGGAGCTCTCTGCTAGAATAAACTAGATCTGCCAATAGGTCAGGACCCACTTATATGCTCCAAGTAGATATTGCTACTTGCTGCTTCCAGCTGCTCTGGCTGGCTTTTGTCCCTCCCCCTTTATCGTTGGCTGCGCTTCTTGGGGAGGTGTAGGGACATTGTAGCTGGCAGCAGTGCTCATGCCTCTACTCTGCTGGCAGTAGCACTTAGGATTATTTCAGGCTGAAGAAAAGAGGAAATCCTAAATAGTAGTATATAAGCATTATCTATAACAATAAAAGCATAATATGCTAATTAGACCAGACGTCCTTCTGGACAAAGCCAGGGCTGCGAGGGAAGCCCGGGTCCCAGGTGCCAGAGGGAAGCTTGTGCCGGCAGTTGGGGGAGGAAGGCCTACCCTTGCACGAATTTTGTGCATTGGGCCTCTAGTTCTATCATAACAAAACTGTACTCACATCATGGATGTTGAGTTGGGCAAATTGGGTCAGGAAGGCAGCTCCACAGGTTTCTTCTTTCTGCTTCTGTCAGCATCTTTACCTTATCACGTCTGTCCTCAAGAGCATCATGAGGCTTCTGAAGCTTAGCCATCACCTCCACCAGCCACGCATGAGAAGGCGGAAGGCAGGAAGGCAAAAAGAGGAACAGCTTCCTTTCAGCAGCCTCCTGGACGTCCCATCCAATATTTCATCTTATTTCTGTGGGCCAGAGTCAACCACAAGGCTCCCCCTTGCCACAAGGAAGTCTGGAAAACATAGTCTCTTCATTGGACACATCCCCACACTGAATAAAAGCAGACTTCTCTTATAAAGCAAGAAGAGACTGAATATTGGGCAGACAGTTGTCAATCTCCCAGATTTGTTCACTGGAGACAGCCAGCCTTTGGTGAAATTAAATATTATCTCTCCTCAAAACAGCACTCCCCTCCTCCTGACTGGGGAGGGGCCCTGCACTTCAGAACAGGAGGTTAGAAATTCTATCTGGTGACAAGGCCAAAATATCTGACAAAAGATGACAGCTGAGTTTTAAAATAATTCTGTATATTTAAGGGGGGCTTAATTTTTAAACTAAAATATTTTGAGGTCATGAGATTTGCCTCCATAAAAATTCTTTAGTACTGAACATTTAAAAGTAAATTTTGGTCAAAATAAAATAAAAGTAATGTTAAAACAATGAAAAATGCTAAATTAGCCATCCAGAAATACAAACTTAAATAAAAAATATTGACAATAGCAAGTATTAGTGAAGGTTATTTATTAATACTTATTAATAAAGGTTATTTATTAATACTTGCTCCATTGGAGCAATATATATTTGCTAATGGGAATATAAAGGTGTATGGTCATCTTGGAAAAATGCCAATTGTTTTAAAAAGTTAAATTCACTCTTAACCATACAATCCTGTAATTCCGCCTCTGCTATACATTCATTCTAAAGAAGTGAAAACACAGGGCAATACAAAGATTTGAACACTATTGTTCATAGCAGCATATGTATATACAAAAGGCTAATATGCTAAGTGTCCGATCGTCTGGGTAATGACCTCATATAGCAACACCTGGCTTCCTCTCTCTAGCAACTAGCCTCCTTGGAATTTCTTCAGCCCAGGAACACGACTTGCTTTATAGACAGGTGCAAACACTTTACACTGTAACCAAATGTCTGTGAAGCGTTTTCCCATGTCTCATCTCATTTGATCCTCACAGAAGTCCTGGAGTAGGTAGATAGGAGACTTGATGGAATCCTATTTTCTTTTCATTAGCCAGAAAATGGAGATTTAGAAAGCTTAGAAACTTGACCCCACTGAAAAGAAGTAAGAAATGGTGGACCTTGAAAATGACTTCAGGTTTTCTCACTGCACAGAATATAGTCAAACACTGCTGCAGTTAAATATTTTACCTTTTGTTCTCTCTTCGTGATCTACAATAATAATCTGCTTCGTGTTGATATTTACTACTGTATTGCTGACAATTACCTGAAAGAAAAGTTGGGGTGCTTCACTGGGCTGGAAAAAGTTTTGCTGAATCAGCAAGCAAGTCTAATTAAGCAAGTTGATTCTATATCTATAAAAGGCTAAGTGCAATACATATAAAGCTCTCACTGGTGCCAATCACATGCATGTGTTTCCATCTGTCATTGTTGATTGTGAATTTGATTGACACTTCTATTATAGAGAAAGGCTGAATAGCAATATTAAAATATTTCTTCTAATTAATTTCCTTTCAATGTGATGAATTTGTGCACTGGGTCACTAGTTGTTAGTAATAGCCCTAAACTAGAAACATCTCAAATGTCCATCAACAAGTAAATGGATAAACAAATTGTAGTACGGCTATGCAATGGAATACTACTCAGCACTAAAAAAGAAACAACTTTGAAATATGCAACAACATAGGTGACCCTCAAAATTTAAAAAATATGCTAAGTAAAAAAGACCAGACACAAAAGAGTCCATATTGTATTATTCTATTTATAGAATTTTCTGGAAAAGGCAAAATTATAGGACTAGAAAACAGATCAGTTGTTACAATGGGCCAGAGGTCAAGGAGACTGATGACGAAGGGAAACAAGTGTGATAGAAATGTCCAAATCTTAATTGTGATGCTGATCACATGGAGGCATGATTTGCCAAAACCCATAGAAGTAGGTGTATTTATTGTATATAAATTATATCTCAATAAAGTTGACTTTAAAAAGAGTATCAGGATATGCCTTGGAAACAGTTACCCATTTATCTCTAGAGAGCCTTATGTGAAGAAGCCCATTTGTGTCCACCCCTGGGACCACACAAACCCTATCAGGCCAAGGATCCTGGATTGCTCAGGGGGAGAAAACCTTATCTTCAACAGGTGCTGGAAGCAGTACAGGCAAAACCTGAGTTTGGTAAGTGTGGATTTGAGAGTGGTTAAAGGGACAGAAAAATCCAAGAACACACCCCAGAAATATCCTTTGGCTGATATGATGGAAAATTATACCTGCCTAAAAATTAATTTCTGAGTAGCTCCTATTCAAACGACTATGTGCATGGTTATTGCTGCTTCCTTAAACTGTATCTAGTAACAGCTATTAATAGAAAGATTATATCTGTTGTGCATGGAGGTGGCTTGAACCAAGGTATGTAAATGGGCTCAACTCCGTAGCCATAGTGGCTCCATGAGGCCCACCTCATAGAACCTGCTCACTCCTAGATCCTGTGTGGTGTGTCCAAAAAGGGGTCATATCAACTTTAAGACAAGTCTCTGAAAAGTTAGCTGTCTGGGTTAACCACTGAGACTGTCTTTGCATATATATTAGGAGATAAGTAAAATCTTTAACACTATTGGAATGCAGGCAAGCTTGTGGTAAAAGTTAAAAGTAATAATTATGATAACATGGAGGTGGGAATGAAAGTTATCGAAACAAATGTGTAGTTGGATTCACTAACCAGCATTTTTTTGTAGGTCCTACATGGCCAAATACATTTGGGAAATGCTACATATTTTGATGCCCTCTTGGAAATTCACGAAGATATTGACCCATCAAATGAGTTAAAAATCACTGAATTTTAAAACTCCAAGACAGTATTTCCCAAACTTACATGGCCAGGTCCTCCTTTCTCCCTTACCTTTTGTTTTCTACATAGGGCATTTTAAAATCCCATGAAACACACTTTAGGAAATATAACATAAAATGAAAAGTTGATTTAATTGCTACAGATGCACCCTTCAAAGGCCACTGGTATATTGGTGTCAATCTGTTGTGAAATGATGGCATGTTGAGATAGGATTTATGTACACATTTTGTCTTAATTCAGTAATTTTCTATCTAAGAAAGTAAAATATGGAACCACATCAAAATAAAAAAATGTAGTTTTACAGTTAGGGTTGTTTTAACACAGTATAATTTTCTAATTTATATTCATAATTTGTCCATTGGCAAATGAAAAATTTGGTAGTAAAATGATTGTGTAGAAAGAAACCTGATGCTGACACAATATACTACTGTAGGTACAATTAGCCAGCTGGCAATCGATAGATACAGTGGGCTAATTGGCATGCTTATAAGTGGAGGCTGGAATTAGTTTACTGTTTTTTCCCTGATAACATTTTAGAGGAAATTTTTTAGGCATAATTTTAAGAGAAAAATTAGAAATAGTAGAAGGACATATAAACCCTCCTCAAAGGCTACTATTTTAGAATAATTTCTTAATGGCTGCAGAAACTTATTTTGACATAAGCCATTTAAAAAACTTACAGAAGTACAAATAACACATTCACTGTACGTGCTTACTCTATAATTTTACACTCTTCTCAATCAGAAGAAAATACAATTTCTCTTTATTTATGTGAAAGGGCTAGATACTTAATCTTGTTAAGAGATACTCAAATCTAACTTCATGATTCCTGTTTATCTGGGTGTTTTTAATTTGAGGATCAGTTCATTACAATTATCAGTTGACTCATACCAGTGGCTGTCTAACATACATGTATATCAAGTCAATAAAGGAACTGTGCTGTGATTACCTGAATATGAGTATTTGATATAAGTGCAAGAGTAATAAACCTTAGTGCCTTTTCCTTTATTAAATCTAGATACATTGATATTTATATAACCAAAATAAAAATGGTTAAACTTTGCTTTCCAGAGTTACATGCAATTGGATATGTGCCCTGGTGGCACACGGAACTTCCAACTGTCCTGAGACTGAGCCAGGTATAAACTGGCATTTGATAGAGTTTATTAATTAGTAATGACAAACATTAACATTGAAAAAATGATAACACAAGATATTGACACAGACCACTGTAATCAGAAAGAGTCAATTTAAGCCCAGCCAGTATGGGTCAGGTTGAGTGTCAACCTATGAACCAGGAAGTCGTGGTTCAATTCCTGGTCAGGGCATATACCTGGGGGTTGCAGGCTCAATCCTCAGTGTGGGGAATGCAGGAGGCATTCTCTCTCATCATTGATGTTTCTATTTCTCTCTCCATCTTCCTTCCTCTCCGAAATCAATAAAAAAATTATATATCTATATATATAAAAGCCCAGCGACCAGAATGGTGGAACGACCAGAATGACTGGTGGCTATGACACGCACTATGGCAGCCAACCAGCCAGATCCAGCCCTGATCACCTCCTCTCCCCCCGCCCCCGCCAGCTGGCCTGGCCCCTGGTTAATCCCCAACACCCCAATTGGGGGCAGGGCCAGCTGGCCAACTGCTAGTGGCCCTTCCCCAGGTGGCCAACTGCCTGCTGCCCCTCCCCCCTGCTGGCCCGCCCTGATGGGCCCCCATCAGGGCAGGCCAGCCAGATCCCGCCCATGCACGAATTCATGTACCAGGCCTCTAGTATATATATAAAAGAGTCAATTTAATGAGAAAAATGATGAAAAGACACAAATTTAGGAATCTTTTAGCATTCCAGGGTTTTACTAGCTTGACACTAAGGATTATACACTTTATGCTATGTGTATAGAAATAACATTGCACCCATTTAGTATACACGAGAATATAGAAGGATTTACTTAGACTTTGCAAAAAGACATATCAGATATAAAAACAATATTAACAATTATGGACATTTCTTCTTAATCACCTACGATAGCTAGGAAGACTACATCATTTTGAATACTACCAAAAGATGACAGAAAGATAGAGAGGGAGGGAAGAAGATGAATTTTGGATTTCATCTTATTTATAATAAGGATTTTCCAAGGGGATCATTAATTTTAAAGAACATTACAATATTTCCCTGGCTGAAATTTATTTATAATAATTCACTTACAATTTTGTAGTTGCATGGTTTCTGAAATGTGATATGTGCCACATCAGTGCTCTGTTGTTGAGTCCACCTGACGGCTCAGTAGAATGATGCAGGCTTTGAAAGAACTGGGGCCTAGACCCCACTCTACAACAACTAAACCCTAAGTTGGAGGGCAGGCCCAGGCCTCTGTGTCTCCTAAAGATTCCGGTGATCCTCTGCCCAGACAAATGTAAAACTACTGGACTACAATTCTCATTGTTAAATAATTATTCCATGTAGTCTCATGAATGCTAAAAAACAATATTTATATCTTTCTGAGATACTTTTCATTAGAACAAGTGTATACACATTTTGAAAATAAATGATACGCTTGGATTGATCACAAGAGAAAAATCCTAAAATACCCCCGTAATTACCCTCATCAGTTTGCACTAGATCAAGTTTCAGAAAAATTGAAATGCCTATGTAAATCTATGTAAATTATGTAACTTTATAATTAGCACCTTGAAGTGCTTCTGCTAAATTTCTCCTAAGCCACAGCTATGAAACTATAAATTCTAAAATTGGCTGCAGAAGGTGCATGCTTTCCAATTAGGGGGTTTTCTCTTAACTAAATAATGAAGTAGCTGGGTTGATTTTAACAACCTTTAGGTAAGAAAAGAGAAAAATGGTAATGTCCTTATTAGAAGATAAAACGTTGATGCAAAAAAAGAATTCACAAAGGTGAAAGAGAAATGGAAATGACTTCTTAAGTATGATAACTCTGTAGTGGAATTCTGTCCTATGCCATCACTTAGTTATGAAGAAGTTTTGGTGTCTCCACATATTTAATAGTAATCCAAAGTGGTTCATTCTAATTCAGAATGTACCATCTCATTCAGGCCTATAGAGATTTAAACAATAGCAACAACAACAACAACACAAAATCAACAAATATGCATTGGAAATAAAATGTATTCTTTAAAATTTATTCGTTAAATAACTGTCTAAATATATTCAAAGAGTGAGTTCATTTAACGTTGCCTTTTAATCACTTAGCAGAGTATAGAGCTATTCCTAATATTGTTTCTCAAGCTTGAGGCTTTTCTCCAGTTGTTTCCTTCCCTTTTGGATCGTATTTGCTATGTTGGGAGACTATACAGGCTCAGATAACCAACTGCAGATTTAACTATTTTGGAATGTTATTTATCAACTGAAAATAGTTTTAGGCAAAAACCTCCCAATACCAAAAAATCTCTTTTAATTTGACAGGTTAACTCTGGGATGATTTATTCATTCAAAATGTTCTATACAGGATTGTGGGTTAATTAAATGGCTCATTTGGTAGAAATCCCAAAGTTCAGAGGACACAGTTAATCCAGCTTCAAAGAACATCAAAATAAGATAAATATAAGGAAATCGAAAATAAATGAACATAAAATGATGCTATACATTCCTCCTATGAACTGGTCATGGTTTTCTTCACATGTCACTTGGTGTTTTTCTCATATTAAGGATGAAAAGATGAGACAAAAGCAGAAAACACACACAAGTAGTTAAAATTAAAAAGTTTTGACTATGTTTAAAAGTGGAAGATGCACTCACAGAATGCTGATGTGACAGTTTAAAAACATGTGCTTCAAGACACAAAGACAAATGTTCAATTAACAAAAATTTTTCTTTGTTGTTTTTTTTTTTTTGATGGTTCTGGTTCATTCTGAAATATCAGGAAAGGAGATACGAATATTTATTAAGGGAAGCAGATTCTATGCAACAATCCCTCAACAACATTTATTACATTAAGGTATTCTTAAATAGAGAGCCAAGTGGACAAATCGGAGCCACTGAAAATAAATGATCAACTTTGAGAATGACAGCAAAGGCTTCCCATTACAGACGGCAGACACAGTGCTTGTACCTATGCCCACCCAATGTCCCTCTGAAATTACTAATAAGATATTTTTAAAACTATGCAACCTTAAATTTACCAAAATTGGTCCCCAAATATTAAGGAGTATATGGAAGATATAAACAAATGGGGTAAAATTAATAGAGAAGGAAGAAGAGAAAAATGTAACTGAATAAGAACACACTATGAAGAAAAATCAGAACTCTGAGTACAACTGAGAACAAGTAATAGACTAAAGTGAATAATGTTAATAACTGATCTCAGAGAAAATAGAGTTGGCTTAACAAACAGAATAGAACCTTAAAATTGTCATCATGTCTCAGGGAAGTTTTAATCTAGAGGATATTAGGGTAAAAATGTGAGAAGAGGTTATTCACTAATTCGTTTGCTTATTTGACAAATACGTATGAGTGTCTACCATGCGCCAGACACTCTTCTAAGTGTTGGGGATAAAGCAGTATTCACAACAGACAAAACACCCTGCCCTCTTGCAAATTATACAAGTGTACACAGCAAATCAATCAATCAATAAGAAAAACATAGCCCTAGCTTATTCGGCTCAGTGGATACAGTGTCAGCCTGCTGACTGAAGGGCCCTGAGTTAGATTCTGATCAAGGGCACGTACCTTGGTTGCATGCTCCTTCCCGACCTGGGCCCTGGTCGTGGCTCATGCAGGAGGCAACCAATTGATGTGTCTCTCTCACATTGAAGTTTCTCGCTGTCTTTCCCTCTCTCTTCTACTCTCTCTAAAAATCAATGGAAAAATATCCTCAGGTGAGGATTAACAACAACAAGTGTCATAAGTAAGTGAAACAATATGCAGCGGTTCTCAACCTGTGGGTCGCCACCCCTTTTGGGGTCAAATGACCCTTTCACAGGGGTCGCCTAAGACCATCGGAAAACACATATATAATTACATATTGTTTTTGTGATTAATCACTATGCTTTAATTATGTTCAATTTGTAACAATGAAATTGGGGGTCACCACAACATGAGGAACTGTATTGAAGGGTCACGGCATTAGGAAGGTTGAGAACCACTGAATAGAGAAACAGCAGAGAATTGAGTAAGGGAGTGAACTCTACAGCTGGGATTTTAAATAGAAGGCATCTTAGTTTGTTCAAGTTGTTATAACCAAATACCTTAGACTGGATAACTTATCAACAACAAATATTTCTCATAGTTCTGGAAGCTGAGAAGGCCAAGATCAAGGCTCTGGAATATGTAGTTATATTTTAAAGAAATCACTCTGGCTTGAGGGGAGAACATAATCTGGAGAGAGGGAGAGCAAGGAATACAAGTTAGGAGGTTATTTTAATAGTCTAGTTGAGGGGTGATGGTAGCTTCAATCTGAACATTACAAGTAAAGTTGATTGGAAGTAATTATATTCTGATTAGGTAGAAGTTTGAATAAAATATGATTGGAAATAAAAATAAATACGATTGCCTAAAATACATACATACGTGGATGTGCTGGATTTTTAAATTGGACAAAACTGAAGGTTAAATTATTAATCTGAAAGGCAAAGTTAAGGAGATATCTACACTAATAAAAGAGAAAAATGGTAATTGGCGTACGACGATACCCTTTTCATTGGCTAATCAGGGCTATATGCAAATGAACTGCCAACTATGATTGGCAGTTAACTGCCAACTAAGATTGGCAGTTAACTGCCAACTAAGATTGGCGGCTAATTTGCATATGTAGGCACAATGCAGGGAGGCGAAAGGGAAAGCAGGAAGAAGCCCCCTGCCACTGACAGTGATCTGAAACCCAGGGGGGAGCTAAGAGCTGGGGGGCAGGGCAAAGGCGGCCCTGGGGCCGCCTTTGCCCTGCCCCCCAGCCATGATCGGAGAATCAGGCGCCTTTGCCGCCCTGGCCAGTGATAGCAGGAAGTAGGGGTGGAGCCAGCGATGGGAGCTGGACATGGTCGAAGCTGGCAGTCCCAGGAGCTAGAGGTCCCTTGCCTGGGCCTAAAGCGGAGCCCACGATCTTGGGGCCGCTGCAGCTGCGGGTCCCCGCTGCCCGAGCCGGACGCCTCAGCCAGAGGCGTTAGGCCTGGGCAGGGGAGGAGCCTGCAACCACGGGGAGCTGGGGGTCCCCTGCCCAGGCCTGACACTTCTGCCGGAGGTCTCAGGCCTGGTCAAGGGGCAGCCGATCTGGTGATTGGTGATCGGAGGGTGATGAGGGTCAACTCCTCTGGCCAAGGCATCAGGCCTGGGTGGGGGGCAGAGCCGGGGATTGGGGGTATATGATGGTCCCCTTGCCCAGGCCTGAAGCCTGGGTCAGAGGCGTCAGGCTTGGGCGGGGGGTGGAGCAAGCGATCAGAGGGAGATGGGGGTCCCCTGCCCAGGCATGATTCCTGGGCCAGAGGCCTCAGGCCTGGGCGGGGGCCAGAGCCAGTGATCGGGGGGAGATGGGGGTCCCCTGTCCAAGCCTGACACCTCTGGCGGAGGCATCAGGCCTGGGCAAGGAGCCGATCAGGTGATCAGAGGGTGATGGGGGTCTACGCCTCTGGCTGAGGCATCAGGCCTGGGCAAGGGGAAGAGCCAGCAATCAGAGGGGTCTGGGGGTCCCCTGCCCAGGCCTGATGCCTGGGCCAGAGGCATGAGGCCTGGGCTGGGGGCAGAACCAGTGATGGGGGGAAATGAGGGTCCCCTGCCCAGGCCTGACACCTCTGTCAGAGGCATCAGGCCTGGGCAAGGGGCCGATCCTGCGATTGGAGGGTGATGGGGGTCAACGCCTGAGGGCTCCCAGTATGTGAGAGGGGGCAGGCTGGGCTGAGGGACACTCCCCCCCCCCCCCAGTGCACAAATTTCATGCACCGGGCCCCTAGTTTTATAATATTGACCAAAAAACAAAGAGATTAAAAATTTAAAGTTGAAAGCCAGGGGATATATATAGGGAATCCAAAATGTATCCAATAAGAGTTCCAGCTAGGAAGACTAAAGAAAATTGAGAAGAAATTTTAAAAAGTAATAGAAGGGAAAAAAGGACAAGAGCCTTCAGACTGGCATCACCACATACCAAGCAAGGCTAATGAAAGCAGTAACTAAAAGCTTTGTGGATAGAGAACTGCTGGAAGCAAATTCCAGCAGGGCATATTAAAATGCAAGAAGTTCATCAAAAGGCTGATGAACCTTGGGGCTTCAGCAGGGCTGAAGATTTGCATTATTATTGCCTGTTGCCAGACAGCTGAAGGCAGTTCTCCTAACCTGATAATACTTTATTGTTTACCAAACATTACCCTTGATATGTATATCTGCTTTGCTATATGGCAAAATGTGGGAATAAAAAGCCCTGGGTGTGAGGAGATTTGGGGAACTTAGTTACTAAAGCTAAGCCTCCCCTGGCTCCCCTAAAATGCTTCCCGATTTTATATTTCATGTCTAGTCTCTTTATTAATTTACGTCGCAGCCCCTTCTCCAGATTTCTGAACCCTTCTAGATGCGGATAAAACCCCAGCAGAGAACTCCAAGAGAGAAAGTCAATTCTCTAAAAAGAAATGAGAACAATCAATCTTTTAGTTAGAAACACTACGTTAGACATAAATGAAACAATCCACTCAAACTTCTGACAAAAAAATATTTTTATTCTAGAATTCTTCACTCAACCAAAATAACAATCAAAGGTGAAGACAAAACAAAATCTGTTCATACATGAATCTTATCATCTTCATACTTGAAGAGAAAATTACTCAAAGGTACTTGTCAAGAACCAGGAAGAATCTAGGATCTTGCTCTGTTTGCAAGCTGACAAGTTAGCCTGCCAGTTTCATAGGTGCTCACAAAAGACACAAGAGTCCCAAGTGAGAGTGAGAGACAAATGACTTAATTATTCATGGCATAGCAGGTATATTTGCATTGGTTCCTTTTGTCCCCATAGTGCCGAGGGAGTGATGTGGAGCAGCCCAGGTACGTGCTGTTTATACACTGTGTTTGCATCACAGTCAAGGAGCCCTGGTTTTAGGAAACCTCCAGTTGGATAAGGGGTTGCTAGAAACCTGACCAAATTTCCCTTGAAAGAAGACCTCATGTTTAGCCCTGCTGGGTATGCTCAGTGGTTAGAGTGTTGTCCTGTGCACGGAAGGATAGCAGGTTTGATTCCTAGTCAGAGCACATACCTAGTTTTCAGGTTCCATCCCTGAACAGGTGCATACAGGAGGCAACTGATCAATGTTTCTCTCTCACATGGATGTTTCTCTCTCTCTCTCTCTCTCCCTCTCCCTCTCTCTTTCTCTCCCTTTCCCTTCTTCTCTCTCTCAAATCAATGAAAAAACACACCAAAAAAAATCATATCTTTAGGTGAGGATTAAAAAATAAAGACATCATGTTTATTATCTAGTCAGGAAACACATCTGCCCTCTGCCTAAGAGGAAGGCATTAATGTTGCTTTATAAATGTCCTAGAAAAGATAGTCTTGGTCAAAGGCTGCAACAAGGCATGCACAAATGTCACGGAAGGCAGTCCCACAATAGTATTCTAGCAAGGTAAAGGAAGAATCCAAGAAAGAGGACAATATGGGATGTACTCCTATAAAAATTGCCATAGATGACTATGACCAGGAGAAATATGTAATGCTAGAAATAAATTCAAATGTAATTACTAAGTGGTGCTTGGAAGATTCTCCTTTGTCCTTCTGAGTTTAAGTTGCATAGCATTGCATTTATATTTCATTCTATATGACGTATAATAGAACCACATTCTAATTCTATAGTGAATGAAGTTTATATAACTTTTTAATATGATAAATAATATTTATTTGGTTTATTTGCTTCTTAGATTCAATCTTAAGACAAAGTGTGAAAGATCTAATTATGATTACAAATTGAAATCTCAACAGTATAAAAATATCTTAAACTTTCACAGCCAGGCAAGACAAAATAACAAGGACCAAATATAATTTCCCTCCACTAACAATTAAAAGCTGCACAAAGTATGTGAAATAATTGTTTTCAGACATTGGACAATACCTAGCTCGGGACTATGACCCCTAAGGGTAGGAAAACAAACAAAGCAAGCCCTACAATTGCCCCATATTTCTGCCTAGAATCAGTTTCCCAAACACAGGTGTAAGTAGGAGGACTCTACACATGGTCCACAATGCCTGCTGAGACGATGAAATGAAAGTTAGAGTCATGGGAGGCTGAGACAGGTAGAGATTGAAGGGCAGAGCCCCCTAAAAGGATGGAATGACACAGAAACAGTTGTAGAAATCTATACAGATGTGCTCCAGAGTCTGCTGAATACTGGGCCAGGCCTGCAGAGAGTGATTGTCTACAAAGGTGGGCAAGAAAAGACTAGGTAAATTGAACAATTCCAAATCTCACTCATGTTGGAAGGCAGTTCTCAATCTGAATAGCCAGAGTGAAGAATATGCAGTGATCACTCAAGGCATTCAGTAAAGACTCCCAAAGCGGTCACTTCTTGTTAGTAATATTAAGGCTGAACCATTTTGGAGAGAATGTAGAGAAAAAAGAACTCGTATAAACTTTTGGTGGGAATGTAAATTGGTGCAGTCACTCTGGAAAACAGTGTGGAGGTGCCTCAAAAAATTAAAAATAAAACCACCATATGATCCAACACTTCATGTCTGGGCATTTATATTAAAAAATAATAAATAAATGAGAACACAAATTCAAAAATATTTATCACCCCCATGTTCATTGCAGCATTACTTACAGTAGCCAAGATATAGACACAATCTAAGTATATATCAATAAATAAATTGTGGTGTATATATACGCAATGGAACATTATTCTGCCATAAAAAAAAAGAATAAAATTTGCCATTTGCAACAACTTGGATGGACCTCAAGGGCACTATGCTAAGTGAAACCTCAGTCAGAGAAAGGAAAATAACATATGATCTCACTCATATGTGAAATCTAACACACACCGTACCAAGCTCATTGATACAGAGAACAGGCTGTGGTTGCCAAAGGCAGGGGTTAGAGGGTGGGGGAAATTAGTGAAGGGAGTCAAAAGGTATCAACTTCCAGTTATAAAATAAATGTCATGGAGATAAAATGTATATCATGGTGATTATAGTTACTAGTAATAATACTGTGTGGCACATTTGAAAGTTGCTAAGAGAGCAAATCTTAAAAGTTTTCACACGCACAAAAATTTTGTAAATGTGTAATGTGACATGTTTAAACAGACTTATCCTGGTGATCATTGCACAATGTACACAAATATCAAATCATTATATTGTACACCTGAAACTAATATGATGTTATATGTCAATTATATCTCAATTTTTAAAAAAGGAATTTCCAATGAAGCATCCATCTGTACCATTTTCACATTGTCACATAGTGGTTCAATTCTTTGGAAGTCTCTGAACTAGAGTTTGTATTTGTGATAGAAACCTTGCCGCACCACGATGCCAGACTGAATGGGAATCCTGCAGGCTTTGTCCTGTCTGAGCTTGCAGAACACACATCCTTTTTTAACATATAATTAAATCAAATTTTATCTTAAAATATATATGATTCTAAATTCAGATTGATTCACGTAAATAATGGTAATCACCAAAATACCATATTTTACCATGTAAAAAGCACAGTATGCCAGAAAAAAGGATTATAAAGAGCTGGCATTGTAACTTTTTCTCATTTTCAGAATGCATAAATCATAGTCTTTGTGGGAAGATTACAGAGATGATGAAAATAAAATATTTGGTGCACAGAAAGCACTTAAATGTATTTCTATTTTTTTGAGGAAGATGAAGACATTTTACAGGGAAAAATTGAAGGTTCTGTAAAACAAAATTGGGATTTTGGTCACACTGGGTGAGTACCTAGACCGAGTGTTCAGAGTTCCTGTAGGAAATGATGCTCTTTAACAGGGAGGGCCTTGTCAGCTCCTTTAGGAGAATTTCTTCAGCCACGAGTAGTATCAGAACTTCCCAGAGAAAATGAAAGCAACTTAGGTGGGAATTCAATCGCACTAAAGATGGAGGGAGCTCACTTTCATCATGGCTTCATACAATCCTAGTGATTTTTAAAGAAATGTATCTTTATTGATTTCAGAGAGGAAGGGAGAGGGAGAGAGAGATAGAAACATCAATGATGAGAGAGAATCATTGATCGGCTGCCTTCTGCACAACCCCCACTGGGGATCAAGCCTACAACCCAGGCATGTGCCCTGACCAAGCATCAAACTGTGACCTTCTGGTTCATAGGTCGATGCTCAACTACTGAGCCATACCGGTTAGGCCAGCCGTGGGCAACCTACGGCCCGCGGGCCAGATCCGGCCCGTTTGAAATGAATAAAACAAACAAAAAAAAGACCGGTACCCTTTTATGTAATGATGTTTACTTTGAATTTATATTAGTTCACACAAACACTCCATCCATGCTTTTGTTCCGGCCCTCCGGTCCAGTTTAAGAACCCATTGTGGCCCTCGAGTCAAAAAGTTTGCCCACCCCTGGGTTAGGCAATCAGAGTAATTTTGATGACAGGGGCCATCCTACTAAAGCAAAGACTAAGTAGGCTAAATCTATTGAAGGATTTTGAGAGCATTTGATATATGAGCACCGTTCTTAGTATCTTATTTATTAGGAATCCCAATGTTTAAGACAACTTTAATGCACAGCTTGCAGTCTGCTGCAGGACAGAATTTCAAGCATTTTATTGAAAGAAACAATACAGCCCATTGAATTTGACTTTAAGACCAAAGAAGTTTCCAAAGTTGACTCACTTGAATTACCACAGTTAAAAGCCTGCTCTCACATGGAGACCCCTCAACCCCTCTTTTACATTCCACAACAGGACAGAACAGCCAAGCTGGCCAGATGACAACACTTCCTTTATTCTTCCCAGCACGCCAGGGATGAACACTTTTCTCAAGGTCAGTTCTCAATGCTAATTAAATACATAAAAAACGTTTTAAAGAAAGGATTTTCTTCACACGAACTTTACTAAAATGGCATTCCAGGGATCAAACCAGAGCATCCTAATCACTGAGAAAGCCATAATGCACAGCCTAGAATCCCCAAAAGACAGACTTCATAAGGGTGCTGTAATGGAATGTTCACAGCTCAAGGACATTTCCCTTCAAACTGCTGAACTAAGGCGGATGGAGTTCAGAATAGACCCTACGAAAGACCCCAGTCACAGAGCAGCTCTAACAGGGTTTCAAACGACTTACCCTGACACCTTCCCATCTACTTTTGTCCAGCTGCATTCATGTTAACTATGATTCTAAAAACACCTGATATCCTTAGCCAGCTCTGCCATGAATTTCTCCTGGCAGTTGGAAGCTTCCAGAAAAGATATGCTGAGGTCGGATGGAATACCTGCTGACAATATGTCTCTTGTTACTAGATTCTCAACCCTCCAATCAATGAGTCAGGCAGAAAATCTTAGGGCAGTGTGCCTCTCAATCCTCATGTCTTTATTTAGCCCACCTAATGCTCCATGTGGAGCTCTACAGCAGTTGGGGGGACTAATAAAAGATATGTCCCTGAAGTGATGAGTACATTAAGTCCTCACTTACATCACAGATAGATTCTGCAATTTTAAGTGAAACAACATATAACAAAAGCCATTTTACCATAATAAGCTAAGTGTAATAGTAATTGATATAAAAGAGTTAAGTTCCTATACAATTCAGCAACTTTATAACAAAACAACGTTGAATGAAGTGACGTTATTCTAGGACCTGCTGTATTTGATATTTTGGCAAGAGGGGATCTGTAAATATATCTCACTTGAGTACAAATTTATTTTCTCTTTATTTTTAAAATTTTCTTTTCTTTCATTTGTCTGCTTGTCTGGTTGGTTGGTGAAGACTGCTTGTCACTTTTGTGCTATAGAGTTTCAGGGCAAAGTCCTAATAACTTTCATTTTTTTCAGGTAGAAAATTATAATAGAAGCCCTGGCTGGGTAGCTCAGTTGATTAGAGCATTTTCCCACTATGCCAAGGTCATGGGTTCGATTTCTGGTCAGGGCACATACAAGAATCAGCCAATGAATGCATAAATCAGTGGAACAAAAATTGATCTCTCTCTCTCTCTCAAATCAATCAACAAAAAAAGGTAAAGTTATAATATTGCATTTGCTTTGCATTGAATATATATTTTTCTTTTTTAGCATTGGATGCAAATTTGATGTTATAGTATTTATTATATTATTTTCCTATAAATTTCAGAAAATGTAGCTTAACAAATTTACTTGATAAATACATGGGAGACATGTTGAAGATAGTGAAATTTTTACATTAAAAAAGTTTTTTTACAAATGAAAACCTTGATGTAATTCATGTCGTTGAAGTAGTCCATATCCTCACAGAGCATGTTCCTTGAGAGGCAGGGCTTCCTTTTCCCAGGGCCCAGCATTGATCTGGGAAAAGAACTGGAGTTTGGACCCCACAATGAAGGTGCCTGTTTACAGAGTTATCTGGGAGTAATAACTGAAAGGGCAGCTGTGAAAATGCCCTGTGCACGGCCTGACATCTGTGGGTAAATAGAGGTGAGCAAGGACTAAAACCGGTATCAACATAGGAAGATGACCTGAATGTTTCCCAAGCCTGAGAAGTGAACTACAAATAGTCTTTTGACTAAACTATCAAATTCTTGTGTTTTCATGCCCTGGCTTTTCACTCTACAGAGAAAAATGTTCAGCTATCTGCACTTCTTTGGTACTTAGACTCTGGATAATTAAAGTTTTATGTATCTGTCTATCCGTCTGGAAAGACAGACATAAGGTTCACTGTTGCATGATTTTTGATTTGATGGCTACATGTTTAGAAACTTCAAAAGCATGTTTTGAAAGCATGCTACAGACTGGATGGATGTTGTGGTCAGACAGAGCTGTTCCTAGCTCTTCGGAAGGGTGTGGTAGTCTCTGGAGCTCAGAAAATCACTGGAATTTGGAGACTCCAATTAAAGTAATAAGCACGTTGGGATTCAGGTTGAAACTGGAGAGAGAGATTTGTCTGAGGATATTTAACACCCATATCTTTTTTTTAAAATATATTTTATTGATTTTTTACAGAGAGGAAGGAAGAGGGATAGAGAGTTAGAAACATCGATGAGAGAGAAACATTGGATCAGCTGCCTCCTGCACACCCCTAACTGGGGATGTGCCCACAACCAAAGTACATGCCCCTGACCGGAATCGAACCTGGGACCCTTCAGTCCGCAGGCTGATGCACTATCCACTGAGCCAAACCGGTTAGGGCGACACCCAGATATTTAATCCTGTTCCTTGGTATCATTTCATTTTTCAGTTTGATGAAGAATGGATGAACATTCAGTCTCAAGTCAAATAAAAAGATATTAAAAACAAGACTATATCCTGAAACTGTCTGTGAGCTCTACCAGAACTGCTGGTTCCAGATCCATCGGAGTTTCTGTCATTAACTTCCATTGTTAGGTTTACGATTTTATTCTAGAAACTAGCTGTGGCCAAAACCTGGCAAACAGGTTCCGACTTCTGTGTTAGTGGAAAATTTGAAGGGGAAACAGCCAGCTGTGATTTTGTACACACTTTGCAGTTTCTTTGATTATATCTAGGAATACTGGCATATTTGTATTTGCATATAGGCAAGCAGACAGGTGACTCATATATTATTACAGCCCTCCCCCACCCCCCACCTCCGTACAGAAAAATTGTGAAGATTATCCCATAAGCCAGACATTAATGAATTTAGGCTGATGTGCCTCCGAGCCCTTTGCTGACTTAGATATTGGTAAGTCTTCTATTCTCCAGTTCAGAATTCAGACAGATGAGGTTTTTGATATCATCCCAGTACTCAGTATCGTGCTCACTCTATTGCTAAGGATGCTTTTCCATAACATGAAGCCCTCCCCCCATCCCTCTGATTGGCATCCATAGGGCTTTTGATTTAAAACAAATAATTTCTGATCAAATTATTTTTCATTTTTCTTTGCTTGCTCCTTCCCACTTGGTTGAAATGAAAAAGAAATGTGCTTGGAATGCTTATTATTTTTTATTTCAGTCCCCGCCCAACTTATGCAAACTGGCCCTTCTCAACCTTTTCTTTTTGTCTAATTTTTCCCTAAGAAAAATGAAGCACATGATGCCAAGAAAAACATTATCTTTACCAAGCTTCTCCCAAGAAACTGAGTTTTCCCTCCAAGTTTCTAAATTATGCTTCAAATTCTCAAAAAGTCTTCATATTTTATCTCAGTCTTACATTTGAGAAACCTTAATACCTTTATTTTTTGCTAGAGCAGCAGTTTCCAAATGTCGTGTATGATTTATTCCATTTTAAGTAAAGGATTTGCAGCTAATATACTTTTTCAAATCTTTCTATCTTTTGGCCAAAACCACAGCTCTCTCTTGAATGATTCCTAGATGGAAGCAAGCCTCTTAGGCTTATCATGTAATTATTGACCCCAAAACTCTTTCTAACTCCAACTTCCCCCACTTTTTAATTTATTTAGTTGAAATATCACAATCAATAGAATTCTATTTAGTTGTTAACATTCGATACTGGTGTGCATTTACCACATGACAATCAAATATGATTGCCAATAGAAAACTTCATAATCTTGGAAAGGTTTGCAAATCCAGCTGCAGTTTTTAAAATGCAAAAGGAGGTTAAATTCATGGATCCTTTTAGAGAAGTGATTCTCAACCTCCCTAATGCCGCGACCCTTTAATACAGTTCCTCATGTTGTGATGACCCCCAACCATAAAATTATTTTCCTTTGCTACTTCATAACTATAATTTTGCTACTGTTATGAATCGTAATGTAAATATCTGATATGCAGGATGTATTTTCATTGTTACAAATTGAACATAATTAAAGCATAGTGATTAATCACAAAACAATATGTAATTGTATATGTGTTTTCCAATGGTCTTAGTCGACCCCTGTGAAATTTGGGGTCACGACCCACAGGTTGAGAACCGCTGTTCTAGAGGAACAACCCTTTCCACCTCCACCTCCTGTAGCCATGTGGAGGCTGGTCAAGGCATGAACTCCCCACAGAGCAGGAGCAAATTAGGGAGAAAAGATTGAAAAACAATCCAAAATAAGAGATGGAGGCCAAACAGGCAACTAGCCAAGAAATGAGATAACTGTTAGAAAAAGGCAGAACTCTAACTTTTAACATTAATCATTCCTTGCCCTCATTTTTATAGTGCTCATTTTTTGTTTTGAGCACTGGGAAGGTTAAAACAAGATGAAATGAAATAGCTTCTTCAGCAATTCTGTACTTCTAATGGCAATCGCCCGTGTTCTCTCAGGGGACACGGACCCTGCTCTCTCCCTCTGCCATCACCGTCACAGAACACCTAGCCAGTGGTCGGCAAACTCATTAGTCAACAGAGCCAAATATCAACAGTACAATGATTGAAATTTCTTTTGAGAGCCAAATTTTTTAAACTTAAACTATATAGGTAGGTACATTGTTATTAACTTAATTAGGGTACTCCCAAGGAGCCAAAGAGCCGCATGTGGCTCGGGAGCCGCAGTTTGCCAACCATGGCCCTAGGCAATATTCAAGACCTTTATGTCTATACCAAATGTCATTGCAGGTGCCATATCTACAGGATGTGATTTTGAATGTGTCCCTTTTAAAGTAAGTTTTCACATTTAAATCACTGTTACATAGCAGCAGAAGGGCAGACTTCTCTGATGGTTGGCATTCCTGAGGCTGAGATCGCGGCCTATTGTCTTGTTTTGGTTTCCTTTAATGTGTGCTTCTCAAGTGTAGTCCCGTGCACCCCTGGGGTATAAGCAATCCACAGGATAAACGGCCCCAATTTTCCTCAAAAATGTGAAAGGGTGGAGGAGAAATTAAGGCAATATAACTTAAAGTGTTTTTATAATTAAAAACACAGTGGTTATATTTTCAACTGGAATGCAAAATCTCCACTTTATTTAATAGAACACAAGGCTACAACATTTTTAACATTTAGAGGGCTTGCAAACCTCAGAAGCATTCATTCTCTTCTTCAATAAAAATATGCCCAGTAGTGTAGAATAAGCTGCTTGGATCACGTGCTCATCTTTAGACAGGAATGGAGAGCCCGGTTCTATGCAAACCACAATCGACTGTGGGACATGTGAGTGTGTGGAGGGAGAGGGTGGGGGGAGAGGGGAGGTCATGGTGGGTTCAGAAAAAGTGGGAATAGATTGCTATTAGACAAGAATCATGTTAGTCCACTAAGATTATTTTTCAAAAGCATGTTTCCCCTAAGAGCTCTGAGTACCTCCCATGTGATGCAAGTAATTCCTTGGCTTGACAACACAGGGTTTATTGCAGAATGGAACTAACATTTACGGCCTCCTCTGGTAGATAATGTTAAACTTCATTTTACAGACGAAGAAACTAAAGCTCAGGGAGATGACAGGTGCTGTTTACAAAACAATGGCCATAATAGCAACTGTACCCATGGCCACTTACCAGCAGGAACAGGCTGGGAACAACCTGGAGTCGGGGAAGAAACTGCAGACTCAACAGTGGAGGCAGGAAAAAAGAACACAGAAGGGGTCGGAGGTATTTCCGGTTGGAGCAGACCTGCCCGCGAGTTCGCTTCCTGGTGACACTTTTCCTCTCTCGCTCCATAGCAAAAAGGTTTCAGGGGTCAGTAATCAAACTGTTCAAAAATGCGTGTAGTCTTTGAAGAGTTAAGTAGCTGTCAATCATTCTTACATTTGGATAGATTGAGTTAATCCACTGGCTTTCTTCGAACACATGGATGAAATTAGTGGACTCAAGGGATGGGGGTAGCACAGCTACCCTGGGGCAGCGTGGTTCTGGGGGAAGGGCTGTTCTGGGGGAAGGGCTGTTCTGTGGGACTCAGGCTCTGCAGACCTTGGGCAAAAACAGAGGCAGGTGGAAATCAACTCAGATAGAGGCAGATGGATCCCAGTGAGGAACTTCAGGTATTTTCACATTTTCAGCAGAGTTGGCCCTGATTCGGGAAACTGCACATGAGTGGAAGGAAGGGTTTGAATATTCTGTGATGTCCCATGTACTGAAATTTCTTTTTCTGTCCTTTATTCACCGGTCCACAAATTTGAGTATTAAGATCTAGTTCCCAGAATTAAGGGTTAAATAGTGCAGCCAGGCCTTAACTACCATTAAGAGCAAAATGCTTGGAAATCACATGGCTGCTTTGGAATGCAACCTCTTCATTCAATACCACCTTCTAGGTTCCTTAACTCTCCCCTTTCTCAGAAACCATTACCCTCTCCAGCATGATCTGTCCAAATTGGTGGGCACAGGCTCTAATGTGAGGTACCATTCAAGGTGAGAGGACAGGTGGGGGAGAAACAGAAGGCCGGAAGCTTGGTTCCGCTGCCCCCAGCTGACCTCCTCGTCGTTAAATACCTCTTAGGTGCCATACTGAGCAGAAAAGTTCCATCCTGTCTACCTATTTTACTGAGACAAATAACTACCAAGGGCTTACTTTTCTGTGTGCTCATGTTTGCTAGGACTGAAACCCCAGGGAGCATCCGGAGGCTGGGATGGAGCTCCAGGCTGGAGGGAATGTGTTTTCAAAGAGGCCAGTAAGTGAGAGGGGCCACCGAGAGCCCCCAAGGGGGAAGAGCTGTTGGGAGAATAGACCTTTGAGGGTCATTCTGGTGTAAGAAGAAAAAATATACACCCCAAAATCCCAAGAGCTGCGCCAATGAAGTGAGTCTTTTTCCTCTTTATACAGGGCCTGGTGACCTCTGCTCTATTTTTATCACGTTATTTTACTGAATTGGACGTGTTAAACATTTCATAATATTTTTCGTCTAAATGCATGATTGTACATGGTTACTGTATTCTTTTGTGGTCTTAGGACTGATTTCTTTTCTCTTTGTGGAACAAGTTGCTGAAATTAAATTGAAAATAGAATACAATTTACAATGATTTACAGTATAGTTAGTTTCTTAATAAATTTCCTTTGCAGAAGAGCCAGAGAGGACTCTCTGCCCCTGTCCTGCTCTCACACAGGAAGTGTGGGTGCTCCTCGCCCCGGGAGGTGTGGAAGTGCATGGAGGACAAAGGGACAAGGAGACTCTGCCCTGGGCAGACACAGAGGACTCTCAGGTGGTGACCGACTGAGAGGCACGGGGCTTCAGGGGCAGCTGGTGTGACTCTCGGCCCTCCCTTACTGGTACCCAATTCATTCTTTGGCATATCTGTCAATCTGTTAAAAAAAAAGGAAAGGAGAAGTAAATATATATATATATATATATATATATATATATATATATATATATTTGAGATATATTGGACTTGGGTTTGTTGAACAGTATGGTTTGTCTTTCAGACCCACCACTTTGTTGCAGAGATTTGGGCAGGTTGCCTACTTCCCTTGGGTCTCACAGGATGAAAATGGAGACTCGAGCTTAGATGGGACCCAGTGGTGGCTCTCACTAGGCTCTGTGGGTAGGTGGCTGTGCCCTTCTCTAGCTATGCAAGTACTGAAGTTTATCAGGCCCTTTTTTTCCTGCCTTTATAGAATAATGTCTAGTGGAAGTGGTGGGAGAGAGAGGGGTGGGAGGGGAGGAAGGGCTGCAATTGACTTAAAGGCTAAAAAGAGGATTCAGAAAAGGGTTACTGAGGCCAGTATCTCAGGGGCAGAACTGCAGTGAAACTTTCATGAAAAGGTAGTAATTGTAGCTCATTTTCATTGAGTACTGACCACAACACCTTATATAGTCGCCTGTTGATTCCTCACAGGAAGGCCATCAGACAGATGTCATTATCTCCCCAGCTTTACAGGGAGCTGAGTTTTAATGAGTTGAATGGACATGCCTGAAATGAACCAGCAGCTAAGTGGTGAAGCTGTGAATTCAAATCAGACAATCAGATGCCAGAGCTCCTGCATGACCGCCATGCTGGACAACGCCTGGCCACCACCACACGCCTTAAGTTTCTCTGTGACTGGTTGGCCCAGCAATAGCAGTAGATATTTTCGCCATATTCTAGTAACAACCATAAACTGACCCACTAATGTCAGGAAAGGGGAGAAAGGAGAGAAGGAGAAGGGAGGGGAGAACAGGTTAAGGCAAGAGCTGTAGAAGGGAGCTCCTGCCCAGATCTTGGAACCAGCTGGGGCACTGCTGAAGCACAAGGGACAAATACTGCCAGAGGGACCCCACTCTGGGGAAGGAGTGGGGTGAGGGGTCACGGGAGCACAGTGGCCCCTGATTGGGGCTGAGCTCCTGCAGGCTTGAAAGGGGGAAGGAGAGGAGGCCTCCATCTGTCAGAAATACTTCCCGAGCGGAAATGCAGGCAGCCTCCGATTTCCTCCTGGCTCCTCTAGTGTTTTCTTAGCACAGGCAGGCAACTTGAGCCATTAAGGACAATTTTTTTTTAATGTATTTTTTTGATTTTTAACAGAGAGGAAGGGAGAGGGATAGAGAGTTAGAAACATCGATGAGAGAGAAACATCGACCAGCTGCCTCCTGCACACTCCCTACTGGGGATGCGCCCACAACCAAGGTACATGCCCTTGACCGGAATCGAACCTGGGACCTTTCAGTCCACAGGCCGATGCTCTATCCACTGAGCCAAACCAGTTAGGGCAAGGACAATTTTTTAAAATTTTTTTCTATGAAAGACTTAGATTCTTATTCTTCTAAAAGGTTTTGTTCATTTATATGATGTTCCTAAATATGCTTGATGTTTTATTTCATATAAAACTCACCCTCTCACGTACATGTGAGATTAAAATTATTATAGCAGGTTATATACAGATGTTTTTATAATTTTTATATATATTTTGGAAAGCATTGGAATGGTGCATTATTTTTTTTACAATGTATAAAGTAATCAAATCATATGACAAAAATGTTAGAAAAAAGAGGAAAAGCTCACACATAAGTTCAGGTTAATAATATAAAGACTGTTATACTTTTGGTCTTTTCCTTCCTATCTGTTTTTTCATAGGCATGTCATCATAGTATTTGCATAATTTTCTACTCCTTTTTTTCACTTTTTATTTTAAACGTATGTCTTTATTTGGGTATGCAGTCC
The DNA here is from genome assembly GCF_964212035.1 of Myotis nattereri. Classification (NCBI taxonomy): domain Eukaryota; kingdom Metazoa; phylum Chordata; class Mammalia; order Chiroptera; family Vespertilionidae; genus Myotis; species Myotis nattereri. The sequence continues at coordinate 60,583,653 of NC_138083.1, read as the reverse complement.
TTTTTTAAAATATAGTTTTCATTGATTTCAGAGAGGAAAGGAGAGGTAGAGAGGGATAGAAACATCACTGATGAGAGAGAATCATTGATTGGCTGCCTCCTGCACACCCCCTGCTGGAACCTGGGCATGTGCTCTGACCAGGTTTCAAACCATGACCTCCTGGTTCATAGGTTGACGCTCAACCACTGAGCCACACTGGTTGGGTGGGCATGTAGTCCTTTTGCCATCATTTTAAATTGTTTATTATACCACTAAGTAACTATAGCATATTTTTCTTAACTCTTTTATATTGGGAATTAAGTGGTGAAGCAAATTTTGATTAATAAGAATTTTGGCTTAAAATAAATACATGATGACTTTAAGGCAGAAGGCAAAAAAATAGTTATCATAGATAGTTAATATAGAAATGCTTTTGAAAATAAAACCATGGAATACTTCTACAGTCACCACTGTTTTCATTAACGTGCTACTAAAAATTATAGCAGTTGGTGTTTATTCATGATCTCCTGTGCTCCAGGCAGCAGTCTAAGGGTTTGACAATATTAGCTCATTTCTCACCCACAGCCTATGAAGGAAAGGCACTATTTGCAACCCCATCTTATAGATAACACCACTGAGACACAGAAGGTTGAAGTTACTTGTCCAAGTTTATACAGCTCACAAATGGCAGGGTGGGGACTTAAACCCATGCTGTGTAGGCCCGCCGCCCGTGTTCTTAACCACCACCATGTTTTGAAATTAGCAGAAAACTCTGTACATTGGTGGGAAAAGCTTGGCTTGGTGGGTTAGGAAGATCTGGGTCAAGTTTTGACTCTTCTCCTTTTCAGCTGTCCATGCTTAGGTAAGTTACTTAGCTCTCTGAACTTGAGTTTCTCTATCTATAAAATAAATTTAATGGAGTTGTTATAAGATACAAATGAAATATTTTAAGTAAAATGCTTGGCACAGTGGGAGATGCTAAATTAATGTTAGTCCCTGCTTCTTCTTTGTGAGAATAAACAAGTCATCTTTTCTGTCAAAGAACAATTTAGACAGTTGCCATGTTGGCCGCATGGCTTGCAGCTCCCCTGGGGGCCACCATCTTGAAACAGCAAAGGCCAACCCCTCCCTTTGAATTAGGCAATCATGAAAGACTATGTGCCTGAGCACCAATCAAGAGTGAGGGGCAGGTCATGTGCAGGGATTATAAAGCCAAGCAGATCACCTGCTCAGTGTGCACCTGCCTCCAGACCATGTGCTGCTCACCCTTCTACATAGAAGTAAAGATATTTGCCTTACTGCCTAGCTCCTGAGTATGTTTTGTGTTCTACCAAGACCCCTGAATTGGGGGGCTTGCCTTATTCATTACATTCTTGATAACCATTCTGATAAGCAGCACAAGAAAAGCAAGGGGTTAATTTCCCATCATTTAGACTAGATGAAGAAGCTGATAATAGATGCTAAATAAATCTAAGTGTTTAATATAATGTTTGGTTTTCAAATCAATCATCAAAAAAATATTGAGACACCAACGAAGGATCATACAACATAGAAAGCAGGAGTTAGCTAAGTGAATGGAAACCAAAAGCGTACAAGATAAGGCATATTGAAGGATGGTCTAAGTTAACCAGATACATTAAAAAGTCTAGGTCAAGACGTGGTAACATACCCAGCAGTTGTTGGTGCCTTGCACACAATGGACATTCATAAGTACATGTGGAATAATGGAGGAGCAATGCATTGATGCAAACAAGGCAACATCTCAGACATCAAAAGAATTTGCACTTCTAGCAGGCTGGCTTTAGGAAAAACTGTGAAGTGGATGAGGTTTGCCTTAACTCTGTAAAAAGTTACCCACTTCTGGCTCTGTTTTTGGCAACTTGCCTTAGGTTCTCACAGCTTTCGTGCTTCCTAAATACCCCATTCTGTATTCTTCACAGGCCTGCCACTCCCCTGCTCCCCACCCACCCCTGCTCTGTTGGAGGCCTTGCATCCTCTCTTAGCATTCCCTTTTCTTCCTTTACCTCTCTCCCCCATCTTCCCTTATGAAAACTTCCCTATCCTTTTAGCTCACTACCCCCACCTTCTGGAGTCCTGCTGGGTAACCTGATTGACTGAATCAAACTTAAGTCCTGTACCTGATCATGGCCTAATATATATTTCATCCTAAGAGGCATTTTAGTGCCTAGGAGGTGACAGGGGCTATTTTGAATGCACATCCCTTTTGTGTTGTTCAGTAGTGAAGTCAGTCCACCTTCCAGTGATTTGTCTCTGTTGATGGGAATTTCCAGCAACTTGTTCTGCTCTCCACAGCTGAAGAAGTAAAGGAGAACATATAGACAATTAGACAATTCCACAGAGAGTCGTAAGAAGGGCTTAAAAAAAGAGAGAGAGAAAATGTGAACATTTCTCTAGAGAAAGTGAGTCACAATATGCATTTCCACTGGTTCCACTGAGAACAAGCACAGAAGCTTACACCGCGGTCCTGTGTGCCTGCCCACTCCTGCACCCCTTTAAAGCACCTACTCTGCCTTCAGAGCACTCAGTAGTGCTGCTAAACTCAGATGGGAGGGTGTGATCAGACAAGGGTGGTTTCCTGGAAAAGACTTCAACTACTAGAAGCCATTATTCAAGGAAAATGTGAGATTTTTTTTCTCTGGAGGGTAAGACAACTCATTTCTCTGAAATGACTTCATTGTGATTGTTCCTAATGATAAGTGACTGCCCTAGAAATTTGGCTACAGCTTTTCCTGGTTCTGAGATGAGAGGATTCTAGACTAATAGGAGCAAAGATCAAGGAGAGTGCTTTCCCAGGTAATCCTAAGGCATCACTTCCCTGGTGTTTTAATCCAGTGCTAAATAATGGGGTTCTCATAGGGAGAGGGAGCATGCCCCAATATAGCACCACAGGATTGATGGTCACCTCATTTATATTAAGATCCTTCATGCATTTAAGGATAGCTTTAGCCTTGAACTGGGTCAGACTCTTCTTTCTCCTTTGGAATTGCCCAGAGCCTTGTGCCATTGTCCTGCTCTTCCTAATCAGACCTTACACTTCCATTAAGGCATAACTATTTCCTATTTTCAGAAGAATAATGAACAATGCATAGTACAGAATCCATGGCTCTAACATGTGAACAAGCTGAGGAGAAAACACCAGCGCTCCCCCGGCACTTCACTCCAGCCACGCTGGTCTTTTTCTGGTTCTTTCTCGAAGGTCCTTGGTTCAGGCTGGAATACTTTCCCCTGGATGGTTCTTCAAATGATGAGCTTCTTCTCCCTCAGGTTGATGCTTAGCTGTTGTATCCTTGGGGCAGTGATCCAAGACTTCATGATCTAAATAAAGGAACACCTACCCTGCTTGTTCATTGATGTCTAACAGCACCATGCTCCTTTACCACCCTCAATTCAAAAGTAATTTTGTGCATGTGCACACACACGTGTGTGTGTATGTGTGTGTGTGTGTGTGTGTGTGTGTACTAGAGGCCTGGTGCACGAAAAAAATTTGTACACTCAAGGGTGGGTGTCTCTCAGCTCAGCCTACACGCTTTCACAATCCGGGACCTTTCGGGTAAGGTCCAGTCCCATTGCAGCACGGCTCTGGTTCCCCAGGCCTGTGGGCTGTGGGGGAGGGACCAAGAGGCCAGTCCAATTGCAGCATGACTTCGGTTTCCTGGAGCCTGCAGGCGGAGGGTGGAACCAAGATTTCCAGAATGCATCATGGCTCTGGTTCCCCAGAGCCTGTGGGCGGGGGGAGGAACCAAGAGGCCAGTCTAATGGCAGCATGGCTCCATTCCCACAGCTCCCTCCCACTGCCACGCAGTGGGCAGCTGGGGCCCACAGCTCCCTCCTGCTGCCAAACTGCAGGTGGCCAGGACTCAGGACTGACTCCCGCTGTGCCGACTGGGACCCTAGTCTGGTATTCGGTTGTCCGTCCGGACATTTAGGTTGTGACGAACCCTGGCTCTTTATATATTAGAATATATATATATCTTATTGTTGGGTTCCTGAACTGAACACTTAAGTCTCTGAAAACAAGAAATGTGTGTTTGTTTCATATCCAGAGAGAAGCACAAAGTAGGAGCCCTCCATATATTCAGTGAATAAATTAATAAATATCGCTAAACCTCTCACAGGGAATAGCTGAAACTACATTGTCCCTACCTGTGCTGTCCATGGCGGCACCACCAGCCACAGATGGCTAGTGGGCAGTTGAGATGTAGCTCATCCAAACTGAAATGTGCCATATGTGTAACATACCCTCGACTTCAAAGACTTAGCACAAAAAGTGTGTAAAATATCTCATTAATAATTTTAGATTGATTATATATTTAAGTAACATCTTAGGCATATGGAGTTAATGAAGTGTAGAATATAATACTAAAATTAATTTTACCTGTTCTTTTTTCCTTTTTTCCTTGTGGCTTCCGGAAAAAAAATCACCTAAGTGGCTCGCAGTATTTTCCAATTGCTAGTGCTGGTCTATACCTTTGTGAGAACAATCATGAAGTCAGTGTGTTACCTCTCAGTGTTGTTTAAGCATCTTCCTCCCCATATTTATCAACCAGACTCTAGTCCTGGATCTGCCAATCGCTGCTGCAAGATGGGAGTTGAGTTGCTTCCCTCAGGGTCCCCAGTTTCCCCATGTGACAATTCAGGAACTGAATTAGACCATGTCAAAGGATTCTTTCAGCTGGAACAGAGCAGTATGTAATTCTGCCATTATTGCTTATTTTAGCTTAGGACAGCAAAGAAATCTTCCTGTGGAATTAATATATTTTATAAACCCCAGCTTCCTGTACCTCACCTTGTCCTTCAAATGCCCCTGCAAGCTGTGCTATGTGAAGTTAAATTTCAGCAAAAATTTTATTTTCCTGGATTTAATGTATCCAAAGTTGGAGCAAACAATAATTTGTTAATCAGACTCAAAGAGGTCGGTTTAGCTGGCTTCCTGGAGCTGCCTTAGTGGAAGCTGCTGACTTTTCTGCACATTTGCAGACAAAAGGCATCTGGAGTCCTAGCTCTCGGGTGGCATTTGGCCCCATCTGGCTGCATGAGCTCCACGCTGCGACTGGCCTCCCAGGGGAGCTGGGTCCAGAGTGGCTCCCAGTGTGTCTGAGATACTATGGATGGCCGCCTGCATTGCTGCTGCATGGATTCACACTGGGCTAAGTCACTCAGGACATTTGAGTTGGAATGTTTTTATTTTACGTTCAATGCTTATTTGGTAAGCCTAGAGAGAAAGGGGTGAGGCAATTTTATCGCAATTCATATATACTTATAGATTCTTTTGTCAGAGTATATTTTAAAAATACAGTTTTGATCATGTTCATTGCTTGGCAGACAAAGACAGTGTGACATGCTGTACTCTCTGTGTGGCAGTCAGTGGTGGCTGCTCCCTGGACTCCCTGCTTCCCTCCTCTGCCCTCTGCAGGGCCTTTCTTTTGCCTGGAGGAGCTTTCCTCCCCTTTCCATTGGTGAAATCCCATTCAGCCAGCAGTGCCCAGTTCAAGTACCAGCTCCTTGTTCGAGTCTTCCCAATTCTCCACAATAGGAAATGCAATACTCCTCGTCTGTGCTTTCATAGGAGCAGCAGAGGGAACACGTACTGACAATGCATCAGACACTATTCTGATTTTACAGGTATTACTGGATGCAATTGCTGAAGCAATCCCTTGAGGTAGGTAGCAAGGAGGATACCAAGGCATAAAGAGATTAAATAAACATCTTCAGGTCCCCTAGGTGGCAAGTGTCAGGCTCAAGACAAAGGCCCAGAGATTCTGTGCTCTTACCTACCAGCTCGCTCAGGCTGTCCTCAGAGGATGGGTATCACCCTTTCCCTGGGTTATGGAACTTTTGAGGGCCTGGACTATACTTCATTCATCTTTTTATTTTCCAAAGAGCATATAACATATATTTGAAGGAACTTCTTAAATAACGGCATTACTTAATATTCAATAGGAGAAATGTAGGTTTAAACTTTTAGAAATCACATAAAATATTCGATCTTCACCTAAAATTTGCCATGACTCAAGCTAATTCATTTTCTTTCTCCCTCAGGTGAGCTTTCCCACTTCGGCCCAGGCATAACAGCAAAAGCCCCGATAATGTCAGAAAACCCAATTAAAGTAATACTGGCACTAAGAATGTGTGGGCTTTCTGAGGACAGCAGGAAGTTTGATTTGAGGGGGAGACGGGCTTCTTTCAACAGAGTCCTGATTCCCTTCCCCTTTGGCATTCTCATTTTTTGGTGGTTCTCAGGTGCAATTGCAGGATTCAGGTCAACAAACATCAGGCAAGATATCACCAGTCTTTGTCCAACTCTCGCCGGTCAGAGCTCTCTGGTCAACCACAGATTCTCTCTCCTGCTGATCTTTAACACAGCCTCAGAATCTTTCTCAACAAAGCCACTAGTCATTGACTTGATTTAACACTCCAAATGAAACACATTTTCCATCACTAGCTAGGCAAGTAAGCACTACAGTGGCTGTAGCAGACCCTGCCACACCTGCCCATGTCCCTGTCCTTACAATTTCAGTGTGGATTTGCTGGACCTCCAGCTGCAAGCATCTGGATTCCATTGCCTGGAGGTCCTCTATAGCTAATGGAATCCACTTCCCACCTCCATAAAAAGGCTGGAAATGTTGGGAATTAAGAATAAATGGCTATATAGCTGGTGAGAATGATTGTATAAATACCTCAGCTCCCTCTCCCCTCAGATATAACTCCTTTGGGGGTACTCTGGGAGCCACATATGTAGTTATCATATCTGTGACTGTGGACTTACAATATTTATTTGCTTGATAATGAACCTTCACTTGCTTCTTTTTCTTTTCTACTCCATTCCTCTATGGAATTTCCTGGAATCATCTCCCAGATGAACAACTTGTACTCTAATGGTGAGCTTAGGGAGGGCTTCTGGGGGCACTAAGGCAATAGCTATATCAAAGTCTGAGGAATGAAGTCACTGTCGTAGCCTGAATTATGCTCAGTGTTGTTGGCAGGTTAAGTGCTTCTGATGGGATTTCATGAGTAGGGTTGGATGGCATGGAAAGATGAGAACAGGGTGAGGCTGAAGTAAAGGGCAAGAAGGAAAAAAGGGTTCAAGAAATTAGTTCTGCTGGAGGCTCAGGAACGTGGAGAAGCAGTTTGAGCTGGGCACGGGAGAAGTGCATGGAAGGCCAGTAGCCTGACACTAAATCATTGCTTCCTGGGAAGTCATGAAATCTGATATAAACAAACATATGGATGGGTTCTTTCTGTGCTACGCCCTATTTTTGAGGGTGGGAGGGATTTGCATATTCCCTCCCTAAAAAGATAAAGTGATTTGAAAAATATTAAGAAGTAAACCATTGTACAATGCCTTTAGTTTTGAATACTAAGAATGCCATTTGCTCATTTCCTTTGGAAATCTAATTGAATATTCCTTGTGAAAAATTGCTTGAGGATAAGCACTTAAAATTATTGCTACCAGCTGTGCTCCTAATGTTTTCTTATCATTATTTACCTACATGGAAAGCGCATAGATCATGACGATGGCCCTGTAGCTGCCAAGTGAAGAGCATTAAGATTATTTTGATTCACTATATTGAATGTTATTGTCTTTACTGTAAAAGAAATTACCCAGACCTAAGTGATTAACACAAAATCACTAAATCTTTTGACATAAAATGGCAAAATCTTTTAAGAATAGATGACATAGTAAGACCAAGGATGAAGTGAGTTCAACAAAAATCAATCACTCTGTTTAACTTGTCTAGATTGATTTTCTTGTCTTTTCTGCTGGGGGAGAGGAGCAGATATTCCACCAGAACTAAGGATGGGGAAGCCCCTGAGAAGTTGTTCTTTTGTCTTCTTCCATGCAGGCCTTCCTCGACCTCTTCCCTCTCATGGCTAAGGAAGGAGCTTGAGCACACCAGGGCCCTCGGGGAAGGACAGTTATGGTGTTTCTGTCAGGAGAGGAGGGAGCGAGCCTAGGGAGGGGAGAGGGGAGGATATAAAGAGATAATGCTCATGCCAGTTAGTGAAGGTGAGTGGGGAAAGGGCAAGCTCTGGGAAAGGAGGGAGCTCTGAGAAAAAGTAGAGAGAATAAAATGGGCTGATTTGCTTCAGATTGGAATCATAAGAGCACATGCAGCTCGGTAAGAACACATGTTCCCAGGGAGGCACAATCCCATTGAAGGACTTTAAAGAACGTAGGGAGAGCATTGTGTTGAGGAGAAGGGGCCCATTCGGAGCAATTCCTGCGAGCGAGGTCACTGAGGCTGCACTGCCTGGCGTGAACCTCAGTGGGAATTCTAAGGTGAAGGATGGAGAAACTAGACCCAGGAGGCTTTACTTGCACAGTGACGGGGGCATCTCAGAATGGGCTCTGGCTTGGAGAGAAGCACAGGGAAGGGAATGGAGGGCAAGCTCCGAGCCAGAGTGCCCTCCCCGAGCGCTCTGCTCAGGCCACCCTCACACTGCCTCGGAATAGTCAGAGGACCAGGCCACCCAGCTGACAGGTGGTGTAGGAGAAACTCAAACCTGGACTGTCTCGCCTCGATTTTGTCCTTTCTACTCCACAGTAGAAAAGATGAAGAGAAGAATGCTGTAAAAATCCCACTCGAGATGGACATGGTGACAGCGCGCTCACTTCTGAAATACTGGCGAGAGTGTACTTTGTGTCCCCAGAGCGAGCCGTGGGGTGTGCAGCTCTCCCAGCATGGAGGAGAAGGAAAGGGTGCACCCCAGGGGTGCCGTCCATGGAGGATGGAGGGAGTCGGTGGGGAATAGTGAGAAGAGGGAGCACGTGGCTACCAACCGTGGTCCTGACGTCTCTGGGCATTACTCTGCACACAAGTGCTGATGCAGCAGTAACATGTGCATGACAGAACTGGAGAACCTGTTAGGACTTCTGAAAACATCTACCGGATCTTTCTCGACTCCACGTCTGCCCTGTTCCCACTGTCCCACAGCTCGGAGCATTTCCTTTGCTCTCCTCCTGGCTGGCTCCTCCCCTGGCCTTGCTCTGGCACCTGCTCATCGGGAAGACTTTCACATATCAGCCTGGAGTACTTTAAGCACAAGGTGGGTATGGTGTGTGTCGATGCCAGTCACCTCTCATCCACCACGAGCCCCTTCAAACAGAGGCAGTGTCCTTCCGATGCTTCTTCTCGGTGCTTCAGTTTAGTGCAGAGCAAGTGCTCAGCCAATGTTCCCTTCCAACTCCGTCCCACATCACACCGTCCTCTGCAGGTTCCATCTATTCTTTGCTCCCTGGGAGAAAACTGTTTTTTTAAATGCTGCTCTGTCCATTATCTGCTGATGGGTATTGATGGAAAGGATGGAGGCAGCACATCTCCCTCAGAGACGGGTCAGTTCAACTGTCTGGCAAACTGGCAGATCACGCCGGTTTCGCCCCCAACTTTGACAGTCACTGTGACTTCCCAGCTGCGCAGTTACAGGTGCGGCTTCAGTCGAGCCCCTCAGTGAAACAAGGCAGATCACGGAGGCCATCGGAATGAAAGTCAGGCATCCGGACAGTTTAAATCTCAGGTTACGATGATGTGCAGCCAAGGTTGAGCATCTCTACTTAAATCTAGTCCCCTTGGTCTGCTCAGTACCGTCTGTCAGACTGTGAGGTGAGATTGCTCTTTTTTTATGGAAGGATTGGGACTATTTCTGGAGGGAACCGCATTGTTCCAATGTTCCCCACACCCAGATGGTGAATATTCTGCCTCAGTTCCCACCAAATACAACCGCTTTCAGCTCCACTACGTGGTGATGAGCCCCACTCCAATGCTGGTGAGCAGATTAGCCTCAGGATTTCTTTGTTGGGGAGGATGGTGTGTGTGGTGTAGTTTGTCTCTCTGCTGTTTAGGAGACAGAGGCCACCGCAGTGTCCCTGAGCTTAATGCTGTGTTCGAATTCGGACAATATGAAACAATGACTTACAGATTTTCCTCCTTGATTTTGTTCTCTGCTTCTTGGGGAGCATTACTAGACTAAGTGCTGCCCAAATAGCTGAATTTAGTTTCCTGTCTTTGATTAAAAAAATTTAAAAAATCTCAAGCTAGAATGAGATTCAGTCTCCTTTAGGTTCACTGTCAACTCCCAGGACTATTCCTCCCCTAAGCAGTCCTGACTACAGGTCTTGTTGCACACACAACAAATACCTGCGACCATCCCTGTGTTTTCTAAAGTGAATGCAGTCTGCAGATGGAAGAGCTTGTCAGATACCTATATGTATAAAAGCCTAAGCGACCGTTACGACTGAACGACCGCAATGACCAGAACTACCGGTTGAGCAGTCGACCAGTTGCTATGATGCACACTGACCACCAGGGGGCAGACGCTCAATGCAGGAGCTGCCCCCTGGTGGTCAGTGTGCTCCCACAGCCAACTTCCTGTGGCCTCTCCCTCCCCATCTGGCCAACCTCCCTTGGCCATGACCTCTCACCCCTGGCCAGCTGGCTCACCTTCCATGGTCCCTCCTCCCAACTGGCCATCCCTCGCGCCCCGCCCCCCCCCCCCCATAGGCCTTGATCACCGGCCAGGCCGAGGGACCCCACCTGTGCACGAATTCATGCACCAGGCCACTAGTTTGAAAATAAATCCTGTAAGCCTGTAGGTTCTGTGGTGCATACTGTCAGGTGGTCACATCCCAATGCTCAGATAGGCTCACACTGACAAAACTCTCTTCCCTTGGGGCTCTGAAAGGGAGCATGGGCTTTCAAATGGCACAGATCTGAGGGTCAGGCTGGGTTTTGCCATTTATGATAGGCAAAAGCTTTCTTTAGTATTTTTAAATGTAGAAAATGTTATCTCCCTAGTACCCTTGGGTTTGCCCTTGTAGGTGCCCGCCTTAGCATGAGGGGTCTCATTTCCTGCCTTAGCCTGGGGTGGACCATCTTCACCTGATCACTGCCTATGTCCTGGAACTGGGCTGAGTCAGCTCCATGGACAGCCGTCTCTCACCCCTGGGGGCTGAGAAGAGGTGGACTAGAACAAGCCCCTAGTGCAGTGGTGCTCAACCTTCCCGATGCCGCGACCCTTTAATACAGTTCCTCATGTTGTGGTGACCCCCAATTTCATTGTTACAAATTGAACATAATTAAAGCGTAGTGATTAACCACAAAAACAATATGTAATTACATATGTGTTTTCCGATGGTCTTAGGCGACCCCTGTGAAAGGGTTGTTCGACCCCCAAAGGTATCACGACCCACAGGTTGAGAACTGCTGTCCTAGTGCTTTCTGTCCCAGAGTTCTCAAACTTAGCTGCAATCGGCACCAGCAAGGCAGCAGGAGTATTAAAATCCAGATGAATTGCATTCTGGAGGTGAACCTCAGGCATCAGTACTTTTTGTAAAGCTTCTCGGGTCATTCTGATGGGCAGCCCAGGTTAAGCACCTCCACTTAGATGAAGTTCCTTTGGTTTTCCCAATATTGTTTATCAGATTGTGCAGGTTATTCCATGGTGTAGGTAACCACAGTTTATTTACCCATTCACCCATGGAAGGGCATTTGGTTTCTCCTAATTTTTAGTTCAGGTTTTTGTGTGATGTGATTTTTTCAACTCAATTGAATTAATACCTATAAGCACAACAGCTGGATTTTATGGTAAGACTATGTTTAGCTTTGTAAGATACTGCTGAACTGTCTCCCAAAGTGGCTGTACCATTTTCCATTCCCACCAGCAATGAATGAGAGTTCCTGTTACTCCACATCCTCACCAGCATTTGGTGTTTCAGTGTTTTGGGTATTCAGCATTCTAATAGGTGAGTAGCAATGTCTCATTGTTGTTTTAATTTGCAGTCCCCTAATGACATATGATGAGTGTCTTTCATATCACTACCAAGGAGGCTCTTCCAAATTGAGCTCTGAAGCCATGCTGCAGCTCCAGGACTGCTTCACCAATTCATGTTCCTGGTAATAAAACTTCATGCCCTTCAGCAATCTTCTGATCTCTGATTCTGTCTTTTCTTCAGTTCCTTACTCCAGATCCTATAAAGTGTTTGAGACACTTTCTATAGCTAACTTTCTTCTTACTTTCTCTTCTTATTATGCAGGGAATTAGCATCCATCCCTGGCTGCTTATGGTGAGCCCCGGGAAGCCATAGGAAGTGATGGGCAAGCACAGAGGCTCTGGGCTCTGATCGCCTCCAGCTCTGCCACTCAGTGGCTGTGTGACCTTGGGCAAGTGAACTGACCTATCCAGGGCTCTGTGCCTTCATTTGCAAATTGAAGATTATAGTCATAGAGCCTTTCCCATAGTCCCATCGGAGGATCAAAGGTGTTCATGAGAGTGAGCATTAGTGTAGTCCCTATCCCACTGCACGGTTGCAGTTGCCATTACTATCACTAAGGAAAAGGTGAGGGAAGGACCCCTAAGTGACACTGCGACCCTTTTCAGACTATATTCACACCCTTACTGGCCACACAGTGTCAACGTTATTTGTACATAGCACACAGATAAAAATGTTCTATGAAAACATAACATTTTTAGCTGAAAGGGATTACAAGATTACAAAAGCTTCCGTTTTGTAAGAGAGTGGAGACCAAATTGTTGAGTGTCATGCAAGAATGGACAGTGATTAAGACAAAAACTCAATCTCTCCCATTATTCACATTAAGGCACAGCTGTCCTACCTCTCACCCCAGGACAGCCTTGGTTCCATGCTCTGCTGGCAGCAGCCTTCCCTTCATTGCTCAAACCCCGTGGAGTCCAGGGCACAAATATTCCCATTCTCCCTCTGATTCTAAGCACTTCGTACTTGCCCCAATTGCCATTATAGTATATGGTTTAGTTGCTTCATCCACCTGGATATTCTTTGGGACAAGAACTATTTCTTATTCCTTTAGTCACTATCCCAGTATAGGCACAAGGAAAAAGTCAGCACATAGTTGTTAATCAAATAGCATTATACCCACAAGTTGTTTGAAATATGACAGGTGGGGCAAGACACCTCTATGACCCCAACAAGTAACTCAAATAACCAACAGTCAGGGCCCGTCAGGAGGTGTGGACAATTCTGGAGTTCCAGGGAGGCCTTAGCTGTCTCACAAATTGTGACTCACTCTCTCTTCTTTCTACTTTGGCACTTGGCCCTTAGGAATTTTTGTCCTTGTCACCTCTGGATGTAACGGAAACAAGTAGCTGCTGGTTAAGCCCTCAGCTGCCAGGTGGCTGAGCAGCTGCTGTCCAGGAGGCCTGCCAGGAAGTGCCTGTGCCAGGTGGGGGCCTGAGAGGGAGCGGATTCAGGCCCCACAGGAATGCTGTGTATGTAAGTGGCCTTCTTCCTGGCATTTCTCATTGTCTACAAAAAAAATATAACACTGCTTGCTGCTGATTCCCTGGCTGATCATTTTGGGGGGAAGTAAGTGACATCTCAGTTAAACAACCAGGTTAAGGAGTGGGGGGTCTTCTGGTAATGACATTCCTCCGCTAACAGAATACTCCTCTGGGCGGTGGCTCTGGCCCAGCAGGGCTGCCTAGACACAACTGTTTTAAGGTTCAGCCTTATATTTATTTCACTTTCCCAGCCACATCTCCTCTTTCTTTTGATCAGAGGAAACCATTACAATGTCATCAAAATACTTTTGAAGGCCTCATAAAAGAACAGCTTTGGTTTGTCCTTGGTGACTTTGAGGTAACAGAATCTTCTTGAGAGAAACCAATATCGTTTCTCAGTAGATAGGAAGAGAAAACAGTCCTGGAGGAAAAAACGTTGATTAGAAACGAAGCAGTTGCAGTAATTCTGGAAAACAATGGGGGAATTGTTAGCACAATGAGCAGTTAAAATGTAAATGTCAAGTTGCCTAGTAATCCCCTGGTTGAATAAACAAATTTGAAAAGGTAACATGACTTTTCCCTTTGAAATCAGAGCAGAAACCCAGAAATCGTTGAGAAATGTGTTGAAAATATCACGCATCCGCTAAATCTGCTGTCTAAAACAGAGATTGGACCGTATCTGCCGTAACTTCAGAAGCTGTTTTCTTTCCTCTGTGCTAGGTAGACAAAAAGCTTTCTACGGTGCCACTTTTGGGGCTCTGGCTTTCCCAAGCTTCCGCACTGGGCAGGAAGTTAGGTCCTGGTGGTGTAGACTAATTTGAGAATGTCGCTATGCTGCATATTCAGGTATGGGGGAAGGTCTACCAAACTGTTTTTGCTACACTGTAGCAAATTCCAAGTGGTCCTGTGGCTCCATCTTTGGATATATTTGTTCTTTCACGGTCTTATTTCTTTTGGATTCTCTGAAGAACCTAATAATACTTGACACAAATTAGGCTCACTATATGGCAGCTGTCTTTCTATGGTGCTTTGATGACTTTGGACATGGTTATAGTTATAGGAAGAAAGCTGAGGCTTGCTTAGAGGTTCCCAGCTGCGATGTGAGTTGTGCAACCTCTTGTCCTCTTCAGGGACTGAGCCTTCTCTGTTGCTTAGACGTGATGCCTAACAATACCCGGCACTGAGGAGGTGCTCGCTAACCCCAAATATGCAGTTTTCTTTCCTGCTGGCACGGGGTGGCCCAATGGACTACCTTCTTGAGTAATTGGTAACAGGTGAACCCTCAGACCTAGCTGCTCACTGAGCTGCGGGAGTAACTTTTCCTAGCTAAATTTCCCAATCTGTAAATTGAGAATAATGAAACCTAGCACATAGGGTTATTATGAGAGATAAATGAGACAAAGATATATAATGCCCCTGGCACCCAGTAAGAACTCAATAAATGTTCGATCTCTTCTCTTCTGTCCTATCTGGTGATTCATGTGCAGCCTCAGTTTCACTTGCCCCCTTGTGGGAGATTGGGTTCTGGTGATTGTTGCTTTTCCTGTTAGAGCTTTAAAACGCCAGCTGCCCCAAACGACTCTGGCTTCTCTACAGCACAGGGACACAGAGGCACTGGGTCCTCCGAGGGAAGTCTCTGTGCTCTGCAGGCAGTCAGGAGGTCCTGTTTCCCAGATTGCAGTGTGCCGCGTTTACTAAGCATTATCCATTTTTATGTTAGTTTGTATTTCAGAAATGATTTTTTAATAGGAAAATAAGAGTCTGCCCAACCCAAACTGCTGTATTATATATCCCAAATCCATTTTCTAGCTGCATTTCTGATATTGGAGAAACAAATCATGTTTTCAGGAAAGGCCTGGCCCCTTTGGAGATGCAGGGAATAGATAATACGGCTGAAGTGTGGGCGAGGATGGTAAGCCAGCCACTGGGCCCCAGCCCCTCCATGCTGCCTGGGAGTCGGTGTGGTGTCCACCACCTGACTGTCACGCTGCTGCTCTCCAGGGTCAGCCCATTCCACGGGAGCTTCTTTAATTTGCAATCTTTGGCTGGAAAAAGATTACAAGCAGTTTCTGGTGACTCCTCATTATGTTTTATAAATCACACTATTCCTCAGTGATTCCAAATTCCATAGTAACCGCAACCATATGATAGTAACCACCTAATTATTTTTCTATAATGCAGAACAGAAAATTTGATGGGTTGGAGAAAATAACTAAGGAATGGTTTTTTGCCTAAAGGGCGTGTTGGGCAGGGGCTGCAGACAGGTGAGGGCCTTTGTGACACCCTCTAGTCTTCCTTGTTAGTGCCTCTGCAGCAAGCCAGGCAAGGCGCTGTCAGTGTGGAGAAGAAAGCTGCTAGCATGGCATACATTTCTAACAGCAGAGGCAGGAAGATAGCTTGTTTCTCAGTGTGATCTGAAGATACATGTCATTTGTTCATAAATCTGTATAGATATTATTATTCTATTTTGTAGTATTTGCTTGACATCTACAAGTATACAGCATATTTTGTTTGGCTTTTTTTTTCTTTAAAGGACTATTAGTACTCTCATACCGTATCTGTTGACTGTCAGCTCTCTAAATACATGTAAATCCTCAGAGATTCTTTCTTAAGTGATATTCACAAACTGATATTTGAAGTTTTTAGGATGGTCCCAGGATTGCAGCTGCAGGGTACTCCACAGCTGGAATGTAAAATCTATTTACTTTCAACTGCCACACAGAATACATTACAGTATACTGTGCTAGCATATCAGATGTGGATAAAAAGATGGAGTTCTCATAGTGCTTGTCAAGTTTTATGTGTTGTGCAAAAGGGTATTACATTATCATTTTAATTGTGAATGTTAAATGCTTAATGCAAGTCCAATAGGATTTGTTTTATGGGCTATGTCTCCAGTTCATCTGTTTTGGGAGTTTAATAGCACACATCATAAAATATTCCCTAGCAGGTACTAATGTCAATCTAATGGTACTTACGGTACACAAGGTGGTAATGCTCATGGAGCAATGTTAGGATAATGTTCAGTGAACAGCTAGATACATAAAGTTTAATTAGTAAAGGAACAAATTTTTCAAGCTCTAAACAACTTAATTATTTGCTGGCTATCAGTGTAATAACTGTACAGTCAGCAATACCACCCTGAGAGAAAATGTGCAAGTAATGAAAATGACAGTAAGCAGCCTGTCAGAATTTCTGGAACCTTCCAGCTCCCACCCTGAGCAGTAGTCCCCTGTCCTCCTGCCCCACACCTCACACTCCTTCCTTCTACTGTGTCATGTGGAGGTTCAGGCCTCCTATTTAGCGACCATTTGTCATCCACGGAAGCCACCATTCATTTGCTTACCCATTCACTCAACAGACATTTGTTGAGCACCTACTGTGTGCCAACTCCCTGGTCCCTGACCTCACAAAATTTATAGTGCAGTGCTGGCCCTCTTAAGTCACTCTTCCTGGTGGCTTCTCAGCACCCGCTCTCTGTGTCCATTACCAGGTCTGAAGGATACTGCACAGTCTTCACTGGTCAAGTGGGGACGGATGATCTGGCCTTGTTGCTTTCAGCCTGAAACATCGTGTACTGCAGCTGGGGTCCCTTGCTAGCTCTCATCTCCCCATCCTGCAGAGCAGGCAGGAACCGAGAGAGGGCGGCATGGCCTTCAGTCCCAAGAGAGCCAGGCTGCCTTCCCATTTCCAACTCAAGACCTTGCTTCCCCCTGTTTTAAACCCTGAGCTGCTGTGGAGGCAGGGCCCCAGCCCAAGGTCGGTAGCTTAAGACCTTGGCTACCCAGATTAAAAGAGCTTAGTATGCTGCTTGTTTTATACAGTATTCAGTGAAACTGTTTGCAGCTCTTAGGAAGCACTCTGAAGTTCAATGAAGAGCTAATGACATGCAGCTGGGTTTTCCCGGCTTATGAGGCAACTTCATGCCAATTAGAAAAAGAAAAAGGCTCCCCTCTGAGTGGACAAATTAGAAACATGTGCCCCAGTGGGGACAAATGCAACCTCCTGGACACAGAGCCAGGCGGACATCCATGTGCTGGCCTTCTGCCCCGCTATCCCCCTCTGCGGGTGCCTTTTGCAGCGCAAAAATGCACCCCCATGGAGACAGCCCTGGTTTCTCTCACTTTTAGTGGGAACATGACTTTGATGGACCAGCTGGGTTCCAGAAGTTCTGAACTTGCTCAGCCTCAGCAGTGCCGGGAACTCCATGCCCCCACTCGGCCCCAAACACAGCCCATTGAGTTCAATGTCACTGTTGCTGGGAAGCTTCCCCCACATGCCCTGGTTTTAGAGGGTCTCCACGCAATCCCGTGGCACCCAGTGCTTCTCTTCTGCAGCCTCAGCATCCTATTGCAATAGTCTGTTTGCGAATTTGCCTCCCCATGTGCCGTGGCGATCCTACAGGAACAGTGACCTCATTTTGCTGAACTTTGGTCCTATTTCCTGACCATAGCTCACTCTCAGCTTCTTATTTAAAACAACAGAAGGAATTAGAACAGAACTTCTACATGCTCCCGTGACCAATTTACCATGCACTGCATTTGTAGGGACACCCTTTGCCTCTCTTCTGATACTATGACAAAAGAACACATGTGCTCTTCTCTGGCCCTGCCCTCTCATCTAATTTAGGACGTCATTTCCGAAATCACCCCCCGTCTTATGAAGTATACTGGTTTTCTCTGTATCCTCCCCCAAATCTCTCCCCAACTGCTGCCCAATTTCTTGTTTCCATTTTACAGCAAAATTGCTTTAAAGAATTCTCTATATTCTCCCTATACTCCTAGCCTTCCCATTCTCTCCTGAACCAATGGTGATCAGGCTCCTTCCCCTACCACTCCACTGACACTGGTCTCATCAAGGCCAAGGGTGGTTTCCATGTTGCCAAATCCAATGGCTGTCCTCAGTCCTTATTTCTTCATCTACCAGCAGCACTGGTTGGAGGTGATGAGCCTCCTTCTTGAAACGCTGTGTTCACTTGACTTCCAGAAGGCTTTCTCATCTCCTGAATGTTACTTCTCAGACACCTGCTGGAGCCTCCCGATCTTCCCAGATTCCAAACATTGGAGCTCCCCAAGGCTCGGTCCTCAATGTTCTCTTCTATCTACATTCATGCCCTCTGAGACCTTTTCCAGCCCCAGGGTCTTAAATATAAACTACAAGCTGGTGATTCTTTTTAAAAAAATCTATTGATTCTTAGAAAGAGAGGGTAAGGGAGAGAGACAGAAACATTGATTTGTTGTTCCACTTAGTTATATATTCATTGGTTGTTTCCTGTATGTAGCCTAACCAGGGATCAAACCTGCAACCTAGGCAAACCAGGACGATGCACTAATCAACTGGGCTATCTGGCCAGGGCCCTGGTGAATCTTAAATTTTTATCTCAAGCCCAGACTTTGCCTCTGAATTATATTCCCAAATGTTTACTCAAGCTCTTCACTGAGATTTCTAACAGACATCTCTAAGTTAACACATCCAAAATTAAACTCTTGATTTTTTTTTTAACCCTAAACGGATTCTTCTTGACTTCTCCCATCTCCATAACTGGTACCTCTGTGTTTTCAGTGTATGGTCTAAAAACATCATTGACTCCTCTCATGCCTTACCTCCAATTCATCAACAATCCTTAGGCTCTTCTATCAAAGTATATCCAGAACCTGAAGATGTCTCATCAATTTCCCACTACCTGTTGCAAGCCACTAGTGACTAGGCTAGTCTATAGCACTCAGGCCCTTGCCATTCAAAGTGTGGTGTGTGGAGCAGCAACACCAGCTCACTTGCGTGCTTGTTGGAAAGGCAAGATCTCAGTCTTACCTGAGACCATGAACTGGACTTGCATTTTATCTGATCCCTAGGTAGTTCATTTACAGATTCATGTTTGTGATGCTCTGACCTAGACTACTGCAATAGCCTACTAATTGTCTCTCTTCTTCTATCCTTGCTCCCCTCTTAATTCTATTTTTCACACAGCAAAGGATCTTTTACTAGTAAAAATGTAAGTCAGAGGATGTCTCCCCTTTGTCCCATACCCTCCAGTGGCTTTCCCCCTCACTCAGGGGATAAACTAACATCCTCACTATGGTCCACAAATGTTACTTTGACCTACACTTCCCTCTCCTCCCCTCTTCGGACCTCAGGACTCATTTCCTCCTACTCTCCTCTTGATCACTTCAGCTATAGTTCTCTTCAGGCTGTTTCACCATCTGCTAGCACGCATAAGACTCAGGGTCTTTGCACTGTCTGCCTGGAAACTCTTCCCCAGATATGGACAATTTTTTATTTTACTTTATTGAGATCTTTTCTGAAAAGTCACCTAATCAGAGAGGCCTTCCACAACATCCTATGTTAAAGACCATTCTTCCATCACCCTTTATCCCGTTTCCTTTTCCCTGCTTTATTTTTCTGCATATTTCTTCACATCAGATACTTATTTGCTTATTGTCTCTCATCAGTAGAATGCAAGTTCCAGGAGCCCAGGCACTTACACTTTTGTATTACTTGTGATTGAAATAATGATGGCACACAGTAGGTGCTCCTTAAATATTTATGGAGTGAACAAAACAACCTCCAGTTTCTTGTCGGATATTGTGTTCACTTTATATGACTGATAACATTTGGCGATTGCTGGGGATTCTTAGATAAAATCCTCTGAGTATGCCATGGTTTAGGACCGTGGTCGGCAAACTGCGGCTCTTGAGCCACATGCGGCTCTTTGGCCCCTTGAGTGTGGCTCTTCCTAAGCCTTAGGAGTACCCTAATTAAGTTAATAACAATGTACCTACCTATATAGTTTAAGTTTAAAAAATTTGGCTCTCAAAAGAAAGTTCAATCATTGTACTGTTGATATTTGGCTCTGTTGACTAATGAGTTTGCCGACCACTGGTTTAGGAGAAGGCTTTAGATTTCTTTGGAGCTTTGGGGTAATCAATTGATACATTCACTGCCTATCCTGCCTCAATGCGCTAAGCACTAGAGCAGTGGTTCTCAACCTTGGCTGCACATTAGAATCACCTGGGAATCTTTTTAAAATCCTGATTTCTGGGCCCCATCCTCCGGAAATTCTGTTTTTTGTTATGGGATGGGGCCACAACATTAGTAACAAAGAAACAGTTTCCAGAGGATGAGGCCCAGAAATCAGGATTGTAAAAAGATGCCCAGGTGATTCTAATGTGCAGCCAAGGTAGAGAACCACTGCACTAGAGTCAGGGAATAGAGGGAGACCTAGTGCTGATTAAGGGGGGGCGGGGGCGGGGGTGGGAGCGGGGGGTGGAACATACATGCTGTGGCATTGGCCTGGCCTGGCTGGAGAGTTTGCTGCTGAAAATGTGGTAATTACCCAGCCCAGATCCAGTCCTGGGTTTCTCAAGCGCTTACCTCATCTGCTGGCTGACTTTCCTTTCATTTTATGCTCAGCTGCAGGCTTGCATTCAGCAGCCTCCAGCTGAGTTTTGTAATCAACAGTGAAGGTGAAAAGTCTGAGCAAACCTGCAGTGACAGGGAA
This sequence comes from Myotis nattereri, assembly GCF_964212035.1. Lineage (NCBI taxonomy): Eukaryota > Metazoa > Chordata > Mammalia > Chiroptera > Vespertilionidae > Myotis > Myotis nattereri. Next base: position 60,562,901 of record NC_138083.1, on the reverse strand, counting down.
GGCAGGCCAGTGACACCAGGGCTGCCCACAGGTCAGAGCGGAGACAGCTGGACAGTAAATAACTCCGGGTTGGTGGCATCCAGAGAGCGGGGGCACAACCTCTTTACCTCAGTCATACAAAGGAGCAATGTCAAAAATGCCCTTAAATAGCTTTACTACAAATTACAACCTTAAATCATAATAATATTCTATGTTTATTAACCGGAGCGGGGAGTCGATGCAAGAAGATTGCTTTTAACTGGGCAGAGATACTTGGCAAACTTACCTACATATGAATTCAGTTTCTCTTGGGATGGAACTTGCTTTTATTTTACATTAAAAAAGGAAAACTTTCCTCAGTGCTTGTAACAAGCGGGTCTCACTTGCACATGACTGTTCTAAATACCTTCGAAGTTTCTTAGAGTCACACAGCACCACTGTGGACAGAGACCTGGGAAGTATTCTTGCCCAAACCCATAGTCCATGGGTAAGGAAACAGCAGTGAAGCAACTTGCCCTGCAGCTGGAAACAGCAGTGTGATTCTTGGGCCTTCAGATGGACCCACTGGCCCCTCTGCACCCCAGTGATGAAGTCACACTTAGACGTCAGCCACCCAGTGTCCTGGCACGGAAGCCACGGCCAGAGGAGACTCTGCAGCACCTGCCACCTTTCCTCAGCATGCCCCAGCTTCAGTGCCAACTCGCAGAGCCTTCCTCGGCCTTGGCCGGAGGCCCAAACAGCCCTCCTATCCTGGCTCCTTGTCTGAGTACAAAACCCAGAGTCCAATCTCTGCCTCTCCAAGCTTTGCTCTGGGAAAATAACTTCATATCTCAGTTTCTTCCTCTGAAGTGGGGATTAATGCTGCTAACCTTGTAGGGTGGCTGTGACATCCACAAGAAATGAAGTGAGAGAATTTCCTATAACCTTGTAGATAAATACTAAGCAGCGACTCCCCTCCCCCGTCAAACCCTACTTCATTGTCTTGCCTTCAGCTTTTATTAAGTAGGAAATGACTCCGATAAAAGAACTCACAGGCCTGTTTGACCTTGAGCAAGGTGCAAGTAAGTGATAAAGCTTACTGTGTTCAAACCAGAGGCTGTTTGGACCCTTTAGCAGAAAGAGCTGGCTCTCACACCCTAAAGCCCTAAAGCAGAGGTCCGGAGCTGCCCCCTGTCTAAAAGAGAAGTCCAGGCAATGGCAGCCAACGACACCTCTGAATCTCCCTCTCCCTTCAGTGCCCATGGTGATGTCATAGGTGCCTCTCCTCCAGGCCTCCCCACCCGTCCTTTAGTGCACAGGGGTCAGGACATTTGTCCGGCTTTAAAGTGGGTACAAAAGATTACGGGGTGTATTAGTCAGGGTTCTTCAGAAAAATGTAAGTTATACACATACAGTAAGGAACTGAACCATGAAGTTATGAACATGAGAAGGTCCTAGATATTCAGTCAGCAGGCAAGCTGGGGAACCAGGACAGTCCCCGGTGCAGCTCCAGTTCAAAGCCAGCAAAGCTGGAGGCCCAAGAGCTGACGTTTCAGTTGGCGAATGGAGTCAGGAAGAGTGATGACTCAGCTCAGAGCAGTCAGGCAACAACCCAAAATCATAGGTTGTTTTATCTGACTCAGTCTTTTTGTTCTATGCAGGTCTTCAATTGATGAGATGAGGCCCACCCACCTCGGGGGGGGGGGGGGGGGGGCGATCTGCTTTACTCAGGCTTCCTATTCAAATGCTAATCTCATCCAGAAACCCCTGCACAGAGGCATCCAACAAAATAACGCTTGACCAAGTGCCTGGGAGCCTGGTGGCCCACTCAACTTGCCACATAACATTAATCATCACAACCCGGTAATCTTTCAATGGAAGGCGAGGCACATTCCTCAGGGTTATCTGATTCTACAGGGTCTGTGCCTTTCACGGCCTTTGAGCTGATGTATAACTCTATAAATTACACAAAACTAATAGTAATTCCAGTGAATTTCTTTCCCATAGAGATGATTCAAAGGAATTTTGCCCAGGTGGAGATGCAATTTATTTCCCACCTGAGGAAGAGACCAGTTTTGCATCGACTGGCAGATTTAGTTCAGCATTCTTAATTGCATATAGATGTTCTTTGGATCCTCTCTGGGACCTTTTGTTTTCTTCTTTACATTTTAATGATTCCCTCATTAATAGTTGAAATAAAATATTGGATATGTGTTCACAAAATATTTTAAAGAGAGTTATGATTTTATCTTTTAAAAAATATTATCCTTTGATATTAGGAACCTCCTAGCCCATAGACAAGGACCCTCTTCCCAACCCCCCACAGAGGTCCTACTTGGCTTCTTTCATCTGAAATCCTATAAGCACCCATTGTCCATACATCATGTTTGACTCTGTCATCTTCCTAGTACTTGTTGCTTCCACATAGACTAGACTTCCCTTGAGAGTAAGGACCATACGATGTTACCTTGGATATCCAATAGCACTTGTCACTCTGCTTTGCACAGGATAGATACTTTGTCAACATTTTTTGCCTTACAAAGCCTCAGACATCTTGAAATCCTTCAATGAGCTCCAGATTGCTAAATATTGACTAGGCATCCAAGTGTTCATTTTGGTTGAAAATAATAATAAATGAAAAAATGCCCACATCTAACCCATGTATATCATTAGTTGTATTGCAGGAACTGTTGCAAGCATTCTTCATGTGTTTACTTATTTAATTCTCACAATAATCATACAAGGTTGTTCTACTCCACTCTGCATGTTATATGTGAGGACCTGAGGCAGGCAGAATTGAAGTAAAACTTCTGTGTATAAATATGAGCTCTCTGGCCGAAGCCGGTTTGGCTCAGTGGATGGAGCGTCGGCCTGCGGACTGGGGCGTCCCAGGTTCGATTCCGGTCAAGGGCATGTACCTGGGTTGCGGGCACATCCCCAGTGGGAGATGTGCAGGAGGCGGCTGATTGATGTTTCTCTCCCATCGATGTTTCTGGCTCTCTGTCTCTCTCCCTTCCTCTCTGTGAAAAATCAATAAAATATATTTTAAAAAAAAAATGAGCTCTCTGGAATTTCTGGCATCCTCCCTGCCTTCATTCAGACCTGCAGCTCCAGTGAATACACCTCACCTGTCTGCCTTATGGCTCCATCCCTCCATTATACCTCCATACCTGTGACTGTTGCTGGTGCTTATCAATTCTGGTAACCTTCCCACCTGTCACTGGAACCAGGGTCTTGTGATCTTTGGAGGCCTCCTGGGTCTGAAGAAGCCACCACCAAAAAAGTATCTGGGTCCCAGTGTAGGTCCCAGTGTGTCCTTTGGGGGCTCCTCAATTATCTTAGCGCTCTCATTCTTTTAAAGTGACTCATGAAACAGTCCATCCATGTATTCACTCATTGACTCCTCCATTCACAGGGGGCTGTGGGAAAGGCAGAGGGACTTCCTCACCATGAGGTTCACAGCTGGGGTTCAGTGGCTGGAGGTGGGAATCCAGCAGCCAGGGGGCTCAGGAGCCTTGCCGGGCAAGGCCTCCAGGTACCTGGGAATCTGAACCCACCCTGGGAATGTCCCCACACCATGAGGGAGCATATTAAATGCAAACAAAATCTTCCATCACAGGTCAAGAGAGGTTGAGAAAGAAAGGAAGAAAATCATTTGATATTCTATATTTTAACAGCACTTTGCTCTTTCTGTTTAAACAAGGGCCCCATATTGTTATTCTGCACTGGGCTCTATAAACCTTGCAGCTGGTGCTGGCTACAGAATTAGACTTATTACCAGAAGAAGATCTTTTCTGGCTGATACCTTTAATCTCAGACAATTCAACTCTTATGCCCCTACAAGCACAACAGAGTTCCAGGTGTTTCCGAAGCTGAACTCAGAACTAGGTGAAGCTTGGGCTGTACTGGGATCCCAGTTTGCATATGAACACACATAAAGGGGAAAAAGGTTGCCATTGGCTGTTCATTATATTGTGACGGTGTAACCCAGATTCTTCCAGTTACTACCATCTGGGAGACCACTGGCAATCTTTTTAGACTCTCTGTACTTGGAACGGAGGAAAAATAGTACTTACTCCATAGGCCGAGGCTGCAACCTCGTGAGCCTTCAGTAAGTGTTAGCTAGTTTTATGCTTTTATTGAGGATTTATCAGTGTTGAGGCCAGTGAATTAGATATATGTGTAAATCTACAAGGATTAAACTGATTGGGAATGGAGGGACCCTTGTAGGAGTGGAAGAAACTTGACCAGCTTAACGGCATTTATAAAAGGAAACACTGAGAGGCCAAAAAACAAATGTTACAGGACGTCATGGGCCATATTTACTGCATAGACCACCATATAAGGGAAGGTGATTATTTTTTGGAGAGGTGGTTTCCTGTTAGTGTTTCTTAGCCTGTTATATCAAAATGAGACTAAAGTAAGGCACAGCCTCTGAATGTATCATTCTGAACAATAGAAAAAGCAATATACACAATGGCATGCTGAGAAATTTTTTCCAGGGCTTGAGATGAAAATAAATCTATAATATTTAAAGTCTTCAATAATGCATAGTACAGATTTTTTAAAATTTTAAGCCTGGATACATTTATTTTAAGTTTGTTGCTTATTTTAAACTAGTGGCCTCTAGTAAATGATACTGTTTAGCTAAAGGTGATGTCAGCAGGAACAAAGAAAAATAATCCACACTCAGAATTTTGGACTGTCTGTCTGTCTCACTGGTATCCCACCCAAACCCGACCCCAGCCAGGTACATACCCACAAACTGCACAGATTTTTCTGCTCTGATTAGCTCCAGATTCTCTCTGCTCTTTACACCAGACTCGAATTTCTTCTGCTGACTTCCCAGCCATATATGGCCATAGTATATGGGGCTCCACCCTTTCTCTGTCTATTGTTCATCAACTCTTGGCTCATTAGCATTTGCAATCTCCATAAGCCACACTTTTAACACACATATAAGATCTGTCTTGTCAATGCAAAAGAACACAACTCAGATGTACCCTTGATTGGGGGCGTTCCAATCGTCACTGTGAAATGTATTAAATGATATACATTGGCCATTAGGTTCTGCAACCAGCCATGTAGCAATCACATACTTAACATTTACCAGAAGTCCAAGTAGATGCTGTGAAACATTGGGTATAAATATTTCAAGTGAGAGGGTTTGCCAACTGATACCAAATTGTTGATTTCCAGACAATATAGTTTTAAATAAATAAAAGATCTCTTCCTTGATATAAGCATATGCATAAAGAATGCATGCTAGATAAGACAGAGGATAAAACATGTGGCAGGCTATCTTTGAAGGATGTTTCAATTAGGACAGGATATAATGGACATTCCTGAAACTTCCAGGGAAAGAGATAAAACAATGTGTTCTCTACTTTGGTGGATAGGATGCTGATGTTTTCTCTTCCAGAGCACACATCCCTTAGGAAACAGAAGCACATGGTAACTGGTTGCATTTTTCATTAAGTTGCTGGCTCCCACTTCAGGCATATGCAGCTTTGGAAGTGCAGATTTGTTTGGCAGTTTGTAGAGGAAACCCACTTTCCTACAGATAGGAGTTTAGCGGCCTTGAGCACTGTCTTTAGCTGCTCCAAAGCTGTATTAGCACCCCCTGTATTTGTGTGTACACCACATACACATCCCTGCACATGCACACACACACACGTGTGGAGAAACATGGGCTACCTTGGACTTACACTGGGAGATTTTAGGTGGTATACAACATTAGGTTCCCAGCACTTGTTTGTCAAATAAAGTAATGTGTGGACTGTTTTTGTAAACTGTTCAGGATGGGAACTCAAGAATGGAAGCAAGCAAAACACAGAATGAGCGACTGGGGTTACAAGAAGATGGAGACCTCATAGATAGCAGGGATTGGATTTATTTAATTTCTCTTTGCAGGACACCTACAAGACAGAGTACCTCAGTGAGCAAGTCACCCACGCCTACTTTCACCCTGTAGTGAATCGTCCTTCTCCATCCCTGGGCTCCGTCATTGGCTCTGGTGGCCTCCACTTTCACTGGCCATGAGCAACTGGAGGCTGTCTTGTTATTCACTAGAGGCCCAGTGCACGAATTCATGCACAGGTGGGGTCCCTCTGGGTGGCCTGCAGGGATTGGGCCGAAACCCACAGCCCAACGCCGCCTGCAGCTCCTACCTGCTACTCCCGCTCATCCTGGCTGCACTGTGCCTGCCACAGGCTCACGCCCAATCAGTCCCAATCAGGAGAGGCTCGTGCTGCCAGCCATGAGCCCCGCATCTGGTGCCCTCCCCAGGGGAGTGGCCTCCAGGATCAGGCTGAAACTGGCTCTCCAACATTCTCCAAGGGGTCCCAGATTGCGAGAGGGCACAGGTCAGGTTGAGGGACCCCACTAGTGCACGATCAGGCCGGAGAGAGACCGAGGGAGGGCTCCAGGGCATGTTTGGCCCATCTCGCTGAGTCTCGATCGGCTGGACCCCAGCAGCAAGCTAACCTACGGGTCAGAGCATCTGCCCCCTGGTGGTCAGTGCACGTCATAGTGAGCAGTTGAACATATCATTAGCATATTACGCTTTGATTTGTTGTTCGGTTGTTCAGCCGTTCAGTCTATTTGCATATTGCCCTTTTATTATATAGGATCATGCTGTGGATCATCCAGTGCTGAGCAGCAGTGAGAACCCAGAATTGGGCACATTTTCTGGCATTTAGAAAATGTAAACAAAGAAATGTGGAGAACCTCCTAGTAACTCACCTGTGAGTCTTGCCTTCTCCTTTAACAAGGGGCAGAAAGAGAGATCCATGTGAGCTTAGCAATACAAGAGTAGACAAAAGAGAGTCACGGGAAGCATCCAGTTATGCTTTGATAATACTGCCCATTTATAAAGCTATTTACAGAACAAATGATCCTTTTCCATAAAGCCATTAGTCTTTCGTATTCTACGTCAACTGGATCCATTTGAATTCTTCAGCTTTAAAAATCAGACTCCAATTAAAATTAAAGAATAAGATAGAGTAAAGCTTCTTACAACCCAACCGTGAAATTACATTAGTAGCCAATAGAAATGTGTAGAAAATATAGTAGAATCTCCTTCTGTTTTGAATACTTTTTATGCATTGAACAATAATGACCATTTTTCTTTTTCTTCTGGCTCAAGAGTGTTTTCCTTGTATGAAACAACATCTACTTTACAGTGACAGCGAGTCTTGGCAGTTCCAAGAACCTTTCTATGTTACTGCACCATTACCTCTCCTCTGTGTGTTCAGGGCCAAAATTGCTTTTATGGATTCACTCCACATCTGTGGAGAAGTGGATTCCGGAATGATGGCATTTCCAGGAGTAACTATGTACTTAGAAAGTGACTAATGGATCATTAATGTTTTCTCAGTTTGAGATTTATTCACGTTGATTTCTTAGCAAATACTCATAGATAATAAGCAGTTGGGGCTGAGAATCCTAGGACAGATGCAAATTCCAATCACCAAAGAGTAATTAAAATATCAACCCTATGAAATAACACTGTTTTATTTTTTTCAAAAAAAGAAGATAAAAGAAAAAGATTAAATAATAGAAAAGGGTATTAAAGGGAAAAATTGTTATATAATCCTAAATTGTTGGGCTTTTTAAACTAAGAAATTGAAAGTAGTCAATAATATTGTAATAACTATGTATGGTACCAGGTGGGTACTAGACTTTGAGAGGATCACATCATAAATTATATAAATGTCTAATCACTATACTGTGCACCTGAAACTAATAAAAATCATATCAAATTTCAACTGTAATTGAAAAATAAAATTTTAAAATAAATTAATAAATCTGAAAGATATTATTTTATGAGATGAAAGTGAATGTGGACTCTATGCAAGGTATACAATAAAAGAAATGCATCCTTTGGCTGGTAATCAGGTAAAAACCAAATAAAATTGGTGGCAAATGGAAGTGCACAAGTGCTCTGTTTCAGAGATCTAAGTCTTGGTGCAGCCAGGTACAGTGGGGCCTTGACTTACGAGTGTCCCGACTAACGAGTTTTTTGAGATACCAGTTGTCTCTCGGCCGATTTTTTGCATTGAGTTGATAGAGTAATTTGAGTTAATGAGCTCCTTAACGAACTCGGTCTCAGAATGAATTAAACTCGTAAGTCAAGGTCCCACTGTACCAGCTTTTGACCTTAAGCAAGCTCCTTAATCCATTCACATCTTAGCTCTCTCCACAGTAAAAGGAGATTATTGAGAGGTTTAGGTGAGACAACATAGCAAAATGCCTAGTGTGGGGCCTGGAACATAGTAGGCTCTGAGGCTCATGGAACAAGGCAGGTGGTGACGGTGATGTGGGGGAGGGGGGTTGGGGGGGAAAGCGAGGAATTTGTAATTAGGTGCTTGACTGCGGTCAAGGGGAAGGCAGGACAGGAGCAGTTGGAGCTCAGTGATTGCAAAGTCCTAGGACAGACGACGGACACAGACTCCCAACCATCAAAGATGGATGGAAATGTCAGTGCCTCGGGATGACTGTACGGCTTAATTTACATAAAAGAAAAACCTATTTAGTTAGGAGATGAACGTTTTCTCTATAGAGGTTTCTTAGCCGAGGTGATTTTCTCTCCTTTTCCATAAGGAGACACAGCCTCTGTTCTTCTGCAGAGCCCACTGGGCCCTGCAGCTGCCTGCTGCCTTAGCGTTTCCTCAGCGGCTGCTGCCAAGGCATGAGCATATTCCTAATAGCTCTCCAACAGTGCAAATGGGCTCTTCACACTTTATTTGCTGTGCTTTTCATTAGGCAATTCCTGAGTTTTGATGGTCTCTTCCAGACCCAAATTAATTAAGCATATTATACATAACACAGGAACATCTCAAGTTCAGGCAACTGACATTTCTACTGTGGCTAATAAGTAGTCTTGGGTATCTTCAATCCAAGACATAGATAAGATATAGACCTTTAGTGTCTATTGATGAGAGAGCACATGGTTTAAAACCCTTTAAAGCCCTTACTTGGTGGTTCAGTAGATAGAGTGCCAGCCTGCGGACTGAAGGGTCCCGGGTCTGATTCCAGTCAGGGGCATATGCCCAGGTTGCAGGCTGGATTCCTGGCCCTGGGATTCCTGGCCCTGGTCAGGGCGCATGCAGGAGACTACCAATGGATGTGTCTCTCTCACACTGATTGTTCTCTCTCTGTGTCTCTCCTTCTCCCTTCCACTCTCTCTAAAAATCAATGGAAAAAATCCTTGGGTGAGGTTTAAAGACAAAAAAAAAAGCTTTTATAGTTTTTGCTCACTGTTCGTTGGCCACTTAGTCACTTGTTAGCTCATTAATGAGCTATTGGTAATTCTATCCATAATAGAATGCTAGGTGACAAACTGAAACTAAGTGGAAAATATCACAATAGAAGATTTTAGTGTTACATCAAGTTGTACAGTGGGGCCTTGACTTACGAGTTTAATTTGTTCCGAGACCAAGCTCGTTAAGGAGCTCGTTAACTCAAATTACTCTATCAACTCTGCAAAAAATCAGCAGAGAGACAGCTGGTATCTCAAAAAATTCATTAGTCGGGACACTCATAAGTCAAGGCCCCACTGTAATTAACTGAATCAATATAATGTTAAGCATATTTCAGAAACATTTAGTTAAACATAGTTATAAATAGAGACTTCATAGAACGGAGAAGACAGGAGCCAGGGCTGTGGAAGCAACTTCATCTGGGTCCTGATCTCATGTTCAAATTCTAAACTTCCCACGAGTTTTGTGACTTAGAGTAAATTACGTAACCTCTGTGTGCTTCAGTGTCCTCAACGATAAATTGGGAGTAATGATACCTACCTCACAGAGTTGTTTTAAAGATTAAATTTGATAACATATAAACTGCTGTGCACTAAGAGAATAGTGGTTTATTTTTAACATTATTATTATAAGTTCAAAAGAAATTCATAATCAGAATCTGTACTTTGTACATGCCACTTGGTCTTAAATTCAGCCTTAGGGAAAATTTAATATTTTATATTAGATTAGGTGTTAAAAATGGAAAAATATAATAACAATCAAGAATTATGTTATTAAAAATGATCATCTTTCTATTTTTTATAAAGTGCTTAGAGTTCACCTGAAAGCCAAGTGAAAATGTGAACTAAGACAACACAAAGTCTGCAACTAACCAGCGCCTAGGCCCATAGAGGTAAAGATAAAGAATGGGACAAAGAGATCAAAGGGCCAGACTATAAACAGGAACTGTGGTCTGTAGAAGCCAGAGGGACAGGCCAGGAAAATGGTAAATGACACTAACACCAAAACTAAGCACCTGAATCCCAAGGAAACAGCCCTCCTCACCCACAACTGAGAACAAAGACTATTATTGGCATCGTCACCAATATCAGCTGATGATATTTGCTAAGTGTCCACTATGTGCCAGATGCTACTTAAAGCCCTTTGCATGTAGTATGATTTCTTCAACAACCCTATAGGTTGTTACTAGTGTCACCAGTCCCATTAGCAAGTGAGGAGACTGAGGTTTACAGTGTTCAGGCTACATGACAGGTACTGAACCTCTATGGCAGAAGTTGGTCTGACACTAAACTCCATCTTCTTAACCAAACCAAACAAACAAACAAACAAACAACAACACTCAGAAAGGCATTCTGGGCATTTTTATTGGCCTCCTCTGAGTGCCTCCCAATCCATACACTACTGGCCAGGGCTAGAGTAGGCTCTCAGCCCAACTCTGTTTTCAGTGACTTCGCATTGGTAGCTTGAAGTTGACCCTGGTGGGAGCACTGACACTATGAAACTGGCAAATACTACAAAGTGGGGCTCCTGTTTTCTGGAGAGCTGGTCATCACCACTGCCTGGACACTTCCAGTGTTGATAGCCACAAACAGCTTAACTGTCTGGCCAATGAATTCACTTCGGCTCTGTTCATCAGTTCGCTTCCATTCTGGAGAAAGTAAACATCTCAAGCAATTAAATTTCCATACTGCCATTTATCCTTTTTTCTCACAACTTTTTATTATTGATTAAAGATAAACTTATTAAACCAAAACCCAAGTGATATTTATAGTTTAAGTATTGAAATGGATAACTACCTTTTTTCGAAACTACATACCACACTTCCCCTAGGTTATTATGAAAGGGTAAACTTATGAAAAAAAATAGTCTCCTTTAAAATACTCATTGTTACAAAAACAGCAAACTCTGTTTTGACTTGGCAGTTAGCACGTTGGCAGATTTCTTTACCAGGTCAACCTCCACTGAATATCTACCACTCTTATATCACGGGCTCTGTCATGGGCTGGTGATAGAAAGTTCTTCACATTAGGGATATCACAGTATACGGGTAGGGAGATAGAAATGTGAGTGAGCAACAGTTACAATTCAATGTGGTAAGTACTGCACTGGAGCTCTGCACAAAGGACTCTGGGAGACCAGAGGTTACATATTAACTTAGAGTAGGCAGGCTTTTCCAAAGATATGAGGTTGGAATTTCCAGGATAAAGATCAGAATGAAGAACGGCATGGAAAAGGGAAAAAACAGAATGTGATTAAAGATTGACTAGGCAGCATGGTGAACCTCAGATGGTAGTCATGGCTACTGGAATGATAAATTGGGCCCTAGGAAGGAGAAACTAGGGAACTAGAAAGGAAATGCCTTCTCTGTGCTAATGGAAGGTTGCTCTAGTAGCAGTGTGCAAGGAGGTGGAGGGAAGGAGAGGGAGGAGACCAGCATCAGATGTTGAAATATTCCATGAAATCAGACTGAAGACTGGCAGAAGGGAGAGAATGGACTTGAAGGAAACTTACGTTGTGTGAAGAGACAACCTGGAGGTGGGGAGAAAGTAGAAGTGTGTGTAGAAAGAGCCTAGGCTTCAGGGCTCTTACCACTCCATGACTTCAGTCATATAGCTGTGACTGTGTCCTATGGGACAAGTTCATGGTGATCTCACCTGGTGATCCAGAGCATCAGATGGCAATAGGATGAGCTGTAATATGGTCCCATTAATTTGGTGTTAGAGTGCTGGGGCTGACCAGCAGACCTTGAGGACTGATGAATGATTACTCTGACACATGTCTCTGTGAAAGAGAGGGCTAAGGGACTGCCTGGCTAGAGAAACCAAATAGCCCCATTTGCCTGCCTCCTTAGGCTTTTATTGCAACAGCAGCTTGAACTAAAATTAACTATTAAATACTATCAGTAGCATAAGCATCCTTGAAAAGACAAATGTGTCTGCAGTGTCCTTTAACCAAGGACATCTAAAGACTAAACATAAAGATTCCAGTAAACATTTGGGTGCTCACATGTACACAGACTTGCTTCCCCACATTAGGGCATGTGACCTTCCTTGCTACTGGCACATTGCTCCCTACATACTACAGGGTGGGCCAAAAGTAGGTTTACAGTTGTGAGTATGCAATACAGAGTTTATTTTTCTATTATTATTTATTAATTATTGTATCGTTTTCCATACAAGCAACTATAAACCTACTTTTCCCCCACCTTGAATACTCTCAATATCCTTGTTTAGTGAAGAAGAAAGAGGAATGAAGGATGGCTTGGAGGTTTTGAACAGAGAAGTTAAGACACACAGCTAAATTGCTTAGCTTGTCAGCAGGAAAATCGCATTTCTATAAAGGTTTAATGTAGAAGAAATGTGGGCATGGTTCCTGGGATGTGGCTCCAACAAGTGCTTGCTTCTGTTCTACACCATCGTAATTCATAGAGGCCTTCCCATTGTGGTGTTTGCCTCAATAGAGGCTGGCTCATTTATAGTTGTGAGGGTCAACAAAACACCTATTTCTAGATGTGGCCAAATAATGGGACTTCTAATCATTGATGTAGAAAGAAGCTTAGAAGTTTCTAATATGGTTTATGGCTGTAAAATCACCCACACATTATGGAACAGGGTGAGTAAAAACTTCTCCTGCCTCTAGACTTGTCCTCTCGTGGGCAGTACGCTTCTCATTCAGGTGGTCCATGGTGAGCTCAGAAAGCAGAGAGGCATTTCTGCAAGGAGCTATTTTAATCATTCTGCCCTTCGGCCACTCTGTTTTTGTAGCTGCATGTCCAAAGAAGGTGGCTCGAGTCCCAAAACATACTAAGTGGTTTTCAGGTGGTGTGGAAGAAAGATCAAAGCCTTAGGAATCAGAGGAACACAAAATCTACAGTACAGGTGAAGGGTATGTGGACTGTCTCCTAATAATCATTTCTGACCAATTCTCCATGTTTCCTCCCGGTTGTGAATGCCATGAAACATTCCCTAAACTCTTAAAGGCATACTAGCCTGAAAATTTAAACAGACTTAGTCTCCTTCTCATCCTGTCATATCAAGCCACAGGCATTTGAGTTTTTGTTTTTGAATTACATTGTTTTTTCAGTATAAGAAAATAAGCAAATAAAAAAGTGGTTTTTCTAGTGCATTTCAAAGGCATTTATCAGGTCCTCAATAATAGACCTTCTTTTACTTGAAGTGATATCAAATGATCATCATCCTTCCCAAACAAAGAGTGTCTTGATGAGCAGAAAGCTCAGCAAATCCACACAGTAAATTTATAGCCATGGCCTTTTCTGTATTAACGCTTTCCACTTCATCCATTCATAAGATGTAAATTTAATGGTCTGGAAATGCTGGCAAGCTCTAAATTTTTCTTTGCATGGTGTTATACCAAGATTCATTTATCCATGTCTTAAACTGTAATACAAGCTTCCTAGCAGTGAATGACTGTAATTACGATCAGGTGGCTGGCCATTTCTTGTTAAGTAGCTTTGATAGTCCAACAGATTGGGAGGAAATTGTTCTTCAGTCTATTCTATCCCCTGTCTCTCTCTCTCTTCTTCTCTTGGAATGTTCCCCCTGACAATTCAAGTGTTTCTATAGTTTATAATTTGTATTATTTTATCCCTGATCCCAATTCAAAACTTCTGAGACTGTATAACCTTCCTCTTGCTCGGGGTTAAACTGCAGACTTCCTTCCTGCCTCATACCGGAAATGAGGTTCAAAATATCTGGCCTTGGGACACAGAACCAACCTTACAAAAAATAAAAAAAAAAGCCAGCTTCATATACCTTGGATTATTCCACTTTAGACAGAACTCTTTTATTTTTAAATGTTTTCAATTTTTAATTGAAAAATAAAGGTTAAGTAAGGATTTTTATTTGATAATTTTTTTGTCTTGGGTAATTACATTTCAGGCAAGGTAAGTGACTAGATAGAAGGAAGGGATTGCATAAGTGGCTAATAGGTTGTGTCTTGGGGGAGAATAATGGATATGCCAATTAAATACTTTGGCAGCCATTTTTTTTAAACATTTTTTTTTATTGATTTGTCTTTTTTTTAGAGAGAGAGAGGAAGGGAGAGGGAAAGGGAAAGAGAAACATCAATGTGAGAGTGAACCATCAACTGGCTGCTTCCTGCACATCCCCCTACCAGGGATCCAGCCCACAACCCCAGCATGTGCCCTAACCAAGAATAGAACCAGCAACCTTAAAATGCACTGGACAATGCCCAGTCAACTGGACTACACAGTCCATGGCAGGGCACTCTTGCCTTCTGGATATGCTGGACCACTGACAGACATAGAAGTATATGCTCCCCACAACTGATAGATGCTCCCCTCAACAGACTTAGTCCAAAAGGAAGACACTGAAACCTCTGGGTTTTTTTGACTATTAGGGTCCCCCATGGCATGTCCAGGGGACCCTGTGAACTCTTGGGTCCTAACCCAGGACCTGGATACACAGGTGCCTATCTGAGCAGGTGTTAATCTGCCATTGACCTTAGTCCTGCTAATTCACCAAAGAGGATGACACATTCCATGCAAACCCACAAGTCACCTGAGATCATTTTAATGTCTTCTTGGCTTTCATGGCTTACCCTTGGCATTCGAAGTTTACCTGACTCGGAGGAACAGACCCAAAAGCCTGCACTGACGTTTGAGTGGATTTTAGGTGAACTTTTGTTTTCTTCAGAAAAATAGGTCTACTTACCCATAGCCAAGCCGCTCACTCTCCACCCACTTTTAAAGATATGGAGAAACTAGCCCATCCAAGGGCATCCTATGCTAGCTCACTGTACCCCATTCGACACTGCCACCTGAAGTCGTCCCAGGCTCCCTCCCCCACAAACACAGGTGTCATTAGAGGAGGACGTCTTTAGGTAGGATTAGTAGAAGTGAACTTGAAAATAACCAGTGAGATCTTACCTCCTAGGACCTAGGTCTTCCCTGGAAGTAGTGTCCACCCCTCTCCTTAGTATCAAACAGTGAAAAAGAGCTCCAAAGTTATTATCACAACAGGATTAGGTTCTTCCAGTTCCTTCATTCCCCTCACAGGCATGTTCTACGGTGTGATGATAATATGGGAGACTTTCTGGAAACATTAAGCTTGGGGTTTTGAACCCATCTCAGAATTTTTATAAAAACAATGGTACTAAGATGGAGATTTTCTCTGAGGACATCATGCTACTGCTTTTTGAGCAAATTAAATTGAAGCAGAATTATATCACAGAAAGAAAAAAAATTGGGTGGATTGCCATTTTTCTTGCCTAAAATCTCCTCACTTCTTAAAGTGCCCAAACCTTGCTTTCTGCTAGTCACACCCTCTCTGTGCTTCCACTTGCAAAGGTCTGCACTCTGCCTGAGCCTGGGGTGGGGAAAGGGGGGGCCGTACACAAGACACCCCTCCAATTAAAACCATCTGGCTTTGCCTGGATGGCCACTAGCTACTCATACATCTTCTATTGCTTAAAGCCTGTTTTGTTTTTAAATTGGGGATGCACCCTCCTGATAAAATTGTTTAGGGCATCTTCAATACATGAACATTTATTTCTATGCTCTAAATATATATTACTCTCAAAATACATTATATACATTGTTAAATACACACAAAAATGAAACTGTAGCAGTATTAAGGTTACCATAAATAGAAGTTCTAAATGTTTTTTCTTGCACTCCAACTGGGAGCTGAGCAGCTGATTTTGAGGACCCCAGAGCCTGGAGATGATGGAGATGATGGAGGGCACATGGTGAATGCCTTCAGACTGAAAGGAGGCAAAAGCGCTCTAATTGAGACCAGTGTTTGCGACCTGACTGCATCCACATTTATTCTGAGTCCTTTTTGATAATCCCAACTCCTAGGAAGCTTGGCGGAGTCAGGCATCAGAATGACTAATGGCTGAGCTAATAATAAATCTATCAAGTTCTGCATACCTCTGAATTATTTCAACAAAACTGAAAGAAATGGGGAGGATATGACAGTACTCAACTCTGCTGCTAGTGACACAGTTCCCCAGCTCTTTCTGAGATGGGGTAGAAAGTAAGACAATGAGGACATGCGAGTGTCATTCCTGGAAACTGCAAAACACCTGACACAAGTTACCCTGAGCCCATTGGAGAAGGATCCTGACCCCGCAGAGATACAGGCTGGGAACTTTCAGAACCGTATTCATCTGCATTTTAGAGAAAATATTTGAAGAGGTTGATTTTGTTGTCATTAACATGACAAAACTATGACAATATCAGTTTGGTGTTGCTGTTTTGTTAAATGAAATTAACTTACAGTGCTTTACTAGTTAAATGTTGGGGAGTTTGTAGTTGGTTAGAAAAAAAATACTACCACAGCTCTGCGGTGTCTCTGTTACCTCTCACATCACCACTGACCTCCACAAGGTCATGGAGAGACGCGCTCGGGCAGAGGCTGA
Source organism: Myotis nattereri (assembly GCF_964212035.1). Lineage (NCBI taxonomy): Eukaryota > Metazoa > Chordata > Mammalia > Chiroptera > Vespertilionidae > Myotis > Myotis nattereri. The sequence continues at coordinate 60,546,276 of NC_138083.1, read as the reverse complement.
CTTCAAAGAGAAACGTGGAGAGAAGTGCTGCTACAGAGAAGGATCAAAGCTCTTTCATTTACCCAGACCTTCCTGCGCTCCCTGTTCATCAGGCTCCCGGATCCCTGGGCAATCAGGGAGCAGAGCAGAGAGGTGCCCTCCTGCTCCCAATGAACAAAGAGGCAGAGGCAGAGGCAGCAGAACTAGCAGTTAGCTCCCCACAGGAAGGGCCAGGGTGCCCCCTGGGCCCAGACAGTGGCCTGGAACAGCCTGCAGCCGTTAGGTGGCCCTCCATGCTTGCTGCCTAGACAGAATTCTAAAAAAATATGCTGAAGTTATGAAAGAAGATAAATCACAAGCATTCACTGAACAAGTGATGTGTACACTACTCTGCTACAAATTTAATGGATGTAGTTTCATGACAGGAATGTAATGATTATGAGGGGAGGCCTGAGAGGCAGAGTTCTTGAATTCATATCACAGCTGCAGCATCTACTACCTGTGCGTACTGGGGGTAAGCTAGCTCACTGCTCTAATGTCTATTTTCCCCATGTGTTAAGTGGGTAATAACAGCTTTTATTTCAGAGGTAAATGCTGTCATTATGAGGAACAAACTAGTTGATCTAGGTAGAGCACTTAGGGCTATGCCTGACACAGTAGATGTTCCATAAATGTGAGCTCTACTATGTCTGTTAACCCTAATAAGCCATGAAGTAGCTGTTATCATTATTGTTATTATCTCCATTTTATAGATGAGGGAACTAAGGCCCAGAGAGCTTTGGTGATTCAGGGAAAAAAGGCAAGAAAGGATGCTTGCAAAGAAAGGACTACTGTGATTATTTCAGAAAGAGAAGGCCGAAATTACAGTGTCAAAAAGAAGTAGGTTAGAGATACTTTTCATTGTGTGGATGTTAATAGATTATAGGAGTAGATAATCTTCATGAGTAAAGAATCTCAAAATTTTGGCCTTTTTACACAAATCAACTATAATTAAGATATAACTATGCAAACTGGGAGAGGACAAAGCAAGGTTGCAAGATTTTAGGATTAAAAATTAATGCTTGCCGAAACCGGTTTGGCTCAGTGGATAGAGCATCGGCCTGCGGACTGAAAGGTCCTGGGTTTGATTCCGGTCAAGGGCATGTACTTGGGTTGCGGGCACATCCCCAGTAGATGTGCAGGAGGCAGCTGATCGATGTTTCTCTCTCATCGATGTTTCTAACTCTCTATCTCTCTCCCTTCCTCTCTGTAAAAAATCAATAAAAATATATTTTAAAAAAAAAATAATGCTTAACATATACTGAAGTTTCCTTTTGTTTTTCCCATTAGTTCCATAGTTTGTTGTTATATAACATTTGATTTTTAATTAATTATTTGTACTATATGTTACTTATTTTTTTTGTCACACCAAACGTTTTTCTTGTTAGTTTGTAAAACATTGGCCTCTAGAATTTCTTCCCGTCCGCTCCTAAGGCTTAATTTTCTACACGCATATACTATACCCTAAGTTGCCATTCCAACCCAGTACTAGTGATGGTGACCAGAGAAAGAACAGAACCTGAGAGGACAAGTTGCCACTAACCCAATGAGACTATCCACTGAGTCTCCTAGAGTTGCTTCTGAATTGAGTACCACCTTCCTGTTAAAGGGCCCTTCCCATCATTACTAGAAGATCTTCTGTCTCCATAGAGACACTCCTAATTATGGTTTCATTCCTATTGATTCATTTATCAAACAGGAAAATAAAGAAAAGTATCTAATGAAACACTGTTAGTAGTTTTCTGTTTTGAATGATGGAAATAGCAACAATGAATCATTACTTCCCTCCTTGTATTTACTAACTCACATTTCCTAAGACTCAAGAGTGAGAAATACCAAGGTCTGACTAACAAGGCTGAAGTTTGCCATCATTATGACTCTTTGCTCTAATAAAGCTGACTGTTTTGATTCCATTAATGACCACTCGAGATAAGGAGCTTTTTCCCCGTGTGCCTAGATGCTTCCTTTACTCACTCAAAATGTTAAACTTGAGAGAGGCTTTGAAAACAAATGAGTTGCTTCTAAGGCCCCTTAGGAATAACCACAAATGAATTATAAATAAAGGAAAACTCTGCTCACAATTTTTCCGTACAGATGAAATAGAGTGGGTCTTTCTTGGACCTGTAATTGCAGCAGCTCAAACTTTGCTAATATTTTGTGCCAGATTTCAAAGATGTTCAGGAAATAGTTTATTACAACATAAAAAAGAAACCATGCATCATTTACTTTTATAAATACTGTAAATAAAATCACTAAACAATCAGTTGAACAAAAAAAAACAACACTCAAGCTTACTGGAAGATAAGCTAATGAATAACCTTTCTTTATTAAGAATACAGGGTGGGGCAAACGTGGGTTCACAGCTGTGAGTATGCGAAACAGAGTTTATTCTTGTATTATTATTGATTAATTATTGTGTTATTTTCCATGAGAATAACTGTAAACCTACTTTTCTCCTACACTGTATATTTATATAAATTATTTTCTTACTTATGTATGTATATATGTATGTATGTATGTATGTATGTATGTATGTATGTATGTATTTATTGCTATTGAGTTTTAGGGTCTCCAGGGAGCATATGTGAGGGGCAGGGGAGTGAAAGTGGGAAGGAGGGGAAGTGATACAGGACACCTATAAGGCTTAACCCCTCCACCTTCTTGAGGATCCTCATGAAATGTGCTCTGAACTGTCTGCCCAGAGGACAAACAAGGAAGTAATGGTGCTCAGTTGCCAACCCCATTGGTCAACTGTGGCCCATGGGAGTGGACTCTTCTGCACTCCCCAGCAGGCTCCCATTGGCATCCATAGAGAAACCCCAAGGAGGAAGCAAGAGGCATAGACAGTGGGCCTTCAGCAAGGAGCTGGCAGTTCCACCTGCTCCAAGCTGGTTGGTGCCTATGCGGAGCAGGTCACTTCAGCATCAGCTGCAGTGGGAGGAATGGTTTGCAGGGCACACAGGGTGTGGCCCACAGGGATGGAGATGGGCTTGTCATGGTACAGGAAAAAAAAGGGAGCACAGGAGAAGCAGAACACACACATTCTTAGTTACACTTAAAGCCTTAAGTTGTTGATAATGCTGGCTTTACTCTTCCTGGAGTCAGTTTCTCTGAAAAACCTTTCAAATAAAAAATATATACATAATATTCTGGGGACTGGATGAAAGAAGGAGAAGGATTAGCCAAATAACATATATATACGTAATCCATGGACACAGACAACAGTGTGGTGATGGCCAGAGGGAAGCGGGGAAAGGGTCTGGATGGAGGGGGACAAAGGAGGGTGTGAAACAGGAATATCTATAATAGTATCAAACAATAAAAAGTAAAGAAAAATATACACGTGTAATGTTCTTAGGTATTTGTTGTGATATGCACAGTAAATTTCATGGATATATGTGGGCTTTGAGATGCTCTCCCCAGTATCTCTCACCCATTGTGTAGGGCATGGTAGAGGGGAAATTGACTCCATCCTCCATACCAGAGGTGGGGCTCTGATTCTTTTAGTTCAGTCAAGGTCATCGTAGGCTCCTTCTTGCAAAGATTGGTTCAAGGAATTCAGGCTGAAGCCAGTTTGTGCATGATGGTCCCACTGTGTGTGACTAATTGGTACTTAGGTTCCAGAAGCCTCTTGCCCAGGATGTTGTAATATCTATGGATATGAGGCCCGTTGCTATTACAGCCATTTCTGCCCCCCATGAGCAAAGCCAGCTGAGGGCTACACCAGAGGGAGGGAACAGCTAAAAGGACACAGGCCCTGGATGAAGCAACCGGAAGCCATCCCATCCTGCACTTCCAGTTGAGTGGACACCTTTACTCATTTAAGCCGTTCTAAGTCAGATTTGCAGTCAAAAGAGTCTTAACTGACACTCTGACAGTCTCAGTCTCCCCCATTTTGAATCAATGATTTAATCCCACAGGAAAATTTTCATTCTGGAGGAGGAAAATGTGTCCCTCTCTTAGGCAAGGGTCGATGTCTTCCTTTTGGTAGACATATTGACTTGATGGAGTTGCATTGCTTAATAAATTACTGCTTAGTGGTACCCCAGGCAGAACTCTTTCAAATCACCATTTTTTTCCTTCTTCTGAAGCAGTTCGTTCAACAAATATGCAACTTTCCTTAAAAATACTTTTCACCCATGACCTGTGCAATTAGCCTGAGTTGATAGGAAAGAATTCAGGGTATTTTTCCAACAGGAGGATGGGGATGGGAAGAGGAGGCCTGGAACTCAGAGTTATTTTTATAAAAGTATAGCTTATATACAAGGAATATTAAATTGTTTTGTATTACAGAAATTCCTGTACATTAATATGTCATACCCCTAAGGAGTTTGTTTGTTGGCCCTATTTTGTAGTAGTTTCCTAAAACTCTGTCCTCAATTTATGAGGCATTTCCCAGGACAGCGACAATAGATAGTGGAGGGCAGATGAAGTAAAACTTTATAGGCAGGTCGCTGGGGATGCACAGCTTTCTCTGCTCCTAAAGATTGTGCTGTGGAAAACCGTCTGTGGCACCGTGTCCGTGAGTGTGACTTCTTCGCAGCCTTGGCAACATAACCGTTAGGAGCGGAGCGAGGGACCTTCCTGTGTGACAGACACTAGGACGATGAACCTATTGCATGTTTTAAGGTTCCAGTCTGTCAAACATTTAGACAAGGTTGTTGTCTGGCCTTCCTGCTGCGGCCACTTTGGCTTAGTGAAGTCTGACACCTGACTTCACATCATTGTATGATCATTTGCTGGTAATTCAAGGTGCCTTTGCCTTCTGACTCAGAAAAGCTAGTGAATTAGGAGGCATTGCTGCCAAGTTTCTGAAACTGACAAAAGAGGGGTTACATATACTCACTTTCCACCAATTTATATGTAATATCGTATGGAAATTAAAACCAATTTACTATGAGGACCTGAAAACTTTTAACAATTATGAGTTCTGAATCTAATTTTCTTATGGACTGCTGCATGAATAAATGTGACTATCACAAATACATATTTTGCTGTTTAAAGAAAACCCTAAGCTTTTTAGATGCCACAGCAAAGGCATGATTCATGAAAGAAATAATTGACAAGTTAGGCTATTAAAATTTAAAACTTCTGCTCTATAAAAGACACCGAGAGGAGAATGAGATGACATACCACAGACTGGGAGAAAATAATCTCAAAAGATAATCTGATGAAGGATTATGATGCAAAATATACAAAGACTGGCAAAACTCAACAAAAAGAAAATAAACAACCTGATTGGAAAAATGGGCAGAAGGCCTGCATAGTCACCTCACCAAAAAAGATATACGATTGACAAATAAGCATATGTAAAGATGCTCCACATTATATGCCCTCAGGGAAATGCATAGAAAAGCTGAGGTACATTTACACAATGGGATACTACTTTGCCACAAAAAAGAAGGAAATCTTGCTCCGGCCCATGTTCCTCCATTGGTTAAGTATCGTCCCATGTACCCAAAGGTCATGGTTGGATTCCCTGTCAGGGCACATGCCTGGATTTCAGGCTCAATCCCCAGTGGATGTGTGCAGGGGGAAGCCTTCTCTCACTTTGATGTTTTACTCTCTCCCTCTCCTACTCTCTAAAATTAATAAAAACATGTGTGTTTGTTGTTGTTCCTTTTAAAAAAGAAGAAAATCTTACTTTTTGCAACAGTATGGATGGACCTGGAACACATTATGCTAAGTGAACTAAGCTAGTCAGAGAAAAACATCCCTCACCACAGTGGTACATTTGTTACAATAAATGAACCTACATTGACACATCATCATCACTCAAAGTCCATAATTTACATTAGGGGATGTTGATAATGAAGGAGGTTGCCCATGTGTGGATGAAGAGGGAATATGAAACTATCTGTACCTTCTATTCAATTTTGCTGTGAACCTACCAGTGCTCTAACAAAATGTATGATGACACTGGCTGGTGTAGCACAGTTGGTTGGAAGGTCGTCCCGTACACCCACAGGGCCCAGTTAGGGCACATACCCAGATTGCAGGTTCTATCCCCAGTTGGGGCATAAATGGGAGGCAATTGATTGATGTTTCTCTCTCCCATTAATGTTTCTCTCTCTCTCTCTCTCTCTCTCTCTCTCTCTCTCTCTCTCTCTCTCTCCACCTCCCCCCTTTCCACTCTCTAAAATTAATAAAAAGCATATCCTCTGGTGAGGATTAAATATACTGTATATATATATATATAGTATGGCTAAAGTAGGTTTACAGTTATTCATATGGAAAAAATGAACAATAATAATACAAGAATAAATTATTTGCCATACTCACAACTGTAAACCCACTTTTGCCATACCCTGTATATATGGTGATGGAAGATTAATTTAAACGGATATTTTAAGATGTCCAACAAACATGAGTTTTAAAGAACATTTGGTTTTCCTGTGTCTCTGTGTTGTGGGAGAACCAGCCCTGGGGAGAATCAGCCTGCACCCCAGAATCACAGTGATGAGGACAAGTAACTCTTCTTTCCTGGGCCTTTGAACCTTTTTGTCCTCTGGGGAATGGAGATAATAATACTTTTAAGATTGTTGAAGAATTAAATGAGAAAATAGCAAATGTTAGCTTCTATTTCTATTTTTCATCTTTTAGAAAAACTTAAAAAGAAAACAAAATTGAGGTTTTTTTGCTCTTCATTCCATGCCTGACAGACAGCATGTCCCCCTGGCAAGTTGCGATCCACAAACACGGTTCTTGCAGAATTATAAACAAGCAGCTGGGACAGCTCAGCTTGGAATGTTTTCTAAGTCTGGCTGCCCAAATTAGGTGTGTGCAGACTGAAGCTTGTTTTGCAAACAAGTATGCTAGAAACTAAACAGGACGTGGAAGGTTTGCCTTCTTAGTCTTGAATACATTTCTTTTCAAGTTTTCTCATTACAAAGATTAAAAAAAAATGTTTTGTCACCAAACAACTATAGAACTTGCAAATAGAAAAGTGTTTTGAAAAAGATGATTTTTTAAAGCAAAAAGCCAGAACATGTTGTTGGCAATGATGATCAGATATCTTTCAGGAATCCTTTCTTCTACTTTCCTTCCTCCTTTTTTTGCTCAGCTTGAGTTTCACCTTGGGCGTGCTGTGACTATGTTGGGGAGCTGCGTGACAGAAGCACACCAGCAGAGGATCCAAGGCCTTCTAAGGTAAAGGTGTTGAGATCCTCTTAACCAGTCCATCCTCAATACAAATGACCATGTGCCAAGGAGTAAAGCATACAGCATCTATAACAAGAGGCAAATGCTCTGGGGGTCTTAGGCAAGTTACCTAAACTATCTGGAAAGTGAAGATTACAGTATCACCTAATTCACCATGTTGCTATGGAAACTAAGCAATGATATTTACATGAAATGCTTGATACAATGGCCAGAACATGAAGAGGTCTCAATACACGTCATTTCAGGACTGTAGATACTAGTAAATGTAGACGCTGCCTGTCTGTCTGGACATGTAGGATGGATTGATTACAGTCTGGCTTGGACTGTAGCTATAGAAAATTCCAAGCAGAGTTATTTGTTGCCCTGTTTCTCTTAGAGTCAATACCCTATAGAGATAGATACTTCAGAAACTTGTTAAAGAAATATTCTTTCTGGCTATTTTGGGATGTGCTCTGGGATCACTTGGGGGTCTTGGAAACTGGGCAGAATGTCCCTAAAGCAAAAAATATTAAAAACAATCTAGGGCAATATGGAAGAGAAAGGCCATGGGCTTCCTCTGAGTGGGTGAAATGAGACAGTTATGACTAATGCTGGATTTACTTGTCCTTGGCTGAGAGCACAGTGTTTATTCCATGTTGAGTCTAGAGTGAAAGAGACTATAGACATAGATAAAATGTAAGAGTTTTCTTGAAAGAGATGGGCTTTTCATCACAAATTTATTACCAGATGTATACCTATCCAAGAATCCACAGAACTCTGTGCCCCATCTAATTTCAAATATTAAAAAGGAAATGAAAACAGATCACTTCTATCTTAGCAAAGTCTTTTTCCTCATTACTTTTCATTGCTTGGATTATGAATTTCAATAGATGCAAAGGCACTCCTAAATCTAGGAATAAAAAAGTATGCTTATCTAGAGTCCACAAAAATCATATAATTTTAGAACTCAATTTATTCTACTTTTAGTTTTGCAAATAAGTAAACTGTGAACCATAGAGAGGAAGTTGATGAGTATGGAAAGACTAAACTAGCAAGTGGCACCAGTGAAACTAAATCTTGCCTCACTTGATCCCCAATTCAATCCTTTTTCTTTATCTCATCCTACCATTCAGAAAAATGATAGGTCAGTAAAACCTCATTTTTTTGAAGACAGTTTTGCATGTGAAATGGCTGCTGTATGAAGTAGGACAGTTTATTTCATTTGGGTGTCAAAGGCTGGTTTTCTTTAGACACAGGAAAACCATCCAAAGGTAAGCAACTTAAAAATACTTTTTCGGGATCAGGTAAGGCCTAATGCTGCCCTCAACACGATCTACCAGGTTCCCATGATGTCACTGAAGGCAATGCCAGTCTTTACAGACTGTGATTTCATCACGTTGCTATCTGTGGTAGGAAGAAAGAAACTGAGTTTCACAATAGCTAAGAAAGAAAATGGAAGTCACCCTTCCCTTAATCCACAGAAGTGTGAATTACCAGTATTGCAATAATTTCTATCTGGCAAGAGTGAAAAACAACACCCAAAACACTGTATCTCAATGGTTTCTTCTGCCTACACAGTTAGAACAATGGAACTTGCACTAACCTGCTTCAGAAAGAGGCAGCTTTTCAGATTTTCCCATGTGATTTAGTCTTATCTCATTTGAGATCTCTATTGTTTCTGAATGGTAATGATAGACACTGGGGGAAAGGCCCATCAGAGGTGGAAGAACTAGGCTCATTCCTTAACCCAGGATATTCTTTTCCAAATTTCAGTATTAGAATGTGTCATAAAAATGTCAAATTCTGGTAGACAAGAAAATAAATTTAAATCTGATCAATGATTGCCATACTGTCTTCGTTAACGCACGCCTAGGGAAGAAGCCTTTCTCCTTTATTTCGCCCTATTTTGTTTTTAGTCTTTCTGCTTTAGAGAAATTCTGCTCAGCTTCTAAGACTCCCAACTGATCCCTGAGCACAACCCAGAACAGCCAGAAAAAATACTTATTTAATAAGTTTCTAAAGTATATATCTGTGAAGGCTATTGACTTCAAGAGCAATCAAGTATAAAATAACTCTGCTTAGAATTTTCTATGGCTACAATCCAAGCCCGATTGTAATCAATCTATTCTAGGCATCCAGACAGACAGGAAATATCTCCTTCTATAGCAGGGGTGGGCAAACTTTTTGACTCGAGGGCCACAGTGGGTTCTTAAACTGGACCGGAGGGCTGGACCAAAAGCATGGATGGAGTGTTTGTGTGAACTAATATAAAGTCAAAGTAAACATCATTACATAAACGGGTACGGTCTTTTTTTTTTTTTTTAGTTTTATTCATTTCAAACGGGCCGGATCTGGCCCGCGGTCCGTAGTTTGCCCACGGCTGTTCTATAGTCAAAGATTGACAGCTATTGAGGCTTCTACATGTTCCGGCCACTGAAGTCTTAGGTTTCATTAAGAGTCCTTGATCTCACACACACACACACACACACACACACACACACACACACACACACGACTTTACCTCTGAGCTTTAGAATGCTGATCTCAAAATAGGCCCCACTTTTATACTTACCACCTGAACTTCAGTTGACTAAATCTCTGTTCCCTTTGCTAGAAAATTGTTGAGCAATGATGATGATTTTAAGTAACGGTAAAGAGCTTTGTATATCTCTCATTTAAAAAATATTGAAGCTTTTTATTTCATTAGGGAACATGATTTCCTAACAATATATTTCTAAAATTTCTGTTTAGTGTCACCTTAAGCATCTCTGGGGATGGAACTTCTGTTTTCTCCATACAAACTTGCTCATTCCATTATCTCACTTTTGGTCTAATGACTGGAAGGTAAGATATCACGAATATGAAGCAATATATTGGCTGTTTAGATAACAATGCAGTTCTATTGATTGTACACAACTTTAAGAAGCTATGCAAGGGTTTAAACCAAACACTTCCCTATGTTTGTATTAACAGTACTTAGTATCTCTGGAACTTTTTTTCTCAATTTAAAAGTTGTTGTGGAAGATTTGCTCTAACCATGTTAAATTTTCTGTACACTCTGAAGCATTTTGCTTGCCTCATTTGTTTACATGACTGAGTTAAGTTTTAGCCTTTGTATAACATTCTCTTGATACTCTAATTCAACTGGTTGCATTACAGAGGTAAACTTATAAACACAATGCACTTATTTATGAGAAGCATAAATTTTTTATGTAGAACTTTAAAAAAGTAAAGCTTTAAAATAGTTTAGTGTGGATTTTTCTTTTACGCAAATCAGAAATAGTCTGCTCTTTAACACAGTTTGAAAATTAAACCTCTCTCAAGAGGATAAAAACCTGATTTGCTCATCAAAATGGACAAAACTTATTTTGCAGGGTGAGGGGTATTCTTATTGCATCACTTAGTTTGAGAATCAGAAGCAATCAACAACCATGCTAGAGCTTTAACCCTCAGGAAATTCACGCTGTTTCTAGATATGGTGTTTGTACAACCTTGAGAAGATGGGAGAAAGCTGATGACATCATTAGACAAAAGGTTGGGTTCTGTGACATTAATGACATGACATGGGCCTGATGCTGCCCTACCTGGCCTTCATTCTCACTGGCCTATTATTCTCAAGTCAGAAGCTAGGAGGTTGTTTCAGTGCATTCACTATCATTTGCCTTTTCCAAATCCATTCTTAAGAGTTTGCACAAATCCCTGACTTTTCATTCCAACAAAGCATATAGACTTCTTGCCTCTCTCTATAGAACAAGAGGTTAGCATATCTTTCCTGGACACATTAAATGGTGACTTGCAAATGCTTCTCGTGGTTACCTTTACACATTCTATAGAACATTTGAGTATTTGTATATCAAGGGAAAGCAGAAATTCAATTATACCAAAATTTCCATCAGGGCATTACCCAATAAACTAATGATTTTCCTATTGCTTTTCATTTATTAGTAGAATAATATATAAGAAAATGCAAGTCAGTGAACATAGAACAAAATTGTCACAATTGTAATGCTTAAAAATATGATTTCTTATATTTACTGTAATTTGGATTAACAATGTTATTTTGATGAGCTTATATGACATTTTAACTGACTTTCCTAAACCTACAGATACCAAAAATTGTCACATAAAATACACAAAATCTTTGGGGGGCACATTTTTATATGACCTTATGTTTCATGTCATGACTTCATAAGAGAACTGTTCCAGGTCTGTTTCCTAGGAAAGTTTCTACAATTTGTATGCTGAGATTGTGTGCTGGAAAATTATTGAGAAGAGTCTCAAGATAAACACTGTGGGGGAGTGAAGAAAGGTTTGAGCAGAGGAAGGAGTTGAATTGTGATGTTAGTGTGAAAAAGGCAGAATATTTGAGTCTCTCCCACAGGAAGCTCTGGAGTGAAGCTCAGAGCTGTCCTACCTTAAATCAAAGGCACCAGAACATTATATGCCCCCTCCCCTGCACCCCTCCCCCCCCCCCAGCCCCACACCATCGACTATGGAAGAGGACGTGACCTGGGGTAAGGCAGCAATCTGCAGCCTGACAGTTTATGGAGAGAGGTTCAATGACGGCCTTTGGCTTCCCAAACGTCCTGTTCTGAAGTTAAGATCTGGGTGGAGCACCCCAGTATTCATTACAAAATCCAAAGGAAAACAGCTGGCTTGACAAGTTGTTTGGGCAATAAGCCCAGGGGGGTTACTGATTTACATTAAACCTTTCTTTACTTTTCTCTGGGAGCCACGAGATCACCTTCATAGAGTTCATCAGCTATTTACCTTCCCCTTTTCCGGTATGGCCCCTTTCTACTATTCATGAAATTGTGGGCATGAGTGCACGCATTGGATGGAGGTAGACATGAGTTTAAATTCCACCTCGTCCCTTTACTGGATGTATGTGGCCTCTCTGCACTTAATGGAGGTGATAGTACCCATCAAAAATTGTGAGGAGGGCTGTATTTTACCCTCCTTTCAGGCTAAGTTAGCCTGCTGATTTCATGGCTGTTGGTAGAAGACATGAGACTTCTGGGTCAGAGACAAAGGACAAAAAATTTATTTTTCACAGCAATACACTAGCTGGAGTATCAGTATTTGCTTTGGTTCTCCAAGGCCCAGTTCATACAGGGCTGTGCAGAGGGCCAGATGACACCTTCAGATGCAGCAGGTTGGGATATAGCAGTGGAACCTTGAACATAGAACGCGAGTCTTTTATCTAGGCACTAAGCAAAGCCTGCCCTTTTCCCTGGACAGAGACACTATCTCAATCTTACAACATCCTATACTAACAAACATCCTTGCTATGCTATACTAACATCCTTGAAAATAGTCTGAAACCAAGGCAGTCAATGACTCTGCTAGAAAGATGTGCAGAAATGCTAGAGACCTAAGAAGAATTGTCACCCAGCAGTGCCTACTGACATATACAGAGGGAGGTATACCACACTAGTAGTTATGAGCATGAGGTCTAAGACTACTTGAGTTTAAATACTAGTTCTACCACTTAAAAGATAAAAGAATGTGACTTGAGCAAGTTCCTTAACCTCTGTAAGCCTCAGCTTTTATTTACCTGTGAAATGGAAATAATAATAATAATAATAATAATAATAATAATAATACATACATACATACATACAGCATAGGTTTCTTCTAAAGATAAATTGAGATAAGACATAAAATGGCTGACATGTGGTAAGCAGATGTTCAGTCAATGATAATATTGTCATTATAGTAGCTTGGACACTGATCAACTGCCTGGATCTTTTCCCCAAAAAGTGCCAGAAATAGGAAAAAAGATATTCCTCAAGTCTTAAGCTTAGAGAAGCAGTTGATCATTCATAATATTCTTTGCAGGTCCTCCCTCATCTTGCATCTTTTCCTTGATAGAAAATAAACGCTTTCTTAACTTCCTTATTTCAAATTCGTCCTGCAACCCACTCCAATCTGATTTCTCTTCCGGCGGGCTAACTTGCCTGGGCTAAAACACCAGTGAGTTCCATTTGGCTGATGGGGCACTCAAACTCAATATGTTCAATGCTGAACTCTTTTTTCCCCCCACCAAAATTAGGCCCTCCTTTTATCTTATTCTCAATAAATGCTATCTCCTTTATCTATCCCATTAAATGGCACCTAAATCAAACTGGTTATTCACACCAGAAATCCAAAGACATTTTTCAGCATCTCCTTCTATCAATCTATCACCAAATCTAATAGATTTGACCACCTAATTTTATTCCAAATATGTACACTTTTTCCCCCACCTCCATTGGTGTCGCTTCAATCCAACCACCATCTACGACCTGGACAGTGCAATTACTTTCAGGATGACCTCTTTGCTTAATCTTCTGCCCCCTTCATTCATTGCAGCCACAATCCAGATCATTTCATCATCTGCTGCTTAAAACCCTTTAAGGTGTACCATTGCAATAGAATAAAAGGAGTCCTTCTTAGCTCTCCAAGCCTGTCACTTTCCCTCTTGTAAGTGTTCTTTCTACTCAACAGTGTCAAGCGCCAAGTTCTTCCCCGTGGAGGAGCCATTCTGTGGACAGCTGCCACGCCTGGAACAGCTCCTCAGAGCCCAATCTGGATTGGATGTAAATGAGACTGAAGCTCTTCTGCAGGCCATTTTTCTTAAGGAACGTATTTTAAAAAAGAAAATCTCTATTCTTTCAACATCATCACTTTCTTCAAATCTTACAAAATAACACATCAAAACTCAGTATCAACTTCAGGCTGTCTGTATAGCTTTGTTGTGTTTTAGCAGGGATTTGATAAATCTCAAAAGCTTTGACAGGCTGCTAGGTAGTAGGGGATTTAATTACTCAATTTCCATGAAGTCTGGTCTCTGAAGTGTTGCTACAAATAATCTGGCTCTAAGCTTTATAATGACATAAATGTTTGTCAGAAAATATCTAAAGCAATTTGTTTTTATCATAATGCCCTGTGATCTTCTTTTTTTTTTTTTAAAAAAAAAAAAAAGAGTAGATAGGTGAAAGGTAGGAAGAAAAGGAATAAGGAAAGAAAAGTCCTCTGAGCCTGTAAAATTAGTAGCAAATTTAAAAATAGTTATTTGTAGTGGGGAGGGTATGTTTTGTTTAGAAAGTATGCTAATAGTTAATCAGCTGTTGTTTTGATAACTTTAAAGCTATAGCTTTGTTAGCTTTATAAAGCATCAACTGTCCTGAATTATTATTGTCCTGTATCAATAATAATTTCCTGATTATGGTATTGTGTATATTGTGCAAAATGCTACCATTGGGGAAACTGAGGGAAAGGTACATGGGATCTCTCTGTATTATTTTCTTCAGTAAGATATATTATTATTACATAAGATGCAGAATATTAATACATGTGTACAGACATTACATTAAGATGAAATTTTGATGCATATCTGCATATATATATGTATATACTAGAGGCCCAGTGCACAAAAATTTGTGCACTCGGGGGTTCCCTCAGCCCAGCCTGTGCCCTCTTGCACTCTGGGACCTTAGGGGATGTCCACCTGCTGGCTTAGGCTCGCTCCCTGGGGGATCAGGCCTAAGCTGGTGGTCAGACATCCCTCTGGCAGCCCGGGAGCCCTCGGGAGATGTCCACTTGCCAGTGGGAGTAGGCCTAAGCAGCAGTCGGACATCCTTAGGGCTGCTGAGGAGGTGGGAGAGGCTCCCACCACCACCGCTGTGCTGGCAGCAGTCAGCCTGGTTTGTGGCTGAGCAGAGCTCCCCCTGTGGGAGTGCATTGACCACCAGGGGGCAGCTCCTGCATTGAGCGTCTGCCCCCTGGTGATCAGTGTGTGTCATAGTGACCGGTCATTCCCAGTCATTCTGCTGTTAGGGTCAATTTGCATATTACCCTTTTATTATATAGGATACATATACATATGTATATATATATATGCAGTATATATACATACTAGAGGCCCAGTGCACAAAAATTGTGTATTGACATGGTGGGGGGGGGGTGTCCCTCAGGCCGGCCTGAGCTCTCTCGCAGTCCAGAACCCTTCAGGGGTTGTCCACCTGCCAACTTAGGCCCTGGGGATTGGGCCTAAGCCAGCAGTCAGACATCCCTCTCACACTCTGGGGCTCTTAAAGTCCAGGACCCCTGCCCCTTAACGCCCGTCTGCAACTGGCTGTGAGCCCATCTTCTGGCTAAGTGGCACTCCCCCTGTGGGAGTGCACTGACTATCAAGGGGCAGCTCCTGTGTGGGGCCAGGGAGAGATGCGTGAGTTTGGCCAGCTAGGAAGGGACTGCAGGAGGGCTCCAGGGTGTGTCCAGCCCATCTTGCTCAGTCCCAATTGGCCAGACCCCAGCAGCAAGCTCACCTACCAGTCAGAGCATCTGCCCCCTGGTGGTCAGTGCATGTCATAGTGAGCTATTGAGCAGCCTTAGCATATCATTAGCATATTACGCTTTGATTGGTTGAACAGTCGACCAAGCGACTGGACACTTAGCATATTAGGCTTTTATTATATAAGCTATGCAATAAGATAATTCAATTATCTCAAAGTAAAAAGTTAAAAAAAGTATCATCTGAATAAGGCAATAAAGAATTTGATAGATGGATAGAGGCTCTGCTTTTTTCAGAAGCCAACAAAGTCAGTTAAATGTGTAACTATCATTGTCTTTTCATCTCACTCCCACATTTCATTCTGAAGTCTTAAGAGTTACTCTTAGAACT
This sequence comes from Myotis nattereri, assembly GCF_964212035.1. Lineage (NCBI taxonomy): Eukaryota > Metazoa > Chordata > Mammalia > Chiroptera > Vespertilionidae > Myotis > Myotis nattereri. Next base: position 60,530,450 of record NC_138083.1, on the reverse strand, counting down.
CTTTCTCATCCCTGGAAAGCAAACATACTCTGTTCTTTGTATTGGCAAAGGTCTCTTTTATAGCCATTAAGACTAATGGACTTATCTAATTCTACCAATTTTTGAAACAAAGTTCCACCTATATGTTGCCAGTCAGGGTGAAATGCATCTTCAACATAAATTTCGTCAAAATAGATAAAAACTTATCTTCATATTTCTCACTAAAATTTATACTGTTGGTTTAAACTACCCAAAATAGCCTCTGAACTTACAAATTGAAGTATACTGTGTCTGTGAGCTTTCATATTTTAGGTGCTGTGATAACATACCAATAATTTATAAAAGAATTAGCAAAAAAGTACACTTTGTCTTTTAAATGCTTTTAATTAAATTGTTTTCAAATTACAAATGTTAATTTTTTTTCAGTTTTAAAGTAGCATATTGTACTTTTCTCCTTTACTTTTCTAAATTTGTAAACATTAAAATTTTTGAGATAATTATAGATTCCCATGCAAGTGTAAGAAATAATGCAGAGAGATCCCTTGCATTAATTAACCCGTTCTTCCAATGGTAAAACCTTGTACAATATCACAGCCAGGACACTGACCCTGATATAATCCATGGAGCTTATTCACCTCAGTTTTGCTTGTAGTCATTTGTTTGTATTGATGTGTTTATTTCAATGCACGAAAATTATCTATGTTATTTTCCATTAAGTTTTCAACCAGAAGGACATCGGACCTCATTTGTGTTTCTGCTTCTGGAAATGGAGATAGATATTTTAGCCACAGAAATCAGAGCCCTTCCTGCAGTGTGCTGTTTCCTATGATAGCATGAACATGTTCCAAGCTGCTCCACAAAAAGCAATCAGCGGCCCCAGAAAACAAATGATGGTTTGCGTGGTTTTCCTGTCTCAGTCTTTTATTTCAGCATTCTCTATGTTAAAAGAGCAGGCTTCTCCTCCATTTTTTTTCTGTTCCACTCATATCAACACTCCCTTCCCTTCCTATTTTCTTTGTGTTTGCTTTTAACAGACACTCTAAATATACCCTTTGGAAAATCACAACTCAAGTGAGCAAGTCTACTCTTCAAAGAGTTATAAGCAGATGATTATGATTAAGTAAGAGAAAACTGTTTAATAGCAGGTTCTGAATAGATCTCATCTTCTGTTACATGAATCTAAAAAATTTTTTAAAAAGTAGGCTGTTGATACTTTAATGCAAACTGAAGAACACAAACTTATAAAAGGCCTGAGGAATAAAAATAAAGAACTCATTCCCTATAAAGAGTTGAGCTGATTTCTTACCTCTTTGATAATGTCCTGACCTTAAATTAACACACACATATATCCATACACATGCACACAACACACACATATATCCATACACATGCACACATCTTGAACACACAGCATCCAAGGCAAAATAAAACAAATGCCGCAGCTGGGGTAGTGCTTTTCCCAAACTGGATACTGTGGCTCCTATAATAAGTGGGACAGAAAGATTTGTTGGCAAAGCACAGAGGATGCTGATTATTTTCTCAGGAATAAAAGGGTTAGATGTCATTTTCCCCCCTGTTTTAACACAAATGAAAAAGCATTTAGAAAAACAAGATGCTTAAATCTTGTTAGGATAGGAAATCTAATGTTAGCTTAACAGTAAAACCCCAAATCTGCTTGCCCCAGAATTTTTCCCATCAGGACATGTCATTATCACTTGATACAATTTTCCCACCAGGCTCTTTTCTCTCCATGCTTCCTGAAGTAGATATGCTTGAGAGGAAAAAAATAGAAAGAAATACTGAAAAAAAGAGAAGTGATCCCATATGAACTATTCACATAAGGCAGCCCACTTTCCATTCATCGTTGAACAATCTGAGAATGTATGCAGCATGAAGCACAGAAAACAGACCAAATGCCAAATGGGCTGTAAAAGACCTGCTAAGTTTCAGGAGGGATTCCTGGTGCACAGTGCCGGGTCCTGCTCTCTCCCTGGGAGCCTTTGTTCTTTTATGCTTGAGCTTTCAGCTGAAAAGCGGGATGAGAGAGGTCCTCAGACTTGATGAGTCCCAGGTCCCTGTGAAGTGGGACTGGGAACTCTTCTCAACACACTGTGAAAGGGTTTTCTAGCCAGAAAAGGTATTCTGAACCTTCTCTAGTCAGACCCAGGTATTCTGAAACCTACAGGGAGATTCACAGGTGGGAGCAAGTAATGGCATGGATTCTCTCTGCACTCAGAGAACACCGGTTGGCAGCTGGGTCAGGAAGGGCCCGCAGTGGGGATGCCCGCTTGTACTCCAGCATGGATGGCAGGGAAGGGCTGCGTCAGCAAAGAGCGCTCCTAAACATCGGAATTTGTCAGCAGGAAGGCATTCCGCATTCATAATGAAAGAGATGAGCCTTTCAAAACCATCCGTTCCTCTTAATTCAGCAACACGGTTCAGAGACTGTGATGTGTAAGCCAGCAACATCTTTTCCAGTTGTGCTAAGACGGAGGCCTTCCCTGGCCGTGGCCAAGCCAAGCAGGACCTGGCAGCCGCCAGGCAGCATGTGGTATCCCAAGGTCAGGGCTCTCCTTGCCTTGGTGAGAACGGGCTGGCAACGCCCATGGGCCTGTCTCTGATTAGCCAGTTCACCCAGCCCCTAAGTGGAGCCTGGCTCGCGCTCAGTCCGGCAGCACAGTTCATTAGAAACAGACTTTGGACAGCATCCCGGGCGGCACTCGGCAGAAAGGTCTCCAACACTCAGGTCTGCCTACAGGGAGGCCAGAGAGAGAGAGCATGACTCGGCCTCCGGCCTGAAAGACCAGGATTAGGGGTTCACCTCCCAGTTAGAAAGTTGGACATGCAAGTCACACTGATCTGACTAATGAATCAAAGCAAGCGTTTCCGTGCCCCTAGCCATTGCAGCTGAAAATTATCCGTCTCTTCAGCTGATGGGAGCCTTCCCCAGTGTCTGGAATCAAAGGCTTGAGTTCCTCTTATCTCTGCCCAGCAGGCTGAGCGGCTGACGGGATGCCAGGCCAGGAGTGGCATTCCCAGGGTCGGGATGTTTAATGTCAGTGCGGGGTCACTGTGGCAGGACTCAGAGGCCCTGGCACTTGGACAGCAAAGCCACTGGTCTCATCTCCTCGGGCGTCCTGTACCTTCCTGAACCATCACACCTTTAGCCTCACTAGAGAGCCGGTCCTGTCTTTTTGAAGGCCGTCTGAGTGAAGGCACACACAACCGCTACACATACATATACACAAAGCCTCGGTGACTCTATAAGCTTCAAAGCTGATATCTGATCCTTTCTTGCAGCGATTTAATGATTACATTCTTTTTTTCCACAAAAATGGTCCCCAAAAGTACATTTTTTTCTTCCCTGATTATTCTCAAATAAACATTTAATTTGCAATGATACTTAATGCTCCAGGAAACTTTATAAGGGCTCAAACATGTTAATATAAACTTCTGATTTTTGCCTTAATTAAATAGGGAGGATAGGGTTAGTGGTTAAGCATTCAGGCACAAGAAGCAGACGTTTTGAGTTCAAACCTCTTCTTTCACTTCTTAGAGGACTGGAATTACTTGTTGCCAAGTTGCCCTGTACCTTGACTTTCTCATTTGTTCAATGGGCTGATGTGAACAGTACTTCCCTCCTAGAGCTATTTTGAAGACTAAGTGAGTTAATGTAGACAAAGGGTTTAGAACAGCCGTGGACAAACTATGGCCCGCGGGCCGAATCCGGCCCGTTTGAAATGAATAAAACTAAAAAAAAAAAAAAGACCATACCCTTTTATGTAATGATGTTTACTTTGAATTTATATTAGTTCACACAAACACTCCATCCATGCTTTTGTTCCGGCCCTCCGGTCCAGTTTAAGAACCCATTGTGGCCCTCCAGTCAAAAAGTTTGCCCATCCCTGGTTTAGAACCATACCTGGCATATAGGAAGTAGCCAACGAATGTGGCTCTCCTGGCTGTTGCTATTTATTGATTGTTCCTGACTGGTGCTCTACAAGCAGGCTGCTGTAGTAACACTTCAACAATTCACTGTTTATAGCATCCCCTGCTTTCAGACTGTAACCACATCCATCACGCTGTATCCAGTCCTCAGCATAGGCCTCAGCTGGATGTGCTGCTCAGTGTGCTCTTCATTTACCAGCTGCAGAAAATGACCTCAGAGGAGTTGTTTGCCCAAGGGTGCAAAGAAAGTTTCAGGGTCAGAATTAACCCCGGCTTTCTAACCTTTGGGTCAGACTCTTTCAATACTTTGCTGGTAGTATAAATTATAATTATGAATTTTATTTGCTGTAAATTTTATTAGATTCTAGTACTCACAAAAGAAAATTATTCCTATTTTTCATGTAAACACAAAAAGTACTCCTAGAAAAATGTGTGCACCTAGCAGGGCAATGATTCTCATCAGTGGACCATGATCTTGTGATGGATAATGACATCAGCTTAGTGAGTTGCAACCAACATTTTTAAAGAAAAATGAAATAGGATACATTATACCAGGACAGAATAGAAAATATCAGAATGTTTACTATTTTGTGAACCTCTTATTTCAGTTATTTTTCATTTTTATGTGTTTATAGTAGGTTACATGTGAAATGTAAATAAATTTTTAAATCTATTTTTTCATACCCACTAAGATGGCTATACTAAAAAATTAAAAATTATAAGTGTTGGCAAGGATGTGAAGAAATTGGAACCCTCATACATACCTGGTGGGAATGTAAAATGGTACAGCTACTCTGGAAAATATTTTGGCAGTTTGTCCAGAAGTAAAATAGCAATTTCACTCAGAAGAACTGAAAATAGGTATTCAAATAAATAGTTGTACACAGATGTTTATAGCACCACTATTTACAATCGCCAAAATGTGAAACAAAGTAATCAATGAAAATAAATCATAAAAAGGAATGAATTAATGACATACGCTACAACCTAGATCAGTGGTCGGCAAACTGCAGCTTGCGAGCCACATGCGGTTCTTTGGCCCCTTGAGTGTGGCTCTTCCATAAAATACCACATGCGGGCACGCATGTACAGTGAGATTGAAACTTCGTGGCCCATGTGCAGAAGTCGGTATTTTGTGGAAGAGCCATACTCAAGGGGCCAAAGAGTCGCATGTGGCTCACGAGCCGCAATTTGCCGACCACTGACCTAGATGAACCTGAAAAACATTACCCTAAGAGAAAGAAGCCAGGCATAAAGCTCACATATTGCATGATTTCATTTATATGGAATATTCAAAATACGTAAATCCATATAAACAAGAAGCAGAGTATTAGAGTCTAGTGGTTATGGGGGATGGAGAGTGACTGCTAAATTGATATTTAGAAGTCGAGAGAAGTGGTAGTTGTTCAACAGTGTCCATGTACTAAATACCACTGAACTTTACACTTTTAAAAGGTTAACTTTATGTCATATAAATTCAGCCTCAATTTTTTAAAGTGAAAAAAATCTCTACTTTTGGGCCATGATTAAAAGAATTTTGAAAGTCACTGAAATGTGAAGGTCATGTTGGGTTAGGTGTACCCATCCTCCTGGCACTGTGACCTCTCAATCTGTTTTGACCCTACATGGGAGAAGCCAAGCACCTTCCTTCTTCAGCTTCGGTCCTGCTTCTCCCTGCTCAAGGAAGGGAAATTGGATTTTGAGAAAGAGGCTCCTACCTATTTTGGATTTTCTCAAGAGCCGAGAGAGATTATGGACTCCTTCCATTTTGAGAGCAACATGGAAAAAAAGGCAGCAGCTTGAGCTAGAGAAATGAGTGTGGGATTTAAAATAGACCTAGATTCAGATCCCAGTTCTACCACATACTTAATTCATGATCTGTGAGAATATTGTATCCTCTGTTTCTTTTTGTGCTGATTTTGCATTTTGTTGTGAGGATCAAGTGGGATGATAGATGTAAGGCTCATAGCAGATGCTTAAGAAACAACAAAACAACAATTGCTATTATTATAATTGATATCATTCCAATATCTCATTGAGTCTAACCCCTTCATGTTTTCATGTTTTAACATCTCCAAAACCAGAATGTATCTTGCAATTGAAAACAATTCATAGTTTAATTGGCCTCATTTAAAAATCTTTGTTAGTAGCACATCTTATACTCAAAAGCATCTTGGACTCAATGAAATACAGATTCTCTAGAACAGTGTGTCTCAACACTATAAGACCTAATACCCACTTTTAATAAACATATTTTGTAATTCTCTTTTTTTTTACCTGAAATAATACTTACAGTTAATATAACCAACCTGTACACATACGTTTAAAACAATTACTATACTGCTCTGATAGTCATATAAATAAGAAATTAAAAAGTGATTTATACTAATTACATATGTCAACATGTCAAAGATTAGGAATAATCACACCAGAAGATAAAGTGGATAAATATTGTACCTAAATGTAAAATCACTTCAAATGCAACTTCAAAAATCTGAGTACTGTATTGATGCCTCATGGACTTAAACACATAAGTGATGTCATTTGATGTCATTTCCTGAAATAGTAAATAACTCAGTAAATTCGGAAAAAAAAAATTGTTCCCTTATTGTTATGGTAGTTGTATTCCTGAAATGTTTAGTGTGCATTAACATGGTACAAAATACTTTGTGATAAAACATAGCATGAAAGTAAGTTCTAGGTTCAGATATTTAAACAGGTTTTTCATCTACACATGAATGTCCAGTACTATATCCAAAAGTCACACTACATGGGAAATTTCACAGCACATGTGATTTTCTCATGCATTGCCAGATACTTATCATTCTATCCCACAAATGCCAGATGAGTCCCCCAACTATGACAACTAAAAATGACTCCCTTCAGATTTCCCAAAGGCTACCAAGGGCAGTACAGCTTCCCCTGGGAGGTACTGTTCTCAGGCTGGCACCTTGCCTGGATGGGACTCTTCAGTCCTTTAAATATGAAGGGGGCTCTTCTGTGCTGCCCCATGAGAAAGCAGGTTAAACTTGCTATGCATGAAGTTACAAGACCTCTCCAACCCATAAACGTACACTCCACTCCCCTGCGCTGCCCCGTACATGTCTGGACACTGGAAAGCTGAGTTCCTACTTGGGACTCACTATCCACACCTGACTCATAGGATAACAAAGCCTTCATTTACCTCAGTTACCTCATAAAGCTAAGGTGTTGTGAAAGATAAAATACGACAATTGTGAAAGTATCAGGAAAACCTACAACACTACAAATGTTAGACAGTGTTGTTGTCATTGTTTTATCACTGGTCAAAAATGTGAGTATGAAAGAAATTTTAAATAGGACTAAAAGAGTGTATATCATGCATAAAACTGATGCTACATCAGTGAAACTCCTGTCCATCTTATACTCAAATAGTTGTGGTACTAAGACAGTACATCTGTGATCTGCTGAAAACCTCATGAAGTTGCCTATGTGTAACCAACATCACCAATTAAAAATTAACTCTGGTTTGCAAATTACCAAAGTGGAAGTTATGAAAATAAGATGGACTAGGAAAACAGCATCCCAAAGATTCCTGCAAATGGTACATTTTTCAGTTAATAGTAGAAAAATATGTCCGTAGCTAGCATGATAGAGAACACAAGTTAGCAGCTTTTCTCTAAATTTAGCTTTTCCTTTAAGTCTAGTAGCTCTTATTTAATACTCAATAATAAGCAGATAAAATTACTAGATGTTTCTTTTTTTAAATTTGTGTAAAGCGAATTTATTTATTTAGTTATTTTGAATATTATTTTATGTTTTCCATCATCATTTATCCCCTATGCCCTATTCTACCTCCCCACCCTGAAATCTCCACACTGTTGTTCATGCCCATGAGTTCTCTCTCTTTTTCTTTTTTGTTCAATCTCTCCACTCCTCAAACCCTCTCTCCCCACCACCAGAGCTGTCTGATGTTTCTATTGGTTTCATTTTTGCTATAAACAAACAATTGTCCCATCAGAAGTGAACAATCTTAACAGGATGGATACATTATTTCAGAAAAGCATACACAAGTCTTACAATAATTAATAACTACTAATACATTTGTCATAAGAATTATAGGAAAATCATTTTGTTCAGAATTTACCCACAGTCAAAATAAAGATTCAAGATATGAGATAGCCATATTAAAAAATATACACCTTTCTAAATATAAAAAGATATACTAAAGAATGAATGTGAATAAAACATGAAGGATATATATTTACATTTGACATATATTAAAAAATGTAGTGTTTGCTTATATTTTAGAAGCAATGAATATACAAATACAACAAAAACAGTTGAAATTATTACCTATAGAAGGGGGGGGGATAGAATGGAAGGGACAGAGGTTGATACCAGATTTCTCTAAATATACCTAGGAAACATACAGATATTTTATAACTGTGTTTAAACAAAATTTAGCTCAAAGCAATAAATGTAAATCTTAAAATCATATATAACATTAAACAGTGAGCTTTAAGTATCTAGTTTAGGAGAGAATGGATGGGTGGAGAAGATTTGGAGAGCCTCTGAAGTTATGGTGGCATAACTACTTTGAACAACTCTAGTGGGCTATACCTTAAGTAAAAGAAGAATGGTTAATAATAATGATGATGATGATAATAATAATATAATTTTAAACCTTTTACTAGCAATCATAACGTTGATGAGTGTATTAGTGTTATTCTGAGATGATTGTGTGTAATGTGAGATAAAGTAAATGAGTAATTATGTTTCTATCTTTGAATACTGAGATTTTGTGTGCAGGAGAAAGGAGAGAAAGACAAAGGGTTGGTTCATTACTGAACTTAAAGTGGAAATATCAGTATGAAGCCCTGATGTATTTTATCTTTAAAAAGCAATACAGACCTGGCAGGGTTGCTGAGTTGGTTGGAGCTTTGTCCCATGCACCAAAAGGTTGCAGTTTGATTCCCAGTCAGGGCAAGTACCTGGCTTGTGGGTTCATCCCCAGTCATCAGGGCAAGTACGGGAGGCAAATGATCATGTTTCTCTCTCACATCAATGTTTCTCTCTCTCTCTCTCTCTCTCTCTCTCTCTCTCTCTCTCTCTCTCTCTCTTTCTCTCTCTCCCTTTCTCTAAAACATAGCCTCGGGTGAGGATTAAAAAAAAACAAAAGCAATACATATTTCCTAGTTCTATTTACTGAAAAGCATAGGAACAATGACTAACCCAGTAACAATGAGTACACACAGAGCCTATATTGTGGTCTCTAAATACCATAGCTCACTAAAAAGAATCAGGCCTTCCAACATCTTTTCAAACCAGATATCAAAGAACCTATCAACTATAACTAGGATCATACCAAAAGGACTCAGGATCCTCATTAAATAGCCTCCCATATTGGCTAAGTATAGAGCACCAATGAGAATAATAATGCAGAGGATTGAAGCATATCAACTTGGTTATATTTGGTTAGTGTTTAGAGGACAGTGAAGCAGCTCAAGCACTAAAAATCAAAACAAAGAACCAAGCATTTATCCTGTCTTTTCAAGTATCCAGCCAATGATCATCAATGTGGTTAACATTATATAAAGAAAGTCACCCAAACAGTATCTATCTCCTAATGGAAGTTCTATCTATGAAGAATTCCTGGGGTTAAAACAAAGGAAATAAAACAACTAGACTCTAATCAAGAATCTAGATATAATTACCATTTTAGCGGAAGTACAGGTTATGGAGGAACAAACATGTTAAATGACAACATAGAGATGTAATCAGCAATCCACATTGTGAGAAACTAACTGTAGAGGACAAACAACTCTGTTTAGGAGAGGATGGTGGGTGGAGAAGAATCAAAGAGCCTCTAAATCAGCGGTTCTCAACCTGTGGGTCGCCACCCCTTTGGCGGTCGAACGACCCTTTCACAGGGGTCACCTAAGACCATCCTGCATATCAGATATTTACATTACGATTCATAACAGTAGCAACATTACAGTTATGAAGTAGCAACGAAAATAATTTTATGGTTGGGTCACAACATGAGGAACTGTATTTAAAGGGCCAGAAGGTTGAGAACCACGGCTCTAAATAAACAGAGACTTCAATAACTGATTAATCAACTGTTATGTATGAACCTTTTCTGGATCCTGATTCAAAGAAACAAAATATAAAAACAATTTATGGTACAATTATGGAAATGTGAAAACTGACTGGATATTTGACAATATTATGGAATTACTCTTTGGTGAGGGTAGGGAGAGGTGGTGGTTATTGATATTATGTTTATGTTTGAAAAAGGGAAGTTCTTGTTTTATTTTAAAGATACAGAAATATTCACAGATGATATGATAAGACATCTGAACTTTGCTTTAAAATAATCCAGAGGGGCAGGTACTGGGGAGGAATGCAGAGGACAAAAGATTGACCATGAGTTGATAATATTTGAAACTAGATGTTGAGTACATGATGGCTTATTGTCTCTATTATTGAACATACTTGAAATTTTCCATAATAAAAATGTTAACTGGGTAAAAACAAAAATATTTTAAATAAAGCATTTTAAAAAGAAACTTTTAGTTGTTAACTAAAAGATAAAAGCCTTTCGAATAACCTTAGGAAAATATTATGGATTTTTAGGATAATAGTTTTGAGAAAGACAAACCATTGGTGAACAAAATTTATCTGTCTAAGAAAGACAATGAAATCTTTGTTAACTATATGCCTGTTGGCTGACATTTTTTAAAAAGTCAGTTAGAAAAATCCTCACAAAGTAACTAGAGAATTGAATATGGCAAAAATTTGTGATAAACTATGAGGTTGGAATTTTACCAAGTTAGACCAAAGCCATAATCTTCATGTAGCCAAGCTCCCTCTGGAAAATGAACCCAGTCACTCACATGGATGAGACATGTGACATTTGGCGGTGTGTTTGCACAATCAAAAATTTTTTGAGCAGACATATTTATTTGTACAGTTTAATTTGAAATTAATGCTGAAAAAACCAGACAGACTTAAATAAGAACCCCTAACATAAAGGTGTCGTCACAGTCCAGGGACGTTCCTGCGTGTCTGCAGATACAAGGAGTTCATTGATTCCCCCGTCCCCCGTCAGCCAATCTCTTGAAAAGTGGCCGCTAGAATTGCATGAAGCATATAAAGCAAAACTTCTGAAACAGTCCATCCCCACTGAGATTTAGCAAACTAAACTTCCTTTAATAATTCTTCCATATGCCTAACTAATTCCCTCTGGAATATTAACTTACCCAGTTGAGAGAAAAAAGAAACAAAAGCACACCACATTTTACATTCTCCACAGACTCACTTGGAAAACCATTAAGTGGTACCACATGGGGAGGCTGACACTAGAGTGAAGTGGTCTTTGTGCCTTTTCATTTGCAGGAGGCAGAGCCCTGGAAAGCACACTGGGTTGGCAGTTGGACACTTGATACGGGGCCAAGACGTTAGTACGGATTAGCTGCCTAACCTTGAGCTGGTCCCACTTTGCTCATCTGAAAATTGAGTAGAAGAGGGTAACAAAGGGACAGTCTCGTGCTCCTCTTTCAACATTCACCACAGATTTTATACTAAGGAGCTGGCCATGCTTGACTCAACTTTTTATCAGAAATAGCAAACTTATTAAATGTCCATGGATCTCCAAGTCCTGCTTTCTGTACTAGGGCGGAAAGGTAAGTTAAAAAGCACTCCTCCCCTCAAACCCATTATGGTGCACAAATGAACAGATAGAAAACACAGGACAATTAGAATGCTTTTAAATGCAATGTGCTAAAAAGAAACAAATACAAAGTGCTAAACATACATATACACATGCATACATACAACATACATACATACATACATACATACATACATACATACAATGTACTATGGCAGCCCGGAAAGTGTCCTAAGGTCGTGTTTACTTGTGCCGATCTGGAAAAATGAGGAGACTTTTCTAGCAGAAAAATGGAGAGAAGCATGAAGAGGAGAAAGGACATTCAAGGGAAAGCGAAGGTGCAGAAAATCCAAGGACATTGAGAAAATATTACAAAGTGCCTTTTAAGTAGGGAGGTGAGGCTGGGGAAGGGTAGGTTGAGAAGGCCCATGACTGCCCTCAGAAGGAATGCGGGCTTTATCCTATGGGCTTGGCACCATCAGAGACTTTTCACCCAGGAAGCTCACCATCAGTTTATTATCTGTTCACCATTGTCAGTCTCCACCGATGCAGGACTTGTCTCCCCAGCCACAGTGCCAACATGGCCCAATTTTGTTTGTTCAGAAACATCACGGGCAGCTTTACACAGGGCATTGTGGGCACGGTTTCCCCCCTATGTTACTGATTTTGATAAAACATAGCTGAAATCACCCCTAATGTATGCTACTACCATTTGGGACTAGTTTTTGTTTTAAATCTTATGTATACAACATGCAAGAGAAATCTTACTCCAGACTATGTTTAGGCAGATTTTATAGCTCATTTTATAAGCTGTGCCTCCAGCTCTTTCAAACCATTGCGATACATTTCTTATCCTGCGTTGTACATGACATATTTGCATTCTGAAAGAGTTAATGTAACTCCCAAATGTGTCTAACTTATGTCCTGAGAATATCTGAACTATGATGGCGGCATCTTTGTTATTTAGAGCTAAGAAAGCCAGCATGTATTTAACATCTTCTTCAAACACAGCTCTGTACAAGTTAAAAGCCTCCTAGAGATGACAAAGAAAGAAAAATGGGAGGAAGGCTGGTTTCTGTCCTTGAGGGTTGACAATGCACTGAGAGGCTGCATTAGAAAAAAATAAAATGATTGATTGAAAAGGTTTTGTTTGAAATATATGAAGGAGAAATGTAAATCTAACATACTTCAAACAATCTCCCCCCAAACAAGATTTCAATATCTCTTAGGTGATATCCCTCCAAAGCACATCACTATACCTCTATCAATTCTTTCAAAATAAAGCTTGCCAAGAAGAAAAATTTTAAATATAACTTTATTTGATAAATATTATCATTCTAATTTTGAACTCTTAATGCCTGCTCCAATATAAGCCCTTTTCTTCATCACGAGTTCTCATGCATGGGAACAGAAAGTGATGCATTTCCCCAGCTTTGTATGCAGCCAAGTGTAAGTTCTGAAAGCAAAATCTTGTAGAGAAAATAGTTGGCATCATAGTTGACCCAGAATGATGGGGAATACGTGGAAACAAAAGGGATCAGCTCAACGTTCCCACCATACCTCATCAGGCAGTTCATGCTAATAAACTCTGTAGCCAGCACATAGGACCATGAAAAAATGGCTTATAAATGAATAGTTCAGATCCAGACTCCCTTATCTACAATCCCCCAGCTTTCAAAAGCTCTGAAAATCAAGCATTTTTATAAATCACTAGTGGTAAAACCTGGCCTTTACTGATAATTAGATATGCTATTTATTTCATTTAGTATAAACATATTTTTCTATAGAAATATATGTTTGATCATAGAGTCTTGCCCCACCCCCACTGAGTACAAATATATAATTTATGCTTTATTTTATTACTTAAAAATGTTAAAATTCTTAATTCTGAAACAAATCTTGCCCCCAAGGGTTTCAGGTAACAAATCACAGTCCTGTAACAGCAGCCATTTATGAAGCACTTTTCACATACAAGGTGCTGTACCTGTATCATCTCATATGACCCTCACTGTGCCCTATGAGTAAGATGTTAATATTACTGTTTTAATGATGGGGAACTGAGGCCCAGCAGAGTTAAGCAATTCATCCAAGATCCTGTACCTAGCAAGTGACAGAGCAAAAGATTCAAACTCAGGTCTTTCAGATTCCAAAGCTCCTGTTGATTTCACTCTGTCTGGGGCTTCTCTGCTGCTGCCTTCTCACCAGGTCCCTATCCACCTGCCCCATGTGGTGAGCCGTGGTGTCTAGGATCCTTCTGATGATGTAGATGCTGAGGAAGAGGAGGATGCTAAGCATCTATGAACCAGATGTTTCTTTCTCACTTCTTTGAACTATTAATGGGTGCTTCTTGCAAGACCTGGATTTTTATGCTGATTCATTGCCACCTAGTGGTTATTTTTAAGATCAGGTTTGCATAAAATATTAGGATGATGTAGCATCATTTCTAACAGGCAGGCGATTTGATCATTGGATGTTGTTAAAAACAACAACAAGATTTACATTAAAAATCAAACGGAGAAAGAAACTAAACTAACCTGAGTGGATATTTGTAAAATTCAATAAATGTTAATGTTCACATCCTTTAGGTAAAGGATTAGCAAGATGGACGGGTTTTGCTAAGGCTTTATATAATCTCATCTATAAGAACTGACCTAAAAAATCAGATTAAATTTCTATGTAGGCTGCTTAGGAAAATAAAAGCCTTCTCTAAAACCATCTCATCAGCCTTTCTCTAAATTGCCAGAGATTGTCTCCGTTCTAATTACAATATTTACAATGCAAATGGGTGGTTGCAATGTACATTCCCTTCATGGAATTAAAAATAGTCATTCATATCCTCATTTACATATGTTCCTCTTCCAGACAGAGAAATTCTAGCTTATCTTTGGTAACAATGATATAATTTATAAATTTGAAGGTGGGTCAAAGGAAATATAATATGGCCCATCAAAAGAAAAGTTTTTAGGCATTATAAATACTTATGTAGTGTATTTTAGTTTAATAATATTTATTGAGCTTCTGGTAAATCCTGAAATAGATTCAAATATTGGCTCAGCAGTTTCTTGCCCTCAACTTACTTAGAATCTAGGTAAGGGTGATTGGCAAGTACACAGTTAAGGGGAAATACTAGTACAGATGCAGGAGGGTGAAGCAAGCGAATCTCTACACATATTTGAAAATTGAAACAGTACAGGATTAAAATCCTAGAGACACTCCTTAACTTCTAATTTCAGAGTCAGGGCCTGGGAACGTCATAGCACTAAATTGTTCTCAAATAAATTGAGATGGACCTTAACTGTTTAATTAAAGGACCAACAAGAGAGTTAAAGTTGCTTTGGGGTAAAAAAAAAAAAAAAGTATATTGTTGGTGACCAATGCACAACCTTCTACTTGTTCTTCCAGCCCAATCCTGCCAGAAGGAAAGTCATGTGAAGGTCAGAATCAGGTGAGTCTTCCATTACACGTTGTCTGCATGTTAAATGGTGAATTTTGTGAGGCGGGAACATGCTAGAATGAAGCATATTCCAAAATTCACTTTTTCTTTTTCTTTAGGTGGCTTAGAAGAAAAAAAGTGAAGGTTTCTACTTGAAGTAAGTACAAGGATATAATGAGGGGCCACCAGCCAGGAGACAGTAAGGTAGTTTCTTTTCTAAAGCCTAACAACCCTTATCACAGCTAAGTAGTAGCCTGGTGCCATTGGTCTCTGCCTTTTTCCCTTCGTCATGTCTCTCTCGTGTTCCTTGGTTTCTAGATTCTGAATCGAGACAGTGTCTTGCTTTGTTACAAATGTTTATTTATGGAGTCCTGTTCACAGATTTCATTCCATCCAAGTAAAAATGCAGTAGTAATGTGATTTTTATATTTTTGTCTCTGGGTGTGTGATGGCTCAATAAGATCAAAGGCAATAAAGGGCAAGAACAACTCAGTTTGCAACAGGGAAGATGGAAGGCACATGTCACACTGGCAAGGGGGGTCTGAAACCTTCCTGTGAGGCAGTTTATGTGGCTGAGAGCAGAGAGGAAGGGACAAAGGACCCCTTGCAGCACCTGGCTGTTCTGCTTTTAATGATGACTCAGTACACCCCCATTTATTCCTGAAATCTTCCAAATCTTCAGAGATTCAAAGAATTAGGAGGTTCTCATTTAGGGTAGGCTAGCATGGAATGCACCATTTTGTCCATTTGGAAAATGAAAGTAATGAAATTACCAAAATGGTTTCCAGAGTTTCTCATATATGTATAAACTTCATCTGAGTCTTTAAAAATGTGAGGCTTTTGATGAGGTGTACAACTTCACAATGTGTTTATTGGCACGGCTGCTCTATGGGAAGGCAGTAATAGAATCTTGTATAAGGGCCCCTACCAGCTCTAAACCCAGACTGCTTGGGATCAAACCTGGCCAGCAACCAGGTACTTAGCGTAGTGCCTGGAACAGAGAACTCTCTCAATAAACATTAGCTGCTTTCATTACTTGTTTATAATAAAATTTTGAGTTAGATTTAAATAATTTAGTTTATTTTACTATTTGTTGCATGTAATAGTCACTTATTACATGCAACAAATAGTAAAATAAATTTTATAGAAAAAGAAAAGATTGATGTTATCTATGTAGAAAGAGAAATTAACAATAATTAGTAAAGTACCATGAGAAATACTTTATGTATTTTAACTAATTTGATATTCCCTGAGGGAGATCATTTATTCCCATTTTACAGGTAAGAAAACAGAGACTCAGAAAAGTTAAATACAATAAGCACTGGATTGGAATTCAAAACCAGGTACATATGATTCCAAAGCATCGGTTCTTCCTACTATATCTCAAAGTCAGGTTCAATTGTTAAAACACAGTTGGGCATTAACTTTCCTTTTAGCTTCTTGGAATCCAAGATAAAAATAGAATCAGGATTTCTTTTTTTAAAAAAGGAATTAGACTATTCTATCAGAAAAACAATAACAACTAGGGAGTCAAAATCTAAAAGGAATTCATAAGTACATCCTGAAAATTTTAATAGGCAATATTCTCAAATGCATTATTGTATTATGAAAAAACAAACAAAAAGTTATTTGCACAATTAATTTTTTTTTGGTAAATGTCCCTTGTTGAAGTCCACCTTACTTAAGATATTTCCAGAGGCAGTGAAGTCCACCTTACTTAAGATATTTCCAGAGGCAGTGTTATAAAATCAAATAGATATTCATGGGCTCTAACTTGTTTCAAGGAGACATTTTAAAAAACTTAAAGGACCAAATGTTAAGCACATACTTTGGAAAATTTCTCCTCATATATCAAATTCTTCACTGGGATTGCTTCAGGGCTAGTCAGTAATCAATTTAGCATTGAGCTCTCAGAAAATTGTGAAAGTCCTAGAGAACTAGGGCCTAGCCCTGTTCAAGGTTCAGTGTAACTTTTTCAAATTTTTTTATTAAAAATATTTTTAAATGCCAGTACACACTCACTGTGCAAAGAAAAAGTCATAAAAATAAAACTCCCAATCTCCAGTGTGTATAGAAAATGGAGAGACAAAAAACACACACACACACACAAAAACAAACAAAACAAAACAAAACACCAAAAAAAAAAAACCACCACAAAAAACTACAATACAATTTTAGATTTTAGCTTCCATGGAGTTCCATACACCATATGTATATGGAAATATTTTAAGATGATGAAATCAGCAATGTGTGAGATATTCCCAATTGTACACTGGTTTAGTGGAAACTGGAGGCAGTACAAAGTGGACTACTTGTCACATGGAGAATATGGCGAAAGAGTTAATGCTTGAAAAATGTTTAGAACATTGATGAGCACTAGAGAAATGACAGAAACTAAAATTAGTTTTCTGCCCAGTTTTTTTATTTTTGTTGTTTCAGCCCCTCTCTGATCTTGGAAAAAAGTGTTCCCAGGCACATACTTCTGCTGCTGGAGAAATCAGTGGGTCCTATTTCCTTGACACTAGTGGGAGTGAGATGGCTCTTGTGGTATCTTGAGAAAATGAATTTTCTAAGACTTATACCGGAGAATGAATGGTTTTTATTGGTATGGAATTATATTTTTCAGGTTTAAAGTCCCATTGTCCTTAAATCAGCCCTGGAAAATATGTAGCTGGGGTCCAATAGAGCCAAAAGTAGGGTCTGTGTCCAGAGTGTTCGTTCCATAGTGGAATTGAGTCCTGTAGAGCATTAGGCTATTTACAGTCCATTACTCCTTTGTGTGGAGTCTACATGGCTGTAGGCCACGTGGGTGAATGTAGGGGAGCGCCCCACTACAACAGGAGAGCCAGGAGCCCCAGGGAGAAGCAAGAGAGAGAGCAGCTCTTTTATTCAGAAGCTTAAATATCAAATCCTCCCATACTTGCAGTGGCCACACCTATTCTGGCCACTGACTTATTCCCAGGTGTGACTGACAGTTAAGTACCTTCCCATGTCACCCAGACCTTACTGGGCCTGCATCTATTGTCTAGTCCAGTGATGGTGAACCTATGACACGTGTGTCAGAGGTGACAAGCGAACTCATTTTTTTGGTTGATTTTTCTTTGTTAAATGGCATTTAAATATATAAAATAAATATCAAAAATATAAGTCTTTGTTTTACTATGGTTGCAAACATCAAAAAATTTCTATATGTGACATAGCACCAGAGTTAAGTTAGGGTTTTTCAAAATGCTGACACGCCGAGCTCAAAAGGTTCGCCATCACTGGTCTAGTCCCTTGGAGAATGTTAACTGCAGTTTCCTGGAAAAGCTGTGTAAATGGCATGCCTGTATTATTTAGTCTTCTCTTCATTTCTTTCCTGTTATTTAACATACAGGCTATGACAATATTATTACTTCACATAGAAATCTCCCTTTCATATCTCCAGTCTACATGGCTCTCCTGAACATATATATTCAACTACCTACTTGACATCACATCAAAATTTATCTAAGAGGAACTGAGCAAACTGCTTTTGTCATAGTCTTACCCATTGCAATAAATGGCAATGCCATGCTTCCAATTGCTCAGACAAAAAATGCTGGAATGGTCCTTGGTTTCTTTCTCTCAAAGCCCCTGCTATTATGTCAGCAAACTCCATCAGCTCTGCCTTCAAAATCTATCTGGAATCCAGTCATCTCTTTCCAGCTTCACAGCCACCCTGGTTCGTGTCACCATCATCTCTCCCATTTGGTCATTGGATCTTCTAACTTACTCACTTGTTGCCTTTGATCTAATTTCAAAACAGCAGGTAGAATGATTCTGTTAACATTTTATGACAGATTATGTCAAACTATTGTCTAAAATCTTTCAATGAGTTCCTTTCTACTAAGTAATAGCCAATATCCCTATAGTCGCCAAAGGACTTGCCCTTTCTGTGGGTCTCTGCTCCTTGGCTCTGTGAAATAATTTCTCCAGTCTCTCTCTCTCCCCCTCTCTCTTTCTTTCTCTATTTTCCAGATACTCTGAAGTATAACATACACACCAGTTCACTTTTCAGAATCTATGCTGGCCCTTTCCTCTGCCTCGATGCCCACTTTGCCCAACAGCTCCTCCCTTCACACCTCCTTTATAGGTGGTATTTGGCTTCTTAACAAGTCTTTCCTCCTGGTCTCTAAAAATTGCAAAACTCACCTTCCATATTCCTTCATTCTCTTTCCTTATTTTACTTTTCTCTTAAGCATTTATCATCATCTTACTGTGTGTTTTATTTTACTTAGTTGTCTAACAATAGACCCTGTCAGAATGCAGTTCCAGAAAGTAGTGTGGGGGGGTAATTTTTGTATTCTCAGTATCTGTCACTGGTGGTTGTAGTGAGAGATCAACAGAGCTAGATACAGGTCTATGAGGTCTAAAGCTTATACATACATTCTGAAGGGTCCTCTTTTAAAAAAATATATAAGTAGTATAAAATGAATATTTAATTATAATTAGGAATCACAATAAATTATTTTTTAAATAATCAAAAATAGCATAAAATTACAGTCCAGAAAAATGACATAATATATTTATTAATTATCTACTCATATCCATAATACATTTTCTTTACATTTTTGGCTATATCCTCTTAATATCTCTTTTTATGATAATATTTTATGATATTTTCTATAGAGAAAATTGAAAGGTAATTCAATCTTTTCTTTGGTATAGTTGATTCAAGTTTTATTTTGTTTTTCTGTTATTGATTGTGTGATTGATTTATTGTTTCATTTGTATTGATAGTTCAACTTTATAAGACATTATTGGTAATGTCACATAAGTTACTAGGATTGTTGTCAATTTGGAAAAGCATTAATAAGGTTTTCTTCAAATATAGAGTTGTTCAAGTTCTTGTGCTGTAACCAAGAGGCAGGGGACATTTGTAATACTCTCAACAATAAAAATTCAAAATACTATTTGAAATGATGACATTCAAGCTTGTCATTATGTCCTCATCATAATGGCCTAATAAGAATTTCTATCTTTTAAAATGTCAGTATTTAATGGGCATAAAACTTGCAACTTGACACATACATTCACTGTTTTTAGTGTAGAGGTTGCATACTACAAAACTAGGAATTCTGATAAAATCAAATATATATAATTCTCATGAAAAAAATATTGCCTGCTATATTTATAATTTTATCTGCCACATTGTTCAAATATTCCTGACCAAGAAGAACTTCTGTTTTGAGCAGAAGTCAATGAGAACTGAATTTTTTACTTTCAATTTTACATATCTCCAAAGGCTAGCTAGCTCTGGCTAGTTTCTCCTCTATTAGCCACATGCTTATGGTATTAAGCACTGTAGGACAAGTTAAAGATGACCTCTAGCCTTGCACTTTTATACCCATTGGGCAGCTTGATAAGTAGGCAGTAGGGGTATTCCTAAAAACCCTTCCTACTGGTGACACATACTTGGTTATTCACACAGAAGTGACTGTGGGTTACATACAGTCATGAAACTCAATCTAAATGCATCCTCAATCAGTTTTCCCTTAGCCAGCCCTACACCCCCCAAAATGCATTCCCAGAAAATACAAGGAGAAATATGAGTGGAAAGTGACAGTGATCTTAACTGAGAATGGTGAAAATATTTTAGTATTAAAAATTTTACAAAAATACATGACAGAACATCTCCCAAGACTTTGAAAAACTTGTACAAATGAGGAGCCCTAAAGATTAAGTTTTCATTAACTTTATAATAAATTAGCTTTTGACACTCAACAAATATCTGTTGAATAAAGTAAAGAAGGAATAAGCAATATCCAAGACTGAAATCCGCATCTCCAAAATCCCAATATCATGATATTTCTATAATGCTGCTGAATGTGCTGCAATCTTATGTGATGAAGAATTCAAGCTACACACCTACTAAGCCATTAGGAGGCTCTCAGTGTCTCTCTAGGTTAAGGGGCCAGGCCGTGAGGATATGTGGTGGTAGAGAGGACAGCAAGAAGAAACACTGAAGATATGGTAGGGATAGTATTTGAAAACTGGTTAACATTCTCTTCATGCCCCTGACACTGGCATGAAGTCAGAGAGCCCAGGAGAAAAATGACACTGTGACTTTGGGCAAGTTACTTTACCTCCAAAAGCCTGAGTTTCCCTGTCTAAAAATGTCTGGCCCACGGTGGATAGTCACTAAGTAGTCGCCGCCATTGTCATTGTTATTGTTGTAATGAGAAGACTGCTCTGACACAAACTTGGTTATTCACCTTAACTTTCTCTGGTCCTTCTAGATCCTGCCATCCCCTCCTTTATAAACCATGCTACCAAGCAAATGAGGTGGAGTGCCACATTTGGTTGTCCCTTGTGTCTGGTACACCTAAAACCCCTCACAAATCAGGAAATCAGTTACTACAGTCATAGTCCTGCATTGATATTTTGTTTTTGCCATTCAGCTAAGAGCTTTTTTCTGAAGTTACTCTCTCAGTTGGCTGCCTTAGATTAGTCCCATATTGTCCTTTCCAAGACGTTAGACTGATACTAGAGGATGAAGAAAATACCTAGCACAAAATATTTTTTTCTGCCTACTATGTTGGAGAGAAGTTGAAAACCTCAAGATCAATGAGGTTTGACTAGTTGTAGAATGCTCAGTGGGCCTCTAGTTGACCAGTCCCTGCTAGCTCACCATTAGCATTAAATTTTCAAAAAGAAAATAAGTTGAAGACTCAGATGACTTAAAAATTAAATATAATTACTGTCAAAATATTATAGAAATTAACAAAAATAGATATCCCTCTTGAAGTCAATGATATTCTTTGTGAATTACATTTCAAAGCTAAAAGCCTGTTCTAAACTAATTGCATTTGAAGTTTTTTTTATTCATTTGTTTCTTACAGTGAAAAAAAAAATCCTAGATTTAAGTAGCTGGGGTTTTTCAGTGGCCGCTATAATGAGAATAAAAGGCAAATGACACTGCCTTAGGCAGACATGGCCAGCTGTAATGACAGATGGATTGGCCACTCTGTCACTATTAAGTTGAGGCTTTCCCAAGCACAGATAAAGCTATTATTGTCACAGGGCATAAGTGTACACAAATCCACTGACGATGAGATTTGGGGGTGTCCTATCCTGATGATAAAGGTAAATACCATGATAGAATACATCAGTGGGCAAGTAGACATGTGTACTCTTGAAATCATCTCTGGAATTTATATGGGCCTTGAAGTAGATATGTAAATCTAACCCAATCAGTGTCGATTTTCTGGCCCCATCTGCACATTACGTTTCTAGTTTCCTTATCCAATTTTGCACCCACTTCATAACCTATACCTGCAACGACTCGACATTGACAGTTGCCCATGTTCATTTTCAAGGCAAGTGCTTTTCCCCCAGTGCTTTTAAAAAAATTTCTAGCCAAATTCATGATCAACACTGGCCTCAATTATATACTTTCTAAAATCAATGAGAAGGATGTATTGCTCCCTTCTCCTGTTGTAGCACACAAATTAGTGAGACAATACTCTTGTCTCACTTTATATATTTTTTTCTTTCCAGGAATATTGATTGTCCCATTTTTTTTACTTCTCTCCATGAAAGCCCAGAAGAGAGAGGGGGAGAGACAGCTGATTTGTTAAATGAGCCCCAAGGCAGGTGAAATTAGTTCATACTTCTTCCCAGGAGCTTTCTCTGCCAGGGTTAAAGCCATTCTTTAGTAGCAAAGCACCACAAATGCCAATAATATGTTTTAGAAATAATGAGTCCCAAGACCAAGGATGACAACAATTACAATAGGCTTGCCTGCAATTCTGTACAATTATTTACCCCAAAGGTTGGCCTTTAATTCCCAGTAGGAGATTTTAAAGATGTTGCAAAATTAGAACAGATTAATTATAATGGTCTATTCTGAAAGCCTTTAGCACCCACACACTAGGCTCACAGTCTAGAAACCCATAAACTTTAATCTTCTACCACAGCCTGAGAATATTTAAATAGTATGGGTGAACAGATCATCTTTCTTATGGAATAAACTTTCTCAAACAGCCTGCAGAGTGTCTCTCAAAGGACAGGACTAATGTTTAAAAGGCATATCTCTGACTTCTATATATTTCTGTTAAACAGGGATTAGTTTTTCTCTCTTCCTATCTAGCACAGACCTCATACAGGCTACAATTAATGTTAACAACTTTAAAGCTTATCTTTTACAATGATAGGTATAATCAATAATCCAACCTCTGAGGCGTTAGTGCCTGGCAGAATGCTCTGGTCCAGAGGAGAGGTTTCTGCCGAGGGTTGCCAGATAAGTATGTCCCAAATGCTACATGGTGAATATTTGTACTAAACAATTATTCATTGTGAATCTGATCTTCTTGTTAAATTTGAATTTCAGATTCACAATGAATAATTGTTTAGTACAAATATTCACCATGTAGCATTTGGGACATACTTATACTAAAGAAACCTACTGATCATTTATCTGAAATTTAAATTTAATTGAGTGTCTTATATTTTACTTTAAATCTTCAACCCTATTGGAACCCCTTAATCTAAAGACTCAAAACATGTATCATCAATATTCGAAAATATTACACAACTATCCATCATCAGTGCAGGAGAGTCAACCCCAAATAGTGTTGACATGTGGAAGGGAAAGGTCTAGTCTGGTTCCAGCATGTCATTTGGTCAGTTCCTAAAAGTTCTGGGTCTTGGGCCAATATTCGGTTCTACCTTTAAACAATTACAGCAGCCAGTAAGGATTGACCACCCACAGGCCATTCACAATTGCTTGCATCCTTGCCTTCCTCTATTACTGGGGCTGGGAAGATAACATTTTTACTTTCCCAGGCCGTCTAGAGGAAGGGGAGGCCATATGATCCAGCTCTAGCAGATGAAATGCAAGATGGAGTCACTGGGCAGGACTTGTAGGAATAAAGGGCTAAGAGGGATAAGCCCTGTTTGCCTGCTTCCTTTGGACTTCTTGCTCCCTGCCCTGGGACATGCTTCCTGCCTGGGACATGGTATGTTGCCTAGAGGGACAGCAAACATGCACTAATGAGGCCACACAGCCCGAAGACGAAAATCTTGGCACTCTGTAGGGAGGAAAGAACAAGAGATGAGGGCTTCTTATTACCTGAGATATATAATGGGTTGATGGTGGCCTCCAAAGAGTTATGTTCACATCCTGACTCCCGGAACCTGTGAATGTGAGCTTATTTGAAAAGAGGGTCTTTGCAAAAAGGGTCTTTTTGTAAAACAACTTTGTAATAAAGTTAAGAATCTCAAGATGAGGTCATCATGGTTTATCCAGGTGGACCCTAAATCCAATGACAAGTGTCCTTATAAGGACAGAAGAAAGAGAAGACAAAGGGATAAGAGGAAAGGGTCATGGGAAGACAAAGGCAAATACTGAAGTGATGCAGCCACAGCCAAAGACACCTGGAACCACCAGAAGCTAGAAGAGGCAAGTAAGGACTTCTCCCCCTGTACTCCCCACACAAGTGCCTTCAGAGGGAGCATGACCTTGCCAACAACTTGGTTTCAGACTTTGGCCTCCAGAATTGTGAGAGAATACATTTCTGTTGTTTTAAGCCACAAAGTCATTTGTTATGGCAGCCCTTGGAAACGGATATACTTGATTATGCCATTCTTTCTCATATCGTCTGTAATATGCTACCACACAATCCTGATACAATTGTCCTTATCATTTTCCCTTTTTCTCCTTCTAAAATCAAATGATAAGGATATGTTATATACTATATAGACCTGGATGAGCCAAAGAAAAAAGAATACACAATATAGTGTAGCACTATTTATCATTTGGTGAAAGTATATAGATTGATATCTATTTCTAATTATATGTTTTCCAATAAATCTCCTTTCTGTATACTCCCTACTGTGTATAGGTGCATGGGTCTTAACTTGCTATACCACCATTAAAAAATATATAAATTCTTTAAAATATCTCACCTTTTATGGTCATATATAAATATAAATACAGTCATAAGAAAAAATCCATTTAAAAATCACATGAATAGAAAAACTGCCTTAAAAATGTTAATATCATCATTAGAAAAATAAATTTTAGCTTCAGCTATAATTTTAGATTCTCAGCAGTATAGGTACTTTTAAAATGGAATTTAGTTGTTAAATTCACACCTGTATTGATCTGCAATGAAGAAGTGAGAGAAATGATAACTTACGGTTTTCAAGTTGGACTTTTTTTCCCCTGTCTTAGAAAATTCTAGAAACCAATATTGCAAAGAAAAGAAAGACCACTGAAACAGTGAAGAGTGCTTTTAGAGCTAGGGATATCCAGGCTGTAGGTCCAGGCAATGGACATGGGCAGGTGGGACGTAGGTGGCTGATTAATCTGGGTCTTAATGTTGACTATCCATGAGAATCACTTGAGGAAACTTTACAAAATATGGGCCCTACCCAGAAAGATTCAGATCCTGCTAGTCTGGTGTGGGAGCTTTTCATGGGTATTTTTTTAAAGCTCCTGAGCAATTCTCATGCATAGCCAAGGCTAAAAACCATGGTCCAGATGATCAGTTTGGAGAGTCCCCAAGTCTCAGTCTGAAGAAACTGTGCTCAAAACACAGAGGCAAGGAGGACAGTCATACCATTGTCAAGCTCCCACCATGAGCCATGTGGTATTCCAGTGATCCCACGGTTCACTTGCTCCTCACAGCAATCACACATGGCAGATGCTGTCTGCATCTTACATCTGAGAAAAGTGAGGATCAGGAATTTTAAATAACTTGTTCAAGAACACATCCCGAAAAGCAGTAGAGATGGGTATGGATAAAGCACCACCTTCCTCCAAAGTTAAAGCCATTTTCACTCTGTTAGTATGTTCCCTACTATTGCTGGTGCTGAGAAAAAGGTGTAAATATACGACTTATGGATCATTGCTGACCCTTTTGAAATATGTAGAGCTGCTAGGTATAGATTGCTTGTAGAAAGTAAAAGGAATTTTTTTTATTCCAAATGTAATGTTCATTCTTAAAAGCCAAACTGACTGATTGGTACAGAGGTATGTGATGATTGTGGGCTGTAGTCCCAGTTTTTAATGAAGCACTTAATTTAGTGGCTGCTGTGATGGTATTTTGCAAATATTATTAAGATTTCTAAACAGCTGACTTTAAATTAGTCAAAAGGATATTATCCTTCATGGGCCTGACCTAATCAGGTGTGCCCTGTACAAAAAAGATCTGAGGTCTTCTCTAAGCTTACAGACTCCAAATAGCTTGTTCTTTGTGGGGCTCCAACCTGCTTATGATATTCTTTTTCTGACCATCTGCACTATAGGCTTGCTTAATTAGCCCCCACATTACATTACATTTAAAACCTGGTTCTGCTTTTCTCTTTGAACCCTAACTAATACAAGTTCAATTTTTTAAAAAATATATATTTATGTGTACATATCCTTACCTCTAAAGAATTGCTTATAGAAGTTCACTTAAGCAAACCACAAATTGCTCTAAGATAACTTGTCAGCCAGAAAAGATCCTGTTTCCTTAATTTTGCTTTAGATCAGTGGTCCTCAAAGTGTGCCCCTACCCCACCCCACCATAGCATCCACAACAATGAAGAACATGTCATTAACAGAAATCTCTCTGGCCCCACCCCAGGCCTACTGAATCAGAAACTCTGGGTTTGGGGTTGTAACCATCTGTGTTCTAACAAGCTCTCCATGCAATTCTGATGCACACTGGAGTTGAGAACCAGTTTAGATAATTATGTAAGTTACAGTTATTTGTAAAAGTTTCTTAAGTCACGTAATGTAAGATTTCATGCTGAAGGATTCCTAAGTTTGTAAGCTTATGTCTTATTGGGTCATGCTAGAGCCTGCTGCATCTCTGCTTTGGGAAGGGCTCTCATGAATGGAATAGTCAAGCTTTGCCTACAAGACAGTGACCAATGCAGACCAGCAATCTCCCATTCCATAGAACTGGCATCAACATCATGGTGGCCTTATGACTTCATGTGTCATTACTCACTATCCAACTCTCTGTAAGGCAAGTTGTCACTTGGGCCTATTAAAGTCAGAGAATGCTTATCTCCAACCAGAATCCCTCCTGTTCCCTGCTTCCCATCCTTGTGTTCCAAGCTGCAAGGCTTGGCCTTCACCCAGCTATGGCCCTATATGTTTAGGAGTGATTATATTAGTGTCTCCTACGTTAGCTTAGCTGATGACAGGTTGGTGCGTTTGGAGCTGATTTAGTGCAGTTGATGCCTACTTTGGTCCTTTTGTTTTACTTGACACATGTCCATACAGTAGGTTGGATCCCTTAACCCAGCTGGTCATCTCATACAGGCATGATTTTTTGTCCCAAGTCGAGCCATTGTAAACACATCACTCCTTGGAAAATTAACTCAGGATGCTCGACAATGAGAGACCAGTGGCATCAACCTAAACCTTCTGAAGCATCAGAAGCAAGTCCACTCTGCACATCTCATCAGCCTTTAGCTGGCAATTTTGAATTCTCATAGGAATCCAATCCCTATTTTTGTACCTTGTTTTCTGTTCTGAAGCAATGTCATCTTGATGTCTCAGGGGAGGAATGAGAATGAGAATGACAGTGTTGATGCAAATTTGAGTAACCTAGTTTACTCAAGTTTAACATCTTTGCATTTCCAAATTCAACTCCATTTAAATAAGAGTGTTTTATTTCTTCTCTAAGATAAGAATTCATGTGCAATGTTCTTATCACCAGGCAAGTTTACAGGATGATTTGGAGCCAAGCAAAAAGGTACCAAAGTAGCATTATTATTCTAAACACACCTTATTCTCTTTTAAAGTGTATGCTAATTTTTATCATATATATTCACATCACACCCCCATTTGAAAATAATAAAAATTATTTTCTCTAAATAGATTCAGGGGGAGAAAAGAAAGAAAACCTAAGCTGAAAAAGTTAAGTCAAACCTCATACCTTGGTAAGTGAGGTTGGCTTCATTGATTCATTCAGACATTTGTTGTTTTTTTTATCCATTTATTTCTTCATTTGCTCATTAAGTGAATATTTGTTAAGTCCCTTCAATATATGTGCCAGGCTCCAGTTGTGAATAATTTGGTGTGGTTATGTTTGTGTGTGTGCATGTGCAAGGAAGATGTACTCTAAAAATGCTTGTAACTTTTAACATACCTGTCATTTAATAGTCTCATGTGTGCATAATTCCTTTACCACTAGGAATAATTAACTAACATTCTCACACATATGCAAGTAAGAAAATCTCATACTCCTAGAAAAGAAGCTTCACCCAACTTCTCATTTTTTAAAAATGTTTTTATTATTTCAGAGAAGTAGGGAGAGGGAGAGAGACATCAATGATGAGAGAGAATCATTGATTGGCTGCCTCCTGCAATGCCCCTCACTGGGGATCCAGCCTGCAACAGTGGGTATATGCCCTGACTGGGAATCAAACCATGACCTCTTGGGTCATAGGTCAATGCTCATCCACTGAGCCACACCAGCTGGGGCAAACCCTCAATTTTAAATGTCACTTTAGTGTGTTAAAATGTCAAAGATTCGTATTAGGAGGGTGAAAGCAAACATCAAGGCTGCACAGCACAAATAATCTTACCAGAGAGATGAATATTTCATCAATGCGTATTGTGTTCTTGTTCTTTTAGACCAGCCTGCGCCTGTGTATGTGGCTGACTTTGGAGGAATGGCAGTGGAGGGATGTTCACACTTTTTGAAAGTCCTGCTTGAGTAACACGGGCTACAGAATTTCAGATGTAAACACCGTCGGTCTGAAAAGCAAAATACTCTTGAGCTTCTCAAAGTGTCTGTAAACTGTCCCCACCTGACTTTTCTGAGCAAAGGCTCCTCCATGGTACATATTACCACAAAAAAGGATGGAGGGACTTAAATTAGGCAGCATGGTGGGATACAATGCTTTTTTAAAAAAGCCTTGAGTTGTGAAACCAATTATGTATGGCATGACCAGCATAGACTGGAATAGAACAGAACAAATTGGAGAGGAGTGGAAAGTATCAGAATGAATTGCATGGATGTCACAAGGGTGAGTATTGTTTTGGGAAAGTCTTTTTCTTAATATTAAATATCCTGCATCATCAGTTTCTCTCTCTCTCTCTCTCTCTCTCTCTCTCTCTCTCTCTCTCTCTCTCCTGAATATTCCCATTATTACAAACATGCAATTATTTCATATTAAAACAAAACCTCTCCTGATCCCAGTAATTACCCTGGTTACCGCCCCAATTCTTCCCTTTCCTTTAAAGGAAATTTCCTGAAGGTGGTATCTATCCTTTCTTATTTCCTTCCAGTCTATCCTGGCTGTCCTTTCCCACCTCTCCAGGAAACTACTATAGTTGAAGTCACCACAGATGACCATAGCTCCAGTTCAATGTAAGTTCTCAGCCCTCATCTTGCTTGACTGACCAGCGGCTCTGGGCTTGGTGGTTCACTCTCTTCCCCGGCCCGCCACTGCCGTCACTAGTCCACGTCACCTTATCTTTCCCCAGTGTCATTATCTAGTTTCTTAGCTGATCTCCTTGCTTCTGCCCTCACCTACTACCCCAATCCCCCCCCCCCCCACCCCAAATACCTGTGACCATGCCAGAGGGGATTTTCCTTCTAAGTGCAGGGACATACTTGGCTCTTAGCTCTCTCACAGGGTGAGCCAGAGTGGGGGGAAGATAAACTCCGGAAAAGACCCTCAATCAATGATGATCAGCAGCTGGAGGATACATACCCTCACTGTCTTGCTCCTCAGCTGGGTTAACTCCAAGGCGTGCTCTAGGCTGCCCCCTAGTGCTTGAGAACTTTATGGCCTTCCTTCCCTTCCCTGTTTCAATTACCCACCCCCCACCAGTATTTCCTGGCTTTACTTCTCAAATAACTGTGTTCAAATCCTTGTCTCAGGGCCTGCCTCTAAACTAAGGAATGTAAACCAAAGAACCACATTACTTAGATTTTCCCACGTAGTTTCAGTTTTGTAAATTCTACCCCCCACTTTGTATCACATCTTCTGGTTTAAAAAAACTTATTTATATGGGCCACGTATAATATCTACCAAAAGATGATCTTTGTTTATTTGGAAGCAATAAAAGTTCCCACACCCCCACCATTCCATCTCCATCTATGGATGCTAGAAATGAAATTAGAGTAAAGAGAGAAGATTGTTTTAAATTTTCTTTTTAAGACATTTACTTTATATCTTAATTTCTAAAGACAGACTCTGATTTATTTTTTTCTATACCTGGGATTGTAGGAAGTGTTCTGGTATAAACACTTCCAGCCACATTGAAGGCCCCTAGGTTAATAACGTCCATCGGGCTGGCTTTGTGCAGCCCTGGCTCCTCTCCACGTGCCCCTTGCTCTCTGGGGTGGCCGTGACAGCGAGCACCATGCTCACAGATTATCCTTGAAGGCAAAAAAATCATCAACTTGATTCTAGACAGTCTAGAAAAAAGTACACATATGGGATCCAAAATGGAAACAATATAAACAGTGAGCTTCAGAATTTGTTTAGTGTCTTGTTACTTGTCTCCCGAGTCTTGATTTTAGCCAGACTTCCCTCAGGCCAGTTTGAAATAAGGACATTTTGAACTCTTGACTCCTAACCAAGCTGCCTAAAAAGGCTGTTGATATGCTATTTCTATTTTTTATGCAAGGGATAATGAAAAAATGCATTTCTTAGTGGCTTTCTGTGACTGTAGCTCAAAGAAATCATAAAACTTTATGAAAATTTGCTCAAGTTATTTGGCCAGTTGCCTTGTCCTGTAAGAATTTTATTCACCTGAGAAAAAACATAATGGCAGCAATAAACACACACATGTGTACATACTCAACACCCCGCATAGGTTAACATTTTCTCAGACACATATGTCACTGTGTCGCACATTGCATATTTATCTCACAAAGACGAATTAAACTACAGCAGCCACCTACTTGGCCTCCACAAATTTGCTGCCGCATTCGACATGGCTTTCACCTTCAAGGTGATGTGTGGCCTCATAACATGGGGTTACAACGGGAAGTGACAGAAGCAGACAGTTTTAAGAACAGTGGCTTAATCTCAGCCCCTGGGAAAAAAGAAAAGAAAGAAGAGATTATGAAAAAAAAGACTAAGGGTTTTTGTTAAAATACGATTACCATCGAACACAAGACGGAATATGTTTAGAAAATGGAAAAGCAAAAGTGAAGTTACATCATTAAATTATGATAAACCAAAGCTATTAAAGGTGCCAAAACATTCAAAATAGCTAAATATGCAGCACAAGAGTTTTATTTCATATTCTTTTGAAATCATCATGTGCCAGTCTGAAACCAGTAAAATTAATATAGAAATATATTTTTACATGTGTCAAAATCAGATAAATACCCATGTAACAGCCTATTCCCAAAGGGTAAAAGTTAATTCAATCTAGCAACTATTTACCAAAAACTTACCAGGAGCCGGATACTGTATTTAACCTCCTCATGCTTTAGCTTCCTTATCTGTAAAATGGGGATAGTTACAGTGCCCTCCTCAAAAGGCTGTCCTGGTGATGGAATGAGTTAATAAATGTAAAACACTTAGAACAATTCCTGGTAAACAGCGAGCACCATGTATGTTGGCTTTCACCACCACCACCACCACCATCCCCATTATTAGTGTACTGAGCTCTACAGGAGATGGGAAGTTGAAGTAGTCCTGCCCACATGGGGTTTGGCACATTTGCAGGGAAATATGCTCACTACACAAGGAACTATAACACAAAGCTCCATTTGGAAAACTCCCTTAAAAAGTGACCACAACACTCAGATATGGAACCTAGACAAACTTATGTGAGGGCGATAGCTCACCCGATATCCTCACTCTGGGTGTCAGAACTTTCACTCTTAATAGTCAAAGGGTCCACCCAATTCAGGTGTTTAACACCCAGAAGTGTTCTTTTTTTAAAAAAATATATATTTAATTGATTTTTTACAGAGAGGAAGGAAGAGGGGTAGAGAGTTAGAAACATCGATGAGAGAGAAACATCAATCAGCTGCCTCCTGCACACTCCCTACTGGGGATGTGCCCGCAACCAAGGTGCATGCCCTTGACCGGAATCGAACCTGGGACCCTTGAGTCCGCAGGCTGACGCTCTATCCACTGAGCCAAACCGGTTAGGGCCAGAAGTGTTCTTTAAACTTGGGACTTACTGCAAATGGTAACGGGGCTGCTTAGAATGAGTAAACGTATACTCTGTAATGAGAACCACACACCCTGGTGTACAATGTTATCTAGGATAACGCTGGTGTTGGTCTCCAGGCCACTGTCGCTAGAGCTGGTGGGAGCCCTTCTGGGGGGCTAGACATCCGCTTGCATCCTCTTCTGTGACGTCCATACTCTGGGGTGTCTGCATCTTACTTCAAGGGAACTCAGGTTTGACCACAGATGGGTTTCAGTTCTTGCTTTTTAATCCAGAAATGGCTGCCTGTTGAATGCTGCAGCTCTGTCTCTGCCCAGAGCACGTGTGGAGAACTTCCGGCCCGCATCACTCTTCCGTCTGCGGGATGTGCAGCGAGCTGTGCCACTGGCTGTGCTCCCTGCCTGCAGTGGCCATGGGGAATGCCTTTAATTCCTGAGAGGAAGCTTTGCTTCTCCCTTGGGATTAGAGCTGAACATCTATTCCTCATTTGTGTGGTGCCACAGAACTTCCTAGGCAACAGTATCTCAGCTGTGAAACATTTTGGGCTGATATCATGTGGGTTGTAATATGGACTGTCTAGTAGATAGGAGTGGAGGTTGGAACACAGGTCAGGAAAGTTATTTGATAATAAGGTCTTGGGAAAATGGGTCTGAGAATAGTGAAAAGGTAAAAGAGGAAGGAGAGAAACATTCTAGACATTGGGCTGCTCCATGAGAGCAGCACCTTTTCCACTCTACACCTAGTGCCTTGCACAGTACCTGGCACACAGTAGGCACTCAATAAATATTTAGTGAATGGGTGGATGATGGATGGGTGAGTCAAGAGAAGAGTTCATGCAAGGTGCAATAGTGAATAATGATTTTTCACAACACTATAATTGTTCTATTTTTACTCGACTATGAAATTCAAGTTGGAGACCAACGGGAAGCAAAAGGTATCTGTGTGTTGCTTAATAGTAATTCATCAGGAAGCAAAAATCATTTACTATTTTAAATATGTTTTTATTGATTTAAGAGAAGAAGAGAGAGGGAGAAAGAGATAGAAACATCAATAATGAAAGAGAATCATTGATTGGCTGCCTCCTGCACACCCCCTGCTGGGGATCAAGCCCACAACCTGAGCATATACCCCTGACTGGGAACCATGACCTCCTGGTTCAACCACTGAATCACCTGGCAGTGCTTATTTACTATTTTAAAGTCTAGGCTTCAGTTTTAAATTTAGTTAGAATGTCTGCTTTCCGCCTGATTTTCCATTCTTTTTTCTTTTCCTTCTCTTTCTGGTTCCTCCTCTCCCCCCTTTCATTCTTAAAATGACTGCTATATATTGCTTAATTTACAAAGCACACATAATTTGACTTATGAAAAATTGAAAACAGAACCCATGCAGCAATGTATTAGTTGTCATAATTGCATAACAGATGTGACTGTTCCAAAGAATGAGACCAAGATGACTCTTTGCTGGTCTCCCAATCACTGTCTTAAAGTCAGCCAAATGGAACCAGGCTCCTAGGGTATATGATCTTCAAGGTTAGAAACCTGCACAGAATTGTGGTTATAAATCAGAAAGCCATAAATAATACGGCATTTACAAATACACTTGAAAAAGGTCAGTGCATTTTCTCTGCTCTTTTAAAGCTGTTCTCTTTATTTATGGAAGTGTTTGGAGAACAGATAAAAGATTTGCTTTCTGCCTTTATTAATGTCTCTCCTGTCTTGAAACTGAAACTGTACTTTCATTGCATTTTTAAGTACCTTTAAAAATTGTTTCATTTGTGAATTTGATTACTGCCTTTTGGGAAAACATTTACCAGCCAAGAAGAAGAATGAAAAAGAGACAGAACCTAATGTTCAACAAGAAGTGAAGGCCTGTCACAGGAAAATCTATAATAATAAAAGCGTAATATGCTAATTAGACTGGATGTCCTTCTGGACGACCTTCCAGACGAAGCCGGGGCTGCGAGGGAAGCCAGTGCTGGCAGCCTGCGGGAGGAAGGCCTACTCTTGCATGAATTTCATGTATCGGGCCTCTAGTATTAGATAAAACTTTTACCTTGCCTCTTAGAAAAATAGAATTCATTTTTTAAGGACTTGGTGTTCTGGGAAAAACTTACATTATGAGTAATTAATAATAGAAGGTGAAGTTACCATTTTTTTTTTTTTTACTATAGCAGTTTATTAGCATACTTCTTGAAGAAACACCTTGAAAGCAAAAAAGGTGCCTCCACTAAGAACATAGACACAGGTTTCTTTCCTTTCCTGGGACCAGCTGACTCACCCTGCTTCTGAGTATTCAAATTCTGCCCCACCGCAGGGAGTGGCTGACACTTCTTCCCTGGGGAGTCTCAGTAGCTGAGCTGTGACTCTAGGCAACTCCCCAGTTGTCCAGGCCGGCCCAGTGTGGGGCAGCTTCACCTTCAATTTCTCCTTCACCAGCCCTGTCTTGTGAACACACACAGACTGCTTTTTGTTTTTGCTTGTCTTCCTCCCTCTCCCCTCCCCTTTCTTCCCGCCCTTCCTTCCTTCTTTCCTTCCTTCCTTCCTTCCTTCCTTCCTTCCTTCCTTCCTTCTTCCTTTTCTCCCTTTCTTCCTTTATTTCTTTTTTTCTTTTAAATTCTCTTCAAATGTATAAAATTTATTTTAATTATATATAGTATAAAAATATTTTTTCATTGTAGAAAACAAAACAAAAAAAAACTATATGCAAATTTGGGTTGACCCCTGTCCACAAGGGCAGCCTCTCTTCTTAGAAGTGAGGCTCTGTTGCCAGTGTGTGGACAATCTTCAGACCATTTGCTATGCAACAGCATACAGAGTTTGGTCTGTGTGAATATGTTCACTTAAAGGATGTCACACTACATATAATATTCTGCAATTTGATTAAAAAAAACCTATTTCAATATTTTATTAAATCTCAATAGATATAAATTACTCTGTAATATGTGTGAGGTATACAGAATAATAGTACAACAAACGTCTATGCATCTAACACCCAGTTTAAGAAATAGAATCTTATCTTTGATTTAGAAGCTCCTGTAGTCTCATCTCCTATCTTCCTCCTTCAAAGGTAACCACTCAAATTAATTTTGTGTTTATAATTGTATTACCTTTCTTTATAGTTTTTTCATGCTTATCATCCCTAAACAAATCTGTTATATAATTTTACATGTTACAGCACTTTATGTAAATAAGATCAAATCCATGTGTGGTGTGTGTGCGCCTATAGCTGTAACTCATTCATTTTCACCGCTTTATGATAACCCCTTGGATGATTAGACCACCATTCTATCATTGTCTATCATTTAGATTACTGTGAATATATGTACAAAAGTTAACAAGGGCATATACCGAGGACTGGACTAGCCAATGGGTATGCATATTTTTACTTAGTGGATAAATTGTTTTCTAGATCAGTTGTGCCAAATCATACTCTTACAAGCAGAACATAAGTGGTCTAGTTGCCCCACGTCCTGCCCAAGGCTTGGACTTTATTGGATTTTAAAATTTGTGGCAATCAGGTGGCTGTGAAATAGCACCTATTGTTTCCATTTTTATTTCCCTGACTGATAATGTGATTGATCAGATTTCCCTCTTCTGTGAACAGCTGACTCACGTTCATTTTACTAGATGGTTATTTGTCTTTTGGTGGCAGGATAATAGGAGTTCTTTCTATGACCACCAAGCCTTGTTGGTTATATGTATTGCAACTATCTTTTCCCTTTGGTTCTCTTCTCCTCTGGTTTATCTCTTCACTTTCTTTGATGTCTTGTGATAAATAGAAGTTCTTAATTTTAATGTAGTCAAATGCATCAATATTTTCCTTTAAAATGTATCATATTTTGTCTATTTTTAAAACTCCTTCCCCTCAGATTACAAAAGGAGACTCCCTTTTGTCTTCCATGAATTTATGGTTTTGCCTTTCACATTTAAGTTTTTAATCTACCTAGAGTTGTTTTTGTCTGATGAAAAATAACATTCAGTTTTCATTGTTTCCATGTGGATAATCACTTGACATTGCTTTGTTTATTAAAAAATCCATTCTTGTCAGATTGATTTGCAAAGCCAGCTCTGCTGTAACTCAAGTTTTTAGACACATGTGGGTATGTTCCTGGGCTTGATATTTGGTTTCATTTGGTGATTTTTTTCCTGTGCAAACACCACTGTCTTAATTGTTTTAGATTTAAAGTACAGGCTGATATTTGAGGACAAATTCCCCATTTTCTTCTTCTCTCTTGGGAGTGTTTTGTAAGTGTTTATTCTCTACTTTAGAACCTCATCAAGTTCCATCAAAGAACTCCTTCCCTGCCCAACAACAACAACAACCCCAAACCCATTGGGATTTGACTGGAGTACATTGAATCTGCAGGTTATAGTAGAGAGAACTGATATGCGTATGTTACTAGGTGTACCAATTTATGGACATGGAATATAGCTCATTTATTCTGGTCTGCTTTTACATCTCTCAATAAAGTTTTATACAATTTTCATAAAATTCTTTCACATCTTTTGTTAGGTTTATTTCTAGATAGTTTACATTTTAATAGTTTTGAAATGGTATTTTGATTATATTTTATATTTGTCACCAAAGTACAGACAAACCATTCTTTTCTAAAATTAAGGTTTAATTGACATGTAACATTATATTACTTTTAGGTATACAACATAATGATTCAATATTTGTATATATTGAAAAATAATCATCATAAAAAATCTAGTTAACATTTGTCTAGACGTATTGTTTCTTATATTTTTTGCCAATAATCCTATTAAAATTTTACTAATTGTAAAAATATATCTATAGACTATTTTAAGTTCTCCTTGTTGACAATAATATCATTTAAAAGCAATGGGCATTTTTTCTTTTTTTAAATAATCCTTATATACTCTCTTTTTCTGGTCTTGTTATATCAGCTAAAACCTCTAGTACAAGGTTGAATTAAATGGTGATAAATGTCAATTTTGCCTTGTTTGTGGTTTTAACAAAATTTGTTCATGGTAATGTTTCACATAGCTCCAAAATAAATAAGGAATTAAAATCTATCAGGCTGTGGGAGAACTCAAATGAATATAAACTGACAACTGAGCCTAACAGCAATACAGATGACTAGGAACCACACGGAGAGATGCAGGAAAAGGAGGACTAAATCACTTTGGGAAAGTATCATGGTGGTATACGTTTAGCTTTGCTAAAGAATTGTACACAAATCTTATATTCAAGATAGTGAGCTTGTTTTTTACTGGGATATGAATTAGAGATTCTAAAGCTAATTTAGGGGTGTACTATAATTGAGAAAGTAAGTGAATAGAATGTGGATTACGAGAGCCAGTTTTCAAATAAGGGAAGTGGGGAGAAAATCAGAATGAACCTGCGGTGTTGGATTGGAATCTGAAGTATCAGCAAAGACTTATGTGTTTTTTTAGTCCTATACAGATAGATATAGAAAGATTGATGTATACCTTGCACATTTTAAGCCCTTGTTTAATATTTTACCATATTAAACACATTTAATACTCTATATCTATTAATTTTAATATTTCAAAATCTTTGCAGATGTGATTGTGTTTATTCCTGTGATCCTTCCTCTTTGTTTTTAATTAGATAGATGATAGGTGATAGATGATAGATGATAGCTAGAGCTCATGTTTTTCAGATCTTTATGTGTCAAAGTTCTTTGGAGACTGAGTTGAAGATGAACTCCTCTGGAAGGTTTATATTTATCTGCTGGTTGTCCTGACAATTCCTTCCCAATTCTGAGTCACTTGAATTTAAGTTGCCGGTTTGAGATTTGTTGATCCAACCCAATAGTATGAATTCAGACTGGAAATGTGGGAGGTTCAATTTGTGGCTATAAAATATGGGGGTGGGGTGGAAAGAGTTTTTTCTTCCCAGTAACTACCAAGACTTGAGATAGGCAAATTTCTTACTGGGTGCTGGGGAGGAAAAGAAAGCTATATTTCTGACTCATCTTCACATTGAAGAGTTAACCCTATAGGGTGCCAGATTTAGGCGGGGGGTGGGGGGAGAGTGAGGGGGGTTGTTTATTTATTTTAATACAGATTCTCTGAAAAGCCTGCAAGAGAAAACACAA
Source organism: Myotis nattereri (assembly GCF_964212035.1). NCBI lineage: Eukaryota > Metazoa > Chordata > Mammalia > Chiroptera > Vespertilionidae > Myotis > Myotis nattereri. The sequence continues at coordinate 60,492,229 of NC_138083.1, read as the reverse complement.
TTATAGTGGTTAAGAACATGAAGCTGTGTAGGTTTAAACTCCACATGGGATACTTCCCAGATGTGTAACCGTGCTCAAATTTTTAAATCTCCAGGCTTCAATGTCCTCATCTATAAAATTGGGATAATAAGAGTGTATGCTTTATATAGGTCTAGTGGGGACTAAATGAGATAATATATAATGAGCTAGCCCAATTTCTTGGCACAATGTAAGTGCTCAATACTTTTTAGTTCAATAGATATAAACTTTACGGTAATAAGGTTGGGTATGCAAAAAATGCACTGTTTTCATTTCAAATTGAAGTCATTCCAGTCCCTAACCCTGAACTCTCAGTGCTGTGTGGTGGTAGGAAGTGCCTTCTCCTCTGGGGGTTGGTCTTATAGAGGGATCTGCAGCAGACTTATTTGTTCTGTGCTTAGTTCTATCCTCTTGCAAAACTCTATCCCCTACATGTCTGCTGAATAGGCCGATCTCTGACCTCCTGAGCCCCCACTGTACCTGTGGTTCCATTTTGAGAATCATCCTGTAAGGACTATAGTCCTTTCCTTAGCTGACCTCCAGGCCTCGGTGAGAACCAAGAGAAATCCCTTTGTCATCTGTTATACCACATGGGAGCAGGGGGTTTATTCTTATATCCTCCATCTATCCCCCAGGATAGGGCCTGGTTTTGACTTCTGTATCCATAAGCCTCCACAAAAACAAAAACAAAGCAAAGAAAAATGAAGCACATGTGCCCTCAACACAAAAGCCTAATTCCCTGTTCTGCTTACCTCTCTGGGTCCCCCTTTCATTCAGTGTTTAGCCCAGGATTCTTTCCCTCATGGTGGCTCATCAATACAATTTAAGACATTGATCTGTGTATTTTATGCAGAATGTGTAGTTGTTCTGGGCAGAAGGATTGGTGCTGTGCTGTCTCCAATAATACTTACAAAAGCCAGTACATGTTGAAGATTGATCCCATGCCAGGAATGTGCTCCTTGGATTATCTCACATAATTCTCACACCACCCCCAGGAGACGGAGATGGTGGTTTTTGCTATTTTAGAACTAGTTTATAAGTAGTCATATTTAAGGGTCCGATCATAATGGAATTCAACTGTAAAGGAAGTGTAGATACCATGATTCTTGGACAATTCTCTGTTCAGAATCATCTTCCAAATCAGCACAGAAACAGCAGTTTAAAGATGAGTTAAATCCTGGCTGAGTATTACCTGGGAGTGATTTCATATTTTGTATAACTTGTAAGAATTATTTGACTAGAGGGGGGAAAAAAAGCTTTCCCTGAGTAGGTAACAAGATGCACACATATCTTAGAAGGAGGCATTCCAGGCCCTTTTCCAGTCATCATTATTCAAGGCCTTTAAAGGATCATTGCATACATGGAGAAAGGGTCTGATAATCTGTGTACTCAGAAAAGTAAAAGATTCAGCCCCAAATGATCTGTTATTAAGTTTTTGTTTAAAATATCATACCTAGACAATGCCTGGCATTAGTAGGCACTCAATAAAAATAGCAGTAATTATCTAAATTGGTCTTCAGCTGTTGTACTGTAGTATACGTCTCTTGCTTGTTTAACTTAGCTTTAAACCGTCCCTCTTCTGATAAATTCAATTTTCCTTTGAGTTATTCTTGCTCTCAGGCCATGTGATTCTTTCAGAACCAAACAGAGTCCTTTTCCAGAAATGAGCACATGACCTAAAATTAATCAACCAGTGAATGGTTGAAAGATGGGCATTTAGGAAGTTACCCCACCCCCACCCCACCCTCAGGACTTCAAGGAATGGAACTAATTTTATATGAAAACCAAAGTGGAGATATTTCAGTGTGACTGACCAAGCTCCATGCAGTAACATTGCTGCCATTAGAAATTTGACTTCTAGCATTGCATTGGCTCCCAGGTTTCTAAGATTTGTTACAACATGAATGACCATAAACTTCACACATACAATTTCTCCATTATTTATAATGGAGAAGGTATTTCCTCACTGGCGGAGAAGAAAAATTTCATATCATCTCCAAGATACCACCCAGGAAAAGAGCCTGTGTTTTCAGAAGGAATGACAATTTTGTCATTATTTATTGGCAATTGGCTTTCAGCTTACTTACTATAATAGGCTAAAATTAATCACTATAGGACTGATCCTAATTCTATTAGGAGAATGATATAAAAACCTACATTTAGAAAGCCCTGCTAAAAAGATTATTTATTTGTTTTCATGAGATGAGATCCAGGCTTTCTCAGAAAACTCTTTGGGGGAACTTTAAGCCAGGGCAATTTCAAAAATTGCAGGTGCAGTATAGCCGTTGCTATGGAGATGCGAAGGGAGGTCTTGACAGTCCAGTCTTCAATAGGTGGCTGTAAGTGAGTTCTCTCAAAAGGTGAGGGATAAAGTAAGGCAGGAATGCAAATTCTGTCTGGGGAAAGAGAAGAGATGGAATTGCTTTTAGCATAGAGATTGCTTTAGTGGTTGTAACCTGCTTCACATTTGAGAATAGGGGTCTAGAATGAGCAGAGAGCCAAGAAGTTAACAATGCAAATCCAAGCTGTTTTTCCAGATTAGCTCAGTAGTCATTTAAAAGAGAATGGAGAAAGGGCTGTGGGCAAAGAAGAGAGAGAGAGGGGAGATTGTGATCTTTTAGAAAAGAAGCCAACCCCCTCCTCAAGCATAGGGAGATGGGAGTTTTGATGTTACATTAAATCACAGGGCCTGGAGTTATGAAGAAATGTAGGGGTTGTTGCTAAGGCCTGATAGACGTTGCTAAGGATTTCTCTTTTTGAAGTCATAAAGGAGAAAAGAAGTGGAATCATAATACTTAAGGATTAGTGAGCTGGGTACCAAGCATTGGCTTAGACCAGAGATTTTTCAAGTGGCAATGTGCATATTTCCCTGGAAGGAAAATCAAAACATTTCAGATCATATAGCTCATGGAGTGAATTAAAAGTCCTTCAGTGATTTTCTATTGCTTTAGAAATAAAATCCAACCTCTGGACCATGGCCTCCAGGGCTAAGATGAGCTGGTTCTAACCTTCCTCCAGGCCTCATCTCTTACCCTTCTCCTCTGACCAACCATCTGAAAGGAACCTCACTGTTTGTCTTCTTCCTGGACAACACCCCAACATTTTCTCTCTGGAACACGTGTTGTTGTACTCTGTGGCATACTCATCTTTGTGATACCGTTGTAATTAACCTAGTTGTTAATAACACGAAAGAAGCAAAGGGAAGGCCAAATATTATAGGCAAGTTTACCAGGAAGCTGCAGTTTAACACCTCCAGGGAGCCACCGGTCTATTTCCCCAAAGATCTCTGGGGGAAGGGACTGGACACGGGGAGAACAGATGCATGCCCAGTAAAGTCTGGGTGCATAGGGAAGGTACTTGCCTGTCAGTCATACCTGGGAACAGGTCATTGGCCAGAGTAGGTGTGGCCACTACAAGGGCACAAAATTTGAGACATTTAATCCCCTAAACAAAGGAATTCCTCTCTTGGCTCTCTTGTTGCAGGGGGTGCAGTCTCTTGGCTCCCCTGCATTCACTCACATAGTCTACAGCCATGTGGACCCCAATGGACCAGTGGACTGCAACTAGCCTGATGCTGGACCAGACCCAATTCTAATATCTAACTGGAAACTCTGGACGCTGGCTTTGCTCTTAGCTCTACTGAAGCCTCCAGCTGCATATCTTCTAGGACTGGAATAAGGAAAACAGTACTTTGGACCCAGGAATGTAATTTCACATAAATAAAAATCACTCATCCTCCTGTGTGAGTCTCAGAAAATTCTTTTCTCGAGATATGATAAAGACCCCACCCTCAGCACCCAGTGGGAAAGGGGATACCCCACTTCCACCAATAACACTTGGGTCTCTACTTGTTACCTCTCCCAGAAGATTCCCCTCCCCCCAGGGACTTCCCTAATTACTTACTTTCTCATCACTCAACATTTGTCACAACCTATAATTATTTGGTTCATTCATTCGTTTATTCATTTTTTCCCCATTAGAATAGTTATGCAATGTATAACTATTCAAATGGTTATTTGTTCACACAATATTTATTGAGCCTAGGCCAAGACTGGCGTTAAGGTTCATCAGCTGCAATTTGGACAGACTGTAATGTTTAAGGCCCCAGGTATAGCACAGTGTATTTGTTCAACAAGTGTGGGAGAGAGGGAGGAGAAAAGCAAACACCCAATCTAGGAATCTTAAAATTTCCACCGCATCTATAGTCTTAGTTACATCCTACAGGTGTGTTGGAGGGGAAAAAACGTTGAGAAGCACTACTGTAAATGTCATTTAAAAACTCCCTCTCTACAGCTTCCCAGAATGCAAGAATCTTGTGCTGTTGCTCTACACTAGTATAGCATTTTCTTGATTTTATAATAGAATTAACTGCAAAGCTTGCCAGACAATGACATGAAATTTTCATGTCAAATCTAAGATGCATCTTGATTTAAGAGACATTAAAAAGACCTATAAAATGTCAGTTATAGCTTTATAGGTGATTTGTAGGGAAACCATAATTTTAATTCAAATTTTAGCCAAAGCATTGGACTTGTAATTCAGTGCACCAGGAACTCTTGTTGCCCACAGGCAGTAACAGTCATTATAGGAAAACTGCCTGAGGAGAGAGAGACAACCTTGGTGCTTTATATGAAAACTCATAGAGTGCTAATAGCAGATGTTGAAGTCCCAAGGTGCAGTTGAATGGCTATGCAGGACCCCCCTGTATCTATGGTAGGCAATTACATGGACATGGGCAAATCAAGGACAATGGGCCAGGAACAGACGATCACCAGGCAGAAGGCCCCAAACACCTAGCACTGGGCACAACTTGGCAAACAATGGCCTCACCCTCAGGGTAACGTTACCTCCCCTAGCATATCACTGGTCACTCGGTTTAGACCCCCTGACCTTTCATACTGCTGGTCATGCGGTTTGGACTTTCCCCTTTTCTTTCTTCCCCTGGCATGTTGCTAGTCATGTGGATTAGACCCCCTTAGAAGCGGGGGATGAACACAGGAACCAGAGATTAGCCCTTAAACATGAAGGCCCCAGGAGCAATGAGGTCTGACCCGCATCAGATACACCTAGGTCTCAGTTGTGTTTCAGCTCCAGGCTCAGAAAAGAAGCAAAACCAGACAAGCAATGCCATGGCTGACCTCAGGCCCAGCCTCATCGACTAATGACCCCTGCCCTGGCGCCAACCAATCAGTAGAAACCACCACCATGAAAGAACACCCCTGTAAAGCTAATGAATATCCATTGGCAACCCCCCATAAGACCTCTAAATAAATATCTCAAGATGGAGGACCCAGAGTAACTCTCTCTCTATGGAGACCCCTGCACCTTTCCTCACCTTCTCCCCCACAGGTGTTTTCCTTGCCTCTCTCCTTCTCCTAAGCTCCAAGAGCCCTTCTTTTCTGTCTGTAACTTGCTTCCTAGGTCCATTTTTTCCCTACGGTTCACTTTTTCTACCTCTGTGACTTTCTAAAGAACGTTTGCTTGTATTTGAGTCTTGCCTCTTGAATTCTTTCTTAGCCAGAACTCAAGTACCAAGGTTGCTAAACCGAGGTCCAATTGCTGGTAACATTCTGGTGCTGTTTCACTGCCAACATAACATAAAGTAATGATTTCCTGTAGAAGAGACTTTTAGATACTAAATTACACAGAACTTCTATAGAGAGTGATGCTCATTATAGAAAACTCTCAGTGTATTTTGCATCTATAATGTCTTATTTGCATTTAAAACCAGTGTGATAATCTCCAAAAAGGAGTATGATAAATAGGCCAATAAGTTTTCATTTCCCTCCTCACCACATGCCACACTAACAATTAGGTGATTGATTTGCTCCTGGAATAACACTCCTTGTCCACCAGGACAAGAAATGAATAGACCACAAAATGTGTCCTTCGATGGCAGTGTTGAAGAACCCAGTGATTTTTGCACAGGGTTTAAACATTATCACAACTTCTAAAAGAATGCTCACGTAGTTTGCATGACCTGCAATTTGGTTGTATTGAATACTGCTTTTGCTATGCTATGGTTTTGGCTTAGAATTCTTTCATTGTAATGGAATTCAGCCTATACTTCCTTTGGATTTCTTAATTATTTTTGCTAAAGGGAAAAGGCTATTAATTATTCAATTAACCCCTCTTTGTGGTAAAATGCCCTTTAGGTCTTTAGACACAATTAGCCAAATAAGTGATAAGTATCTGCTTTTTTAGGAACCATTCATGCATACTCTTTGTTTCCAGAATGGATTATAAATATAAATATAATACTATTATTCTCAGCAAGACTAGTAAAGTCAGAATCAGGTAGAACACCAATCATGAGAAGTGATTAGGGATCATCTTTACTATGCAGATTGAAATGTGGCTCACCCTTATTTCCAGGCCCAGCAAAGCTTCTACATTTTTTCACCTCCTCAATCAATCAGTAATGTTTTAATAACTTAGGTGGTGATTAACAATCATCTATGACTTGTCCAAAATATCTTATTGCTGAGCTAAAACAGCATCATACTTGAACTGGGCGCTTCTTGCATACATTTCAAGATCCTTCAGAACCGCCTCTCTGAGAACCCCGAGTGCTTCTTGCAGGTGCAATCTCACCCCCGTGCACACCTCATCTTGCTTGCCCTGGGGCCTGCCAGAGGCTGCGGTGCAGGATGGAGGTAGGGGCCCACACTGTGTCTGTACCTGCACAATACAGATGGAGGGAGATGTAAGATGGTGTCTAACTTCAATTCCCTACAGAAGGCGGTTCTGAGCCGCATTTCATAATGCTTTTAGAAGACCGGGGCTGGACAGAGCATCAGTGGCAGTTGTAGAAGCCTTTGGGGGGCATGTTTGTGTATTAGCTTTCCCTCCATCCCTGCTTTATGTGCCTCATACCACATCCCACTCCAATGAACCACCCACATGTAAGCCTTTGTCTCAGGCTCTGTTTCATGGAGGAACCCAGGCAGCACAATACTATTGAGTTTATGTCTTTGTACAGGAATACATCTTTCATCTTCTCTTCCAAGCCAAACCAGATACAATTATGGTAGGAAACCACTAAGTGAATATATAGCCTGGGAAAGTGCTAAGAAAGGCCTTAGGAATCAGAAAAGAGGGGCCCTCGTTTATCTGGTAATTATGCACTCATTGGGCATCTGCCAACACTGGCTCTCTGCCATGGCGGGTACACAGGGGAGTGAGAGCTGGTGCCTGGCTCAGCCACCCTCTAGCAGGCATCTCCTTAGAGGAAACATGTATAGGATGGGGAGTCACAGGCCTGGACTGGGGTTTCGCATCTAGGTTATGTGATCTTATTGTTACCCACATTATATGCACAACAAAGTAATGATTATTCTTGTAATACGTAGAGCAATCATATTGTTTTGTATGTGTGAGGTCCTGTCAGGCTGGAACACGGTATTAACCCTTCATGTTCCTCCCAGCTTTCCACAACACAATGGCCCTACCTTCCAGCACCATTTCCATCAGGTCCTCTGATGAAGAGGCTCCTCCAGTGAGGTGAAGCTGCCAGGCTGGGCTGGGGTGGACGGGCCATTCCCCTGGGAGCCAGTAGGTGGTGCTGAGGCAGCATGGACCCCAGGCTAAATCAAGCTTAGCACTTTCCATGTAGGAGAAAGGAAATGGGATTCTTCTGTAGACTTTAAGCAGTGAGCAAATTTTGCAATCCTTAGAGAGTTTTGCAACTAAAATCTTCAGATCATTTGTCTTGAACTCATTTTTGGCCAATAGTTCTAAACCGTTCCAAGGTTCTTTTAATACCTATTAAGCTAGAGACCTTATCTTCGCTTTTCGTGGTGGAGACCTAGTATCTCTCAAAAAGCTTTTTGAATGAACAAAGCATCCACCTAGATGAGTCATTCATAAATGAGTAAGCCAGGATTCTGAGGGGCCGAGTGGCTTCTTCAAAGCCACATAACAGCCTTTGACTAGCTCTGAACTTGATCCAGAGTCCCCAAAGTCCTTTCTGTTGTTCCGTGCCACCCGACTGCCAATTCTGAAGTACTGAATTATTCTATTTATTTTATTATTATTTATGAAACATTTAAAAACATTTTTAAGAGTACAAAACCAATATTTAAATCAATGAGAATTTTGATTCCATGTGCAGAGAAATTGACCGAGGAAGCATAATCTGTTTATTAATGCATGTATGCCATATTTAATTTAAAAAGAAATTTTCATGGCAAGGTTCAAAAACTTCAGTTTTCATCTATTTCAAATTACCCAGTGTGACATCATTATAAACAGCAGGGGGGATTGTATGATGATAAAACTTCATTTATACAATATTAGTGTTGGTATAATAAGCTAATTAAAAATGTAGCCACCAAATTCTACTTAATTATGCCTCAAAATATTTTTGAAAAATGCTAACAATTTTGGATGGATAGCTTTCTTAAATACAGTGTATTTTTTCAGGAAAAATATGGCATATAATTTAAGTGACTCTTTAAAGTGAAGGGTTCCCGCTGAACTTTAGTCTTGCCCTCTGCAATAATACCTCCCAGGGCAGCAGAGGTCCTGTTTGGTAACCCACCTTGCTTGTCTGACAATAAAGGACTCTGGCTACCTCACTCATTCTAGTTCTTGTTTCTGTTTTGGGTTTCTCATCTTCCTTGCACTATCGCATTGTGCTCTGAGTCCCCCTGCCTACCCGTCTTCTTCCTGCCTCTGTCTCTAATGGCCTGCTCCGCCCTGCCACCGTCACCCAAAGCCACACTTAGACAAGCAACTACTTCACATTTATCATGTGTTGGAAAATAATTGTCTCTAAAAGTAGAACAAGAGTAAAACCCAAAACTGTGTACCTTGCATTAGAACACAGTGCAAGAAATAGTGGTAGTATTGTTGACTGGTGTGGCCTTTGAGACTTGGACTCTGAGTAGGAGTTCTGCACACAGTTCCAATGTGTGTGTTAGGTGGTTGGTCCCATACTGCCAAGCAATTCTCAGATACCAAGTGGGTGTTCTGCAATTCAATTCAATTCTGACACTATCTACCCGGAGACAGAGTCAGATCCCTCAGGTTAAATGCTCAGTCCTACAAGACGACCAAATCCTCCTCCCACCTTCAGAAACCAATTGGAAACCTAGGTTGTCACCTGTGCTCCTAACCAACTGGCTATAAATCAGGGGTTCCAACCACACTCTCCTTAATTTGTTAGAGTGGCTTACAAAATTCAGAGAAACATATTACCTACTCAATCACCAGTTTATTAAAAAAGGATGCAACTCAGATGGAAGAGATGTATAACACTGGGCATGGGGAAAGGGGTGGAGCTACGATGCCCTCTCACAGCCATCACTCTTTCTGGGTCTCCATGTGGTCACCAACCCGAAGCTCTCTGAAACCCATCCTTTTGGATTTGTATAGAGGCTTCATTACATAGGCATGCTTCGTTAAATTATTGGTCACTGGCTGCAACCTCCAGCTCCACTTGCTTCCCTCCCCTAAGGTCAGGTGCTGGGACTAAAGTTCCAACCCACCAATCACATTAGTTCTCCTGGCAACCAGCCCACATCCTTACAGGGCTTCCAAAAGTCACCTCATTGACAGACTCAAGTGTGGTTAAAGGCGCTTGTTATGAATATTAAGACACTTTTATTGCTCTCATCACTTAGGAAATTCCAAGGTTTAGGAACCCTGCCAGAAATGGGGACAAAGACCAAACATATATTCTTATTATTAGTCACGATATCAGAGAGTGCCTGCTCTTGCAGCACAGACTCTTTTTGGCTGACCATGCTCTGTGCAATTAACTTGCTCAATGAGCAATTTCCAGTTCTGTGACGTTTTCATTTTTCTTATTTATTATGTTTAATGCGCTTGGCACATCTATATAGCTGATTCTTAACTCCGGTGAGCTCTTGCCTAAACATTTGTAAAGTACAGCACTGATGGAGACAACTGGAACACCAACAAGGATGGTGTGAGTTTTAAGACCTTAAAAGAAATAAAATCTTATGATTTTCAAAGAGAAGAAACCAAGTGATATTTACTTGCCACAGTCCTGGAGTAAAGCCAGTATTTCAGAGGCAGCTATCACCAGAGCTGTAATTTCAGACAAGGGGGTGGGAGTCAAGGTTGCTGGCTGAGGACAGGATGTTCTAAAAGTATCCATATGTTCAGGAATGATGAGGAAATGTGTGGCTGGACTCCAAACACCTTTCTTTGGAGCAGGACTTCCCTTTTTTCTGAAGACCTATTTGGCTGTTCTATAATTACTGGTCGTTTTATCTTAATTGCAGAACTACATGGAGACTTTCTTTTTGTGTGATATGTCACACCCCTAGCTCAACTGCAAAAAATTCCATTTAAAAAGCCCTATATATAATAATAAAAGTATAATATGCCGGGGCTGCGAGGGAAGCCCAGGTCCCGGGTGCCAGAGGGAAGCCAGTGCCTGCAGCCGAGGAAGGAAGGCCTGCTCTTGCTTGAATTTCGTGCATCGGGCCTCTAGTTATTAATGATATTATTCAGCCAAAAATAATAAATTGAATATTTTTCATACCATCCTCAATTTCAAATCCTAAAATCTTCAGCCCCACACTTAGCTTCTGGGTCCTTCACTGACTGTCTCTTCCCTGTTGGCTCTTTGTGCTGCTTTGGCATCTCAGCTCTTCCTCTCTCTGCCCTCTGAATGAGGAGGCTCCCCAAGTGTGGCCACTGGCCCTACGTTCTCCTCCTACAGCCTCTTCCGAAGCACTCTTCCACGTTCGTGACTCCTCTAACAACCCGTGCGTTTCATGCCAGCCATCCCCTCCACCGTCCTTTCTAGGTCAACCCAGTTCTTCCAGTCACTCAGCCTCAAAATCTGGAATCATTGTTGGATCGTTAGCTCTTTCAACAGCCTTGGTATGTCAGGCAAAAAACTTCACATCAATTTCCCCTCCCCAATCCTGCCCCTTTCTTTTTGTTCTCTGCGACACCTGCTCCCATATGAGCCTCCAGATAATTATGTTTGCCTTCTCAATTATCTCTCTAACTTCTGTTCTCCCCTTCTTTCATTCCACCTGCATTATACCATCAGACTAACTCTAAAAATATACGACTTTAATTACATTAGTTCCCTATTTAAAAATCCCCATCCGTTCCTTTTTTACTTATAGTATTTAGTATAAATCCCCCTGTTCGCCTTGCCAGGTTGTCTCTATTAGCTGGGCATGGGCTCCAGGGTCAGTAGACACAGTTTCATATCCAGTTCTGACACTTACTATCTATATAGGAGGGATAATCACACCTGCCTCAGAGGCTTTTGTAAAAATTAAATAAGATTTGCAATGTCAAAACTGGAACCTGAAAGATGGTAAATGCTAAGGAAATATGCACCTTTTCCCACCCAACTTAGTTCTGGATGAAATAGAAAACAGTTACATTATTGACACTGGAGCAAACCAGGCAGAATGCTTGTAAAATGTGCCTGATAAATGGATACATGATGCTGGGAATGATCATTTGAGTAAGTGTTTTGAAGATGGCACGGTTTCAGAAATGACAGATTTCATGTTAAGATGGTTGTCATGGGTGGCTGAGATGGTGAGGGAGGGAGGTCACTGGTGAGAAAGATTGTGATCAAGGATGACAGTTACTTCAGTGATGAAACTGTTACTGCCTGGACCCAAGAGTCGGTATGACATCACTAATTGCAGGTATATCAGATCTCATGAGCCTTCAAAATTAATGGAATATCAGCTCCACAACATTTCCAATGACCCATTCTAGGCCAAAATCTTAAATTCAATCTATTAAGTCTTTAGATATAGTTTCCATTTAGATACAATTTAGATATAATTTCCAGGAAACACAGATATGGCTACTGGGCAATGTGAGGCTCCGATCTGCTAAGTGGGTGCGGTTGACTGAGGACTTCTGGATCCACACCTGCATGGCTGCCTTCTCCTTCCCACATCCCGCTTGGCAATAGCATACTCTGGGTTCCAGTGCAGGCCATTCCTGTGAGATGCAGGATTTCTCAGGCATGCAGCTTTTGTTCTCCATCATTAGCCCAGCTGGAACTTTCTTAGAAATGCACTGTCGTGTGTGTTATATTTCCCAACTCCGTCCGTTTCTCTGTCACTGGCTCAGACTGGCATCATGGTTGGACAGCTGTTCACCCTGTTCTGATGATTTCCTGTGATTTCCAGTGGTATATCTGTACAATAGAATATTATTTGGCCACAAAAAGGAATAAAATATTAATGCATTTTACAATGTGAATGAATCTTAAAAATATAATGCTAAACAGAAGAAGCCAGATGTAATAGGCCTCATACTGTATGATTCCATGTATATGAATATTCAGAAAAGGTAAACCCATTGAGACAGAAAGCCAATTAGTGGTTGGCAGGGACTAGGGGGAGGGGGCAATAAAGAGGAACTCCTTAAAGGGTATGTTTTTGTTTGTCTTTTGTTTAGTGATGAAAGAGTTTGGGAGTAGAGGTGGCGGTTGCACAACACTGTGAATGTACCAAATGCTATTTAATTGTTCACTTTAAAATGGTTAATTTTATGTTATGTAAATTTAACTTCCATAAAATAAAGAAGAGAGAGAATAGGGCAGGGGTGGGCAACCTTTTTATGAGTGCGTGCCAAAACCAGCAAAATCTCTGACTCAAAATTCTTCTGCGTGCCAACCCTAATTTTTTGAGAACATGTTACGCCTACTTGATATCTCTTAAGGTGTATATATGTGAAGAACCTTGAAGAAAAAATAAAATTCACTCGAGCGACAAAAACACAGTATATGATGATGAAAAATGCATTTATTTTTTAATGTATACATGTACACTGATAGTCCAACAGAAAACTTTATGACTTCGTTTGATATTATCAGTGGGACTTTTGCTGCTGCATCACTGATGACAGAGATTTTATATCAGGTTTATATTTCGTGACCTTCAGAGATATGCACGAGCTACTGCTTTCATCCGTCAGGCTACTCCTATTATGAGACTTAACAAAATTCATCACTGAGAACAAAGATTCACAAGTGTATGTGGATGAAACCAAAACACTGGTCGGATCTAGGAAGGCAGGGAGAGTTAAGGCAGAGGCATAGAAATTGCTCTTCCCCTCTCTCGTCAATCCATGTCTCTGGTCTTTAAGATAACTTATGTAAAATTATTTATTTATCTAAGATGCACCTACACTGAATTTATCTGAAAAATAAAAAAGTCTATATTAAGAAAAAAATTGTAAATGGAATATTTTAAGAGAGGGTTTTGCGTGCCAGCAAAAGTTACTGGCATGCCATGTTTGGCACACGAGCCAGGGGTTGCCCACCCCTAGAATAGGGAGAAAAAAAAGTTGGAGGCAGTGAATATAGACACTTTTAAAGAGTTTTGCTGTAGATGGGAATAAAGAAGTGGAACTGGAGGTGGTGTCCAAAGTTGGGGCCACTGGAAGGTTTTATTTCTTTTGTTTTAAGACAAAAAATATTTAACTATATTTCTTTGCTGATGAAAATTATCCATCACAGAGTGCATGACTTTGGAGAGGGAAGTAAGAATTGCTGTAAAAAACATCTTTGATTAAATGAAAAGGATGCTTTACATCCTACATAAACTCACCCTTAATAATATCTGCAAGGGCAAACCCTGAAGTGAGACAGCCTTGGGCAAACTAAAGGATTAATTGAACTTAATTAACAATGTATAACAAAAACATAGAGTTAAATACCATAATGGATATAAAATGAGTAAGCATGGCAGTGTCGTTCTGGAGTCGCCCATGCCATCTGGTTAGGGCACTGCTAAAGCTCCGGCCAGCACGGGCAGGGAAATGCCTGTTCAGGGATTCTTTCTCCCTGCCTGGGTGGTAGAGTCTATTGCTCTCCTTCCCTGTCTCTTACAGGTTGGTATCCATCCCAATCTGGTCCACGATGAATGGCTACCATCTCTTAGTACAAACTGTGCTTACCCTCCGGCTTTAGTTATTTCAATTTAAGTCATCAAAGTTCAGAGATGTTTGGTCCAGCTATACAATTTCTATCCCAGAGTTTCTATAACTATCGTTTTTCAGTTCCCATGGCATCTTACACGTCATGCGATATATACAGCTCAAGAGATGTGACTTTATCTAAATATGAATGCCCTCCGCAAATGCCGTCAGCAAAATGCCTGCTGTCACTGAATTATTTTTACAAAACTGTTTCCTTAGCCAGATTGGGCAGTGGGGGGTTAGGGTTCTCTCTGGAGTTAAGAGGGCATCACCCTCAAGTTTCAGTGCCATGTTGAAGATTTCCCCTGCCTTCCATTTCTCAGATGTCCTTTCACTGTGTCTTCTCCCTACATCTGTCTAACGCATACCTCTTGACTGTAGAAATTAATATTTAAAAATCTTTGTTTACGATTTCATAGGAATTTTCTGGATTTATCTCTTTATGTGACAGGTTTTACTAGTAGATGCCCTGAAGATACTACACTTTTCCCTAAGCAGGTACTACACTTTGTCATTTTCCAGGTATAGTTCTGGACACACTGTCTCCTCAGGATCCAAAAGGATGCGTAGTTACTGCCTTCTTATACATTCAAGATCGTTGGAATTTGATCAGAGCTTAATGATCTCAAACCACTTGTTGTCATGGTGCCCATTTGAAACCAAAAGTGCTATCAGGTTTCTTCTCCATCATATGGGTTAACTACATAACAATAGAACTAGCACACTAAGTATTTTTTCAATTGGGGGAGGGGACACTTTTATAGAGAGAAAAAGCTAAAACTGGAGTACATATTTTAATAATATAGTATATGCTCAGAAGTCAGTCTTTGTATTCTATTGAAGATATTTCAAGAGAATATACCTTATGTTCCTAATTTTCACAAAGGTTAGTATAGTAACTCAATTCTGATAAGAATCTGGATATCAACTAGAGATTCCTTTTTCCTGGTTTCACTAATAACTAATCTTTAGGAGCAGTTGATCAATGGATGTGTATTTCTAATTTAAGCTCACTTTTGGGCCCAACTCTGGAGATTTCCTACATCTGAGTACCACCCTCGCATATAGTCTGTAACAGGTATAACCAGGCCCAACAGGTCTGGTCTGGACAAAGAATGTAATAGTCAATCTCTGATATGAGGGCATGGTCTAATCTTGCAGAATAGCCTCACATATGCTGTGACATTTCTATCTTGGACATTTAGATGTTGCTTTAGTATTAATGTGTGATAGCTTCACTGGTGGGAATGCAACCAAACAAACATCTCTTGACAAGCTTGCTTTGCCAGATAATCACATCATGAGCTCTATGGGGTGAAGAGAACACAGAAAGGAGTCAAGACCTCAGAAAATGGCCGTGATGGGGCTTGTTTGGGTCACTGAAGGGAAATGTGCAAACAATTGTCCAGGAATTGACTACTACAAGGGCTTCCTGTCACTTGAACTTTGCTTAGAGGAAGAGGACAGTACCCCAATGTAATTCTTGGTTGAGTGGGAAAGTTTGGTTTTTCTGAATGCTTAAGAAGCCCTTTCCTGAAGGCTATGAGATCATCTAATTCCAAAAGTGCTTGGGCTTTGCCTAGTAGTAAATTGTAAACGATTCCAGAAAATGTAGAAATGAGAATACATGGACATTTTAACAAAATTAAATGTAGCTATTGTGTAAATGTTTATTCCCAGGCCATAGTCACCGAGTTATAATAAAAACATAATTAGACTCTGTAGGGTCTTTCTTGGGAACCACACTGTGGTCAATATTTGCCTTCTTAGAGATGCCATGATATATATTGAGGAAGAAGGATGGCTAGAAATAGACCTCAAATCTCTTTTCATGGGAATAACTATAAGGTTAAGGGATTAACATTAAAATAGGGATTCCAGAGTATGGCATAAATATTAAAACTTTCTCTAAGCATCTAGGTGACTAGATTCCAAACTGACCCTCATATACACAAAGACAAGATCTTTTCCTTCAGGAGTTACTAGTGACCATCATCAACTGTCGCACCTGATCTAAACCTTAAAGTTTTCTTAAAACTACCACATAATAAATAATTTTAATGTTTACTAACTCAATTTTAAAAATATAATAGTCCAAAACGTGTGTAAGTGGTAAGAGTGAGTCAGCTTTATAAAGCAATAGGCCATACAGCTGTGATAAAACCAAAGCAGAAAATTCACTGAGCATTAATAATGAAAAAAAAAAAAAAAAGGATTCAGCTTGAAATAAAAGAGCATACATTCGAGAACATTTTCCTGAAATGCAATTAATCTTATTAACTAATTTTAGTTTGAGATTAGCTGGAGGTGTTCAATTTAGATAGGAAAAGTTAGATCCATTTGAAAAAATAATGGTAATTAAAAGATGAAGATAAAAATGTGGTCTCAAGACACAGATAACAGCTATAGTTAAGAACATGTAATTTGATTTTAAGCAATGAAATAAAAAGGAGGCCTAATGAAAATGGATTGTATGCTTGTTTTTGTTGTTAACTGCATAATGAGACTGTTCCCTGCATAGTTCTTTTCCCTAGCAAACAACTTGGGAAATGAGCTTGCGAGGCAGGATAATAATCCCTGTAATAGAAATTAAAATTTGTTTTAGTAAATAAAGGCAATAATCTAAACTACAACAAGTTTGGAAAGTTAAAAAAATCACTCAAAGCATCACGACCATCGCATACTTGATGTTTTATTTTGGTGTTCTCCTTTTAGTCTTTTAAATGTATGCATATTTTGATTCATTCATGCAGCAGTGAACAATATGGACTAAAAAAACCCCTGCCCTCATGGATCTTACATTGGTAAGGGGAGACAGCAAACAAATAAATACCTTGCGTAAATATGCTTGTAGGCAAGAAGTACAATGGAGGAAATAAAAAGGGGGCGCTGTGTAATTTAATGGCATGATCAGAGAGAGGCTCAGTGAGAAGGTGACTTCTGAACCAAGGCAGGAAGTCAGTGGGGTGTGAGCAGTGAGCAGTGAGCAGTGAGCAGTGAGCAGTGAGCAGTGAGCAGTGAGCAGTGAGCAGTGGCAGTGAGCAGTGAGGCTATCTGTGGATTGACCAAAGGCCCAATCAGAGAAAGCCAAGCTTGCCAGGCCCTGGGAGAAGCTTGCCTGGAACGTTTGATGGCCCCAAAGTCACCTGAGCAGGCTTGGCGATTCCCGCTGTCCTGTCTCTCAGGCTGCTTCAGGGTCCCAGGAGTCCCATCCTCACTTACATCGCTTCATTTATTCTAATCTCTCTAAAGCTCCATGTTAGGACACAATAATTTTTGTTAAGACTGTATACTCAGGCATACTGTCACTCTAGTCAGTTTCTAGTATAAATGGAAACTTTTTAAAATTACAGTTTCTTTAAAATTGGTCATTGCTGATATATATGGACACTATTAATCTTAGCACATTATTTCATTGGATTTGTGAAATTCTCATAATTTTTCAGTTGATTCTTTAGATACTTCTAGGCTTCAAATTACACCATCTACAAGGTGTAATAGTTTTATCTTTTTATTTTCTATTCCTATGCAACTAATTTTTGTTTCATGACCTCTTGTTATTGACAAAACTACCTAAAAAAGTAAGTTGTCATCATTATATTGGGCTCCTTCATTTTATTCTGGATATGCATGGGGCTGATTCTAGTAGTTACCCTAAAGTACAGTCTAAACTACATAATCTTCATCATCCATGAATTTATTAGGAATAGGTACTGATGTTGATCAAATTCCTTTTTCAGTATCTATTTAGATTACTGGAGGCCTGGTGCAGGACATTCATGCACTGGTGGGGGCGGGGTCCTCAGCCCGGCCTGCTGTATAGAAAAGTTGGTAGAGGGATGACCTGAGTGTTTTCAAGTCTACAAAGAGCTGTAGAAAAAGTTTGTGGCTAGTGATTAGCCTTTTCTAGGAGGCATTTTCGAAGAAATAGACATCGTTAAGTAGGAGAGTTAGATAAGCTCTGAGATAATACTTACTGACAGTTAAGAGAGAACCACTGGAAAATCTGCAAAGGGACATAGGGGAATTCATGGGATTTGGAGAGAGGGCATGAATTCCAGATGGTTAAAGTGTCATTCTAGCAAAGATTTGGCTAAATGAGTGGTTTACAGTGTTCTCTGTGCTTCTCTAGCAGTTAATTTATTCTCTCAGTCTTTATTGAGTATCTGCCACTGACCAGTTACTGTGCACACTGCCTGGTTACAATGTCCAGGGAAAATGGATGTGGGTTCAGATTTCATGGAATTATAGTCTCATGGGCGATGGATAAAAAAAATCAAATCACCTCCTAATAAATAGAAAACGACTTGACTACATATCTTGATGGTATCCTCCTCCTTCCTTGACCTCCATTTTCACCTTCTATTTGTGCAGCCAAACTAGAAGCCCAGCTCATGGCCTCAGGGGAGGCAGGGCAGGGAAGAAAATCCAGAAAGTTCCAAAGATGGCTGCTTTTGTAAAACAAAAACACAAGCCCTCAAAGGATAAAGATTTCCTAGGGTAGAGGAAGTACCGTGGACTCTTGAACAACAGGGGTTTAAGCTGCATAATCTACTTATACACACATTTTTTTTTCAATAAAAATGAAAATGTATTTACCCTTCCATATGATTTTCTTAATAACATATTCTTTTCTCTAGCTTCCTCTATTGTAAGAATATAGTATATAATACCTATAACATACAAAATATATGTTAAGCAACTGTTTATGTTATTGGTAAGGCTTATTGGTAAGTTTTAGGGCATCAAAAGTTATACACGGACTTTTGACTGTGTAGGGTTTGCAACCTAACCCTCAAATTGTTCAAGGGTCAACTGTAGTTAGAGCAGATAATTCTGAAACTAGAAAGTGATTTCCTTAGGCTTGATGGGAAAAAAGAGAAAGAGAGAAAAAGATGGAGAAAGATGAGTAGTTCCTGGAGAGAATACTGTCGAGGCAATAAGATGCCTAAAAGTGTATGGGATCCAAGGAGCAGAGAGGATCTATGATCCCTACCCACTGGAGGGTGGTGAGACCATAGGGAGAGAAATATCGTCAGGTAGAACAGCTCCAGTTTTTTTATAGAGTCAGGTATTCTTAGCCCCACTCTCCAGAGAGGAAAATTCAGACATAGAGATGTTAGGTAATTTGCCCAACTTCACACAACTAATAATAGCAGAGGTGGGATTTCAACCCAAGCAATTTGACTCCAGAATCCATTTTTCTATCCTACCTCCAAGTAAATATTCACTTATTCAGTCATATTGGAGGACTTCCTTACATGAGTACAGCACTGCTCCTGACTGGCCATATCAACATAGTGTAATCATTGTTATCTTTCTATAAACCGGGTTCTCTAGTAAATTCTTGCATTTTCTAAAAAATACACAGAAGGTACTAGATGCTCATTAACATCTTTCCCAAAAAGAAAAGTGACTTTGGAGAATTTAAATTGCCTTGATATATGTTTATATTATATATAATACAATAATCCTATATAATAAAAGGCTAATATGCAAATTGACCAAACAGCAGGATGACCAGTCACTATGACACGCATTGACCACCAGGGGGCAGACACTCAACACAAGAGCTGTCCCCTGGTGGTCAGTGCGCTCCCACAGGGTGAGTGCCGCTCAGCCAGAAGCCAGGCTCACTGCTAGCGAGCGCAGCAGTGGGGCCTCTCCTGCCTGCCTCTGCTGCAGCCTTAAGGACCCCTTGGGGACTACAAGAGGGCACAGGCTGGGCTGAGGAACCACCCCCAGTGCATGAATGTCGTGCACCGGGCCTCTAGTCTATACATAACAAGCTAAAACTATGCAAAATATTTAATTTATAAATTTTTAGTCCCAGATTTTATATGCTTATTATTTAGTATAATTTATTACCATTAATAAGCAAAAAAATACATTTTATTATATTTATCAAGATATTGTTTTTATCTGTGAATTCTTTCTTCCTTTTTACTTTCTGTTGGGAATCATTGAAACTGGGGCCTGCTTTTGACATTTGGTGAATCCTAACCTTAGTAATATTTTGAGTTGATATGTATGTATATGAGTGTTTACACAGAGAAAAACAAATTCCATGTGTATCAGAGGATGAATTAGGGTATGTCAGAGTTACCCACAAATTTCAATACATTTCTAATACGTGGGATTGCCACCGAAACAACAGATACAAAATAAAGTGGAAAACTGGTTCAATTTCCTGTTTAATTCAAACCCAAAACACTTATTTTATATCACATATGTACCTAATTCAGAAAAAATATTTTGAAATAGACAATATATGTACATTTATTGGACTGAATTTTTCACGTTACCTTAACAGACAGCTCGTTTGTTCCGTTGCTTCTCAGAAGCAGGAGATGTTTACGTCTCTTCTTGGTAATGAAGCTAGAACACAGTTAAATACAGTGCAAGGTTGTATTAGGCTTTACAATTCACAAGACCTTTCACACACATGACTTTCTTTAGGCATAAAAGCAGGGCTAAGTGGTCAGCATAAGGGCTGTAGAGCCGAGCCTCATTTTAAAACTGTTCTGTTCCGCTAAATCCAGTGCTCTTTCTAATGTAATGCAGCCATTCAGTGCACTGGGCACAGCTTTCAAAAAATAGCTTTGTTTTGTAGATACATATCTTGTTGAAAATTTCCCTTTATCTGAAGAACCAGAAGACCAAAGGTTCTTGCTGTGGTGTTCAAGGGGTTACAGGGGATCCATGCAGGGAGGGATTGAGGGCTCTGAGGCCCCCTTAACATTAAATGCGAATTGTTTGTGTACCTGCAGGCAAGCATTTATTTGAGGAAACAGCTATTGGTTTTCAAAACATTTTTTAATCAGTGTACCCCTGCTTCCAAAAGGATGAAACCACTGAGTTAGATATTCCCAACTCAGTCTCTGCTTTGCTAATTTTATGATTCATTTCATAATTAAGGATTAAGTGTGACCTGGTCAGGTTGTGAAAATTATGAGTGAACGAATGAAACCACATAGCCTAAGTCCCATTGCTTTGTGTCCTGAATTGTTAGGTGGCTGGGAGATTGCATCTTGGTTCTTACCACTATTTCGAGGGGGAGAATCTAAGCACCAGTCCTGAAATTCCACTATTCAGTATTGCTCAGAAGTGAAATTTAAAAGGTAAACATTTTCCTCCTGATCTGGCTCAAAGCCAAATCAGAAATTAAGAGCACAGATCCTAAAATCAGTAAACTTGGTCTCTAATTTGGCTCTAGAACTCATTAATTGTGTAAAGACTGATTGCATACCCAGCTATCTTTTTAAAAAAAATTGTGCAGCAGTTCAGTGGTAACAAGCACATTCACATTGTTGTGCAACCATCACCACCATCCATCTCCACAACTGTTTTTATATTCTCAAGCTGAAACTCTGTACCCATTAAGCAAGTCCCCACTCCACACTCCCCTGGCCCCTGGTAACCACCGTTCACTTCATGTCTCTATGAATTTGATCACTTTACTTTGTGGCATTGTTTAGTATAGCAAGTTCTTGAATAATGTTGTTTGGTTCAACGTTGTTTCATTGTAACATTGCTGAGATGTCTTAGGACTTAACTCTTGCTTATGTCAATCAGCCTATGGTAAAATTGGTTTCTTTATATGTGGTTTTGCTGCAGTTCCAAGAACCTATTTGATGACGTTAGGTGAGGACTTACTGCATTTGTCCTTTTGTGACTGGTTCATTTCACTTAACATAATGTCTTCAAGGTTCATGCCTGTTGTAGCGTGTGTCAGAATTTCTTTTCTTCTGAAGGCTGCATAATATTCCATTGCACATATCACATCTTGCTTATCCATTCATTTGTCAAGTGCACACTTGGGTTGCTTCTATCTTTTGGTTTTTGTGAATAATGCTGCTATGAACATGGGTGTACAAATCCCTGTTTGACACTCTGCTTTCAATTATTTTGTACACATACCAAGAGGTAAAGTTACTGGACCAGGTAATGATTCTATTTTTAATGTTTTGAGGAAATGCTACACTGTTTTCCACAATGGCTGCCTTATTTTACAGCCTCACCAGTAATGTCCAGGATTTTAATTTCTCCATATCCTTGCCAACATTTAGTGTTTTCTGTTCTTTTATTTTCTATGATTGCTATTCTAACAGGTTTGTAGTGGTATTTCATTGTGGTGTTAATTTGCATTTTCCTAATAACTAATGATACCGGACATCTATTCATGTGTATTTTGGCCATTTGCATATTTTCTTTGGAGAAATGTGTGTTTAAGTACTTTGCCCATTTGTTAATTGTGTTGTTTTATAATTGTTGTTGAATTGTAGGAATTATTTGTGTATTCTGGATACTAATAACTTATTAAATATATGACTTGCAAATACTTGCTCCTACTCTGTGGGCCAGTTATCCTTTTAAAATGAAGATCTGTTAGTCCTCACTTAATAGGACTAACAGAATTATTTAATACTGGTTTGCATGGCTGTTGTAACAGGTGATCACAAACTTGGTGGCTGACGTAACAGAAATTTATTTTCTCACAGTTCTGTGTGCCCCAAGCCTAGAATCACTATCACTTGCTCTAAATGAAGGTGTTGGCAGAGCCACGCTCCCTCCGGAGGCTTCAGGGAAGGATCCTTCCTGGTCTCTTCCAGTTTTGGCGGCTGCTGGCATGCCTTTCTCTGCCTCCAGGGTCACATTGCCCCAGATCTTCTGCCTGTTGTCTAATTTCCTTCTGTCTCCCCCTCATCAGGACACTTGTGATGGCATTTTTAGCCCACCCTGATAATCCCGGATAACCTCCCAACCTCAAAACCCTTGATTCAATCACACCTGCAAAGAACCTTTTCCCAAAGTAAGGTAACATTTACAGGTGCCAGGCATCAGGACCTGATCTCTTTAGGCGGTCATTATCCAGCCTGTTAGAGCAGTGGTTCTCAACCTTGGCTGCACATTAGAATCACCTGGGAATCTTTTTAAAATCCCAATTTCTGGGCCTCATCCTCCGGAAATTCTGTTTCTTTGTTACTAATGTTGTGGCCTCACCCCATAACAAAGAAACAGAATTTCCTGAGGATAAGGCCCAGAAATCTGGATTTTAAAAAGATTTTCAGGTGATTCTAATGTGCAGCCAAGGTTGAGAACCACTGTGTTAGAGGATGGCTCTGAGGAATCATGAGAACACCTATGTTAACACTTCAGTATAGCACTGGGGCTGCAGTAAGCATGTCATGACTGTGAGTTGTTGTTATTATTATTATTATTATTATTATTATTATGTATTCAACAACAGTGGTGTTGATTTCCCTTTGAAATCACTAATGGGCCTCTTTCTTTACATTTATTTTATATATTTTTTTAAAAATTGATTTCAGAGAGGAATGGAGAGGGAAAGGATAGGAACATCAATGATGAGAGAAAATCATTGATTGGCTGCCTCCTGCAGGCCCCACACTGGGGATCGAGCCTGTAACCCAGGCATGTGCCCTGACCAGGAATTGAACCGTGATGTCTTGGTTCATAGGTCAACACTCAATCACTGAACCACGACAGCCAGGCTACATTTCTTTTAAACTTTTCTCAAAATTATCAGTGATGCCAAATGGAGCATCCGCAAGAGAGCAGGCTGGGGCCGATCACATGACCTGCCCCCTCCTCCCATCCATTTCTGCAGAGACTGGTTCAGACTGCTTCAGACCTTGAAGGAGAAATTAGCTCTGGAAAGCACAATCTGAGGGCCAAATGAAGGCTTGTAGCCCTGATGATTAGGTGGGGCCGAGCTGGGGCTGGAAATGCACAGGAACATCTAGTCTCATCTCTCCCTGGAACAGTGGACAGGGATGCATCTCAAGGGCAAAGAAGTGGGGGAGAAAGTACAATTTGTATCTGGTTTATTCACTGAAATTCACTCTCCTCTAGAGATGGGCCTAATATCAAGAGAGCAAAGAAATATGATTATTTTGATGATTTTGCTCAACTTGAATTTCCCAAAGTAGTAAGTCTATCTAAATGAAAAACCATATAAACATACATACTGATTTATATACATAATTCAATTTATAGTCTACATAAAATGGGCATGTACATAATAAATGTATGTATACATATACACATACATGTACTTCTATTTGAGATATGAAATTTGTAACATTTATTTTAAAATTCAGGAAATAATTATTAAATGCCTACTATGTGTCAGGCCTTCTTCCAGGACTGGTGAACAAAATTGACAAAGTCCTTGCTCTTCTGTAACCTACATTCTAGTGGAGAGAGAAAAAGAGCGAACAAATAAGTAAACATGCTATATATCCCATGGGGAAGTGGAAAGGGGGGTGCTGTTTTCTATAGGAGGGTGATTTGACCAAAAATAGATGTTCCTTATATCATGGATATTGTGACCATCGGACAAAAGTCTGTGCTTAAGATAGTCAGTCAGTTTCTAAAACTTTGGCCCAAAGATGTATAGACAACATAAAGTGTCTTTGTACATTGAGCACAATGTTTACATTCCACATTCGCAGGTATGTACACATGTATAACTTTCATTATTTTTCTAATAATGATCCTTAATCTACACTTACAGACATCATTCTTTCTAATGATATAAATTGTGGTTATTTCTCTGGTATTTCAGATTTAATCTGTAGTTAGCTTGTAATTTTGCCTTCTCCCTGAGGGGGTATATTCCACTTGAGGTTGACTATGGAGTCATGATTCTGGGACTACAGGAGTGGGGTGGCACAAGGCCTCTGCTGTGCTCAGCCTATTCTTTCTTTTGCTGGCATCTTCTAAGCCATCACCCATCTCTCCCAGGGTCCGCTGGGGCCATTCCTCCCACTGGCACCTACGACTGTTGACACCTGCAGGGTGGTCTGCAGCCCTGTTGTGGAAGCCAGAGTTCCATGGGTACGTCTTCCTCCACCTGACCCCAAGGCTCCTTTGGGTGCCTCAGCCTTCTCTTTTGTCACTCATTCCCCTTTGGGGGAGGGTGGTGGGAAGCTTTAAGATCTCCCTTATGCCCTTCAATGCGACTGTCCCCAGCTTGTGTTAGCCTACACCTGCCAACACCGCTCTGGATGGTTTTCCTGACATTCCTGAGCCTTACAAGTCATCTCTACCTTGAGCTCTCCAAATTTTCTGGGGACTCTCTTGTTGGACCCACCCAGCACATTTTCTGGAGCTGAACTGGCTTCAAAGGGGAGCAGTGGGGCACAAGACTCCCTTCTAAGATTCACCATGCAGCCAGCCTCAGGAGCACTTCTCTCCATCATGCACAAAAACTGAGCTTCAAGTGATCTGTCAGCTGACTTGCACCTTCTAAAACTAAGAACTTAAAAAAAAAATCTTTATTGTTGAGATTATTACAGATGTCCCTCTTTTTTCCCCCATCGCCCCCTCTACCCGGTTCCCGCCCTGCCCAGGCCTTTGCCACTCTATTGTCTGTGTCCATAGGTAATGCATTTATACATATACGATCTTTGTTTAATCTCTTCCCACTCCCCCAACCCCCTTCCCTCTGAGAATAATCAGTCTGTTCAATTTCCATGCCTTTGATTTTATTTTATTCACCAGTTTATTCTGTTCATTAGATTTTTTATTTGTTTACTTTGATTTTTAGATTCAGTTGTTGATAGGCATGTATTTGTTGCCATTTTGTTGTTCATATTTTTGATCTTTTTCTTTTTCTTTTTCCTCTTCTTAAATAATATCCTTCAATATTTCATGTAATACTGTTTTGGTGGTGATGAATTCCTTTAGCTTTTTCTTGTCTGTGAAGCTCTTTATCTGACCTTCAATTCTAAATGATAGCTTTGCTGAGTAGAGTAATCTTGATTGTAGGTCCTTGCTATTCATCACCTTGAATATTTCTTGCCACTCCCTTCTGGCCTGTATAGTTTCTGTTGAGAAATCAGCTGACAGTCTTATGGACATTCCCTTGTAGGTAATTAAGTGCTTTTCTCTTGCTGCTTTTAAGATTCTCTCTTTGTCTTTAGCCCTTGGCATTTTAATTACAGTATGTCTTGGTGTGGTCCTCTTTAGGTTCCTCTTGTTTGGGGTTCTCTGTGCTTCCTGGACTTGTAAGTCTATTTCTTTCACTAGGCAGGGGAAGTTTTCTGTCATTATTTCTTCAAATAGGTTTTCAATATCTTGCTCTCTCTCTTCCTCTGGCACCCCCATAATATGCATGTTGGTATGCTTGAAATTGCCCCAGAGGCTCCTTACCCTACCTTCATATTTTTGGATTCTTTTTTCTTTTTGCTCTTCTGGTTGGCTGTTTTTTGCTTCCTCATATTTCAAATCATTGATTTGATTCTCAGAATCCTCTACTCCACTGTTGAATCCCTGTAAATGATTATTTGTTTCAGCTAGTGTATGCTTAATTTCTGACTGGTCCTTTTCCATGTGTTTGACATTCTCACTAAGATTCTTAAAAGTCTCACTAAGTCCCTTGGAGGTTTCTAGAAGATTCTTGAGTAACCTTATAACTGTGGTTTTAAACTCTGTACCCAGTAGTTTGCTTTCTTCTATTTCTTTCATTTGTGACATGTCTCTGTCCCTGAATTTTGGTTGCTTCCCTGTTTTTGTTTCTATGTAAGGGTAGAGGGGCTATATCTCCTTGAGTTGATAGAGTGGCCTTGTGTAGTAGGTGTTCTATAGGGCCCAGTGGCTCAGCCTTCCCCGTCACCTGAGCTGGGCACTCTGGGTGCACCCCTTTGTGGACTGTGAGTACAGTCTTCTTGTAGTAGAGACTTGATTGCTCTTAGTGTCACTGGGAGAAATTGACCTCTAGGCCAATTGGCTATGAGGACCAGCTGCAACTACAGTGGGAGAGCTGATGTCCAGGAGACACCCTATAGAGCAGGACTTGTTTCAGTGGGGCTTTGGTGCTTACTGAGTCTGCCCCATGAGTGTGTCGCTTATGGAAGTGTAGAGTTGTAATCTGATATGGTCTGACACTGACCACTGGGTACACTGGCTCTTGGGTCTCCAGGGAGGTGCAAAGTCAGCCACTGCCTGGAGCCACCCAGCAGGAGCTCCAGAGAGATCTGCAGATTCCTCCTCTTTGTATCCACTTTGGAAGTGCCCAGACGAGGCCCAGCTGTGAAGCAAGGCAGGCTGGTGCTGGTGCCAGGTCTTGGGCCTTTAATTGATAGGTTTGGGGCTCCCTGACCCACCTGAAGCTTGTTTGACAGATTTTAGCCTGAGCAAGAACAGGTCCTTCATATGCAAAAGCTGCTGCACACAGGTTGGGTGAGGCTTCAAATTGGATGGGGTGGGGTATCAGGGAATCACCAGGGCAGAGCAAACAGAAATGGAGCCCTGGACCGGGAAGGTCCCAGCACAGGAACAATGATATATTAGAGCAAC
This sequence comes from Myotis nattereri, assembly GCF_964212035.1. Classification (NCBI taxonomy): domain Eukaryota; kingdom Metazoa; phylum Chordata; class Mammalia; order Chiroptera; family Vespertilionidae; genus Myotis; species Myotis nattereri. The sequence continues at coordinate 60,464,941 of NC_138083.1, read as the reverse complement.
TCCAACTGGGAGAAAGCCACCACCAAATTCCTGCCCTGATGCCAGAAAATCCAGTTCCTCCTCGTATGTGTCTTTGTTCCCCAGAGCCTCACCCTGGTGCTGGAGCTTAGAGGAAGCAGGATCTTGTAAGTTCAGTTCATGGTGCCGGCCTTTTAAGAGGAGCAGCTGGGTCTCCAGCAACCTCTGTGTCACTGAGCCCCAATCCGCACTGGTTTTTACAGCCTGTGGTTCTTACTGCCCATTGAGACTTCTTTTCCCAGTTCTGGGACCCTGGGCTGGGGGACTGGTGTGGGGCTGGGACCCCTAGCTCCTCTGGGTGGCCTCTGCAGAGACAATCTCCCTCCCAGTTAAAAAAGTGGCCCATGTGGGTGCTGGACCAGCCTATTCCTCACCTCTGTGTTTCCTATCAGTTGCTGTGCTTTCTTCTTTATTCCTCTAGTTGTTGTACTTCCATTCAGCCAGCTTTCAGGTGGTTCTGAATGATGATTTTTCTGTATTTTAGTTATAATTTTGATGTGGTTGTAGGAGGCAGCAAGTACAGGCCACTAGCTTAGTCTCCTAAAACTAAGAATTTTAATGTTTCTAGTCTCTGTAGCACAAAAGACCTATCTCCAGCAGTCTAAAAAGGAGGTCCTGGGAACGCAAGAACAGAAATGCAGCGATGGCCTCAAGGTAGTTAATTTGTCAAATATTATTCTGCCACATATGTTTTCATTTTGATATGGTGCATTCCTAGTTCTCTCTTCTAGCAGAAATAGGTTTACTTCTTTTTAATGTTTTTTATTGTTGATAACAGCCTTTGTTTTCCCAGCGTTTACATCATGTCATGTTAGCTAGCTGAGTGCTTGAGAAAACATGTTCATTTGCAGGTTTAGAAAAATTAGTCATTACAATGTGCCTGCTTTCCTATTATTGAGGGATATATTAAGGAAAAAAGACATACAATTAATGATTAGTTATTAAGGGTGCATGTTAAGTTGAATATTTTCACTAAAGAAAAGGTACCATTTTAACTCTTACAATGTGTGCCTTAAAATTCAGCAGAGCAACCAATAAAACTGATTACCAAGTAATCTTTATTTTCTTCCTATACTAATATATATTTCATTCTTCAAAATGCATATAACGTATTAGTGTCTCATTTAAAAAATTTTGTTTGTTTATACCAAATCAACTGTAGAGTTAGAAAAGCCTTTAAAATTTCAGTTATAATTTTGTAAATTTATCAGATAAATTGAGGGTCAGAGAATTTAAATGTCTTGCCCAAGGTCATTCAGGAATCAAGATAGTCTGTTTCCCTGGGCTGAACTTCTTTTTACTACACTGTGCTGCCTTTTATACCAGATTTAGAGTTGTTATTTATGGGTGTTATTTATGAGGAAATGTTGCTTAAGATATGTCTGAATATATCTGCCAATGTAGTAATGGGGTTAAAAAACTTAAAATAGGGACAGAATCCATTTTATTAGCATGCTTTGCCAGTCACATATTGTTCTATTGACATAAAATTCCTCATAAATGTAGTTCACAGCCCTTCTGAGACACATTCTAAGTGCATATAAGTTATAAAAGATATGATCAGCATTTAATGGTATTTTTAAAAACAAAGTTTATAGTAAAACAAAATTGAGTCAGTTTTCCCATACATAAAAGTAAACCAGATTGAACTATTTGATATTTTCATCCACTTTCAAAAATAATCAGTGATATGATACAGCTCTGGTGACTGAGGAGTGGATTATGTATTATAGTATCATTATTTCTGGAATAATTGTTAGCACATCAGATAATGTAATTCAGGGAGCATAAATTAACTTACAAAAGAAGGAGAGGGTGAGGATTATATACAAACTAGAGGCCTGGTGCACAAAAATTTGTGCACTTGGGGGGTCCCTCAGCCCGGCCTATGCCCTCTTGCAGTGTGGGACCCCTCGGAGGATGTCCACCCCAGTGGGGACTCTCACCCCATGGAGGTTTGGCCAGCCTGTGTGAGGGGCCGATGGCTGGCTGTTTTCAGGCTGGCCACACCCCCTTGGGGGTGGGGTCCCCACTGGGGTGCCTGGCCAGTCTGGGTGAGGGGCTGAGGGCCATTTTCAGGCTTGCCAAGTACCCTGGGGACGTTAGCTCCCAGCCTCTCCTTTTTTTCTTTTTTCTTTTTTTATTCTGGGATTTATTTACCTTCTATCATTGAAACTTTGTTGCCTTTAGCGGAGGCCTGTGGAAAGCTTGGCTTCCTCCATCGCCAGGGGCAACCCACTCCTGCTCGCTCCAGCTCTGTGGCTACAGCTGGCTGAAAGGAAGTATCTGGGGTTTGTTTACCTTCTATAATTGAAACTTTGTTGCTTTCAGTGGAGCTCAAAGCCGGGCCGCAGCAGGCGGGGAACCTTGGCTACTTCCATCACTGGAGCAAGCAAGCCTCCTGCTCACTCCAGCTCCGTGGCTGCCAGCCGCCATCTTGGTTAGGTTAATTTGCATATAGTCGCACTGATTGGCTGTTGGGCATGGCTTAAGGCATAGCAAAAGTACGGTCAATTTGCATGTTTGTCTTTTATTAGTATAGGGTGTATGAAAAGAGGAGGTGCTGTAAGGAGCCAAAAATGATGATGGATATACGTTTTCTGAGATGGTAATCATACTTCCAAAAGATTAATTTCGAATAACGCTAACCAGTATGTAGCAGGAGAGAAGAGAGTTCAAGGATTTCAAATGTTGTAAAGGATGTTTCCTGCCAAGGAAACAACAGTTTGAATGCAAGATGAATCTTTTAAAAAATAACAAAGCTCATTTCCCCCTGTTCAGTAGGTAAAAGAAAACCTTTATGAAAGAAGGAAAAGAGAAGGAACATTGAAGAGAGCAAATTTGATGGCCAATGTAAAGGCATGCACAGTGTGAAGACATGTCAACTCTGCAACAGAAGAGGAGGCAGGGTCAGTAAAGCCCTGTGCTCATCAAGGAGACTCTTCTGGGCCCTCCCAAAATGAGCCCAGGTGGGGAGGGGCAGCATAGCTAGAGGTAGTGTAGTCAGACTGTATGGCTTCAAATCTTGTTCCATCACTTCCTGGCTGAGGAACTTTGGACAGATCATTTTACTTGCAGATTTATGTGGAGTATTTAATGAAACCATATATGTAAAGTGCTTAGCTGTGTGTATGAAACATAATAAGTTCTCATTAAATGGTAACTCATTAGTATCAACCATAGAATAAACATCTTATGAATGTTTATTCTATTCCTAACTTTCTTAGAGGGAGTTTTCTTAAAATCACTACAAGAAAACTTGGAGGCCCCAGAAGAAAGAGCTGGACCCTAGGCAAAGAGAATTTACCAACCTCTTGCAGTGGGATTGATACTTTAATGAAATGTAATGTCCGAGTTTGCCAGGATTACTATAACAAAACTAAAGGCCTGAGGCACAAAATTTGTTCAAGAGTAGGCCTTCCCAGCCGTGGCTGCCTGGATCCCTCCCTCACAGCAGAAATGGCTGCTTTAATCCAACCGCTGCAGCCCTGGCTTCATCCTGGAAGGATGTCTGGAAGGATGCCTGATCTAATTAGTATATTACGCTTTTATTATTATAGATACCACTGACTGAGTGCCTTAAATAACAAAAATGTATTTTGTCACAGTTCCGGAGGCTGGGAATCCATCGAATAATGCAACTGAGGGAACATAAAATAGGTAGAGAAGGTAGCAGCAGGGTTAGCTTCTCCTGAGGACTCTCCTCTTGCCTTGCAAATTGGCTCATTGGGTCCTCACAGGGTCTCCAGTTGATCTACATCAGGGTTCTCAACCTTGGCTGCACATTAGAATCACCTGGGAATCTAAAATCCTGATTTCTGGGCCTCATCCTCTGGAAATTTTGTTCTGAAAATTCTGTTTCTTTGTTATGGGGTGGGGCCACAACATTCGTAACAAAGAAACAGAATTTCCAGAGGATGAGGCCCAGAAATCAGGATTTTAAAAAGATTCCCAGGTGATTCTAATGTGCAGCCAAGGTTGAGAACCACTGGTCTATGTGTTTCCTAAAGTCAAACAATCAAATTACATTAGGCCCTACCCATGTGAACTCATTTTACCTTAATTATCTCTTTAAAGGCTCTGTCTTCAATACAGTCACATTCTGAAGTACTCAGGGTTAGGACTTCAACATACGAATGTTATGCAGAAACCATTCAGTATATAACAAGTAAATCAACAAAGCTATGTCAACAGTTAAGTAGTAAACATATATAAATAGTCACCTGTAGTATTTTTTAAAAATTATTTTAAATTAATTCCTTTGTTCCCAAGCTTTTATTGCAACCCCATCCCATTATTTATGAAGTAACCATGTATAAGAATGCATTTTAAAAGTTCAAGTGCTCTCACCTTGACTCACAAGGACTGGCTTGAATCCTCTATCAACAACATGAGAGTGTTGTGATTCTGGATCTCTTAAATTCCACTTCGTTGTCTGTATAATGGGAATCATAATCTTTACCTGAAATGGCTGCTGTAAAGATGAGATGAGGCAATATACATGAGATGAAGCAGTAGGAGTTCAGGGAATGTTCTCTTTGGTTAAGTACACAACCAAACTGGAGCACCAGCTACTGATGTTTAGTCATCAACTTGGTGCTTAGCCAGGGAATACTATTAACTACTTGGGCCATCAGTCACAAAGGCATCAGCTATACAATAATTTCCTAACAAGGATTTTGAATGGATGGCTGGCCCCTACTCCTAGTACCACCGTGAACCACGAGGTAGAAACCATGTGTTGAGGATGGCAGATGGATGTGACCGAAGAAGCCTCACCCCTAAAACTCAGGAGCTGCCATGCAGTCTCAGATGCCCAACTCTAGTCTTCAGTGACATGGGAAATAAATTAATTTCTGTCTTAGTTAGGTGACTATTCTTTTGAAATTTTGGCTGTTACAGTTAAACCTAATCCTAACCGACAGAGAAATTTTATTATCTGAATAACAGATAATATGTAATCCTATTATAGTGTCTATTCATAGAGTGTAATAAATTGCACCTATCATTATCATGATATGAATATAGATTTGTAAATTTACCCCAAATAGTAAAAATATGAGAATAAACATGTTCAACAAGATTATATTCATTTATATAAGTAATACAAAGCTAGAAAATAAGAGATTCTCTTCATTAGCAAAGGCAAAATATTTGATTCTTAAAAATGTTTTCAACTTGAACATCAGATTTCGTTTTTAAAAATTAAATCTTCATGGGAAAATAAATATAAGTACAAAAATGAGACAAATACCATATCTCTGCCTTAAAAGAATAAATGAAGACAACTAACGGAGTTAGCAATAATAACAAACATTTTCGGAAATCACAAGGTGTCTAGCACTGTTTGTTGTACTTAATGTGAGTGATTCATTTACATACCTTAACTCAAATAAGGTGTATTGAGTTAAGACATTATTATAATACATGTTTTATAGAAAGGAAACTGAAGCACAGAGAAATAAAGCAATAATCCCAAGGTCCCATGTACACTAGAACTATATTATAACACACACACACACTCAAAAATACAACTAAATCCCTACAAAACAGATACAAAATCCAGTTATTGTTAATTCAGTTTTTGAGATGGATATAAACACGAATATTTAAAAATAGAGCTTAATGCCTGGCTGGCATGGCTCAGTGGCTGAGCTTCGACCTATGAAACAGGAGTTCACATTTGATTCCCAGTAAAGACACATGTTCGGGTGGTGGGCTCCATCCCCAGTGTGGGGCGTGTAGGTGGCAGCTGATCAATGATTCTCTCTCATCATTGATGTTTCTATCTCTCTCTCTCTCTCTCTTCCTTCATCTCTGAAACCAATAAAAATATATTTTAAAAAACTAAAAGAAAACAGCTTAATAGAAAAAATGAATAAACCTGTTGGATAAATTATAAAGTAAAATGTAACAAAATAAGAAGTAAATTGATATTTTTATATCCCAATTAAAACAAAATTTTTATCCTTCACCAAAATGGCATACTGAGTTCATACTTTGAAGTGTTCCTTGAGTTTCAAATGCTTAGCAACAAGTGGACAAAGAAAAAAATGCCAAAGAAAATCCAGGTTCATAAGCAAGTAAAATGCTTTGTAAGAGCAACTCAGAGCAGTGAATAGGAAGGAAGACACCCACTCAATCTGCTCCAGGTATGGAATGAGAAGGTGGAGCCAAGGAGTTCAGTTTCTGAGCATAGTAGAAGGGCTGAAGAGTTCTCACATGGTATGGCCAGAGCAGGCTGGGGTGGGGCTCCCACGTTCCAAAACGAGGCTGAAGGAAAGGGTTGCTGCCCACCCTCTCAATTTGTGAATTTTAGCAAGTTAAAGACCTAGACACATAGGAGAACAGACAGCCCAGCAGCTGACCACAATATGCTATTCCCCAAGTTTCCAAGACATTCTAAGAACTCAAAATAGGAAAAGTGGCTAATTGATGCATGAAATAAAAACAATTTTTTTTAGAACTTGATAGACTTATTCTAAAATATGTCTGTTTGTGTGTGTGTGTGTGTGTGTGTGTGTGTGTGTGTGTATACACACAGAAAGAAGAGCAAAGAGCCAAGAATTGACATTAAACTTTTGAAGAACAGAGAGGGTAATCATATCAAATATCAAACTTATAATAGAGCTATAGTTTGGTGAAAGAGTCTTATACAAATAAACCAGAAGAAAGAGTCCCTAAGTACAACCATATATGTGGAAGCCAGATAGATGACAGAAATAGCATACTAGTGATAAAGGAAGAGTTCTGACAAATGTTAGAAATATGGTCAACATCACTTGCAATTGTGGAAATTAAAATTCACAGATTGATGAAAAATTATGACTATTTTTCAGAGCAATTGGATAATAAAAACTCAGCCATGTCACTTATAGGTATGTACAGATACATTTAAATTCTAGGTATATACATAGTATATGTGTGTATATATATAAACATGTATGAAAAAGATGCAAGAAAATTTTCATTGAGTTATGGTATATAAATTAAAAAGATTAGAAGTTGACATCATCTTCAATTAGATACAATGAAATAATTTAGAATAATATACAACTACTAAAATAAAACACTAGATATACATGTTTCAAAATGAATAACATTTAAATATATTTTAACATTAAACAAAGCAAAATTAAAACATGCTATATTAAACAATGCCACCTAAATTTTTGAAACATGCAAAATATAACTTATATGTTTTATGTTTACACACATATATAGGAATAGCATAAAAATGTGTGTAATTATAGTAAACACCACATTTGAAGTGATGGTTGCCTCTTTTTAATCCTCATCTGAGGATATGCTTTTATTAATTTTAGAGAGAAAGGAAGGGAGCAGGAGGGAAGAAAGGGAAAGAGAGAAAGAGGTTAATATGAGAGCAAAACATGTGTGGGTTGCCTCCCACACATGCCCAACTAGGAATTGAATCCATGACCTTTTGGTTTTGGGATAATGCTCCAACCAACTGAGCTGCACCAGCCGGGGCTACATCAATTGTATTTTATTTCTCCTCATATGTGGTGTTTCAAGGGTATGTTTTATATATTTTTAATACATTTCTGTGTGTTTGATAGATTTGATATATATTTTTTAAAAGCTTGTGTTCTAAAATATGTGAATAATTGAGAGAAATTATGAACAGCTAACAATAAAATTCCATTTGATAATTGGTTAAAGGAGTGAACTGAGCATTCAATGACAGGGAATGACAAATAAGAAATGAGCAAACAGATTAACTCATAGCTCTATAATTATGTAGTAAATATATAAATATATTTAGTAAATAAATAAAAATTATAAAATGTCAATTTTTGGATCTGTTAGATCTGAGAATGATATATATTTTAAATGTTTAAATGACATAAATTTTAAGTGTTTCTGGGTATATCTTCAATTGTTTTAATGTTTCTGGGCAAAATAACATGATGAGCTATGAAACTGTTGGATATGATTTGGCATAATATTCCTACTCTATAAAACATTCTCTAAGAAAATAGGCATATTAAAAAGTTATTTACTTAGAAATATTTATAGTAATGCTATTTATGTTTGCAAAAACAAAACTTGACAGAGAAAACCCAAATGTCTAAGAATAGGAGGTAGCTAAGCAAAACAAGTAATATTATGAAAGAAGATTACTGCAGAACTATAAAAATGTCAACTGTGTGGCTCATCCTGATTCATGAAAATATGAAATAAAATTAATTTTGTAAAGCAGAGCTATAGAAATGTCAACTGTGAAAACCATGCTGACACATAGAAATAGAAATTAACATTAATTTGAAAGAGCAAAACACACCATTTCTTGATTTCATGATTTCCACTATGGAAAAAAACACACCAATATTTGACAAAAATAAGAAGAGAATTTGGAGAGAAATAATAAATTGAGTTGGGGTTATTAGATTATTATTCTTTCCTTTAAAAGTGCCCAAGTTGACCTGTATTCATTAATAAAACAAGGCCACAGGGATTTTATCAGCAGTGTAATGATTTTATACATAAACAAACATGTCTGTGCCCAGGTGATATGATTAGAAAGCATCTTTCTTTTCTGACATTGTTCATCCTCTGGGCAAGTAACCACATGTACTGGGAAACACTCCTTTTTTCCTCATAGATATGTCCAGTCCGAATGAACCATGTTACAATTTTATAATGGTAATAGTTGTTGATTTGTTTCTTATTTTGAAAAGAATATAGCTGCTACAAAATTCATTTGTATAACATTGACTAGAATCTGTATATATAAAAGCCTAAGTGACTCTTATGACCGAATAACTGAAACGACCAGAATGAATGGTCGACCGGTGGCTATGACGTGCACTGATCACCAGGGGGCAGACGCTCAATGCAGGAGCTGCCCCCTGATGGTCAGTGCACTCCCACAGCCAACCTCCCATGGCCCCTCCCCCCACTTCGCGGGGCCCCTCGATAGACCAGGCTGAGGGACCCCACCTGTGCACGAATTCATGCACCAGTAGTTTATAACAATCATGTCACTGAGCTACAAACCTGTATTTCATGTAGAACTCCATAGGTCCTTCTATGCCATAGCCAATGTTAGGCTTCCACCTGGATCAAAAGGAAAAAATAACCTGAGTGAAAGGAACAAATATCCCACAAACAATCTAGCTTAGTACCCTTGCTAAAAATATTTTGTTATAAGTGACTGCATAAATGAAATTATAACGGAGGTAAAATTCTCAAAAAAGATAATATTAGAAAAATAAAATTAGCTCTCCAGGATAGAGAAGATGTAAATAATTTTTTTTCTAGAAGAACAAGATTATTTTTGAAGTCTCCGGTTTTATCTTAAAAATTCAGGCACATTTTGCCTCTATAATATATCCATGTTTATGTTAATATAAAAAGAATGTTTTAAGTCATCAGCTAAATAATTTAATTCTCTTCCCTGCCAAAGCTAGAGAAAAACTGATGTTCCAGAAAGATGCCCATAAATCTTTGTATACTTTTGGGACGCGGTTGCCCACTCCTGGATAAGGGGCACAAACTCCCATTTTGAAGTGGAGCTCAACCGTACACCCTGAGTGGGAGGATTTGAATGAGAGCATTGGCTATGAAAGGAGGGAGAAGAATTAACATTTACTTTGCTCATAAGCTTTTTACATTTAAACTTTATTTCAAAAAGAAAATAAAATCAGTATTTTTTTCCAAGGTATAGGACATTTATACTTACTATTAGAAAAAGAGTTTTACATAATTTTATAAATCATCTTCTAAAGATGAGACTTACATTTGATGAAAAATAACATATAGTATTAACCATTGCTTTATAATGTGTTTATTTGTTGATCTCCAAAAAAAAAAAAATGCCTCTGAATGTTTAAGCTATCAGATATCTGGTTATTTAAGATAGAATGTTCTCTCAAGGCTGGATTGTCAGAAATCTGTAAAACTCAGTTAATGACTTTGTAGAAATAAAGGAAATCCACAGAAATAATAATTATTTTTCCATTTATAAAATAAGAAAAAATTATGCTAATAACTCAATGTGGTGACAGATGATATTAAGACGGAGTGAAATACTTAGAAGGAAAGCAGCAAAGAGACATTGGGAAAAAGCCCATATTGTACAACTGTGATTTTCTATTTAATCACAGGGCTTAAAATGGAATATAACTATATTGAAAAAGAAACACCTCCATGAATTTTGACCAAAGCCTCTATGAAGAACATTAGTGCACAAATATTTTGAAAATACTATTGGAATATAATAAATACAGTAAAATAAAAGTAGCATGTATGACCTTATCTACATGCTGAGTAAACAGTGAAACAAATTAACACAAGTCAATGCATGGTACTTTGGCTTATTGGTAACTGTACGCAAGGTATCAATATTATTAAGACTTGCTGAAAAAGTAGGAGTCCCACCTTTTGACTCACGTTCCTAATTTATTTATTTTGGTGGTAGTTCATTCCAGGATGAAAGTAGAGCCTGTGTAAGAAAGATGAGAGAAGAAGATTAGCCTATGGATTGGAACTCTATAACAGAAACCAGAGCGAGTATCAAGATTAATGCGTTGAGATGGAAGCTCAGGTAAGATAATTGAAGATTCAAAAAAAAGCAATCAGATTTTGGTTTTGGAAGATGGACGTTATCAAGTTGTATGTGGAGAGCTCTATTTAATAGCTTCTGGGTCATTCTAAGTGCCATGTCCAAGAAGCTGGCACTAAACAGAGATAAGAACTAAAGGGAAAGAAAATAAGAGGTGGAAGAGAGGTGAAATTAATTTAGCTTGGGAGATGAGATAGTGATTAAAGATTATAACCCCAGACAAATAGGCTAGTTACTTGCAGACATTTCACCATAACAATGATTAGTGGAGGCAGTCAGGAAGAAGTCTGAAGATATAATAATGAAGATATACATAAGAAATATCAAATAGGTACCTTATGGTTGCATTGTAGATGCAGCAACTATTCTTATATCATCCTCTTATCTTCAAGTACTTAGTTATTGTCTGTTCTGGCAATTGTTTGAATGTGCCTCTCTCTTCAGAGCCACTCTGATCATGTATACAAGGATGGAATCTTAAAATCCTCAACACATAAATATTTAAAATTTATCCAAATCAAGCCTGTATTGATGAATGAATTTCCTCCACAGTATATTACTGATTAGCATTCACTGAGCTTCCCTTTGAACATGATGAAGTGGTTTGTATTCCAGAAACTTTTTTGGAGCACTTTTATATACAAAGTACTGTGCAAGACTCAACAAAACTCATAGACACAGATAACAGTATGATGGTTACCAGAGGGAAGGGGGGGTGGAAGGGGCAGTAAGGGTAAAGATGGTCAAATATATGGTGAAGGAAAATGATTTGACTTTGGGTGGTGGGCACACCAATGCAATATTCAGATCATGTATAATCAAAATGTAGACTTGAAATGTATATAATCTCATTAACCAATTTCACCCTAAAAAATCTATTTAAAAATTAGAAATGTAAACTTGGAAAGTCACTGAGTTCATCTTTGAAGTACCCATCCTGATGCAAACAAAGTTGCTAAAACAAATTAAAATGATAAGGCAGTCATTTCCATATTCCAGATACACAAATACAAACACACAGTGGAATGCAGAGGCTAACACGAGGAGTTTCTAGGTCCTGAAATGTCAGAGATGAATGGGATTGCCATTCCTTTCAACAGCATTTTATGCATGATGGAGAACTGGGGCCAGAATCAATATCTAAAACTGGGGTGTGGGTGCTCTCTCTTAGCCCCAAGGGAGCCAGAAAACTGCTCCTTTTGCAGTGCAGCCAGAAAGTGGAAGGTATAGGACCTGGGCCAGGCTCCTCCCTGTCTTGGTGACTATGTCTGCAGTACCCACAATATTGGAATGGAAGACCAGGGCTGCCAAGAAAAGACCAGAATACGGACAAGAAGGGGAGGGCCAGGTGAAGGCCAAAGAGGAGGCAGAGGAAAGAGGGAGAGAAAGAAACAGCTCTCTGCCCAAAGACTCCGAGGATCATTCACACGGAAAACAGCCAAACAATCAAAACTGGAAGAGAAATTTACCAGCCATAACGTACAAATAAGAGTACATCATCAAAATGACTTTAAATGAAAGATGTTTAAGATGCTCCCATAAATAAAGTAATAAAATCTATGAATAAAATTATGAAAGGGGGGAAAAAAGTGACTATCTCAATAGAGTTGAATGGGCACCTGATAATATGCAAACTTGTTCATGTAAAAACAAACAAAAATGCATAGTAACAAAACATAATAGAACTTTTTGAACCTAAAAAAACGTTTTTTAGCCGAAACCGGTTTGGCTCAGTGGATGGAGCGTCGGCCTGCGGACTGAAAGGTCCCAGGTTCGATTCCGGTCAAGGGCATGTACCTGGGTTGCGGGCATATCCCCAGTGGGAGATGTGTGGGAGGCAGCTGATCGATGTTTCTCTCTCATCGATGTTTCTAACTCTCTATCTCTCTCCCTTCCTCTCTGTAAAAAAATCAATAAAATATATTTTAAAAAAAACAAAAAACAAAAAAACAAAACAAAAAAACCCCAAAAAACTTTTTTTATAAGAGCCCACAGTACATATAGTAGCTTTAGAAGCATCCCCATTAGAGTGAGGAGTAAAATAGGGCTGCTCATAATCCCCTACTGGTCAATAAATGTTAGAGGTCCTAACTAATACACTAGAATTAAAAATACCTGAAAATAACATTATCTTTTATAATCTTGAGTAAAGGAGGGATTTCTTTAAAAGATACAAAGTTCAGAAATCATGTAGATAAAGGCTTATAGTATAATGACATGTACCACATTCTTCATAGTGGTTGCCTCTGAGAAAGGAGGCAGAGAGAGACACATAAAAGGATGATAAAGGAATTCAACTTTATATATAATGTTTTGTTTCTTAAAAATGGCAACCATAAAGCATTTACTAATGTTCCTTCTGATTGTTGGACACATGGGAATTAATTGCAATACCTCCTGCATTTTTCTGGGAAAAACTTTTTTTTAAAAGGACAAATATTAAAAGCAAAACCCCAGAGATAATTAAAAATATAAACATTACTTTAATTATATGATCCTCCTCTTTATAAAACCATAATATATATGTATTAATTATAACTTAGCAAGTCATTATAGTAAAAATAACAATAATATATATATAATATAAAAACAAAATGCTATGGATATGTAGAAGAAAAACTAAAGCAACAAAATTAATAAATGCGTTAGGGAAGATAATTAATTAGTGTTGATCCTCAGAGATATGTTGTATTTCAACATTTAAAAAAAAAAAAAGTGCTCCCATGGGCAAATTGATAAAATTTGCAGTCATTCTGAGAACAAGGAGTATCTTGTCCATTGCAATGAAAGGAGAGATGGAGCAGGTTGTGTTGTATGGGATGAAACATGGTGGCCTTGAAAGGTTTAGGGTGACATTTAGACTTGGAACTGTAGGCTAAGAACAGCCATAGAAGATTTTGTTTTGTTTTTTAAATCCTCACCTGAAGATATTTTTCCATTGATTTTTAGAGAGAGTGGGAGGGGGAGAAACAGAGAGAGAGAGAAACATTGATGTTAGAGACACATCGATTGGTTGCCTCTTGTGCGCACCTTGACCAGGCCCCAGGCCAAAGAGGAGCCTGCAACCGAGGTACCGGCCCTTGACCTGAACCAAACCCTGGACCCTTCAGTCCGCAGGCTGAAGCTCTATCCATTGAGCCAAACTGGCTGGGGCCACAGAAGTTTTTTGAGGGAGACAGTCTTGGGGATATAGTATCTTTCCATCCTATTCTACACCTATGCCACATGTGGATATTATAACATTTGAATATGTATCCCTGCTCACTTCTGGCTTAAGACACATTAGTCAAACTGGGCCAATTCATCTTCTCTCCTAAGAATGATAAACTGAAATCTGGCAAAGCCAATCAGTCCATTAGTTGCTTGAATTAGAAGGGATATGAAGTTGGGCCTGGAGTGGTGTGGGCCTGGAATTGGCCATGTGTATCTGCTGATGCAGAGAAAGACTGTGTCCCAACAGAGAGCAGAAAGGACTTGAGAGATAGGACCTGGAATGATAAGTCCCAGGGCCTTGTGAGGTCAGGCTGTGCTTCTAGAATTTGAGCTTGAATAGACCCAAGTCTACCAGATAAAGCTGCCTTTTTTCTAAGCAACTTCAGAGTAGTGTTGTCTCAGACCAAGGCCAAGGAATAGGATTTGTAGGAGATCAGGTTTAGTATCCTCAAAAGTTACAGTGGAGTCTAGTAATTGGATAACCAGATGGTGAAATAAATCTGGACAAGTCACGGGCCATTTATAAGGACTATTTAAGTAGAGCATTGGTGACAGATGTCCAGGTATAAATTATATATTATAGGAGTTAAAGCCCACGTATAAATTAAAGGAGTTTGGTAAATAAAGGAAGAAGAGGAATAAGGCTGCCTAAGAGAGAAGAAATGTCAAAGGAAGGCTTCTGTGCTATCACTCAGGATAAAACATTTGAAAATCTGTGTAGACTAAGGGGGAGTACTAGTACATAGAAGAGAATGGCTATATAAGGGAGAGTGATGATACTATATACTGCCCCATTTGTGCAAAACATAAATAGCTGCATTTGCTTCCTATGACTTTTTCCTGAAATCAGAAATGCTGAACGTATAGAACATTGAAGTTTTAGAGAAAAGGAACATCTAGCTAGTTACTGATTTTCTCCAAGAGAAAAGAAATAAAATTAATGTTATAATAAATAAACCATTTGTATCACATAGCTATTGTTGCATAAAAAAACAATAACTCTGCAACACTTGGGGATTTAACACCATAATAATTTATCATTTCTCATGAGTATATAGGTTGGCTGGATGGTACTGCTTATCTGGGCTCAGCAGATTTTGCTGGGCACATTCATTCATGCCTCTGTGGTCAGCTTGGAGATTGGTTGGGCAATATATGTGTGTGTTCTTTCACACATATAGGGACTCTGATGGGACATCTGGCCCCTTCTATTAGCCAAAGCAAGTCACAAGGGCATCCCTGGTTCAAGAAGTGGGGAAATCAGCTCCACTAACTGATGGGAACAGCACCAAGTTGCATTGTAAGGATATGGATAAAGAGAGGCCACTAATTGAGGCCATTCATTTAATTAATCCACCCCACTTACAAAGACATGGGTGTTTTTTTCCTTTTTAGTTAGAGTGATGGTATCAGAGCTGTCAATGAGAGTTTTTTCAAGGAGGTCAGAAGGAGCTCAGAAGTTTAGTGTTAAAATAGAAGGCTTAAACACTTATTAGGGCCAACTATCTTATTCTTATACTAGAGGCCTGGTGCATGAACTTGTGCACGGGTGGGGTCTGGCCAGCCAAACCCCACCAGGGCCGAGGGGGAGGGGCTGCAGGAGGTTGGCCAGCCACAGTGTGCATCATAGCGACCGGTCATTCCCGTCGTTTGGCTTTTATATATGTAGATTTTGTTATTGGCTCAACTAGACTAAGTTGATGAGCTTTGCTCCATTCAAGTGTGTGTGTGTGTGTGTGTTGTACACTTAGCAGTCTACAAATCTAAAGAAATATGCAACTTCTTTTCTTATGAAATTGTTGATTTACTTTTTCGTGCAAATGTCACTTTAGTAGGTTTAGATGAAATCACTTCTAAAATTAGAAATGAATTTTGTAAGAATTTGTATTTTTCTGTGCATATCCAATCCAGAAAAAGTGGACTCTTTTTGAATGATTTTAAGATAACATACTAAATAAAAAACTGGTCTTTTAATTTTTATTAAAGGTTTAATAAAATAGGGATAGTAAATCTAAAATGGAAAAAATTCAAACAGGTTTGAAGTTAGTACATAAAAGATAACAGTTAAGGTACTTTCAGATTTTTGAGATTGGGTCAAGAAAAAGTCATCTTCTGAGAGAGCCAAAAATAAATAAATAGGTAAACAAACAAACAAACAAGTTTATCATTCTGTAGAAGAAGCCCGCCCCAAAAGTGTGTTTGTAAGTATATTGCTGATGAGTTTTTTAAAGCCCTCAAATGCCATCAAAGTGACCAGGGAATAAATATCCCAAGGATTGTATTGCAAAAGGAAACGGGACCTTAGTGAGGAGTGTCATACCACATCCAGGTGACACAGCCTTTGGTTTCTCGGCTGGACACATCCTTCTATGAGGATGGCTTTTCAGACAGTTGTCACTTGTCCTCACTACACATTAAGAGGAGCCAGCTCTCTTGTCCTGATTTCATGATCACTTGGCAAACTTCTAACATAATTAGCCTTCCTTTGGAGACTATAAGTGGTGGGAATGTGCTGACCAGAAAACATTGATATTTTGGGCATTTATGTCTGTCAGTATAATTAGCATTCTTGTTTTTGGCTGGTTGCCTTAGCCTGATCACATCTGCTAGCATTAACAAAATCAAGTTTTTGGACCAATAATGCCGAGAACTAAACCTAGACCTGAAGTTGCTGATCTCTAAAGCAAGTGCTATTCTGTAAGACACATCCTGTGGAACCAGCTGGCTTCTCCCATGATGGGTCAACAGGTGAGGTGGGAATAAACATCACATTTCCTGGTATCTATGTGCTCTACATATTATGCTGCTGCTAATATTTCTAGAATGCATGCCTAGCTACACAGCTATTTAAGAAAATATAAGTTGCCTGCCTCTGAAGATTTTCTTTTTCTTCTTCTAGATCTCCCATCTTGGAGATGGTATGGTTGTATCACCAGTATCTATGAAAATGAAATTAAAGGGATTGCTCACTTTCCTTCTGCAGTTTTCATACTCTTCTCTAAATCCTATTAGTTTATTCAGTAGTGTTAAAATAGTGAGAAGTGAAGTTTGCCTATTGATGTGAGGATCCTTATTATGTTCAGTTTGTACAGACTAAGCATAATCAGAAATATAGTTAGCCATTGAATAACATGGGGCTTATAAGAGCCTCACAGTCGAAAATTCCTATATAACTTAAGTCAGCCTTTTGAATGCTCAGATTCCTAACTGCCAGTTGACCCTCAAAAAGTGAAGGTTTGTACTGTCAATTGAACTGCAAAAGTCAACTAAAAAATTTGCATATAAGTGAACCAACACAGTTCAAACCTGCTTTGTTCAAGGGACAACTGTATTGTGTAAAATTTGGATTTTTGAAAGTTCAAGGGAGTATACTGGAAAAACAGTGTTTTTATGCCTCTTTATGATAGCTTTGTTTCTATACATATTTAAGTCATTAATTCAAAATATCATATTGTACATATTATCTTGGTTTATGGATTTTTTGGTATATTTTTTAAAAATTAGTTTTAATTCTTCAATATTATTTACACAACTTCTTTCTGAACTGATATTTACATATAAGTAGAACTTTATAAGTAGTTACTCATATTTAAAGCCACTAAAGAAAGTTTAACATTGAATAATACACCATCCAATATAATGTGTAGCAGAACATATAATATGGTGCAGGTAAAATTATTAACAATGGCATTAATATGAAAATAAACTTGATAATAATACTTGGTGAAGATAGTGACCAATACTATAATTTTAGCTGCAATGGATAATCTGCTTATGATGCAAGCAGAGAATGATGTTAAGATAACTTCTTAATCACACTGAAGTGTGTAAAGGAACTTGCTCTGTTCTTAACTCTCACAAATGGTCCTAAGTATATTCTAGAAAACAATTGTGAATCTTAAAAACCCATCTGTGTTAACAGCTAATCCTGTTCTGCATCAAATAATAAATCAATGTAATTCAATTCTTAGAAAAAATTACATAGACATATAAAAATAACATATATAAATATAAAATAAAATAAAACACCCAACCAGAAAAAAAGTAAATACATTTAGCAAATTTAAAAATGGAGCGTTCCTCATATAAAGCCAATCACTATCTTAGCAAATGGGCAGGTTTCATTTCCACCCACAATAGACAGACACGGATACTGTATATTGCTAGATATGTTATAGAACTGCTTTGACTCTGTTCAATGTTTTGATGACCTTCAGAAAGGGGTTCTTCTGTGTTTACTATGCCATTGGGCTTCCTATCTCAAGGATAAACCATTTTTATCTATCTGGTTAAAGTCAACTTTGCTACTTAGAATATGTCTGATTCAATTGAATTATAAAAATAAAATGCCTAGTAACCATAGGTGTTGTAAACCCCATTAGTAACATTACAATAATCAATAAACGATGTGGCTATTTCATTTTAATCTGCAGTTGTTTAAATAAAAGGGACTTACTGCAAAAGCTTAAAAAATTCTGTAATAAGTGTACCAATGTGTACCTGCTTATATTTCCATATAATTTGAATAACAGTGTAGTTTAAAACAGATGTCAGCTTCTTTGAATATAATCATATTTTGTTAGTACTGTGCACCCATGCATTTACATTTAAGTAACCCTGGATGAGGTGCTCTGCCTGTGTCATCTGTTTTATTGGTGCATCCTTTGCTTTATTTTAACCTAACCCATAAAACTAGTGTTTCTGTTTTTCATAAAGGTAAGCCAAATATATTCATATATTATGTTATAAATAGAGGCCCAAAGCACGAAATTCGTGCAAGGGGCTCACCTCCCCCCACCCCCCCCCCACTGCCACGGCAGCTGGGGGGCCTCTGTCATCTGTGCCTTGGCTCCTGCTGCTGGGGCTTCCTCCGGAAGGTCGTCCGGTCTAATTAGCATATTATGCTTCTACTAGAGGCCCAGTGCACAAAAATTTGTGCACTTAGGAAGAGGGGGGGTCCCTCAGCCCGGCCTGTGCCCTCTCGCAGTCTGGGACCCCTCAGGAGATGACCACCTGCTGGCTTAAGCCTGCTCCCCGGGGGATTGGGCCTAAGATGGCAATCAGACATACCTCTGGCAGCCTGGCAGCCCTCGGGGGATGTCCACTTGCCAGCAGGGAGCAGGCCTAAACTGCAGTCGGACATCCTTAGTGCTGCTGAGGAGGCAGGAGAGGCTCCCACCACCACTGCTGTACTGGCAGCCATCAGCCTGGCTTGTGGCTGAGCAAAGCTCCTCCCATGTGAGAGCACCCTGACCACCAGAGGGCAGCTTCTGCATTGAGCGTCTGCCCCCTGGTGGTCAGTATGTGTCATAGTGATCAGTCATTCCCAGTCTTTCTGCTGTTAGGGTCAGTTTGCATATTACCCTTTTACTATATAGGATAGAGGCCTGGTGCATGGGTGGGGGCCGGCTGGTTTGCTCTGAAGGGTGTCCCGGATTAGGGTGGGGGTCCCGCTAGGGTGCCTGGCCAGCCTGAATGATGGGCTGATGGCTGTTTGCAGCTGGTCATACCCCCTTCAGGGTGTGGGTCCTCACTGGGGTGCTTGGCCAACCTGGATGATGGGCTGATGGCTGTTTGCAGCTGGTCACACCCCCTTCAGGGTGGAGGTCCCCACTGGGGTGCCTGGCCAGTCTGGATGAGGGGCTGAGAGTTGTTCTCAGGCTGGTGGGCGACTGAAGCTCCCAGCCTCTCCTTTTTTCTTTTTTCTTTTTTTTTTTATTCTGGGATTTATTTACCTTCTATAGCTGTCACTGGAGCTGAGAGCCGGCTCCAGCTCTGAGGCCATTGCCGGCTGAAAGCAGGTATCTGGGTTTGTTTGGGTTCTACAATTGAAACTCTGTTGCCATTACTGGCCGCTCTAAGCTCTGAGCTCTGAGCCCGCGCTGGCTGAAAGCAGGTACCTGGGTTTGTTTAGGTTCTATAATTGCAACATTGTTGCATCTGGAGCTCAGAGGGGGGCTGCGGCAGGCGGGGAACCTTGGCTTCCTTTGTCACTGGAGCAAGCAAGCCTCATGTTCACTTCAGCTGCCTGGCTGCTGGCCACCATCTTGGCTGGCAGTTAATTTGCATATCTTGCTGATTAGCCAATGGGAAGGGTAGCGAAGTTACGGTTAATTACCATGTTTCTCTATTATTAGATAGGATTATTATAGATGGTAATTCTGTTTCCTCAAAAAAGTGAACATAAGGTAAAATAAATTCATGCTATTTGGATTTCAATCCTGCTTTCTTTGATTTTTGTATAATAGTGATATTGATTTTTCTAAGGAGCAGGTTAAACTATAAGTGCCCTTAACTCTTTCTTTGCTGGGGACATTTTGATGTTTATATCACTAAGACTTATCTTTAAAGCAGCGGTTCTCAACCTGTGGGTCGCGACCCCTTGGGCGGTTGAACGACCCTTTCACAGGGGTTACCTAAGACCATCCTGCATATCAGATATTTACATTACGATTCATAACAGTAGCAACATTTCAGTTATAAAGTAGCAACGAAAATAATTTTATGGTTGGGTCACAACATGAGGAACTGTATTTAAAGGGCCAGAAGGTTGAGAACCACTGCTTTAAAGGCAAACAAACACTGCTTGGTAGGACAGGATTACTCTGCAATAATTGAAGTGTGTGTCCTTCATCAAAAACAACAATAATAAATGCACTGTTTGTGCTCATGTATGTATCAGGGAGGATGCTTTCTCATCCACTTACTAAGTCCCACTGTAATTTCATGTAGTTTTCAGGTAAGTAAGCATGCATAGGCAGTACCCTGAAGTGTGGCTGTGTTCACAGAATTACAACTCTCTGCTGTGGCATGCTCTGGCCTGGATTCTGTTTTCGCAAGACATCTTTATGTTTCAGCTCAGCCATGAGATTCTCAGTCTTCAGTCTTCTGTGGAAAGGAAAAGTGTGTTTCTATAGCTGAGGGAAGCCGACTTATGTAGACAAAAGTCCCTGCCCCTGGTCCCTGATTGTCCATTCTCATATAAATGATGACTTCAAATCCTCAAAATTTGATTGGTCCAAAAGGCTCTGTCCTGATTGGTCAGAATGGAATCATTCTGATTGGTGGGTGAAGAAGCTGATGGGGCTATAGACCTGTGCAGCTCCTACTTCCACGGGGAAAGTCCCAGTCCTATCGCTTGAAATAGGATCGCAGAAACTCCCTTGTAAGGGCCGGCTCAGAGGGCAGGAACACAGTGCAGGCAGGCAGTTCAGTGTAGGCCTCTCCCTGAAGCGCAGTTTGCATGACAGGTGCCCGCGTAGAAATGGCTGCCAGGCTGTTTTTGTGTTTTTGTTTGTTTTGTTCTCTCTCTCAAATTTGAGCCCATTTAACCACTGGGAACCCTTTTTAGTAGATACCTTCTTTCTCAGGGTCCACATTACCCATGGACCGGTTTCACCTGAAAAACAAAGTTTTAGCTCTGGGTTTAAGGTAGTCAACAACCAACTAAAAAGATCACTTTGGATATTACTGTTAATCCTGTGAAATTATTGAATTTCTTGCCAAAAGCAACAAACTAATATTTATTGTGAACCTACCAGCTATTATTTGTGCCTTGGAGTTTATACATAAGGCACCTCCATGAAAGAAAATTCCACTTAAAAATCACACCCTGGCTGGTGTATCTCAGTTGGTTGGGGGTCCCCCAGTGCACCTGCACTGAAAGGTTGCTGGTTTGATTCCCGGTCAGGGCATATGGCTGTGGGCTCCATCCCAGTATCTCTCTCTCGCTCCGTCCCCCACCTCCTTCCTTTCTAAAAATCAATTAAAAATCTTAAAATAAAAGGCACAAAATACAGTCTTCAAGTACCATCTACTTTGAATTATAAACCAAAATAAATTATTCAATAAGTCCCTCTCTATATCTACCACAATGGTCTGTAAAAGTCTAAAGTTAACCAGTAAGACTGTAAGTTACCTGAGGGCAGGAACTCAGTGCTCCTGGCTCCTGCTCAATCCCAGCAGCTAGCACGGGGTCAGTCAACTGTTGTTCCCTCACTAGAAAAGAGTCTCTTTTATTTTGAAATGATACCCGTGTAGGCGAATGTAGCAAAGTCAAGACTGGGAAAGGGCCTTTGAGAGGAGGTTGCAAAATCAGGAGGAGCAGCAGGACAGCGAGGAATCCAGAGGAGAGAGGCGAACATTGGAAGGTGAACCCTAAGAGCTGGGATGAAGAAGGGGTGAGGGCCCTGGGACAGTGTTGCAGGAGGGAAGGGGCGGGGGGGTCAGCCAGGAAATAGCCAAGATCTGGGGGACTCCTTCTCAGGCAACAAATCAGGAGAAAAAGGCACCTGAAAATACAGCCGCAATCACCTTCCTTCCACGTGCAACCCCAGTCCTCTGAGCCCCAGGACCCCTGCGGAGCGGAACCCTGAGCGGCAGGTGCGGCGGGAGCATGCGCGCGGGCGGGCCGGGGGAGGCTCGCGCTCCCACCCTCGCGCGCACCTCGCTCCCCCCGCGGCACCACCGGGCAACGGCGCCACAGCAGGACCGGCCAGCCTGGGCGCTGCGGCTCGCACCCCTGTCGCCGAGTGGGCACCACCGCGGCCCGGCTTCGCTGGGGTAAGGAGGGCGCCCCCCCCGAGTGGTCCGGTCGGAGGTCGCGCGGGCGCCCGCGGCCGCCTCGCCCGCACCGGCCCGGCCCCGCGCCGCGCCGAGGGGCGTGTGCGTCGCCCGCGATGGGGCCGGGCCGGGGGTGGGTGGCGGTTAGGAGTCGTCCCCGCCCGTCCCCGCTCTTTCTCTTTCTCTTTCGCCGCCGGGCACGCGCCGGGCTGCCCTCGAGGCGCTGCCCCACTTGTCGCCTACTTTGGACGGGCGCTGCCCGCTGTCCCGCTCGCCGGCCGGGTGCCTGGCGCCGCCACTGGGGCGGAGGGACCGGCTCCGCGGGCCGAGGGCCGGGGGCGGGGGCGGGACTCTCCGGGGTTCCCAGTTGGCCCTCCGGCCGCGGGGCACCCGGGTGGGTGTTCGGCTTTTGTTCTTTCTGGGGACGGACGTCCTGCTCGTCTTCCCGCTTCTCCCACCTCCTCCCCCTCCCCCCCCATCCCAGGCCAACTGTCGTTTGGGCTCCCGCGGTGATCCGGCGAGCGCTTCATCCCTGTTTTCCTGCCCCCCGAGTTCTGCCCCGCCCCGGGGTAGGAGCCTCGCTAGTGAGCGCAGGGCGGACGCGTGGCCGGTATCGGGCGGTGGGAACTAGCGCTCCCCTCGCCCCCAAACTGCGAGGGGGACGCGCCCTCCGAGGAAGGTTCCTTCGCCTCCCTGCAGGGACGGGCCGAGGTCCAGGTGGGCCGAGGTCGGGGCGAACCAGCTGGGCACCGCCTGCGGCCAGCGCCGCAGTTACCTGCGTGACGGGTGTAAACGGTCCCCCAAATTCCGGAACTTTGGGTTTTGATGGAAGTCCACAGAGTGCGCTTTATGTTACAGATGCCTTTCTCCACGTGGAGGGACAGTCTTCGTCTGTCCGTGGCCCGAAGCGAAAGCTAAATTGAAAGGACGGGTCTCACGGTGGGGAACAGGCCTGTGGTAGGCAGAGGTCAGCCCGGTTGCCCGGACCTGCGCCTCCCGGCTAGTTCCACGTGGACCCGGACGGCTCACTCTCACTGCAGAGTTACTGGGTCAGTGACGCCTTCTGGGTCCCGCTGGTGGGGCGGCCCTGGAAGATGCTCATGTCAGGTTCCAGAGTCAGTCCTGGGCTGAGATAAGTGCAGCGAGGTCTCCTGGTGTTTGCTAGCCCACTTAACTCAGTGGCAAACCGGGGGTGGTGGGTGGAGTTTGTGATAGCCCCTCAATAATACAAAGAGGTCGAGTGCATTTAGCTCTTCACAAGGTTCTTCCTCCAGGTTGCATAGGATCTGGAGGCGTGGTTGAAAGAGTAGAGGTTTTTGGAGCATATAAATTGATTGGACTCTGCTATATGCACTGGGTGTGTAATTGTTGATTTGGGAGTAAGATAAGCTTAACACTGCTATTCTGTTCTCAGGTCGTGAGGCACAGTGATGAGTTTGTATTGCAGGTAGTCCTTGACTGGGGAATTGTTTACTTAGCACTTTGCTGGACTATGTTGGGGTCAAAAGAAATAGTATTAAGCTTGGTCTACCTCTACAGTTAGCTCACAATTTGTTTTCTAAGAAAGCACATTGGTGGGAAGCTGATCTGGTGAAGACAGAATTAAGGAAAGTTAGGAGCTGCCTAAGAATCTTAGATGAGCTCTACATCCATGTATTTCATCACAGTAACTGTGTGATTTGTAGCTTAAATTACACTTCTAATTCATCTTTATTTTTCTTAGTTTCCATTGTCTGTACAGTAAACCGTTTACTCCATATGTTCAAACATTCATACGACAAGCCACTGAAAGTGTTGGGGAGATAAAAACATGTCAACCAAACCACTTGTGAACAAAATATGACAAGGAACTAAATAGGATTTGAGCCTAAAACAATCTACACTAATAAAAGAGAAAAATGGTAATTGGTGTACGGCGATACCGTTTTCATTGGCTAATCAGGGCTATATGCAAATTAACTGCCAACTAAGATTGGCAGTTAACTGCCAACTAAGATTGGCAGTTAACTGCCAACTAAGATTGGCAGTTAACTGCCAACAAGATGGCGGCTAATTTGCATATGTAGGCACAATGCAGGGAGGCGAAAGGGAAAGCAGGAAGAAGCCCCCTGCCACTGACAGTGATCGGAAACCCAGGGGGGAGCTAAGAGCTGGGGGGCAGGGCAAAGGCGGCCCTGGGGCTGCCTTTGCCCTGCCCCCCAGCCATGATCGGAGAATCAGGCGCCTTTGCCGCCCTGGCCAGTGATAGCAGGAAGTAGGGGTGGAGCCAGCGATGGGAGCTGGGCAAGGTCGAAGCTGGCAGTCCCAGGAGCTAGGGGTCCCTTGCCTGGGCCTAAAGTGAAGCCCACGATCGCGGCGCCCCCCCGCTGCCACTGCAGGTCCCCGCTGCCCGTGCCGGACACCTAGGCCAGAGGCGTTAGGCCTGGGCAGGGGTGGAGCCTGCAACCGCGGGGAGCTGGGGGTCCCCTGCCCAGGCCTGACACCTCTGCCGGAAGCCTCAGGCCTGGTCAAGGGGCTGATCCGGTGATTGGTGATCGGAGGGTGATGAGGGTCAACTCCTCTGGCTGAGGCATCAGGCCTGGGTGGGGGGCGGAGCCGGGGATTGGGGGGATATGAGGGTCCCCTTGCCCAGGCCTGAAGCCTGGGTCAGAGGCGTCAGGCTTGGGCGGGGGTTGGAGCAAGTGATCAGAGGGAGATGGGGGTCCCCTGCCCAGGCATGATTCCTGGGCCAGAGGCCTCAGGCCTGGGCGGGGGCCAGAGCCTGTGATCGGGGGGATATGGGGGTCCCCTGTCCAAGCCTGACACCTCTGGCGGAGGCGTCAGGCCTGGGCAAGGGGCTGATCAGGCGATCGGAGGGTGATGGGGGTCAACGCCTGAGGGCTCCCAGTATGTGAGAGGGGGCAGGCTGGGCTGAGGGACACTCCCCCACACACACACACCCAGTGCACGAATTTCGTGCACCGGGCCCCTAGTCTATAATAATAAAAGCATAGTATGCTAATTAGACAGGACATCCTTCAGGACGACCTTTTGCACTAAGCCGGGGCTGCAAGGGAAGCCCTGGTCCCAGGTGCAGAGGGAAGCTGGTGCCAGCAGCTGGGGGAAGGAAGGCCTACTCTTGCACAATATTTGTGCATTGCACCTCTAGTTTAAAATTAAATGCCAGTGATGTGAAATGACAGTGGCCAGAAGGTTTGGCAACCAGAGGGTCTTTGGGGTCTGGAGTGATCAGAACAAGATGCAGAGAGAATGTTGGGCCTTGGGCTGGGTCATGAGAAATGCATGTGGTATAGATTGACAGAGAGAAGGAAGAGGAGTGTGGGGGCCTTGGAGGTAGAAAAGTGTTTCATGCATCAAAAGAGGTGATTATGATTTGAAAGATTATTTTGTAGTGTCCAGATTGGACATTGTTGATATACATGCTCTTCCCACCAGTACCTAACCCTCCCAAACTAGAAAAACTTGAAAGCATTCTTCATGATCCAGTGTAATTCCTCCTCTATGAAGCCTTCTTTGGTTCTTAGACCAGAGTTCCTTCCTTTGGCTTTCACTTTTTCTGGTTCACTTACAAATGTATATATAAATACAGGTTTTAAAAATGACCTAGACCTTAGAATTTTCCATTTTCTGCTTGTTTATTTATATTGAGGTTAAATTGACATATAACATGATAGTAGTTTCAGGCGTACAACATAATAATTTGATATATGTATATCATAGTGTTTGGTTTCTACGTGGAAGATTAAACTCATGCTTATAGCTAAATGTGGTGTCTGCCAACTAAACTGAAGATACAGCATTTTATTTTATTTATTATTGTTTTACAGATTTATTGATATAATTTACATACCACACAATTCACTCATTTAAAGTGTATAATTGCCCTAATTAGTTTGGCTCAGCATCAGCCTGGGGACCGAAGGGTCCTGGGTTCAATTTTGGTCAAGAGCAAGTACCTCCGTTGCAGGCTCCTTCTTGGCCAGAACTGGGCTCTGGTCCGGGCTCATGAAGGAGACAACCAATCAATGTGTTGCTCTCACATCAATGTTTCTCTCTGTCTTTCCCTCTCCTCCACTCTCTCTAAAAATCAATGGAAAAACATCCTTGGGGGAGGATTAAAAAAATTAAGTGTATAATTCACAGAGTTGTACAACCATCATCATAACAAATTTTATATTATGGAAGTCACTGGATCTTCATCCTAAGGGTTTTGAGGGTAGAGATTTTAGGGGAGTTCCCAGGGAAAGATCTTAATAGAATATTCAGCAGCTTTCCAGGTGCGACCATTCAGCGTTGTGGTCTCTTCTGATTGGTCAGCACCAGAGCAGGGGATTATTATTCAATGCAGCTGGTCCTGAGGGCATCCATGGGGTCGCTGGCCTGGTTTTGTTGCTTTTCTGGGCCTGGAGCTTCTGTTAATGAATGCAGAGTTGGACCATCTTGAACCATCATCAACAGGAAGTGCAACACAAGAAATAAGCCAGTTAGAGAAGGATAAGTATCACATGATCTCACTCATTTGTGGAATATAATGAACAATGTAAACTGATGAACAAAAATAGATCCTGAGACATAGAAACATGGAACAGACCTTCAAACCTCAGAGGGAAGGTAGGGAAGGGTGGGGGTGGGGAGCGGGGGGGAGGAGGGGGGGAAGAGATCAACCAAAGGACTTGTAAGCATGCATATAAGCATAACCAGTGGACACAGACAGTAGGGGGGTGAGGACATGTGCTGGGGGTGGGAGCAAAGGGGGAAAAGGAGACATATGTAATACTTTCAACAATAAAGAATTTAGATTTAAAAAATAGGAGACAGAGGGAAGCTAGATAGACAGGGACTTGGATCATGGCATGGGGGAATAAACTGGGGAACCCAGCTATGTGGAGTTACTAAGGCATCCCAATTGGGCGGGGAAGGAAGTACACATGGGAGAGGCATGAACTTTTAAAGACATAAATTAATAGCACTTTGAAAGCTAAAACAAGTTGTAAAGTAATTGAAATTTTACCACATTGATAAGAAAAGTAAAATTACTTAATTTTGAGTTTTACCGTATGGCTTTACACTCTTTACCTACCTCTTAAATTTCTACTAATACGATAAAAAAATCTTGTCACGTGTTTCTAATGCAGAGATGCCAAAATGAAAGCTGATTTGCCCAAATTTATCCACCTGAGTAATGACAGAGTTGGAACTATGACCTAATCTTCCTGAACCCCAAGCCAGGCACTTTCTATTACAGTATGTTTACCTTTGTTTTGCAGTAAAGTTGTGTTCAATAGCTTGGTGAACTTTTTCTAGAGTAATAATTATTAGTGTGATTGCACAGTTGGGAATTATAAAGCTAGTAATACAAATATATGCTAGGTAAAAAATACATTTATTCATCCCATATGCATTTATTTAGTGTCTGTTTTGGTCAAGCATGTGCTAGGGTGTGGGAGATGAGGAGGCAAGCAGACACTGGGGTGCTAGTCCTGCCCCCAGGAAATTCACAACTAGGAATGGAGATTAAAATTTGAGGCTTCTCTGTATCACATTAGGAATGATGCACTTTATTGTTGTATTTATTCATTCAGCAGCATTTTTGAGTACCTGTTGTGTGTCAGGCACTGACACTGGGTACTCTATCCTTTTGTCCAGGAAATAAAGTTGGGAGGGAATGGGACTAGTGCGTGGGCCTTAGACTCTACAAGAGATGTGTGGAAAATACCAGTGCATAAGCTGATGAGAGGGTGACCATGCTTTCTATGTTATTGAGAGTGAGACTATCTCCGTCAAGTCCGTAATTGACAAGCTTTATGGTGCTGCTTCTCAGATTGCACATGAGAAGCTGGGTGTGGAAGGTGGTAAAATGAAGGGTAGAGTTTCCTTTATGCCAGTTCTGCTTTGTCAGCTCAGTCATATAGCACTCACCTCAGAGACCACGTGTCACAAAGAAACAGCCAACATTTTAATGAACTCTGAATAATATCTTCAGGATTGTGTTATATCTGCATTGTTTATGTGGCCACTGTTAGCATATGGCAGAAAGGAAGAAAGATAAGTTTACTTTGTGAAAATTGAAAAATCTGTCCTCATCTATGAATGTTCTGTTATATCGCAAGTGAAGACAATAAATTCTCTAGAATACGAGGGCCCTTCTGTGTGAGCATTAAAAAAGTTTTCTAGCTTTTCCTCAGGCTGAATAACTAAAAATGTCAGTCAGGACTGAAAAAAAATAGTTTATAGTTTATAACTTACTTGAAGAGATTATTTGATTCCCTCACATTTTAAAAATTATTCTGATTTTCATCTAATTCACTTCCCAATTTTTATAATGAAGGTTCCTCTAATTAAATAAAAGCACAGGTCCCTTTTATGTCCCTCCTCAAGGTCACACTTCCTACAAGCAACGATGAAGTTTCTTCTGGGACTAAAAATGAGCCACTTTTTAACGAGGGGACAAAAAAATTTATTTTTTCCCAAAGTTTGAACTTATTTCCTCCCCCTTATAGGCATAAAATAAAAGCTTAAATGAATAGCCTGGTATGTACCTGTCACCCCTATTTCTTTTTCACTTGTATGTTGAACCTAATATAGGAAGAACCAAAGTAGAAGAATGTTCATGAATGTGATAGATCAGGAGTTTCAACTTTGTCATCCCTTTGATAACATATTTGGAATATCCCCATTAGTAACTTGAAATGAAATTAATAGGTAAGTAACTTAGCTATCCATACTTTTAAAAATGTCAGTATAATACCCATCCTATCTAATAAAAGACAAAAAGGGTTATTAACCATACCTCCGCTATGCTTCCCATTGGCTAATCAGGGTGATATGCAAATTAACTACCAACAAAGATGGCGGCCAGCAGCCACGCAGCTGAAGCGAACAGGAGGTTTGCTTGCTCCAGTGATGGAGGAAGCCAAGGTTCCCCGCCTACTGTGGCCCGGCTCTGAGCTCCGGAAGCAACAATGTTTCAATTATAGAAGCTAAACAAACCCCAGATACCTGCTTTCAGCTGGCCGCGGCCTCAGAGCTGGGAGCGCCAGTGACGGCAACAATGTTTCAATTATAGAAGGTAAATAAATCTCAGAATAAAAAAAAAGAAAAGAAAAAAAGGAGAGGCTGGGAGCTTCAGTCGCTGGCCAGCCTGAAAACGGCCCTCAGCCCCTCACCCAGACTGGCCAGGCACCCCAGTGGGGACCCCCACCCTGAAGGGGGTGCAGGCAGCCTGAAAACAGCCATCAGCCCGTCATCCAGGCTGGCCAGGCACCCCAGTGGGAACCCACACCCTGAAGGAGGTGTGACCAGCTGAAAACAGCCATCAGCCCCTCACACAGGCTGGCCAGGCACCCCAGCAGGACCCCCACCTTGATCCGGGATACCCTTCAGGGCAAACCAGCTGGCCCCCACCCGTGCACCAGGCCTCTATCCTATATAGTAAAAGGGTAATATGCAAATTGACCGTAACAGCAGAAAGACTGGGAGTGACTGGTCACTATGACACACACTGACCACCAGGGGGCAGACGCTCAATGCAGGAGCTGCCTCCTGGTGTTCAGTGCGCTCCCACCTGGGGGAGCTCTGCTCATCCACAAGCCAGGCTGATGGCTGCCAGTACGGAGGTGGTGGTGGGAGCCTCTCTTGCCTCCTCAGCAGCACTAAGGATGTCTGCCTGCAGCTTAGGCCTGCTCCCTGCTGGCAAGTGGACATCCCCCGAGGGCTGCCGGGCTGCCAGAGGTATGTCTGATTGCCATCTTAGGCCCAATCCCCCGGGGAGCAGGTGGTCATCCCCTGAGAGGTCTCAGACTGCGAGAGGGCACAGGCCAGGCTGAGGGACTCCCCCTCTCCCTCCAGTGCACAAATTTTTGTGCACCGTCCCTCTATAAAGTAGAGATATAAATGGAAGGTAATTTATAATAAAATTATATATGTATTTCAAGGTGTTTGCACATGATTAGCCTAGAACAGGGGTGGGCAAACTTTTTGACTCGAAGGCCACAATGGGTTCTTAAACTGGACTGGAGGGCCGGAACAAAAGCATGGATGGAGTGTTTGTGTGAACTAATATAAATTCAAAGTAAATATCATTACATAAAAGGGTACAGTCTTCTTTTTTTTTTTTAGTTTTATTCATTTCAAATGGGCCGGATCCGGCCCATGGGCCGTAGTTTGCCCACGGCTGGCCTAGAAAATAAAATGAAGTAGTCAGATGCCTGTATCCATATGTATATTCACCTATATGTGAAAGTGACCAGTTAAATGCTGATATAGGTGGATTGTATCACAGAAGGGAAGTCTGAGCAGCATTGTGCTTAATGGTATCATTTTCTGTAACACGGACAATATTTGCTAAAGGTTCACATGAAACAAAATTAACATCATTCCTCAATTACACACAGTTGCATCCTGGGAAAGACACTAAATATTTTTGGTTATATATAAAATGGAGTTATGCTCAAGATTTAGAGGAGTATAAATAGGTTTTCCATATACTAGTATTTGAATGTCAAGTGAGACTCCTACCTTTGCAGTATCCTATTTCGTTTTTTAAATTTTAAAATAAAAATTAAGAAAAAAAATTAGTTTTAGTACATAGGGTTCACAGAAATATGGTTCAGCTAGAATATACTTGTCTTTATATGCAAATTATTTTTCCTCCTCATTTGTACTTTATACTAGTATGCATCTTATAGGCTGTTTTCTTGCCCCGTTTAGTTGTTACTCTGGGGTAGGTTTTGAGGTTTGCAGTAAGAATGGGGATGGGATTGGATTCCAGTACATTCTTAAGGCTTGAATATGATGTAAGAAGCAATAAGAATGAAAATTTCCACAAAGTATTATTTTAATGATGTTTGACAACTAGTCAGAATTCAGAGAATGAAATTTAATATGTAAGATGAATATATAGTGATGTCTATAAATGTACTTATAAGGACTAAAAAGTAATATGGGCCATGTACTGATACATCTACACACCTACACACTCACACTTGTATATGACAGTTTTTGGTTCATTATTGATTTGGTGACCGTTACTGTCTATGAGAGATATAAAGGTATATTCCTCTTTCAGTTCAGTTGCCGTTGTATAATGAGAATCAAATATAATTTAAGATTGTGTTAAAAGAGTAGGGCTTGTGGTGTTATGAGCTGTTTTTCTAATGATACAAATGAGGTGAGAGTAAGCTAACCCATCAGTAACTTTAAAGTGTCTCTGAGTTCAGTTGTGCAAAGGGGGTGCATTATAATAAGTCTTAGCTTTAATGTTCAAGTGTGAGGATGAGGAATACATGGGAATGTAAGAGGGTGGCATAGTGGGTTTAGCCTCTGTTACTGTCTGCATTGAGCAGGAAGTTCAAAGCCCAGTGCCTCTCTGAACCTGTCTGTAGATTACAGTTTTCAGGAGGTGTGTATTGATTTTGGGGGTGAGCATTAAGCCATTTTCTTGATTATAGCTTCTGTGTGCTGAGCTTTTGGTAAGCTTTCCGAGTAATTTACAAGAATCAGATCCACAGTAATTCCTTTTATAGTAATTTCTTTTTTATATCCTCTCTGGCCTTTCTTTCACTTTTTTTGTCTCCTATTTTGTTTCACTCTATATCTATAGGCTAATTGTGGAAATACCTGCATGGAATGCATTTGATGGTTTATCAACTAATATGAGTTTATACCTAAATCAAAAGTAAAGGAAGTAGGGAAAATTGGCATATCAAATTGTTTAAGGCTCATTTTTTGTGCTCTGGAAGGCTTATTGATAGTCTATTTTTTTTTAAATGCATTTTATTGATTTTTTACAGAGAGGAAGGGAGAGAGATAGAGAGTTAGAAACATCGATGAGAGAGAAACATGGATCAGCTGCCTCCTGCACATCTCCTACTGGGATGTGCCCGCAACCAAGGTACATGCCCTTGACCGGAATCGAACCTGGGACCTTTCAGTCCGCAGGCCGATGCTCTATCCACTGAGCCAAACCGGTTTCGGCGATAGTCTAATTTTTGGTAGACTTAACATAAAATAACTTTTCAAGATTGTGATGCAGAACATTCTAACTTAGGATAACCTTCCTTCACATTTTTTTTGTCATACTATACTGTATAAGGTGTATTGTTAAAGTTTGCTATTTCTGTAGTACTTTATACATTTACTAGAGGCCCGATGCACAAAAATTTGTGCACTCGGCGGGGAGGGGTCCCTCAGCCCGGCCTGTGCCCTCTCGCAGTCTGGGACCCCTCGAGGGATGACCACCTGCTGGCTTAGGCCTGCTCCCCGGGGGATTGGGCCTAAGATGGCAATCAGACATCCCTCTGGCAGCCCGGCAGCCCTCGGGGGTGTCCACTTGCCAGCAGGGAGCAGGCCTAAGCTGCAGTCAGACATCCTTAGCGCTGCTGAGGAGGCAGGAGAGGCTCCCACTACCACCTCCGTACTGGCAGCCATCAGCCTGGCTTGTGGCTGAGCAGAGCTCCCCCAGGTGGGAGCGCACTGAACACCAGAGGGAAGCTCCTGCATTGAGCGTCTGCCCCCTGGTGGTCAGTGTGTGTCATAGTGACCAGTCATTCCCAGTCCTTCTGCTGTTAGGGTCAGTTTGCATATTACCCTTTTACTATATAGGCTAGAGGCCTTGTGCACGGGTGGGGGCCGGCTGGTTTTCCCTGAAGGGTGTCCTGGATCAGAGTGGGGTTCCCGCTTGGGTACCTGGCCAGCCTGGTTGAGGGGCTGATGGCTGTTTTCAGCGGGTCACACCCCCTTCAGGGTGTGGGTTCCCACTGGGGTTCCTGGCCAGCCTGGATGACAGGCTGATGGCTGTTTGCAGCTGGTCATACCCCCTTCAGGATGGGGGTCCCCACTGGGGTGCCTGGCCAGTCTGGATGATGGGCTGATGGCTGTTCAGGCTGCCTGCACCCCCTTCAGGGTGGGGGTCCCCACTGGGGTGCCTCGCCAGTCTGGGTGAGGGGCCGAGGGCCATTTTCAGGCTGGCCAGCGACTGAAGCTCCCAGCCTATCCTTTTTTTTTTCCTTTTTTTTTCAGGAATTTATTTACCTTCTATAATTGAAACATTGTTGCCATCACTGGTGCTCCCAGCTCTGTGGCCACAGCTGGCTGAAAGCAGGTATCTGGGGTTTGTTTAGATTCTATAATTGAAACATTGTTGCTTTCGAAGCTCAGAGCCGGGCCGCGGCAGGCGGGGAACCTTGGCTTCCTCTGTCCCTGGAGGAAGCAAGCCTCATGTTCGCTTCAGCTGCGTGGCTGCTGGCCGCCATCTTTGTTGGCAGTTAATTTGCATATCACCCTGATTAGCCAATGGGAAGCGTAGCAGAGGTATGGTTAATTACGCTTTTTGTCTTTTATTAGATAGGATAACACATTCCTGTGGATTTCAATTATTACTTTTTATTTATTTTTTAATCCTCACCAAAGGATATTTTTTCCATTGATTTTTAGAGAGAGTGGAAGGTAGGGAGGGAGGGAGGGAGGGAGAGAGAGAGAGAGAGAGAGAGAGAGAGAGAGAGACATCAATGTGAGAGAGACACACATCAATTGGTTGCTTCTCACAAGGGGCCTTAGTGGGGATCAGACTTGCAACTCAGGTACTTGATGGGGAATTGAACCTGAGACCCTTCAGACTGATGTTCTAACCTCTGTACCAAACTGGCCAGTTACTACATTTTTAAAACACGTGCTTTTAAAAATCATTGCTACATAGTGATTTCTCAAGGTCAGAGGTATACTAGTAGTGGCCATTAACGCTTGGCCAGAGTGTCTAAGAAAACCTTGTTTTTATTTTAAAAAATCTTTAATCGAATGAAAACATTTTGCAGGTCATCAGCTACTCAGAATTTCTGTAATAGAAGAAATAGTTTTATGAGGGAACTAAAATGATTACTATTCTGAATATTTCAGTTTATCATAGAAAGAAAATTCATATGAAAAGTCTTAAGATTAGCTGAATAAAATTTATTCTGTGAATTCCCTGTTAGCTCTCTTATCTAAAAGAGTTTGAATTTGTTATTTTCTAAGATATATAGTGAAACTTAACATTTTGTTAGCTTTTAAGATGGCAACTGCTGAACTTTCTTTGCTAAATTATATCCAGGCACTTGAAATGAAAATGATTTGGAAATAAATGGTTATGACTAACAATTGCTATGCAGTAAAAAAAAACCCTTAAGAACAAAGCTACTTAAACAGTTAGGTGGCACTGTTTCCTTTTTCTTTTCAAAGGTTTGACTAAGTGGAATTAAAATATAAAGAGGTTTCATGTGGCCTTATTTAGGTCTAGCCAGATTAAAAGCAAATAGGAAAAGTAAATTAAATACCAGTTTGCGGTGAAGATCCAGCACCCATCTGTAACTGATGTATCTTCCATCCCATGAGCAAAAAGTGAATGGCTGCTGAACAGACATTGGGGTGCTCCCTAGAGTTGCTAAAGACAAACTTCAAGGGCCAGGGACATCCGTGTCTTCTGGGGTCCTGGGAGGGTAACTTGGGTAGGTGAAGTGGCTTGGGTTTGGGATGGGCAGGAGTCCTGGGCTTGTGGTGCCCAGTGACACATGCAGAGTCTGTAGATTGGTGCCTTCGGGAGTTTAAGTCTTTTGTTGACAGGCCTAATTTGCGTGTGTATTTGTTTTTTTTCTCCCCAGTTGAAGTCAGAAATTGAATTATTTAAAGTGTGTGTGTAATTTCCTGGGTTTTAAATAGTGTGAGGCACAAACAAAATATCTGCAGTACTGAAATGGGTCCAGATTGGCAGTCTGAGACTCCTGGCACATGCTCCAAGAGCAGGGAGGTCCGGAAGCGGGGAGAGAAAGGGCTGTTTCAGTGCGTTCCGAGAACCTGGCTTTTCTTTGCCTATGTGATGTTTAAGGAATTGGTGATGGGGCTCAGCTCCATGAAGAGTCTCTAAGCCTGACATGATTCCCAGGTAGTCCTGAACCCGAGATAGGGAGTTATATTTCACTCAACACCTGCTTGCAGGATATCAAACAGTAGTTGTCCAACTGCAGAGAAGGAAAGATATGACTTCCCACTCAGCACTGTAGTGTCTTAACCAGTCTCAGTCCATTCCATTGCAGTGGCATCTCTCCCTTTTGTGTGCTATGGGCTTAAAGCACTTAGAATCTGAAGCGGAGGTTCCCAGATTTGGGGGCTGTTTTACCATATACCAATAAAACTCTGTGTGAGCTTCTGGGGAGTTTCAAGCCTTTTATTTTCCATGAACAGATAAGAAAGAAACCAGCTCTCATATCTAACCTTCTCTTAAGAAGATCACCTTAACCACACAAATGTAGGAGGGAAATCACTTCAGAACAATGGATTTCTTTGTTCCAAGAAAAGATAGGTGGCAATCTTTAGGAAGCAGACACAGAAGAAGAAAGGGAACTATGATGAAACTTCTCAGATGTGAAAAGTTTTAGTATAATTTAAAAAATGATTTTTATGATATCACACTGTAACATCAGTGGTTTACGTAAATTGTTTTCTTTATATAGATCTTTCAATTTGGGGCTTTGTGGGGTGATACTTGAAATAAAGATGGATGTCCCGTTGTTCTAGTACTTTGATTTTTTTTATAACAACTAAAAAAAACCAGTTACATGTAAATATTGAGAAAAAGGGGCCAGTAGTTGCTCAGCTGGTACTCTGGAAGAGATAGGCTGCTTCTCAGTCTCCACAGATTTTTAAATGAAATGTTGTGTGTTTGCTGTTTTTAGTGTTTGTCCCAGTGTCTTGCACTGTGGCATTCGGGGGAAGTGCTCTGTGTTGTGCCTTCTCTGTTGGTTAGTCTGTGGATGCTGAAGTCCTTTTTGGATTGGTCTTGCCTCCTGCTGCACTTCTTTCCTCGCTGTCGTTGGTGCCTTTGTTCATCTGAGTTTCATCTCAGTACAATTTGTTTTTCTGCTCATTTTTGATCAGCAGTTTTTGTTTAATTTCTCAAAATTCCTAAACATCCGTTTTTTTTACTTAAAATGTTTACATCTTTAATTAAATGTTCAGAAATGCCCCGCTTGGCTCTGACTCCTTGCTCAACAATGTTTTGTAGCTGTGTAAACAGAGGCAGCTTATTTAATGCGCCTCAGCTTCCTCAGCTGTAAGGTGGGCATGGCAAAAGGATTTCTCTGAAGATTAAATGACTTTCTAAGCATAAAACCTTTAGAACATAGTCTGTAAATAGCTATTGTTCCTACCTGTCAGAATCTCATTATCTGTTTTTTATAAGAATGTACTTTAATATTGCCCCAAATGGGCCATATATTTAGTTACATACTTGCAGCATTATATGCTTACTAGATGCCCAGTACATGAATTCATGCACATTGAAAGGAAATTAATTAAAAGAAATATTTTAGAGGCCAGGGAGGGTCCATAGGAGGTTGGCTTCAGGACGTGTCCGGTCCATCTCACCGAGTCCCCATCGGGGCTGATCAGGGCCGGCTGGCTGGGGAAGGACCGCAGGAGGGCTCCAGGGCATGTCTGGCCCATCTCGCCCAGTCCCAATCGACCAGACCCCAGCAGCAAGCTAACCTACTGGTCAGAGCATCTGTGCCCTGGTGGTCAGTGCACATCATAGTGACTGGTTGAGTGGTTGACCAAACGGTTGACAAAACAGTCGACCAATCGGTTGGACACTTAGCATATTAGGATTTTATATATATATATAGATTCCCCAAAAGAATAAGTAAATATATTCTGAGAAACAAATTCTTTTCTTAAGGAAGGAGACTGTCTTTGCCTGTCAGTCACAGGAGTGGTTTTCACCTGGTATCACAGGGTGCTTCCTCATTAGTTGGTTACAGCATGCTCACAAAATCTTTTATTCCTTAACCTCATTGTGTAGAGCAATTTGGATTCTTCTGGGTGGAGTGAGAGGTGCCAACCAGGGCTCACCAAGTGGGTGATGGCAGAAAGGCACCTGGGTGTCCAGGCTGCAAAAGGGACTGCCCCATTCCCTCTCTGGGCAACACCTGGTATTCAGGGCCACATTGCAAAGTTCCAGGCCCCCAATGATCATTCAACACCGTGCAGTCAAAGTGCCCTCTGGAGATTTGTGGCAGGCCCAACTGGTCTACATGATGGGTTCCTTGAGGCTTTGTATTAACTGTGCAGCTACACAGCAACTGTTTACAAATTGTGTAAATGATATTAAAAGAATTGTGAAATTTAAAAAAGTGCTCTGTTCAAATCTGCATTTGGGAGATACTTTTTCATGACTCATTTCTTATATACTAATAATTCATCTTCAGAATGTGATTCATCTTTATTTACTACTAGTGGCCCAGTGCACGGATTAGTGCACAATGAAAGGAAATTAATTATAAGAAATATTTTAATATCGCTATTTGCCCTTTCTCTATAATAGAAGTGTCAACCAAATTCACAACCGACAATGACAGATAGAAACACATGCGTGCAATTGGCGCCAGCGAGAGCTTTATATATATTGTGCATGCACGAGTCAACTTAGCCTTTTGTATATATAGAATAAACTTGTTTAATTAGACCTACTTTCTGCTTTAGCTAAACTTTTTTCAGCCCAGTGAAGCACCCCAACTTCTCTTTCAGGTAATTGTCAGCAACATAGCAATAAATATCAACCTGAAGCAGATTATTATTGTAGATCATGCAGGGAGAACAAAGGGTAAAATATTTGACTGCAGCAGTGTTTGACTATATTCTGTGCAGTGAGAAAACCTAAAGTCATTTTCAAGGTCCACCATTTCTTACTTCTTTTTAGTTGGGTCAAGTTTCTAAGCTTTCTAAATCTCCATTTTCTGGCTAATGAAAAGAAAATAGGATTCTACCGTGTTTCCTATTTACCTACTCCAGGACTTCTGTGAGGATCGAATGAGATGAGGCACAGGAAAGTGTTTCACAGACATTTGGTTAAAGTGTAAAACCTGGCTATAAAGCAAGTTGTGTTCTGGGCTGAAGAAACTCCAAGGAGGCTAGTCGCTAGGGAGAGGAAGCCGGGCATTGCTACGGGACGTCATTCCCCAGCACCCACAGCAACCGTTTCCAGGCTGGGCTGGGCTGTAGGCCACATTTTGCACCATGGGGGTCTTGGCAGTGTTGGCTGCAATTTGGTGGGGTGTCACTCTGGGGTGGTGGCGGGGCCTGTGTCCCACTTGGGGGAAGCGGAGTGTTGCTTTGTGGGCGCCAGGTCTGTGGTGCCATTTCTCTGTAAATGACCAGTGCACATCATGGTAGCTGCTGTATTGAGCATCTGCCTCCTGGTGGTCAGTGCACATCATAGCAACCGGTTGATGGTTGGACACTTAGCATATTAGCCTTTTATATAGATAGATAATAATATCAAAATTATATATTTTTTCTTAATTCTTATGGGTTGGGTTTTTTTTTTTAATTCAAAACAGAGAAGAAAACATTGATTAATATGCATTGAGGATATGCCAGTGTTAGTACTAGATGTACTTGGGTTCAAATCTTGGTCTTCTCAATGCTAATTATGGGACCTTGGGAAAGATATAATTTTACAATGCTGTGCTCTTTTCTGCTCCTTTATTGCAGATAATATCCCTGGGGGTTAAATTATAAAATCAGTCAAAAGGAAAACTGAATATAGAATACCCATGTGATATGGTAATGTGCTTAGCTGTCTGGAGCAAAAGGGTTTATAGTGTTTAAATATGATTTTAAGTGTCTAACAGTGAAAGTTATATCAGCTTTTCAAATGCTGCTACTACTAATTATATTTTTGAGATCTGTGATTAAAATGAATACACCAAGCATATTGCAGTGCATATTTTAGTCCTGAGAACAGTAAATTGGGCATAGGTGCACTTGTCACAAGTTTTGTGTCAGACATATAACTTTATTAATAATACAATTCTTAAAATGAAGACAAATTTTCCAGACTCTGGACTGAATTGACTTTTAGGTATATCTTCACAATGCATACATATTTCCTCCTTTCGCCCCTTTATATGTTAATAAGGGTGGGTCAAATGTTTTTGTCATCTTTTCCATAAGAACCCAGAACAAATATTTAATGAAATATGTGGAAAGTGGAATATAATGAATAGAAATAAGACTAATGGTCAGCTAACCTAGCATGATATGATGGAAGAAACAAGTTTGTTGGTTCATGAATAATAATCATTTATCAATATCAGAGGTGATCCTGGAAATATCAGCCTCATGTAGTATTTTATAAAATAATGGAGCAGACATTAGAGAAAGAAATCTGCATGTATATCAAGTACTGAGAACAATCAATTTTGTAAAGAATGGGCTACATTCTTTTGTGTTTTGAGAGGGTATAAATTTATTTTCTTGAGATTACATTGGAAAAATCTGTAAGCAAATAATCTTTATCTGTATTTTGTCCCATATATGTGCACTAAGCAATCTTAAAAATAGTATAACTAGCACAGCTAGTGTGGCTAAGTGGTTGAGCATTGACCTATGTACCAGGATGTCACGGGTTCAATTCTCACAAGGGGCACATGCCCGGGTTGTGGTCTCGATCCCCAATGTGGGGTGTGCAGGAGGCAGCCAATCACTGAATCTCTCATCATTGATGTTTCTATCACTCTATCTCTTTCCCTTCCTCTCTGAAATCAATAAAAATATATATTAAAAAATAGTATAACTATGGGAGAATTGGACTAATTTATTCTTGGTGGTAAGGTAGTCGGAGCTCTCACTGTTTCTTTTGGGGGATGTTGGTTTTTGCTTAAAGCAGATTTAAAAAGTTGATGAATTAAGTAATTATAGTAGCACTATTTCAAATTGAATTATTTAATATCTGGTATATCTTATCTAGTTTATTCCACAAATGATTATTGAGAGCCTAGTGTGTGTCAGTCACTGTTGTAGGCCTTTGGGTACATCAGTAAACAAAATATGTCAAAATTCTTTTGTTATATTCCAGTGGGGGAGAGGCAGTCAAGAACTGATGGAAATAATAAATAGGTAACTTATTTAGTATTTAAAAGATGATAAAAGAGAAGTACTGGGAGTGCTGGGCATCAGATATAGATCTCCATGAGATGAGATTCCAGCGAAGAGAATGATATCTAGGAAAGTGTTCCAGTGAGACAGAGCAGCTAGAAGAATGCCCCTAAGGCCTGAGGGTGCTTGGCATGCAGGAGGGCCAGTATTAGACTGTTGTGGATAGGTACAGAGCTGCAGGTGCTAGTTGCAGGCATGTGTGGGTGGTCCAGGCCAGTGACAGAGTTGGGGCCAGATATGGGCCCTTGAGCTGCTGTGGGGATCTTGGCTATTGGTTGCACTTGTACCTCTGTAGGGATTAGGCTTGAGTACGTGCTCAGCAGTGAGGCCAGTGACAGGAATCTGGGCCTGGGGTGTGCAGGTGCATGGCTGCAGGGCCCAGCTGCAGGTGCACTAGTGTGATGAAGTGGTGACAGTAGTTGGGCTGGATCCGGGTGCACAAGGACTGTGAGGACCGGGGCTGTCAGTGTGCACTCCTGTATCTTCAGGGGCTAGCTGTGGACATGCATGTGGAAGTGAGGGTTGGCTGTGGCAAAGCCGCAGCTGGGGCTGGCTGCCGGTATGGATCTGAGGCCTGGGGCATTTGTGGTGTTACAGCTGGGCTGGCTGAGGAGTGGGGTATGGGGAGGACTTCACACAACTGGTGTCTAACACA
This sequence comes from Myotis nattereri, assembly GCF_964212035.1. Classification (NCBI taxonomy): domain Eukaryota; kingdom Metazoa; phylum Chordata; class Mammalia; order Chiroptera; family Vespertilionidae; genus Myotis; species Myotis nattereri. Next base: position 60,423,941 of record NC_138083.1, on the reverse strand, counting down.
AAACCTACGGAGTCTGTAGCAGCACAAATTCTAGGGCGTCTGTGGTGGCTGTGCTGACCCTTGGTGTTCTCAGTGGCAAAAGCTGCGGGGTCCTCTGCAGAGCCGTCCACTAAAGTCTGTGACTAATCCTCAGTGTGAAAGCTGAGGTCTGCAGAGAAGGACCCTGAGGACCACAGCTGCTCCGACCACGTGGCTGTATAGGTGGCCCCTGTCCTTCCTTTTTCCTAGCTATCTCCTGATGTCTGAGTTATGCCAGTCTCTGGGAGGGTGAAAGCAAAACAGATCCTTTGTGCATGTGTCCCAAAAGGCTGAGGAAGCTGGTGGCTCACCTCTTCTCCTCTTCCTGTGGCAGGAGCTCTGTTGGGCCTGGGAGTTTTCTCTTGGTGCTGAGCAGATGGGATGATGCAGGCCAAGTGAAACGTCTCCTTACTCCCTTTGTGTGATTATCCGCAGGCTTTTGCTCCATTGTGTTGATGAAGCTCCCTAAGTGGACTTCTGAGATCTCCCAGAGCTATTAACATAGTTCCTGGATAGCTAAATGCTGCTCTTGGAGGGATGAGGGCTCAGGTCCTCTACTCTGTTGTCTTGATGATGTCACAAATCTCAGATTGCTTTCTAAAATTACATCTGTGTCTAGTCCCAAGCAAGAGGGTACCTTTTCATCCACACGTCTCTAGTGAGAGCCCTTTTAAATTTAGTGCCCTAAACAGTGCTTGAGTATCATATGGGCTTCCTACTTTGAGAAACAGTTTGCTACTTTGCTTTATTTTATAGACAAGGGAGTGGTAAAAAGAGAGATAACATGATTTTCCCAAGTTCTCATGTCATACTCTCATCATGGTTCCCAAGACTAATTTGATAGATGAAGATATGTGGTCATTTCCAAGTTGTATTTCCAGCCTTACTTTTCTTGTGTATGCTCAGGCCATAACCTTGGAGTCTTTTCTTTTTCTCCATAGCCAGTTTGTCACCAGGTCCTGTTGACTCTACCTTTGAAATATATTATGAATCTGGCCCTTTCTTATGACTTCTGTTGCTGCTACTTGTACCCAACCGAACCTAGACCACTACTGCAGATTTCTAATTGGCCTCCTTGTTTATAGCCTTGCCCCCATAGGGTCACTTAAGGGCTTTTCTGTGTCCAGACCACTTAATCCCATTTACATTTTATTAATAATAAAATGAAAGCTCTTTCTATGATCTACAGGGTCTTTCATGATCTGATTCTTCACTACCTTCATGGTCCCATCTTCTACCTTCTCCCCTTACTTACTCTGTTCTACTGCATCGGTTTTCTTGCTATTCTTTGAGCAGATTAATAAGTAACCATCATAGAACTTTCTTTGCAGGGGACACTGCTCATATAGATAATGTCAAATTTTCACTAAGTCAATTATTCAGATTTGAGCTCAAATTCTACTTTATCAGAGAGAAATTTGACCTTCGCTCTTATTACTACCTGACATACGTTATATATTTATCTGTTTGTGGTTTACTCCCTGATTATAAGCTCCATGAAGACAGAGACTATTTTTTTGTTCATTGTTATATATGCAGTGCCCTGAACAGTGCTTATTAGTACTTTGTAAGTGCTCAATAAAATACCTGTTGAATAAACAAATGAATATTTCTATATTGTTCCTGGCCCTTGATATTTGACTCAAGTTGAACTAAACTGTTTCTGGTCAGTAATGACATTGCAAACATTGATTACATGACAGCTGTGCAAAGGCGTTATGCTCCCCTCTTGTTATACCTTTGTTCATGATGTTCACATTTTCTGTTTCCCATTCTTCAAGCTCAACTCAAATGCAGTTTCTTCAATGAAACCATCACTTCCCAAGTTGCAGTTAAGCAGTCTTCTCTGTGTGCCTAGTGTGCTATTTGTAGTTCTGTTTATTACCATCTGTCTTGCATTACAGCTATTTATATACATCACTTATCTCTCCTCCTGGATTGAAATAGCCTTTAGGAAATCCTTCTATTCCCTTAGTGCTTGTTCTGGTGTTTTGGCATGCCAGGTACTTGTGAAGTGATCATTGAGATGAATTATGAATGATACTTAAGCCTTTGCTCATGGCATTGGCTCAAATTTAGAGACAGGTTCAAATTCTAATTGATGTAAGGAAGACAAGCTTTTGTAATTTCCTAAAGATAATATTAGAAATTAAAGGACTGGCAAATGGACCATATGGGAATTGAATTCATCTGGCCTTTTGGAGAGTGATTTAGGAATAGGAAAGAGTTTTCTGAAAGTAATGTTAAACAATCACTCTTCCTTTCAAAAGGATAAAGAATTTATATAATAACTAAGAATTTAACTTTAACATTTGGAAGAACTGTGAACTAATAAATTTAAAGCTCTTGAAATATTTTCTTGGATATCTCTAAAAGTGATTAAACCACTGTTGCTTTGAATAAGGTGATAGTAGTAATTCTAAAGAGCTGAATTCTATAACTTCGTTGAAGATGGTGCTTCTGAATGGTAACCTAGTCATCTATTTTTCTTTCCTATATTTTAGTGACTGTTGGAAATATTTACCTTTTCTTTTTTGCTTTTATCACACTCTAGCTCCACAGAAACAGTAGGATCTGTTGTTTTGAACTTATCCAATCCCCTCCCTTCTACATCAACATCTCTGTCTGTATTTCTTACTTCTGTTCTACCTCAGAAGAAGACTCTCCATCTTCCCCAGGCTGAGGCTCTGTCAGAGCTGTTACCCACTCCTCTCTGTGTCTTCAGGTAGGTCTGTACAGTTCCCTTTTTTTCAAAAAGTACTTCCTCTTGGTCCCCCTCCATGTGTGCACAGACTGCCGAGTGTCCTCACAGCATGGTGGCTGGCTTTCCCCAGAGCGGGTTATCAAAGAGTTAGCAGGCCAGGTGGAAGCTCCTTTATGACCCAGCCTTAGAAGGCACAGAGCATCACATTTTCCCCAGTCTCTTTAGTGGAAGTGGCCTGCGCTCAAGGCTGAGGAATTAGATTCTACCTCTTGATGTGGGAATGTTTTGTGGACATAATTTAAAATGATTACAGCATTGTTGGGGATGATGTCTCAGATTCAGTGCAAGAAGAGGGAGCTTTATAATTTTATTGATTTTTAATAGGTAATAATATATGCATGCAGTACACAATTCAAAGCAGAGGTAAGTCTTTCTTCACCCTGGCTACCCACTTGCACTCCTGAAGATAGCCATGTAACCATTTTGTATCTTTCTTTTCAGAGAGATTCCAATTCCATGTGAATACAGGAATATTTATATGCATGTGTATGTATACATAAACACATGTATATATATGTATTTGTGTATATGTATATATAACCACTTAAGTATGATTATATATTTAAGAAGAGAAATTGTGATATGGAGGTTAAGGGCTCCAGCTTCCACAGTAGGGCAGCAGTGGCTTCCTCCCTCTGATTGGTGAAGACCACTCCTCTCTGTGGGAGGACAGCAGTTCCCAAATATGACTGATCGTCACAGTGACAAGGAGCTGTTTTATTTAAAGCCAATTTTTTCCCTCTACCTTAGAGTTTCTGATCTGATAGGCTTGGAGTGGGTCTGGGAATTTTTATTTTAATTATTTCCCAAGGATAACATGGCATACTCTGTATGGAGGTAATTTGGTAATATCTTTTAAAATATACATTATCCTAAAGTCTGACTTCAAGGTTTTTATTCCACAGTTATAGCAGCCAGTGCCTGAAATACGTGCACAGGTCACATAAGAGACTTATCAAAGCAAAAACCTTAGAAAACTTCCGAGGAATGGAGTGAACAGGTAAGGAGAGGAAGTGAGATTTCTCCATATGAAACTGTTTATAGTTTCAGTCTTTGAACCAGAATATGCCACTTATTCAATAAAAGAATGTATAAATATTTAACAAAATGAGCAAATAAAACAAAATAAACACAATACTTCTAGTGGTCAGCCTTGTGGAGGCCCAAGGAGGCAGTAGAAATCCATTACCCCTCTACTCCCTTTCCCCTTTGTTGCTCCTCTCAAGAGCTTTTATTTTGTCTTGTTTGTAGAAGTCTTCCTGGAATTTGTGAGATAACTAGTCAGCATTTTCAGTTTCCTTGTATAGTTGACACTTTGTATTACCTTTTGTATTTTCACAGCTATTTCATGCTAAGGCAGGAGGAGGGCAAAGCCTGTCTTGCTATCTTTATTCATCTGTTCACTTATTCATTCAGTGAACTTGCTGAACTATTAGCAAGGGCCAGATGCTATTCTAAATGCTGAGGGGGGGTAATGCTGGCAAAGAACAAGGATGAGGGGCCCGACTTTGTAGAATGTAGACAGGATAGACAATAACTGTGTAAAACAAGCAAATAAAATAAGTTTATCAAGTATTTCGTGATGAAACTAGAACAGACTGGCAGGGAGGACTGCTTTGGATGACTGTTATGACTGACAGGGAGAGCCTCCCTGAGGAGGGGGTATCTGAAATGAGACCTGTGTGATGAGAAGCAGGAAGCCATGTGAGGATCTAGGCAAAGTGTTCCAGGCGGAGGGCACAGTGAGTGCGGAGATGCTGAGGAGCACCTTGCTTATCACTTCTCAGGAACAGTGAGATCCAGGGGGAGGTGGGCAATGGGAAAACACATGGTAGAAAATGAGGTCAGAGAGTTAGAGAGGGCTAGTCCTTGCACGCTCTGGAGCACACAGTGATGAGCTTGGAGTTTAAGTGCATTGGGAAGCTGTTCATGTCTTCAGCAGACGAATGATGTGTTTTTAGCCAAGACCTCTCAGACAGATGTCTTGAGGGACCTCAAATTCAACATGTCGAAAACTAAACTCATTACCTCATCCCCTAAGCTTGCACCTCTGCCTATCTCTTGGTGAATGATACTATTCATTTTGTTACCCAAGGTGGAAATTTGACATTGTAGACGCTTCTTTAATTTATTATTGCCTGTGTTCTGTTCTGTCACCAGGTCCTTCTTGATTCTACCATGTTCTGTGTGCATTTTCTCTGTTTCTCCATCTTAACTGTTATGGTTAATCCATCATCATCTCACCCATTAAACTAATATTTATTTCCTACTGCCTCTGTGCCAGTCATTTTTCCAGGTGCTGGAGACACATCAATAAAGAAGCCCTCTTGGAGCTTATAGTCTATTAAGAAAGAAAGATAAGTTTAAAAAATAGTGATGCAGTATGGTGCCATGTTAAGGAAAAAGCTGTCTATGGAAGCCTGTAGCAAGTGTCCTTCACCTGCGAAGTACCTTAGGAAATGATACCAAAGGGCAGTGGCGGTGGGAAGGATGTTCCAGGTAGGAGGTGAGAAGAGAGCCAGGTATATTTGCAGTATGGTCTAGCAGGATTAGAGGTCAGGGAGCTGGTAGGGAGTTAGCAAGCGAGTCTGGACTTTACCTTGGGACAACAGGAGCCACTTAAGGGTGATCAATAGGGCAGAGATGAGTTCATAAGGGCATTTTAGGGCTGCATACAGACAGTGGATTTAGAGGGCAGAAAGACTAGAGTTAAATGATGGTTGGGGTTGATGCAATATTCTAGGAGGCTACCAGTGAAAAGCTCCAGTGAGTCAGAATGAGTTTCCTGTATGGATATCTAAATTAATTCATCAGATCAAATTTGAGTTATGATATAGTAGCAGCCCAGATTTCCCAAACACACTAAAGCAGAATTTTTTTTGAAACTAACACTTTTTTGTATTATTGGGAATGTCTTCAGAATATGAAAGCTCTATTGTATTGGATCTGAAATGAATTCCATTTAAATATGAAATTAATTGAAAGCCTGCTCTGAATATTTTTTTATAGATTTCACACTCCTTTAGAAATTTCATTTTGCCTCATGTTTTAGTATTGGTGATAAATACTGGCAATAGAAGATGTGGTGTTGAGGGCAATGACAGTGGGAAGTGTGGGTGATGGTGTAAGTGGGAAACTGTCCACTTTTATTATGGGAAGGGAGTGGCGTGGCAGAGGCAGGCAGATGAATGGATTTATGGTGCTTCCATTGGAACCAGTACTGACTGTGGAAAGGAAGCACCTGTTAGTGGTGAAGATATCATTCAGTCCCCAACTTACCACTTTGGCTATTGGAATTTAATAAGCTCTTTGGAATTTTAAATGTAATAGAAGAGGTGATTGTTTTTTCCTTTCTTCAGCTTTTTGTATCTATCTGTCCCACACATATTTGTTGACACTGTTAGGCATTACACCACCAAAAAATGTGGCTTTTGCAACTGAAGTGTCAATCCTGCCTTTTGTGTAAAAGGGGAAATATGAAGGGTTTTATCTTGTAGTTCTCTTCATGGGGTTTCATAAAAAGACTCAGGAAGGGAACTACAAAACCTGTGTGCCAGGCTTTGTTCTAAACACTTTACCAATATTAACACACTTAATCCTCATGACAGCTCTGTAAGGTAGATGCTATTATTAGTAGTATTTTATACAGAAGAGAACTTGGGCACAGAAGATCAATAACTTGCCTAAGTCACACAGCTCTTAGGTGGCAGAGCTGGATTTGAACCCAGGACTCTAGTCCCAGAGTCGGCTGTTGGGGAAGATTATGCAGGAAGATGTGCAAGTAGGGCGTGTGCAGCTGACTGCGTGTTCATGGGCTAAATGTGAACCCAGAGGGCTTTTTTCTACTTTCACTTGTTAGACGACCACTGGTACATGTGGAAAAGATTAGATTACATTTTTTTTTAATTTACTTTTCTTTTTATATTTTTCTTTTTTTTTCTTTTTCTTTTTTATTGCTTAAAGTAATACAAAGGGTATTACATATGTGTCCATTTTTCCCCCCCGCCCTAGACAATCCCCTAGCCTCCCCTATCCCCCAGTGTCTTATATCCATTGGTTATGCTTATATGCATGCATACAAGTCCTTTGGTTGATCTCTTACCCCCCTACCTCCTGTCCCCCAACCCTCCCCGGCCTTCCCGCTGCAGTTTGACAATCTGTTTGAGGCAGCTCTGCCTCTGTATCTATTATTGTTCAAAAGTTTATAATGGTCTCTATTATCCATGAATGAGTGAGATCATGTGGTATTTTTCCTTCATTGACTGGCTTATTTCACTAAGCATAATGCTCTCCAGTTCCATCCATGCTGTTGCAAATGGCAAGAGTTCCTTCCTTTTTATAGCAGCATAGTATTCCATCGTGTAGATGTACCACAGTTTTCTAATCCATTCATCTACTGATGGGCACTTAGGCTGTTTCCAGATCTTAGCTATGGTGAATTGTGCTGCTATGAACATAGGGGTGCATATATCCTTTCTGATTGGTGTTTCTGGTTTCTTGGGATATATTCCTAGAAGAGGGATCACAGGGTCAAATGGGAGTTCCATTTGAAGTTTTTTGAGGAAACTCCATACTGTCTTCCATAGTGGCTGCACCAGTCTGCATTCCCACCAGCAGTGCACAAGTGTTCCTTTTTCTCCACATCCTCTCTAGCACCTGTCGTTTGTTGATTTGTTGATGATAGCCAGTCTGACAGGTGTGAGATGGATGCTCAAAGTCACTAATCATCCGAGAGATGCAAATCAAAACAACAATAGATTACATTTTTAAAATCTGCTTTTTAAATACATAGTTTTATTGCTGCTATGAATTTTAAAGAACCAGCCTTAAAAAATACCCAATAGTTTAGTTTTGCCTCCTAAATTAAAACAAACACAATTTTTATTTTTAGTTTATTACTTTCAAGTTTACTGAACTTCCCCCCCCCCAGAATATTGTGGGTGCAAGGACCCATGTTTATATATCAACATAAAATACAATATAATGTACAGTTGACCTTGAATAACATGAGGGTTAGGGCACCCAACCCTGCCCAGTTGAAAATCTAAGTATAACTTTTGACTCCCCCAAAACTTAACTGTAATTGTCCCTCAATATCCAGAGGATTGATTCCAGGACCCCTACAGATACCAAAAATTATGATGCTCAAGTCCCTTGCATAAAATGGCATAGATCAATTTGGCCCTCTGCACCCATGGATTCTCAACTGTGGATTGAGAATACTATTGTTGGTTACTTTTGGTTGAATCTGTGGATATGAAATCTGGGGATATAGATGGCTTACTGTTTAGCTATTGAAAAAAGTCCACATATAAATGGACCCATACAGTTCAAACTGTTGTTGTTCAAGTGTCATCTGTATATGATTTTTACATCATTCCCAGTTTTAGATGATTTCCTAAATGGTAAAATAGTGCATGATTGAATGTACTTTTCAACAATAAAGCATATAACAAGCATTCATTGTCAGCTTGTGTCAGGAGGATAATGAATTTAAAGCTTTCTCTCCATTACTTGCCAAATATAATTATAGAGGGCTAAATTCTTGGTATAAAAGCTATTTTTTTGGTATTTATATTTCATTAAAATTTAAAATAATTTTCAATTACAGTTGACATACAATATTATATTAGTTTCAGATACAGCATAGTGATTAGACATTTATATAATGAATTCCAGGTGATCACCCTGATAAGTCTATTACCCATCTGATACTATACATAGTTATTACAATGTCATTGACTGTGCTCCCCATGGTAAAATGTGTTTTAAGAGAAAGAATTTAAGTCAGACCATGTTCCATTTTTTTAAGAAAAATGATCACAAATAATTGAAGTAATTTATGTATTTTCAAAAATATATGTCTGTCCAGTAGATTATAAGTGAGTGGTGGTATAATTTAATGTATGTTAGAACACTTTCAATAATACTCTCCAAGCCCATCCATGCTGTTGTACGGTAAGGTTTCCTTCTTTTTTTATGGCCAAGTAGTATTCCATTGTGTATATATACCCACAGATTTTTTTTGTCCATCCATCTGATGGACACTTGGGCTGCTTCCAAATCTTGACTATTGCAAATAATGCTGTGATGAACATAGGAGTGCATATATTTTTTTCGAATTAGTTTTTTGGGGTTTTTTTTGGACAAATTCACAGAAGTCACTGGGTGATAAGACAGTTCCATTTTTAATTTTTTGAGATAACTCACACTGCTTTGACAATGGCTGCATCAATCTGTATTCCCACCAACAGTGCATGAGGGTTCCCTTTTCTCTATATCCTCGTCAGTACTTCTTTGTTGATTTATTGATGATAGCCATTCTGAGAGATGCAGTTATGCACTTGAAACCTGTATAATTTTGTTACTCAGTGGCACCCCAATAAATTCAATAAAAAGGAATAAAAAAGTCAGGACACTTTTGAGAATGAAAGGGGGGCCTTATTGGATGATCAGTAGTAGGTCAATAGCAGATGTGAACTGGACTATCCTGTGTAAACCAGGAGCTTTGATCACCTTTAATATAAGAAAGCTTGCTAGAGAATGAATATTTTATTTTTTTTATTTTTTATTTTTTTTTAAATATATTTTATTGATTTTTCACAGAGAGGAAGGGAGAGAGATAGAGAGTTAGAAACATCGATGAGAGAGAAACATCGATCAGCCGCCTTCTGCACAGCCCCTACTGGGGATGTGCCCGCAACCCAGGTACATGTCCCTGACCGGAATCGAACCTGGGACCCTTCAGTCCGCAGGCCGACGCTCTATCCACTGAGCCAAACCGGTTTCGGCGAGAATGAATATTTTAAAAAGGAAAAGAAAATAGTTGAAAATTTCTATTTAATATTGAAGAGAATTATTGTTGGTTATGAGATTTTATTTTGCCCTACTTACAGACTGGTAACTTCCCCTGTTACTGTTTCAACAAATGCTGGCAGAAGACACAAGACTGCTGGGTCAGAGATAAAGGGATTACAACTTTTGGCACAGAAGTTAGCATCAGCATTTTTATGTCAGTTTCCCTTGCCCCCCCAAACCCCACAGGGGCAACTTGATATGGCCCAGATGGGAGCTGTGCACACAGTGTGCTTACATCACAGCTGAGTTACACACTGAGAGACATCTGCCACTTCTATACCAAACAGCAAGTAAGTCTAGTCTTGCTGGGGTGACAGGGCAGAGGAGGAGGTGGAGAAAGGGGCAGAGAGGTTGATTCATCTGTCAAGGTTACTAGCTAACTAAACCAGCGGTCACTACCTGGTGGTCTGTGAGGTCTGAAAGGTTGGCGACCACTGGACTAAACATCCCTAAGAAATGGCCTAGTTGAGGCCTTGCTTCCATCAAAGTAGAAGGTGAAGAAACACTATTGAGAAGGGCTCTTGGGATTCAAAATGGCTTATTTATGGTGATGTGGGTAAGTTTCTTGAGGAACTGAGCCAGGCATTTTAAAAAAGGTATTTCCTTTCAGCGATCTGAAAAGGAATACAAGGTTTCAGATCAAATTAGGCTTTTTGCTTCATTGTAGGTTGGCATCTATTTTCTTAATCTCAATTAAGTGATACATGAATTTATAGCTGACGCAGGAAGGTGCTCTAGGTACTCTTACCAACCACTAGTTGTCCTGCCTTGTCAAGTCCTGTGGCCCAGTTTTGAAAGATGAAATCTGCTGGTGTAGGGACTTGGGTGAAATTTCTGATGATTACTTTCCAGGCAGGGTTAGCTTTCCTTAGGATTGAAGAGTGTGTTATGCTTGCATATTTTGGAATTGGGACTAAGCTGGCCTGGGCTCTGAGCATCCTCAGGTCCCTAAGAGGCTCTCTGCAAGGTCTGGTGCCCATGGCAGCAGGGGTGGTGCTCTTCCTTTCCCATCACAGTGTGCTTTTCACCAACATTTTCAGAACCCTGTTCTTGAGCTTCTGCTAATCCTGGCCATTTATATTATTTACTCAGCTAACAGAAATGGTGTAAGCCACGGTTGGCAAACTATGGCTTACTGGTCGAATCGGGCCCACTGCCTGTCTTTGTAAATATTTGTGTTGGCACAAAGCCATGTCCATCATTTACATGATGTCTCTGGCTCCTTTCCCACTGTAGCAGTAGAGTTAAGTAGTTGCAACAAAGACTTTATTGCCCTCAAAACCTAAATATTTACTGTCTGGCCTTGTAAAGAAAAAGGTTGCTGATCTATGGTCTAAGTTAATAAATCAACTTGACAGTACGCTTTGGTGTGTCTGGGTCTTGCTCAATGCTGTGTGCACATAGAGTACTTTACCCATTTTGACAAACGATAAACATCTTCATACTGATGAAATGTTAATGAGAGAGGGCTGCTCCACAGTCACCTATCTTGAGTAGACAGAATAAAAACTTGATCATATTCTTATGGTCAGGGGCAATGTTTTAACCCAAATATGACTCAGCTGGGGAGAGTCAGTGGTAGGGCTGTGGGAAAGGCTCTGTTTGCACCATCTACCTCCCTTTCTCAAGCTTCCCCACTCTTCTCTTCAGTACATAGACCCTTTGTATCGAATGTTGATTTAATTTAGGTGCCTTCATCTCTTTTGGCCAGTAGTGGTTGTGACCCCTTTCCCCCCAGAACCTGAGGTGGGAGATGGAAATGCGCTTCTCTCCACTTGTGCTCAGTTCTCCCAGGCCTCTGAGCCTGTCACACTGCTGAACACCATGCATGGTTTTCTTGCAGCAGCCCCTAAACACAGGCCAGCTGGTTCAGCTGGCCTTCAGCTGAAGAACCAGCAGTGTCTCCCGCTGACTGTGCATTATTTTTTCCTTCACATGAGGACATCCTGTGAGATGTGAATCCACTGAGTTGATGATTCATGCATCATAAATTTATTCATGTTCTCCACTAAGCACTGTCCTGGCATGATGATGGGGTGCAAAATAAGAACGCAGACAGAATAAACCTGGCCTTATTCTTTCCTTCAGCCCTGTGTCTAGTACTGAAACAGGTCCATTCTTTCTTTATAATGTATTTTGCTACTTTCTTTCCTCTCCACCAGGTACTTTTTGTTACTTATACTCGTGTTATTATAATAAATCCTCTAGCTGGGCTCTGGAACTCCCTGACTATTGGTTGTCATCCTGTGAGTGTCATCACAAATCTGTTATATATCCCCATTTCCAGCCAAATCCAGCTGTAATTCCTCTGCTTGGCTTTCAGAGCCCTCCATGAAACCTTCCTAAGCAACAACATTTCCTCTTATTCCCCATAATAAATCATCTCCTGTGTATCTGAGCTCTTGTCTGTGGTGTCTGAGCCAGCACTTATGTTATTTTGTTGTCTGGAATGACCCTGTCTAAAGACTCTTCATTCCTTTAGCTTAGGGTGTCTTAACCTCAGAGTTATTAACATTGTTGGGCCAGATAACTCTTTGTTGTGAGGGGTTGCCCTGTGCTATGTAAGATGTTTAGCAGAATCCCAGGCCTCTACGCACTAGATGCCAATACCCCCACCCCCATCTCCCAGTCCCCTGGAGGACAGAATCATCCCTGTTGACAACTACTGCCCTTGCTATATTTTAGCCCTACTTCTCTTGAAGCATCTCTGTAGAGTCAGAAACTTACTTACCTTCTCTCATTTGAATTACTATAGGTCTTGCCCATATCATGTATAGAACTTTAATTAGACTGTTTTGTTTGTTAGTTGTTTTAAATGAATTAATCCTGTTTCCATAGTTGTGTTGTAAGCTTTGAAAATCAGGGATCATGTGGCATACTACTTTTGTGTAATTTTAGTTTCTTAAACTATGCTTTAGTTTTCTCATCTGAAAAATGGGGATAATAATAATAATAATAATAATATCTGTACCTCAGGGTTGTTTGAAGTCAAATGAGTGAACTGCTGAAAAGAGTCTTTGGTGGATGGTCATCACACAATGAATAGCTATGTAGCTGCTGTTATTCTTTTTTTTAAAAAAAATATTTTATTGATTTTTTACAGAGAGGAAGGGAGAGGGATAGAGAGTTAGAAACATCGATGAGAGAGAAACATCGATCAGCTGCCTCCTGCACACTTCCTACTGGGTATGTGCCCACAACCAAGGTACATGCCCTTGACCAGAATCAAACCTGGAACCCTTGAGTCCATAGGCCTACGCTTTATCTACTGAGCCAAACCAGTTAGGGCTGTTGTTATAACCCCACTGTCTCTAGCAAAGTAGATAACCCAATGGATTTTGCTTTTCCTTCTTTGGGGAAGTACCTGGCATGGGACTATGTGGGCTATGGCTTCAACAAAAATGGGTTGGTGTTGCCCTCGCTGGTTTGGCTCAGTGGATAGAGTGACGGCCTATGGACTGAAGGGTCCTGGGCTCAGTTCCAGTCAAGGGCATATGCCTGGGTTGCAGGCTCAATCCCCAATAGGGGGTGTGCAGAAGGCAGCCAAGCAATGATTCTCTCTCATCATTGATGTTTCTATCTCTCTCCCCCTCTTCCTTCTTCTCTGAAATCAATCTACACTAATAAAAGAGAAACATGGTAATTGGCATATGACCGCTACCCTTCCCATTGGCTAATCAGTGAGATATGCAAATTAACTGTCAGCCAAGATGGCGGCTGGCAGCCAGGCAGCTGAGAACAGGAGGCTTGGTTGCCCCAGCGATGGAGGAAGCCAAGGTTCCCCGTCTGCAGCTGCGGGGCTCTGAGCTCCTGAAGCAACAACTCCAAAAGATACAATGTTTCAATTATAGAAGCTAAAAGATGGTGGTTAATTTGCATACTCAGGCTCCAAGCAGAGCGAAGCCAAACAGCCCTGTAGCAGCAGGGCAGAGAGGCCTCAGGGACCCGGGATCAGCGGAGCCGAGAGGCCTCCGGGCCCTGTGATCAGCGGAGCCGAGAGGCGACCCAGCCCCGCGATCAGCGGAGCTGAGAGGCCTCCCAGCCCTGGGATCAGCGGAGCCGAGAGGCCTCCCGGCCGGGATCAGTGGAGCCTCGAGGCCTCAGGACCCCCAGATCAGTGGAGCCGAGAGGCATCCTGGCCCCTGGATCAGCGGAGCAGCGAGGCCTCCCAGCACCGGGATCAGTGTGACAGGGGGCAACCACCAAACCCCTGATCGCCCTGCGGGCTCTGGGCGTGACAGGGTGCAGAGCCCCAACCCTCTGATCGGCCCTGCTCTGTGTGTGACAGGGGGGAGCTCCCCAAACCCCTGATGGGCCCTGCTCTGTGCGTGACAGGGGGTGGCGCCACAACCTCCCTATCGACCCTGCCTTGAGTGTGACAGGGGGCGGTGCCCCAACCCCCCAACTGGCCCTACCCTGAGCGTGACTGAGGGTGGCATCACAACCTCCTGATCCGCCCTGCTCTGTGCATGACAGGGGGCGGCGCCCCAAATCCCCAGTCGGCCCTGCTCTGAGCCCGACCAGGGGCTGCACCTAGGGATTAGGCCTGCCGTCTGCCACCCGGGAGCAGGCCTAAGCCAGCAGGTCGTTATCTCCCGAGGGGTCCCAGACTGCAAGAGGGCACAGGCCGGGCTGAGGGACCTCCTCTCCCCCAGAGTGCACAAATTTTTGTGCACCGGGCCTCTAGTAACAATATATTTAAAAAAATGGGTTGGTGTTTTTCTCTCCGCTATTTGTACCTCACACATTTTTATGCTGTTGACGTCAGGTAAAAATAAGTAAAAAGGGTGCTTCACTCCTACTCATGAAAGAGCACCGTGAAGCAGATAGGTGGCTGAGGAGAGCTTGGAAGGCAGAAGGGGAAATAACACTACTGCGCCTAGGTGGAGGTAGGCCTGTGTGCTGGCTCGCCTTGTGATTCCCCTGTGAGCTCCAGGGCATTTTGCTGACGTGGCATCCTTGGGCAGTTCAAGGGGAAGTTTTCCCAACAAAATCTTTCTTCTACATTTCTCTCAGAACTTGTTTCTGAATTCTAGTTTCACCCTTATTAATTGTGTGACTAATTGTGGAGCCTCCATTTCTTTATACAGTGGGGCTGTGACATTAATATGTGCTCCACAGGGTCGTGGTGAGGACTAACTGAGGTAATGTTGCATCCATGTTTTGTGAGTGAAGCTCCTGGCAGTTGTTAAAAGGCAAATCACAGCCCTTTCTGACCATTAACACTGGACAGTCTGAGAATGGGTGGCAAATGGCAACAGCCTTGTCCTCGAAGTGCTTTATGAAACCCGCCCTTCGGCTTGGTAGTTTTGGAGATTTCTGATGAACACACACAAGCTGCTACAGCCACTTGGTGAAGGGCTGTGACAAGAGACCGCCAGCTGCCTGTCTTGTCCCCAGCTTTCAAGAGAAGGCTCAGCATGTTTGTTTCACGGAGAGGGGAGAGGCCAAGGAAAGAAACCCTCTGAGCGCGGGGCCGGGATGAAGAGAGCCCTGGAGGAGGCAGCCAGCCCTTCAGCCTGAAGCCAATCCTTCGGCCTCCGAGCCTCAGTCCCAGGAAGGGCACCTTTGCCAAGCAGCCTAGGCTTCTTCCTCAAGAGAGTTAATTTGAATTAAGCTAAATTGGAAATGGCAGCAGGGTGTCTTTGTGCTTGTTTCTTTGGTCTTTCCGGTGATTATTTCTAGGTAAATTGAAATTAGAACACTGGCTTCTGTATTTTACTGGAAATTGTGAGGTACATACATATACAGTGAATACATTTTCTGACTATTCAAAAGAGAAGGCGTGTTGAGCCTTCTGCAGGACTGTTAAAGAAAAGGTTAGCTCCAGGGCCTGGCGTCCAGGTTCTGAATCTCAGCTACTGTTGGGGGAGCATCCCTCCTGCTTGCCTTCTGGTGCCTGTGGCCCAAAGCTCTGTTAGGGAATTGTGCTTCATGCCTTGTTTGAGGGTTTGGTTAGAAACCTCTCTACCTCCCTAACCGGTTTGGCTCAGTGGATAGAGCGTCGGCCTGCGGACTGAAGGGTCCCAGGTTCGATTCCAGTCAAGGGCATGTACCTTGGTTGCTGGCACATCCCCAGTAGGGGCTGTGCAGGAGGCAGCTGATCGACATTTCTCTCTCATCGATGTTTCTAACTCTCTATCCCTCTCCCTTCCTCTCTATAAAAAATCAATAAAATATATTTTTTTTAAAAAAAGAAACCTCACTACCAGTTACTGCTGTTTCTTCTCTTTGTAAGGCAGAGATCTGTTCCATAGATAGTGGTTTCTTTGGATAGAGTAAAATGAGATCTTCCTGTGGTTGTGGAGATACAATTAATTCATACTTTTCCATTAAAAGCAATAGTTTACCGTTTTGAATCTTTTAGAAAAAAGCAGGCTAACAATGAGAAAATCTAGCATTTTGATAGTTTCCTAGTATTTATAGACATAAAACAAACATCTGTATTCAGCAAAATATTACTGATAGGACATAGTTTATTCAGTGAGATTTTATTTCTATGAGTAGTTGTTTTCAGACATGAAATTAGACCATTTACTAGTGAAGTTATATTCACAGCTTTGCTTTGCAACATTAATGGAGATGTTTAAAACTTCTGAGTATCAATTCTTTGTGTCATGAACTTGCTAGCTGTATGTATTATATAGAAATAATCATAAATATTCTCCAGTCTCCATGTTATGCACTTCTCTTTTCATGCTGAAAGAGCTATTCCCAGATAGTGTTATTATTTAAAAACATTAACATTTCTGCCTTAAGAATTTAGTGATACTGTGAACACTTTCAGATGTTGGAAGATGACCTTAAAATAGACACTTATCATACTCTGATACCTTTGTTTAGACACAGTTGATTCCCTACATGAGAGTGTTTATCTGTATACTCTGTATGGCTGCATTTGGGGAGGGGTCATATATTTCAGAGATGTTTAATGAGGAATGCGCTGATCATTTTGGACAAGAAATTTCATGTTAATACTTTGTCAGAAACTATATGTTAAATTACTTATCTGTTCTATATGGAGAAATTATTAAGTTTAGTTATTGACTTGATGAAATTGATACATAAATATGTTTCTACAGTTAGAGAAGGAAAAGGCTAGAATTGAAAGGTTGGAAGTTGCTGGCTAGACTGTGCACTTACATCATTGAATTCACAAAAGCAGGCCAGCACTGCCCTTCCTACCAGCATCCTAACAGCACTGGCCCCACAGGCTGATCCTCTCTGTGGTGCACTTGACCACAGTTATGTACACACCTGCAGTCTCCGTTTAATATGAAAACGTCACCCTGACTCAGTTAATTCAGCCTAGTAACTATAAAAAATGTGACGAGAGAAGAATCTGATGTTTCTTGAAGAACTTATGATAATTTGAAGGTCTTTTGATTCACAAACAATGCAGTGTTTCAAGTAACATTTTAAAAGCTGGCATTTTTGCAAAAGATGGAAGGGGCTGAAGAGCCAATTTACATTAGGAGATAGTGGCCTGGATTTTGTTCTTTCCTTGACTTACATGTTTTTCTTGCTCTGTGGGCATTGTTTTCTTTATCTGAAATGAGGGATCTGATGATTCAAACCATTGTTGCTGCCTTATCTTTGTAATAAAAGTCAGAACAATTTGTTTAGGTGGCTCAAAGGTCTGTTTTCAAATATGAAGGCAATGGTAGAAGAAATCCCCCATGTTTTTCTTCTTCTGAAGAGGATACAGATAATAATTTAGAGCCATTCTAAATTAGCCTAAATAAATCTCAATGTGCTTGTATGATTAACTTACATATATTTCTTTTTGACTTTATAATGTATATCTTTATTTCTAGGACATTCCATTGGATGGTATATTTCTTGGATCTCTTTGTCTCTGTGTATCCTATCTCTCTATCTCTGTCTCTGTCTCTCCTTTTTACCTATTAAAATATCATTTTTATACATTTTGTCTTTATATATTTTGCAATTTCTGTAAAACGTTTTGTCTGGAAGGAAACATGTCTGTTGCATAAAACATTCATAAATACTTTACATCATGATATGATCATCTTAGTCTTTAAAGGTTTTTTTGGCAATGATGATTGTCATTGTAACTGCATTTATTATAAGTATAAATATTCAAACTTAAGTTTAGAGTACTTATAAGCATATCTTAGTAATAGCAGCATGAATTAATGTTTTATATAATTGACTTTATGAAATTGATACATAAATATGTTTATACAGTTAGAGAAGGAAAAGGCTAGAATTGAAAGGCTAGAACTTACGTTATACATATGATTTTTCTTGCCATAATATATTAAAAATACCAAACCTCTGCCTCACACTTGGTTAGTAGTCTTTTTTATTGGATTGGAAGTCAACAGTGATTCTTATGTAGCTGCTTTTGAAACATGTTTTAAATTTTGTTTGTAAATATCAGCCACCAACCTGAATTACTTAGATGTTAAAGACTTAGCTACTAAAGTCTGAGATTAAAATTTTGCAGTTACTAGGTGTTATACAAGAAGTGCATATGCTAGACAAAACTTTTCAGTGTTTAATTAATTCTGATTAATTTTAAATATGATTGGCCAGCCACAGAAATATATTCTTTTGATTACATTTCAGAAATGTATTCTTTTGACTAAATATATGTGTAATTGAAGTGTAAGTTTATGGAGTCATTTAAGTTGGTCAGTTTTTTAAAATTATTATTATTTTTGTTAATCCTCACCTGAGGATATTTTTTTTTCATTGATTTTCTAAGAGAGTGGAATGGAGGGGAAGACACACACACACACACACACACACACACACAGCAAGAGAGAGAGAGAGAGAGAAAGAGAGAGAGCGAGTGCGCGCAATGTGAGAGAGACACATCAATTGGTTACCTCCTGCATGCACTCTGACCAGGGCTGGGAATCAAGCCTGCAACCAAAGTATGTGCCGTTGACTGTAATCGAACCAAGATACTCTAACCACTTAGCAACTGGCTAGGGCTAATTTTGTCAGTTTTTAAGTTTAGCAGCATGCTTTATTATGAAAATTTGGTTAAAAATGGTGACTCTTATGCTTACATGAAATACATGTAAGTATTCTTACATGCAATACATGACTATTTAATCAGGGGGCACTGACCTCTTTTCCTTTAGGGTGTCAAATAAAAAAATGACAACAGCCAAACCAACAATAGCCATTGGTGGAAATGAATCAAAATTATATCTGTTTGTCAGATTGACAAAAAATACATATTTTTGGTGTGCCACAGAATTTTTGTAATTTGTTTATGTGTGCCATGAGATGAAAAAGCTTGAAATTGCTGATCTGCAATGTGGGAACTATAAAGGTACCTGGTACCTAGAATTAAGGTGAGGCTTCAGTAAGAGAACTCGTGTAAAGTATTTGAAAGTCTGGCATATAGTAACAATAGACATTGTTTGTCTCTTTTGTTTTTTATTGTTGACAGTATTATAGATGTCTCCCATCTTCCCCTTCACCCCCTCCCATCCATTCCCTGCCACACCCCACGCCTTCACCACACTATTGTCTGGGTCCATGGGTTATGCATATATGCATATATGTTATTTGTTAATCTCTTCCTATCTCCCCCTCACCCCCCACCTCCCTTTGGACATCTGTCAGTCTATTCCATACTTCCATGCTTTTGGACTTATTTTATGTTTATTTGATTCTACATATAACTGAGATCATATGATATTTGTCTTTCTCTGACTGGCTTATTTCACTTAGCATAATAACCTCCAGGTCCATCCATGCTATCACACAGGATAACATATCTTTATTTTTTACAGCTGCATAGTATTCCATTGTGTAAATGTACCACAGCTTTTTTGTCCATAGCTATTACTATTTTATTGTTACATCTGGGTTTTCAAAAATAATTTAATGGTTATGCTAGATAGTAAAATCTACCTTCTTTGTAACACTTAACATCATGCTTTCACTTTGCTTTGTAATACATGTACTTGAGTATACTTTTCCTGATTGTCAACTTTCATAATATTGCAGTATGGAGGTGTTCTGAGAAGATGCAGGGGTTCCTGGATGTATGAGGCTTGGGTATATGTGTGGGCAGGGCCTGCTGTTAGATGTTTTATTACTGAGTTTTCCATATTAGAGTTTGTTTAAAGAAAGGCTTGCAAGGTCTGAAATACACTTATTGTTAACTGCCACAGTTTACTAGCTGAAAAATGGCACTGTGAACATGTTGGATGATTTTTCTCTTTAAATTATTTTTTTTCCATTAGAGATAGAATGTCTGTGTGTAGCATTTAACTGTGTCCCTAGATGATTATCTGTAAGGTTTTGTAGAAAATTACTTTTTTGTTTTCGCAGGAATCATGGGAAAGTGTTTTAGAACTGAGGTTACTCTGCATAGGTCACAGTAGATGAGAGCTTTTATTGGGCATCAGTACATAATACACACACACCTACCTACCTGTCTTCCCCACTTCGCTTGCCCCCCAAAGTCCAGAATAACTTGGAAATTCTGACATTTATAATAAAAAATTACATCTCTCCCCCCCCCCCCCGCCAATTCTATTGCTTTTCTTTACCCATTACTTTGCAATACCAAGTACAGAAAGTGGCCAGTAAATATTGTTCATAAGTTGAAATTAAAATGTTATAAGTCACAAGGGAGGGAAAGGAGCATATTGAAAACAGTATAGATTTTTAAAGTCAGATATTTTGGTTCAAACCCTGGCAGTATTATTTATTTGTTTTGTAATTTGGGGCAAGGTATTGAATTTCTTTAAGCCACATTTAAAAAATAGTTATAATGATAGTTCACAGGGAAGTTGTAGAGTCTGTAGGTTATATTAATAAAATGTAGCCAGGGTTTGGGGAGCATGCCCCCTGGAACCACATGGCCAGCAAAGTGGAAGGAACAGTTCCCAGTAGAGAGGACAGTGCTACAGAAGGAGAGACAAAATATAAGGACAGTGTTCGTGAGGTGTCCTAGTGCAGGGCTTGGCACCTGTTCATACCATTTGTTTTCTACAACTTAGGACCTTTGTTTGCTTGAAACAAGGACCCAAGTAGAGGTAGCCTAAGGTAGCGGGGCGGTAAACATAGAAGGCTCCTGAAGTATTCGTGGAATCCAGGGACAGATTTGCCCCTGTCTCAGAAACAGAATGAGGGATTGGTTCACTAGTGAACACTTTACTTATACATCTCTTTACGTTTCTCCCCCATTTTCCCTTCTTACCACAGTCTGGTTTTCTCCATTTCCACACAATGAAAATAGTTTCTGCCAACAATTCCCAGTCTACATGTTACAATCCACTATCCAGAGAAAGATTAATCTGATCTGCCTTAGCGCCTGTTACACATTTTTAGGGAGGAATCTGATTTGTCTAGCTTGGGTACAGAGACCACCCCTGTACCCATCAGCTGTCACCAAGCTAAAGTCATGTGGTGCACACAAGGCAAATCTCAGTATAAAAATATGGATGGTGGGGGTGGGAGAGAGAGGATAATTTTTTTTTTTAAAAAAAGAATGTTGGAAGGAGTGTCTGGCAGACTGTCCTTATAATTTATACTGGAATTTAGTGTGAGAAAAATCTGTGCTTGTGTCTTTCCTGTCTTGAGCTATAATGGCCCAAAGTATTTCTCTTAATGGGGGTGTGAATTTCACTGTTTTCATAGATGTCATATGCTTTGCATAGTGCAGGACATAGTTAAAAGAGCAATATGGTTGTTGTGATTGCTGTTGCTGTTTTTATTACTACTGGCTATTGTTATAATTATCATCATTTTCCTGTCTACCCAGTATCACTCTTGAGAGCATCAGATCAGTTCCTGCATGTGAAAGCAGATGAACCAAAACAGACAATTAAGGTGTTATTATTTAATCATTTACTCATAGTCCAATGTTTTTTCCCCCCAACCTTGGATTTCTCAGTTTCTCTCTCTGTAATAAAATAAATACCCTTTCAGAATTTACTAGCTTTTGTAAAGTGTTTGAATGTTTGATATATAAGATTCTAGAGAAGTGAAAACCTCTAGAATAGAGGGATGATTTAATGTCTCATCTGGCTTTCTAACTTATTCTTAGTTTTATTTCTATATTAAGTCCCATATTTATGAGAGAGAGAATTACCTTTTACCTGCCAACTTATTAGTATGTTATGTGGTGGTTGTGAATTATCAACTCATTTTCCAGTATTTTTGAAACACAAATAGAAAAAGAAAGACCATGATTTCCCAATTCATTTACCCCTTTAAGCCATTGTGGCCACAGACGTGGATGAACAAGGGGGGTAGGATGCAGAGAAGGCCCAATTTCTATGGTTTAAATATAAATCTGTAAAGACACTTTCAAGCTCTCTTTTTAAATAGGTATCTGCTTTGGTCATCTAGTGCTTCCACACAGTGTTGAGTCTCATTCTCTCCTACTCCCTGGGAATGTTTTCCAAGATTAAAATGGATTCATTGTAAAATTCTCTTGGATTTCTCTAGAAACATTCACTTAGAATTCTTTGTAAAAGTAATACCTTTTCTCCCCAAAATATGTCACGTCTTAACCCTTTTCTTTTGAAGGGTTATATATGTACAAATAAAAAAAATGTTCAGTGAAAATTTATTTCAGTAGTTGCTCAGGAATATACTGTTAAGGTTATGCTTTATCATCACATGTTGACCTGAGAATTAAGGAAATTATACAGTTTTATATTTTAAACCATTTCAGAATGTCTTAAATGACTTAGTAAATAAGCCTTTTATGTTGTAGGACTTGGCTCTGAATGTAACTGGCATAAAATGGAAATGTTAGATTTTTATCAGTAAATACAGAAACACCAAAATGCTTTTCATTTGCAAGGCATTTTCATCACCTGAAATCCTATCAGGACTGCCAAATTGAATATTTAACCGACAAGAAATGAAATTGCAATTTAACCCCTTCAGTTTAATATCATTCTACCTCTTGTACTTTGTACAAACTCTCTTAGCAGAAAGTGGGAGCCACAAGGAATGCACTGCAGTGTACCCCCTTTCCCCCTTGCCCTGACTTCCCTGGGGACTGTCCTTTCATTTGCTTTTATAAAACAAGGGCAGTTTGAATATTTGAAAAAGTCAAGTTTGATGAGTATAGAAATTGTGAGCTTACATTACAGAAAGGCTTTTTGATGCTTGAGCCAGCTATGATCTGATAAGGTCTTAGATTTGCCTTGAAGAGAACAGGCTATGTGGTGAGGAAACTACAGTAGCTGCTATGATATTGGAGCTGGTTACTTTCTTATCTATAAAACCTTGGCTTTTGCTACAGCTTCCTTCCTGTTTGGGTAAATCTTCATTTGGTTCTCTGTTCTAAAACTTTATTGGTTTAGGAGGAATCTGCTTTGCATGTGTGGTAACATTAAAAATGCCTTATCTTCTTAGAGTAGCGGTTCTCAACCTGTGGGTCGCGAACAATGAAAATACATCCTGCATATCAGATATTTACATTACGATTCATAACAGTAGCAAAATTACAGTTATGAAGTAGCAATGAAAATAATTTTATGGTTGGGGGTCACCACAACATGAGGAACTGTATTAAAGGGTCGCAGCATTAGGAAGGTTGAGAACCACTGTCTTAGAGGGTACTTGTAATTCAGCAGTGGGCATGGTGCGGGAACCCCAGGAGTGGACTTAGGTACAGTGTTTCAGATCCAACTCTGTGGTCAGCTCCCTGTTGAACTTGTCTCTGATTTTTTGAACTTCAGTTTTTTGTTTTTTTTTCTGTAAAGTAAGAAGGATTGAGTTGGATCAGTATTTCATAAACTGTTTCCATCAAACACAAGTTTATTTAATAGGCATTCTGAGGAAGAAGGATCTATTTTAAAGTTTGGATATTAAAAAATTTGAATGAAGTCACAACTTTTTTTCCAATTGCAGATATCATTTACTTTGTTAAAACTCATCAAGAAGAAAGATTTATTTTTCAAGGTTTCTTATTTTATGAACTCTAAGGTCATAGTGTAAGAGTTAAGAACTTGGGCTTTGAATCCTGCCTCTGCCCTTTACTAGCTATGTAACTATGGGCAAGTTACTTAACACTCAGTTTCCCCATCCTATTTTACAGGCCGGCAGGGGAGGGCAGTTAGGGGCGCCTGGGCTGACAGGGGAGGGCACGAATTTCATGCACTGGGCCTCTAGTTCATTTTATAAATGAAGTCACTAATTCCCAAAACAGGGAAGTAAGTACCTGGCTTAAAGCTGCATCATTTATATATAGCGAGATCAGTTTATCCTCATTGGTAGAGGGGAAAGGTAGGTTAGATTGTGAAACAGATTTTACCTTTTGTGAAGTTTGCCCTGCTTTATCTTTATCTGTCCATAGTTTACTTGAAGGAGTTTTTTAGTGGCTGCAGTTCATGTCTTCACATGAATTTCAAGAGAACAGTGAGATAATGAGATTATATTATGAACTTTGAAGCACTAAATGAAGTCAGCCTAAAGATATAGTTTAATGGATGAATGTATGAGTAATTTTATTTTGATGATTGTATGACAATTTATGCATCTTACACAATCTGTAATGGTTAGACAACTGATTTATCCATTAAGTGACCAGAAAATCCTGCCATTCTCTGTCCTTTATGCATTGTGTGACTTTCTCAAAAGTCCTGATTGTGATAATTGGGGCCCAGTAGTTGAAGGAAGTTTCCCCAGTTGCGTTTATGTAGGTAGCATTTTGATAAGGGTAATTTAAAGTCAGGCAATCAGCACTTGGAGGACTCCTGCATTCATATTAAGGAGAGCAATCTCTTTTTTCTCTTAAATCTTCACTACCTGGAATTTGAATGGATCATTTATTAAGGGTGATGAGGTTGGATGGTAAAGATACCAAAATTAAATGAACTGCAGAATGGAAAGAATGTACTAGTTATCTAACTGTTCCAAGATTTTCATTTATGCTTTTACATATTTCTAAATTATCTTTTATGAAATTCCACTCAACAAATTTCTAGAAATTTCATATAATGTTCCAAGAATTGATGGGAAAGTAACATAATATACACAAGTATCAAAGACCCCAACATGTCATCACCATTTCTCTTTAAGATACATGGGGTTTCTTCATTACAATTTTTGGGATAGACTTAAGCAGGCAAAACGAAGTTTCAAGTGGGAACTAATTTTATAAGTTATCAGTGCTTTAAAGAAGGTACAGCAAAAATTGAGTATGTTTAGATTGATCTAGAAAATCAGAAAAAAGCCACTCATATATGATAAGGATGTGCATACAGATTTTTTTTTTAAGTTGTAGAATATATAAAGTTCGAAGAATTCCGGTCTTTATTATGTTGATTCCCTTCTCCTCTCTGAGGTTGGCCCATGGCTTCCTCATGAGTAGAAGCAATATCCTCTTCTTCCCAAGGCATTCTTTGGAGCATAAATATCATCTTGCACTAGGTCCTGTGCAAGCACAGACCTATTTTTTATTTAAAATGTATAGAAACAGGAAGTCCCGATGACTCATGTGGCTTTTATTAGTAACTGAAAAGAGAGCTTGGGACAACTAGCATAAGGGTGAGGTGAAAAGAATGGAAGTTTTTTGAGGGCTGTGATTCAGTGACAGAACAGTGGAGAAGGCCCAGAGGTCCCAACCCTGCTGCTGACTAAGGTGGCCTTTGATTGTGGACTTATGAAAATGGGAGCGGCCAGCCCTATTGGGAATGATTCAGACACATACTGGCAAATCACTTCGCATGCACATAGTACTAGTGTAAGATCTCACTATTTTGGATTAAGAAAAATAATTCAAATTAGAATAATATGGGGTTGATAAAATTTATCTTTATGCAGGTCACTATCTACACTAATAAAAGAGAAACATGGTAATTGGCATACGACCGCTACCCTTCCCATTGGCTAATCAGCGAGATATGCAAATTAACTGTCAGCCAAGATGGCGGCCGGCAGCCAGGCAGCTTGAAACTAACATGAGGCTTGCTTGCCTCAGTGACAGAGGAAACTAACATTCCCCACCTGCGGCTGCAGGCCTCTGAGCGGGCATTTTAAGAAACTCTGTAACAAATACCACCGGGCTTCAGCCAGCAGG
Organism: Myotis nattereri; assembly: GCF_964212035.1. Taxonomy (NCBI): domain Eukaryota; kingdom Metazoa; phylum Chordata; class Mammalia; order Chiroptera; family Vespertilionidae; genus Myotis; species Myotis nattereri. The sequence continues at coordinate 60,398,262 of NC_138083.1, read as the reverse complement.
ATGGCAACATTGTAAGCAAAGGCCAGAAACCTAAGAGCTGGAGCCAAGCCTCAAAGCTAAAGCTGGCCCAGAATAAAAAAAAAAAAAAAAAGAATAAAAGGAGCGGTTGGGAGCTTCAGTCACCCCCAGCCTGAAAACAGCCCTCAGCCCCTCACCCAGGCTGGCCAGGCACCCCAGTGGGGACCCCCACCCTGATACAGGACACCCTTCAGGGCAAACCAGCCGGCCCCCACCCATGCACCAGGCCTCTATCCTATATAATAAAAGGGTAATATGCCTCCCAGCACAGGGATCAGCGGAGCCATGAGGCCTCCTGGCACCGGGATCAGCGTGACAGGGGGCAGCGCCCAAACCCCCTGATCGCCCTGCGGTTCTGTGTGTGACAGGGGGCGGGGCCACAACCTCCCTATGCGCCCTGCTCTGTTCGTGACAGGGGAAGGCACCCCAACCCCCTGATCAGCCCTGCTCTGTGTGTGACGGGGTAGAGCCATATCCTCCCCATCGGCCCTGCCCTGAGTGTGAGAGTGGCGGTGCCCCAACCCCCTGATTGGCCCTGCTCTGTGCGTGACAGGGTACAGAGCCCCAACCCCCCTGATGGGCCCTGCTCTGTGAGTGACAGGGTGCAGTGCCCCAACCCCCTGATTGGCCCTGCTCTGTGCGTGACAGGGTACAGAGCCCCAACCCCCCCTGATGGGCCCTGCTCTGTGTGTGACGGGGTACAGAGCCCCAACCCCCTGATGGGCCCTGCTCTGTGTGTGACAGGGGCAGCACCCCAACCCCCTGATTGGCCCTGCTCTGTGAGTGACAGGGTACAGAGCCCCAACCCCCTGATGGGCCCTGCTCTGTGAGTGACAGGGGGTAGTGCCCCAACCCCCTGATGGGCCCTGCTCTGTGCGTGACAGGGGGTGGCGCCGCAACCTCCCCATCTACCCTGCCTTGAGTGTGACAGGGGGCGGTGCCCCAACCCCCCAATCGGCCCTACCCTGATCATGACTGAGGATGGCATCACAACCTCCCAATCTCCCTGCTCTGTGCATGACAGGGGGCGGCGCCCCAACTCCCCAATTGGCCCTGCTCTGAGCCCAACCAGGGGCTGCACCTAGGGATTGGGCCTGCCCTCTGCCACCCGGGAGCAGGCCTAAGCCAGCAGGTCATTATCTCTCGAGGGGTCCCAGACTGCAAGAGGGCACAGGCCGGGCTGAGGGACCCCTCCCTCCCCCCCGAGTGCACAAATTTTTGTGCACCGGGCCTCTAGTTTAATCATAATTGTGTAAGTTAATGAAGCTTTAATATTGCAGGAGGTTGACTTTCATTCAGTTAATAGATTTTAAGTCATTAGGATTAATTTATTGAAGCCAGCCCTATGTTCTTTAACATAATAAAATAACATTTTTTTATAATTATAGTATTCCATTTTCCAGAACTTTTACATGAAGATAGTGTTTGTAGCTAGATTGTTTTTTTGGGTAAATTTCTTGGAAATAGTCATCTTGCCTGGCTGGCGTGACTCAGTGGTTGAGTGTCAGCCTACAGACCAAAGGGTCCCGGGTTTGATTCTGGTTAAGGACACATACCTTGATTGCAAGCTCCTCCTTGGCCTGTGCCCTGGTCAGGGTGTTTGCGGGAGGCAACCAGTCCATGTGGTTTTCTCACATCGATGTTTCTCACATCTGTCTTTTCTTCCCTTTCCCACTTTCCCTAAAAATCAATGGAAAAATATCCTTGGGTGAAGATTAACAACAACAACAACAAGAAATTAAAAAAAAAAAAGCCATCTGGTTTTGAGTCCTGAGGTGCTCTGTGGACGAAATGGAGGGAAATTACCAATATCTAGCACTTTGGCTTTCAGGCTTAAAAGACCCTCCCACCCCCAAATATCCCTGTCTTATCTAGTGCTATTAAAAACATTTCAAGTGAACAAAGAGTTATGTATTAAAAGCCTTTTGAGAAACTTGCTTAATGTATTCTTGACAAAATTCATTTAAAAAATCTCACTCATAGTTTTATACCTTTTATTTCTTCACATCTGCTTCAGTCCATAGAATTCTTGCTGCATGCTGCATAATATTAAAATTCTGTGGTGAGGATGCTTATTGAAAATAATGAGTAGAATGCACATGCCATTTGCAGCAAACACATTTTTCTTGCCTTTGATCATGTTCTTTTCAAAGCCGAGGTTTTAGAGCTTCTTCACGAACAGTGAGTTTTGTTGAATTGTGTGACGCTGTGAGTTATGTCAGTGTCAGCCAGTTGGTATATTTTCCAGAATGATTTTTCAAGTATGTGTTTATTAGAGGTAAAATATGTGAAAAGTTTATGAAACAATGTGTATGTTTGAAAAGATACTGCATTAAGTTGTATTTGTGATAAGTTATAATTTACATTATGTTTTAATTGAGTTTACTGATAAACTACAATTTTATTTAGTGTATGCTAAAAGGTCACAGGAGATATTTTGATTTTGAAATAAGAATTTATGTTAACTCTGCATGATATTTAGCTCTTCTATAGGAAGATGTGAAGAACAATTTAGGAGAAAATGAAACCCACGGGGAAAAATATTTTTGATAGTTTGAAATGCCAAAAAAAAGTCTGTTTTCAGTTTCTTCTAGCTTCAAGGTTAGCAACTATATCTTCTTTTTAAAAAAATCCTCATAATGTAGGAAAGGAAGTGAACAGATGGAGAAGTTTTATCATCCGTGGTAGTTTCCCTGTGCATTTCATTAGCAGAAGCAAGGTAACTGCCTGTACCCTACTTTCAGTGGAGTCTGTGGAGAGATATAGGTAAAATGTTAGTGGCTCAAGGAGAGGCATTAATATATGACATGCTTTTTGGTGCTGTTGGGCTTCCATAGGCCTTTCAGTGATTTTTATTATATAGAAAAGGAGTATTCAGAAATTAATGAAATGATCTTATTTAACCTCGAGCACAGATTTGACAGAGTAAAGATGCAAAGACATGTCAATAGAGAGTTAAAATTATGCAATCAATATTTTAAGGAATTCAGCTCATATATTTTGGATAATCACAAGTAAATATCCGTACCCCAGAACAAACTGTACCTTTCACAAGCTAGAAGGTAGATTTGCTATGCATGACTTCTCTATAGAAACTACATATCACCCAATATAAAATGCTATTTATTGTAAGCCCCTTCATTATTTTAAGGGCCAGAGCAAGAAAAAACAATGCCAATTAGCAATTATGTCATATTTTATTTTCACTAAGAATTTATATTTTATTGAAAGAGGTCTCCTATGCTTAAACATATATTTTTAATTATTTTGTTGTTTTTATTTTTTTGTTAATCCTCACCAGAGGATATTTTCCCATTGATTTTTAGGGAATGTGGAGGAGAGAGGGAAAGACAGAGAGAAACATTGGTGTGAAAAAACACTTTGATTGGTCTGGGCCAGGGAGGAACCTGCAACCAAGGTATGTGTCCTTGACCAGAATTGAACCCGGGACCCTTTGGTCCACAGGCCGATATGCTCTATCTACTGAGCCAAACCGGCTAGGCCCATGTTTAATTATTTATAGCATACATATTTAAAAAAGAAAATATTAGCTTTAAGTTGAATAGGCTTTCTAAAATGTATCTTCAGTGTCCAAGTCTACTGAATCATTTTTCAACTCACTTATCATCCATCATCTGTGTTTTCCTACACAGTATCACCCTGTGTGCCTTCAGGAGAGTTAATGCTGAATCATTTCTTAAAAGAGTGTTTGAATTATATCTCTGGGATTTTCTTCTAAGCTGTTGGCATACATTTTGCACATTTTGATGGTATTATCAAATGGTTTATCTGACAACAACTAGGTCTCCTATTCCTTCTTCACATAATCTGCAAATGGTTTGTTGACCAAAGCATCAAAGTGTTACAGTTGTTCTATCCACCTGCAAGGAGGCACAGTCACCTCTGTACATGGGCAGGCAGTGATAATTACATAAGAATTGCTACCTGGCTGGCAGTGGTTCAAACCATACTGATTTCAGTTGTGTTAAAATGTAAAAATGTATTTTGTTAGCAATCAAATATGGCATTATTGGCATACATTGTATTATGGCCACTCAATAATGCTTACTATGTACATTTATGTGTTCTATATTTCTGGCCACAGATATATGTGTCTTTTGGCAGACATAATTGAGAGAAAGGATGAGTTTAGTGCACTGTTTGACATTAATATTTGATATTTAGGGGTTATGGGAAAGATCATTTTAACATTATTGAGTGACTCAAACATAAAGAGGCACAGGAGACTCTGAAAGTGGCTGACTGAAAAAGGTATGACTTGTTTCTATTGCTTTGCCTGGGAGATTTTTGTAGCCTCTGGTCATATAGCTGGAGTTATGTTCAAAGTTATGTAAACACGTATGTAAGTGTCTCGTCTCACCTCACCCTTTTCCTCCCCTTATATTCTAGTCTCTTACTATAAACTATTAGGTGTTTTGTTTGCACCAAAATCTCACCTACTATTGCCTGTACATTTTTCAAAAACCATTTATTATCATTAGTATTGATTCCTACTCTTTTAAAGCTTTAACTAAAACTTTTATTTTGTGTCATTTCCCTAAAATTCTAAATGTCATATTTTCTTAAATTTCAAATAATTAATAATCATTTTGTTTTGAAATTTTTCATAATTTTGTGGTCTTTTAAGATGATTGGAAGAGTGCTAAAACATTTTAAAGTCCTGATAGAGTTTACAGAGTATGAAGTATGATATGATTAATGAGTTAAGGAAGTGTGAGAATTACAGTCCAAATCTTTCTCTTAGTGTTTTACATTGTGGAAATATTTAGAGGGCAGCTATCCTCTTGCTGTTGCTGCTGTCATTGTTGTTTGCTTCTGAAGTTTTTATTGGTCCAGACTCTCTTTGTTGCAGTTGACAGAAATCCAACTCAAACTGTCTTAAGCAGAAAAGATACATTATTAGCTCATAAATCTAAGTCCTGGTGTGGTGCTGAATTTAGGGGCTTGTCACTCTCAACACTCAGTCCTGCCTTATTCTGTGTCGGCTTTGGTCTAAGTGAGGCTCTCTTTTGCTTGGTGCCCTCTGAAGCTCCAGATCCCTACTAATTTAACCTTCTGGGAACAGAGGTTCCTTTCCAGCGGTTCTCAACCTGTGGGTCACGACCCCTTGGGCGGTTAACGACCCTTTCACAGGGGTCGCCTAAGACCATCCTGCATGTCAGATATTTACATTACGATTCATAACAGTAGCAACATTACAGTTATGAAGTAACAATGAAAATAATATTATGGTTGGGTCACAACATGAGGAACTGTATTTAAAGGGCCAGAAGGTTGAGAACCACTGCTTTACACAGTATTTCCAACCAGAGTCCTAGAGTTGAATCTTTTTGTTTTTCTTTTTTAAGGTTGCATTTCTATTTCTGAAGCAATTACCACGTCCACAGTAAACATCCCTTTTGCACATGTAACAGTTTTTCTATATATCTAGAAGTAACTAGTAGTTATGCCAATTAATATTTAGCAATCTGAGAGTTACTGCTGCTTCATTCTGTCTAACACTTGATAAGACACCTTTGCCAGTCACATTCATGGCTGTAAGAGGATATTTATTTTTATACACATTTTTTTGTTTCTGCCTGATCCTGCCTTAGATGTTAAATCTCTGAGCCCTGGATGTTAAATCTCAGAGGACTCTGAGCCCTCAATCTTTGAGCCGTCAATCTCTGAGCCTTCAATTTGTGATTGATCTGATATAGGATGAACTTGCCTGGATAGTTTTAAAAGGCTTCAGGCTATTGGTTCGTTCCCAGACTCCTTCCTTGAGAATAGTGTGGTCCTCATGAAGATGAGGAGGAGAAACACATACTCCTGGCAATCTGCCTCTTGCTAACGGCACATTGTACATGCTCAGAAAGGGTCTAGTGAGATATTTTTTTCATGTATAAGAGAAAAGCAACAAGTCTTGATGACAAAAGGATTTAGAAATAGGAAAAATGGATTGTTCAGTTAATAGAAAAAGTACTATGTCCATTCTTTTACCTTGGTCAGCTTTTATATTGAGTGACGAGGGTGCACCATTTAAAATGACTTAAAAATTCTATAATATTTTTATATACAAAACAACATATTTTATATGCCAGGTATGAGGTATAATAAAAAAGTATACACTTACGAAGCCAACATCCATCTGAAGAATGAAAACATCATGATAATGTTAATTTTCTTCTCCAACTGCTATGTTGAATTTTAGTATATGTGCTGCCAAAGTGAGTACAATACTGAATTTTATGTTGATCATTTCCTTGCTTCTTCAAAAATAATTTGCCCCATAAGGATATATATCTAAGGTACATATTGAGTGTTTTGCTTGATTTTGTGTGGGAATGAGCAGGGAGAGGTCAATGGGGGGGGGGAAGGATTCATACGTAATACTTTAAACAACAAGGGGGAGAGATCAGCCAAAGGATTTGTATGCATGCATATAAGCCTAACCAATGGACACAGACACCAGGGGGGTGAGCTCATGAGTAGGGGGGTGAGGACAATGGGGGGGATAAGGACATATATGTAATACCTTAATCAATAAAGAAAAACAGATAAAACAAAACAAAACAAAACAAAACAAAAGTAGTATATAGACTTCTGGTTTGCTTATTTATTCAATATTACTGTTAATATTTATGTTCTTGCATATTTAGTTGCAGTTGATTAATTTTCACTATGTAATGTTATACTTTGTGAATATAATACAAGTTATTGTTTCAGATTCCTGTAGATAGATATTTGGATTTTCACCCATTTTTTCCTCCTATTAATATGAGCTTGTCTCCTAATAGAGTGTGAGTGCAGGAGTCCTGGGGTCATGGGATTTGTTGTATCATCTCCAACTTTCATATTTAGGCCAAATTATTGTTTTCCAGTAGTTCATCCAGTTTATCTTCTGTCAGCAGAATATGAGAGTTCCCCTACTCCTCAACCTTGCCAACATCTAATATAGTCAGAGTTCTTAATTTTTGCTATTTAATGACCACAAATTGGTATCTAAGTATGATTTTATTCTTTATTTCCCTGATTACTAGCAAGGTTGAGCAACTTTTCATAAATTTCTGTGTGAAATGCTTATTTATAGTTTACCGTTTTCCCCCTGTATGCATTTTTACATCTGACTGCTTTACCTACCAAAAATATTGCATCACAAGCCATCCCCAAACTCAATGTTTTTAAACAACACATGTTTATTTACACATAAATAAATCTTTGGGTGATTTGTGATTGAGCTGATCTAGGCTGGGTTTGCCTAGATAGTTTTAAAAAGCTCCAGGCTATTAAGATGCTGGGGTTGGCTGCAGGATGTGAAAATGTTCAGATGTGCTCTACTTGTTTTCCTTCTGGGACCCACTCTGAAGGAGCAAAGAATAACTAAAGCATGCTCTTTTAATGGAGGATAGTTGCAGTGCAACGAGGTCAAGACTAGCTGTACAAGCACATTTCAAGTCTCAGCTCACATTGCATCTGCTATTGGCCAAAGAAAGTGTAGACCAAGCTCAGGTTAAATGCGTTCATTCCAAATGGAGACATGGCAAGAGTAAGGATGTGTCATTCTGTCATAATTCTTACTTAGGTAAGTGAAGGAATGGAAAAATATATGTTATGTAAATGGTAACCCAAAAAGAATAGGGTGGCTATACTTATATCAGACAAAATAGACTTTAAATAAAAAATTGTCATAAGAGACAAAGAATGATAAAAGGGCTACTCAATCAGGATAATATCAACAAGGATACAGAGGACTTCAGCAACACTGTAGATCTAATGGACATAATAGATACAAAGAACATTCCAGCAGCAGAATATACATTCTTCTTAAGAGCACATGGAACTTTCTCCAGGATAGGCCAAATGATAGTCACAAGTCTTAAAAAATTAAAAAACATCATGCCAAGTATCTTTACTAATCACAGTGGAGTGCAAGGAGAAATCATCAGTATAAGGAAAACTGGAAAATATGTGGAAATTAGATAACCCACTCTTGAACAACCATAGGGATAAAGAGAGAAATAAAAAAGGAAATTAGAAAATACCTTGAGACAAATGAAAATACGTATCAAAACTTATGGGACACAGCAAAAGCAATACTACGATGGAAGTATATTGTGATAAATATCTACATCAAAGTGAAGGTCTCAAATAAGCAAAATTTGTATCTCAAGGATATAAAAAAGAAGAACAAACTAAGCCCAAAGTTAGCAGAAGGGAGAAAATATCAAAGATAAGTGCAGAAACACACAAAATGGAAGAAAATAGGAAAAACATAGAAAAACCTCTCCTAAAACTAAGAGTTGATTTTTGAAATGATTAAATAACAATATATTTGGCAAACCCTTAGCTAAACTAATTAAGAAACAGAGAAAATTCAAATAAATACAATCAGAAATGACAGAGAAAATATTGCAATGATACCATAGAAATAAAAGGTATCATAAAGAGACTCTCATGAGCAATTAGCATCAACAAACTATATAACCTAGAAGAAATGATACATTCCTGGTAATATACAACCTACCAAGACTAAATTATGAAGAAAAAAAAATCTGAACAGATTTATAACTGCAATGGAGATTGGTTCAATAATCAAAAAACCCCCAACAAGAAAGCCCAAGACAAAATAGCTACATTGGTGAATTATGTCAAACATTTTAAGCAAGAATAAATGCCATTTCTTCTCAAACTCTTCCAAAAAAAAAAAAAAGGAAAGAAAATACTTCCAAACTCATTCTTATTATCCCAATATCAAAGCCAATTATAGAAATCGCAAGAAATGAAAACCACAGGGTAATACCCCAGATGGAAAAATCTTCAACAAAATACAAGCAAACTGAATCAAACAGCACATTAAAAGGATCATACACCAGACCAAATGGGATTTATTCTTCGTATAAAAGGATGGTTCAATATACAAAATCAATTAATGTGATACACTATATTAATAGAAGGTAAACATCACATAATCACCTCAATAAATGCAGAAAAACCATTTGATGGAATTCTGAACCTTTTCATGATAAAAACTCTCGACAAACTAGGAATAGAGGGAATTATCTCAACAAAGTAAAGGCCATATATGAAAAGCCCACAGTTGACATTGTAACTCCTCTGATAATAAAGTTTTCATGTATACCTTTCTATTTTAGGGCTTTCTCATCTGTTTCATTGGTCTATTAGCCTATCTCTGTACAAGTACCACACTGCCTTAATAATAAGACAATATTAGGATATTGATTAGACTTACATTAACTTATAAATTAATTTCAGAATTATTGCCATTTTCACAGTACTGGGCCAATTTATCTCTTTTGTCTCATTTAAAAAAAATTATCTTGGCTTATTGTTTGTGTATAGAAATACAACTAATGGTTGTATGTTGATCTTGTAACCTACAACCTTGCTTAACTCACTTATTAGTTCTAGTATTTTTTTTTTGTAGTTCTACTAGTTTTTAGTTGATTCTTTAGGACTTTTTACATAGAGTCATGTATCACACACCGAAGTTTTGGTCAATGATGGACCTCATAAGATTATAGTGGATTATAAGCAAAAATTTGTCAGAGATGTTGAAAGAAAAGACTAGATCTGGCTGTGAGTTACTAATCTGATGGTTTAAATACGTAAAGAAGTTCAGCATAGTTTTTCCTTATAATCCTTTTGATTTATGTAAGATCGTTATTGATGTAACCTCTCTCATTCTGATTTTAGTGATTTAAATATTATCTCTCATTTTGTTTGTTGATCTAGCTAGAAGTGTATCAGGTTTGTTTATCTTATTGGCTGCACTTTAAATTGCAAAGGTTTTTAAATTTTTCATATCCAACTTTGTCAAGCCCTGGGGTATTATTAGTTATGAAATGCAAGCCGGCCTTGGCAGTGCTTATGTCTTGTGCAATCATATTTTGCTAAAGGCAGCAAGTCTAAGCTGTTCATTTGCATAGATGTTCAGAGTATTACTGGCAGCTAGGCATGATAAATTGTATTTACATTCTACAAAATGAATGCGATGTTATTGAATTTAGTAGGTAAGTACATGTTTTAAGGATAAAAATATCTGACTAGAAGCAAATCAATATGAGGAAGTGTTTTTGTTTGTTTTATATGAAAGAAAAAAGGAAAGGAGTTATTAAGTTTGAGACCTATGCTCACTTCAGTCATTCAGCATTCTAAAGAGTAATGTATGGATCAAAAACTAATATCCAATGTACCTAAGGCGTTTGAGGCTCTGTAATTCAGACATACTTATGCAGTTGGAACAAACACATTGAGAGTCTTCTGTGAGCCAATTACTATCTAGAGCAGCGATTTTCAACCTTTTTCATCTCGTGGCACACATAAACTAATTACTAAAATTCTGTGGCACACCAAAAAATACATTGTATTTTTGCCAATCTGACAAAAAAAAAAAGTAGATATAATTTTGACTCATTCACACTGGGCAGCCATTGCTGTGTTGGCTGTTGTCATTTCTTTTAACTTAACAATTGAAGGGAAAAGAGGTCAGTGCTCCTCACTAAATAGTCAGGTATTGCATGTTTTAAAAATTCTTGCGGTTGAAATTGCTGATCTAGACAGTGGAAAATAAAGATCAGTAGTTCACAATGTTTGTCTCAAGGGTAGACACATCTGAAAATTAAAATATAGTATAAAGCGTTGAATCCTGTGGCAAAGATAAGTATGGGTACAATGAATTTTAAGTAAGACATAATTGGTCCATTGGAAGTAGGGGGTAAGCAAGGAAGGCTTTTCTCAAGGATATGAAGTATCTTAGTTGAGTCATAAAAGATGAATAGGAAAGAGGTTTAAATGGTGCTGGGTGAGTAGTAGGGAAGTTATTCCAAGGTTGAGAGACCAGCAAAAGTGTGGATCTGGGAAGCAGCAGGCATGTCAGTATTCCAAGGGACTGTAAGACTTGAGCATTGACTAGAGCATAAGATTGGAGGTGGTCAGGGAGTTATTAGGAATACAGCAAGGAGAGGAATTCAAGAAATATTTAATAGATAAAATCAGCAGAACCTGGTGACCGAGTGTGAGGTGTGATGTACAGGATGAAATGATGTTAACTCCTAGGTCTCTAGTTCAGGCAAAATCAGGGTCTCCATTAGCCCCAAAGTTGTCTTTGTTTGAATTAGAAAAAAGATGCAGTTTCTTCCTGGCAAATATAATAACCCTGTAGCAGGGGAAATGGCATGTGTGCAGAGCTCAGGATAGATTTCAGCTTCCATCGCCCCTTAGCTTGGTGCTCTTGTGTATTGCCCATTATGGACAATTGTAAGGGGCAGATATGGGTAAATGAGTGGCCAATGGTGTCATTAGTGCAATTAGGAAGAGAGAGTAGAACTGGGAGGCAGTAAGAGGGGAAATGATGAGTTCAGTTGTGAATATGTTCAGTTTGTAGTATTTAGGGTCATTTGTTCAGATGGAAATACCAGGGATGAAGTTGGATATATGCTTCTAAAATATTGGGGACTATAGATGAGTTAGGTACATTAAACCTTTAAAAAAATACATGTCAACTGTAGTTAAAATTATTCAAAGTGAATGACTTTTTGAATTACAGCTCAATTGTACTTATATAGTACTAGTGATTGGTTCTCCAAAATGGTTCACTTGCTCTATCAAAAAACTCATTCAAAATAATTTTTCGAAGAATGTCTACAATTATTTATTAATGAACTGAAGAATGGTCATGACAAAATGGAATCATAATCATTTTGAAATTTTCTCTGTTCCAGATTGCTGTGCTATGCTTTGTATGACTAAGACCTCTTACAAAGAATACCTTTGCTTTGATACTTGAGGACAATCAGACCATGTGAGTACAGAGCTGTATATGCAGATTACAGTGAATTCTAATTGATTAGATCAGCTAAGTAAAAGTCAAACCACAAAAAATTCATGGTAGATAAGACCAAACGAAAGAACACCTATTTTCTTTTTCTTTTTTTAATATATTTTTATTGATTTCAGAGAAGAAGGGAGAGGGAGAGAGAGATAGAAACATCAATGATGAGAGAGAATCATTGATTGGCTGCCTCCTGCATGCCCCGCACTGGGGGTCGAGCCCACAACCCGGGCATGTGCCCTTGGCTGGAATCGAACCTGGGACCCTTCATTCTGCAGGCTGACGCTCTGTCCACTGAGCCAAGCCCGGCTAGGGCACCTATTTTCTTTTTGATATAAATTCTAGATGAGATGGAAAACTCATCTCTTTTCCCCATTAACTTATTGTTACACTAAGGGGTTATAAAACCAACAGTTTTTCTGTCAGCTCATTTATCAGAGTATTTATGGCAACCAATAATCCTATACTAATAAAAGACAAACATGCAAATTGACCATACTTTTGCTACACCTTAAGCCACGCCCACCAGCCAATCAGAGAGTCTATATGTGAATTAACCCAACCAAGATGGCGGCCGGCAGCCACAGAGCTGGAGCAAGCAGGAGGCTTGCTTGCTCCAGTGATGGAGGAAGCCAAGGTTCCCCGCCTGCCGCGGCCTGGCTCTAAGCTACGCTGAAAGCAACGAAGTTTCAATTATAGAAGCTAAACAAATCCCAGATACCTGTTTTCAGCCAGCCGTGGCCACGGAGCTGGAGCAAGCAAGAGTGGGTTGCTCCTGGTGATGGAGGAAGCCAAGCTTTCCGCAGGCCTCTGCTAAAGGCAACAAAGTTTCAATTATAGAAGGTAAATAAATCCCAGAATAAAAAAAGAAAAGAAAAAAAAAGGAGAGGCTGGGAGCTTACATCACCAGGGTGCTTGGCCAGCCTGAAAACAGCCCTCAGCCCTTCACCCAGACTGACCAGGCACCCCAGTGGGGACCCCCCACCCTAAAGGGGGTGTGGCCAGCCTGAAAACAGCCATCAGCCCCTCACCCAGGCTGGCCAAACCTCCATGGGGTGAGGGTCCCCACTGGGGTGGACATCCTCCGAGGGGTCCCACACTGCAAGAGGGCATAGGCCGGGCTGAGGGACCCCCCGAGTGCACAAATTTTTGTGCACCGGGCCTCTAGTAAAAAGTATAATTGAAAACATGTTGTTTTGTTTTTATTTTTGTACCTCTAAGGGAACAAACCCCCCTGAACTTTTCATATGGCACTATTTTGCAGAAAGACACAAACTACTAAGGAGTGCTAAAGTGGCAATGAAACAGCCCAATAGGAAGAGGAAGCTTAGTATGGATTCCAAAGAGAATGTGAATCAGGATGGAAGCTTGGTAAGATGTCAGTTTCTGGACTCTTTCTCGGAGTTTGTGCTCAATGTGGAAATTCACCCTGTAATTGTAGAATTTGTATAACTACATGGAAGTGCTTTTTTCAATCACTGAAAATTGTTTTTTTCTGATCGACTTTTATATACAGTGGAATAGAATGTAAGTTTCATTTCAGTCTGGTATATTTTAAAAGGTAATCTTAATTTTAAAAAGATGGAGATGATTGATCACTGTCGAATAAGGGAAAGAGCTTGTAAACTTCAGAGGGTTGTATTTATTAGGGTTCCTAGAGAAATAGAACTGGTAGGAGTAGTTGGCAGTCCTGTGACAAGTGCAGTTCACAATTTCTGTCCCTACTTGATGATGATGAATATATATCTATATCTATATCTATATCTATATCTATATCTATATCTATATATCTATATATCTATATATCTATATATATATATATATATATATATATATATATAGAGAGAGAGAGAGAGAGAGAGAGAGAGAGAGAGAGAGAGAGGGAGAGAGAGAGGTTTGTTTTAAAGATTTTACTCATGAATTTCTGTGGGCTGCCAAGTCTGAAGGCAGGGTGGAGACCCAGAAAAAAGTTGACATTCCAGTCTTGATTCCAAGGCAGTCTGGAGACAGAATCCCCTCTTCCTCAAGTGAAGTCAATATTTTTTTCTAATAAAGCCTTTAACTGATTGGATGAGGCTCATCCATATTGTGGAGAGTAATCTGCTTCACTCAGAGTCTAGTCTTTAAATGTTAATTGTATCTAAATACAACTCACAGGGACATCTCAACAACTAGAGGGCATAATATGCACATGCCTCTAGGTATGAGTGCTATTTCCTTATGACAACTTTTTGTATTCCCACAAATTTCAAGGTGGGCAGAAGTGACCAGGAGACCTCTGTTGTAATTGTTTTGGGATTAGTGGACTATTAGAACGTTCTCACTGTTTCTTGGGCTCTCATTATTTACTTGGATGTGGGTTTGAGGGTCTTCAGGTGGGTTGTGGTTACACATTTACACATTACAGTTGGTGAAGTGGCACAGTGCTGTACTTTCTTTGGTTCAATGCCAGGTTAGGTGTGGTGTGATGAACTCCATGCATTAAATGAGACCTGTCAAGCAATGATGTGGTTAGTGTTTGGTTTTAAGATGTTAAATATAGGTCTGTGTCAAACTATAGAGCTATTTTTTCAGGATCAGCTTCACTGGGAGTTGAGGTGGTTAACTTGGGGCTGAGGTCCAGTGCCTCTTAAGGTCCAGATTAGTTTCATCTCATAGACCAGGTCCATGAGAGTTGAGTGCTCCAAGTGTATCAAGGTTGCTTGGACCAGACTTGAGAAGGCCAACACCTGTCTCAAGCTTGTGAGGATGCCATTCTTCTCAGTATTTTTGGTTTGCTGTGTCATGCCCTCTGAGGAGACAGGGTATTTGATGTATTCCAAGTTATTTTTAGATAGTGATTCTACAGCATCACTGTGGTCTCCAGACTGGCAGCAACAGCATCACCTGGGGACTTGTTAGAAATGCAAACCCCTGTCCCTCACTCCATACTCTGTGAATCAAATACTCCGGGGGTGGGGCTTAGTAGATTATAGTTTACCAAGCCCTCCAAGTAATTCTGATACATGCTCATGTTTGAGAAACACTGTCCTAGGGAAATAGCTAGATATGTCTAACCTACTAATAGAGCTGTAGTTATAATTGATAATGGCTGCTGGATGTTTATTAATTGTTTAAATTTAATATTTGAAGCCACCTCTCCTATCCAACATATTTTCTACTTTTTCTTAGTATGATTTCTCTTTAAATTACTACTGACCCTTCTCAGCACTTCAGTTATCTTGCCCCCCTACAACATGAATATTTAACCTTTTGTCTCTTCCGTATTGGCACAAATTCCAGTTTTCTCTTAGAGCCCAACTCACCTTTGACTTAATGCTAATGCTTTTACCATTGTTTCCATCCCACTTTGGGATTTTACCTTTTTTAAACTCCAAAACTGCTCAACATTTAAATAGGTGTTGTTTTAATGTGGTGCTTTGTGTAGCTAGTTTTCTAAAACTATCTGTTGAATGATGTTCCTGGCATTTAATGGCATCTTCATGCAAATGGACTTCTTTGATCAATAGCAAGGAAATGACATTTCAAAGAATCATGTTACTAATTTGAGTTTTGAGGTGTTTGGAACATATAATTATTTTATAGGATCATTGAAAAGACACACATTTAGGATGAATTCTGCATTGTACTGTCAGTTTGGGGCCCATTGCCAGTTATAGTGTCAATTTTCTTTAGGTAAATGTAATAGTTTAATACAGTAAGCAGGTTCACATCTGTGGCTGCATTCACTATGGAGGGAAAGGGGTTCAATCCTGTTTGAGTTCTATCACTATAATTATGTTTGACTTTTGATTGAAATGTCAGTAACATCCTTTACTTTCTCTGTTAACCTTATAATTTTACAACTGACATTTTCAGTCAACCAAGCAAAATAGCACGGAAGATGAAATAAAACATCAAACTAATGAAAAGAGGGATACTTTCTAGACATCTATTTTTGAGACAATAACTTAATATCTTAGCTATCAAATAATTTTTAGATGCTGATAGTAATATCTATCAATGATGTATTCCTAGACTAAATATTTTCTCTGTATTCATTGAATTTTAAAAATATTTATTTATATCTTTCAATATATAGGCACATAGTTAAAAAATCAAATAGCACAGACAAGGATTAAAATAAGAATGCAAATTCTTTGTACCTACTGACACACATACTAACCCCTAAGTCTTTCCCTAAAGGTGTGACCACTCTTTATATTTTCTTGTGTATCTATATAGGAATCAAAAACAAAAAAAAGAAAGCTTAAAACCTTCTAAACCCTTTATGTACATATTCATACATATATAATACATACATGCATACACATATACAGATGGGTTCACACTCTACTTCTTGTTCTGTATCTTGCTTTTTTTCACTTAAGCATGTGTATCTTGTCATTGTTTTCAATGGTGCACAGTATTTCATTCTGTGAATGTATCATAATTTATTTAAGAGTGCCCTACTGTGAACATTTAGGTTATTTTAATTTTTGTTGTTATATACAATGTTACAACTAATGTTCCTTCATATATCTGGCATATTTTTGTAGTTGATTCACAGATAAAAATCTTACCATTAGAATTGTACTGAAGATATGTGCATTTAATACTTTGATAAGCCTTCAATGACGTAACCTCAGTTTATACTATCTGTGACAGCATTTGCAAGGATGCCTCTTTTCCTGAAGATTTCTTACATCTTTGTTTTCTAAAATCTACTGTGTGGATAAACATCTGTTTAGTGCGCTGGTCTCCATGGCGCTGCCGCAGTGTTGAAGAGAAGTGTTTCCCTGCTCCTTTTAGACTCTGTAACATGTTTTTTCACAACACCTACCCAAACACAGGTGTTATTTTGGTGCCATTTGCTCGATTTTCCCACCTTACACCTTTAAAATTGACCAGGGAAGTGTAGACATGTGATAATGGGGAAACTAAGCTTTTTGGTATTTTTTTTTCTCAAGGAAATTTCATAGATGTTTTCTGTGTATGTGAGTGTTCTGGTCATAAAACCCCAAAGTAAATTCAGGCCATAAAATTTCAAATTTCCTAAAATGCAAGTTTCCCAAATAAAAAAGGAAATTATATTTGACTATACAAGTATAAAATATGTGGTCTTTAATTATATATATATAATATATATATATATATATATATATATATATATATACACACACACACACACACACACACACACACACACAAGCATTCTTCTTCTCCATCTGAACCTCTTTGAATCTATACCTAATTAGTGAATTATGAGCATTGAGAAATAGAAGTATAAGACATTATATTTTGCCTAAAGGATTTAGCATTGCTGAAAGAAGAGCAGGAACTTATCTAGAGTAATGCAATACAACTAAGTACTTATGCACATAGTGCTCTTAAGGCACATTCAGCCTTCAGGAAAAAGTGGGCTTATTGGGGCTTGCGTCTGACCTTGAAGGATGAAGAGTATGTAAGATGTACACTTTTAATGCCTTATTTAACTTATTTAATAACTAAAAATGTTTATCTAACACATATTTAATTCTATTGTAAAAAGTGGCCCTTAAATCTAACTTGGTAAAAATGTAATATGAGAGAATACAATTTATTTGCATTTTAACATCCCCGTGCTCTCTGTAGGCAACTAAGTAACCTTGAGAGCTAAGAAAGTTGAAGGGTTATAGTAGGGATCATCTGGGCCAAGGAGGCAGCATGAGCAAAGGTATGGGGTTGAAAGCAAATGTCACATATGTGATGTATGATGACATTATAATGACTTGTCCTACTGAACAGATGTTGCTCCTGCAAGTTTTCTAAACTGATGGTTGGGCTAGAGACATCAGAATATTTGCATTTTAGTCTTTGGCTCTGGTGATAATTAGTTCTGTGACCAAGGGCAAGTCCTTCAGCAGACTGGGGCTCAGATTTTTTATCTGTAGAACAAAAGTCTTATTCTAGAATATTTTTAAAATATATATCTTTAAATTGATTTCAGAGAGAAAGGGAGAGGAAGAGAGCGCTAGAAACATCAATCATGAGAGAGAATCATAGATTAATCAGCTGCCTCCTACATGCCCCCTAACTAGGGATCAATTCATAACTCAGGCATGTGCCCTGACCAGAAATCGAATCATGACCTCCTGGTTCATAGGTCGATACTCAACCACCATGCAACACTGGCCAGCCTAGGAGATGTTTAAGGGTCTTTCTATTTTAATAAGTCTAAATGGTGGTACATAAGAGATAGTAAGATGACTAGAGTGGATTTGGGTGGCCAAGCTTAGATGGGTCTTGAAGGCAGAGCAGAGGAAACTATACTTGATATTGTGACTGTTAGACTTGGTAGCTGACAAGATGGGCTATGGGTGCCTTCAACTTGGGCATAGTGTAATGAAATATATTTTGTAATAACCTTAAATAGATACTGAGAACATGTTTAGGGTGGGATTATTTTTGTTTCTTATTTTCAGTAGTTCTAAACTTTTTATCATTTTGTTGCCCTACACACAACTGATAATAGTTTACATCAGCCAATGAAATTCTTTTATATATGGAGAAATCATGGAAAGATGTTTATAAAGCTATTTTAGATATCTTTCCCTTTGTTATTTTGTATAATTAGCAGTTATTATTTCAAAATATATCTGGAATTTTGTTTTTATTCAGCTATAGTGAGGCTAGCAGATCAAGAGACAACTGCTATTGAAAAGAGTTTGTTACTCACATTTCCCAAGAAGAGGGGCACATCACACTTTGCAGGACCATATAGGGAAGGACCAACATTGGTCAGGAGGCAGGAGGAGTGAGAGGAAAATGTAGGCAAAAAGCTTTTATTGTTCCTTTTTACCGCAGCATAGTATTCCATTGTGTAGATGTGCCACAGTTTTTTAATCCACGAATCTGCTGATGGACACTTAGGCTGATTCCAAATCTTAGGTATTGTAAATTGTGCTATGAACATAGGGGTGCGTATATCCTTTCTGATTGGTGTTTCTGGTTTCTTGGGATATATTCCTAGAAGTGGGATCACTGGGTTAAATGGAAGTTCCATTTTTAGTTTTTTTGAGGAAACTCCATACTGTTCTCCACAGTGGCTGCACCAGTCTGCAATCCCACCGGTAGTGCACGAGGGTTCCTTTTTCTCCACACCCTCTCCAGCATTTGTCATTTGTTGATTTGTCGATAATAGCCATTCTGACAGGAGTGAGATGGTACCTCATTGTCGTTTTGATTTGCATCTCTCGGATGATTAGTGACTTTGAGCATGTTTTCATATGTCTCTTGGCTTTCCTTATGTCTTCTTTTGAAAAGTATCTATTGAGGTCCTTTGCCCATTTTTTTTATTGGGTTGTTTGTCTTCCTTTTGTTAAGTTGTATGAGTTCCCTATAAATATTGGAGATTAAACACTTATTGGTGATAACATTGGCAAATATGTTCTCCCATGCAGTGGGCTTTCTTGTTGTTTTGTTGATCGTTTCTTTTGCTGTGCAGAAGCTTTTTATTTTGATGTAGTCCTATTTGTTTATTTCCCCTTTAGTTTCCATTGCTCTAGGAGTGGTATTGGTTAAGAAGTTGCTTTGGCATATGTCTGAGATTTTGCTGCCTTTGGATTCCTCTAATATTTTTATGCCATTTGCAACAGCATGAATGGAGCTGGAGAGCATTATGCTAAGTGAAATAAGTCAGTCAGAGAAAGATAAATATCACATGATCTAACTCATTTGTGGATTATAATGAACAACAAACTAATGAACAAAAATAGATCTAGAGACAGAGAAGCATCCATCAGATTCTCAAACTTCAGAGGGAAGGCAGGGGAGGGTGGGGCTAAGGGGGAGAGATCAACCAAAGGACTTGTAAGCATGCATATAAGCATAACCAATGGATACAGACACTGGGGGCGGGGGAGGGGTGAGGGTATGAGTGGGGGGATGGGGGGGAAATTGGAAGGATAAGGACACATTTGTAATACCTTAATCAATAAAGGAAAAAAATCTAAAAAAAAGAAGCCTTTATTGTGTTTTTTAAAGGAAGGAATGGTTGAGGCAGGGTAACAGGTTAAGATTGTTTGATTTGAGTATTTCCCTTGGTCTTTAGCTATAGGAGCTGTTGTGCTGTGGGTGATTTAGGAGGATAGTGTCCCAGACTGCAAGGGCCTGATAAAAAAGAGCAAGTCCCTTATGGACTCAGGATTCACTGATTTGCATATCAAGGGGAAGAAACACAGGCAAGTTGTTTGCTATCTCTAGGAATTAACTCTCTCTGGAAGGGACAATCCCTCCACTGTCCACAAGCTCCCAAAATGTCTGAGCATCAGAAAATATAGAAATTAAATGAAAAACCAGATTAATACAAACACTATGCAGAGATTTCATTCAGAGATAGTAGCTATGCTATTGAGTGTTTGAACAAAATGAGAGCATTTCCTTCTCGCTGTCTGCATCTGAATTCTAGGAGGGCAATGGAAAGTAATCCTCCCCTCAATTTTTATCTGAAAGGTTAATTTCCTTTACCTTCAGTTAGTATCTCACATTGGATCACACCAAAAGAGAATTTGAAAAGTAGACTTGAAACAGCAGGTGAAATACAAAAGTAGTTTATTACTGGAATTATTACATAGGATTTCAGTGTTTTCTATAGTTCATGAAACCATAGACAGTACTGTCTGTTCTTATGGAAGAGGAAGAGCAGGGTGCTCCCAAGTCCTTCTTTGCCAGGGATTCTGTCTGACAGGGTGGGAACGGAGGGGCAGGATCTGACATTCCAAGGCAGTGACTTGAAACTGCCAAACACAAATCAGTGGGTAAAACATTGTGTTTTGCTTCCTTGATTGGATTCACACTCAGGGAAATGTAGACACTGATTAATTAGAAAAGATCGCTCTTACTTATAGTAAAAGCACATGAAGCCTCCAGGGCCATCTTCCTGATTTTCTCATTTCAAATCCTCTCTTCCAATAGGATGGGTTTAAAATTGACAAATGGAAATACACCACAGCAGAGACTTACTTTATGTTCCTTAAATCATTCTCTCCTGTTTTTCAGAGCACTGTTTATCCCTGTAAAACTTTATTTTCAGTTTTCAGAACTAAAGTTTGAAGCCTGAGAAATCATACTAATGGTTTTATTTTTCTCAATTCATATTGATTTCCTTAAGTGTTCTGTCTGGGATGATTAGGTAAACTGCCAGTTTTTTTCTTCTGTTTTTAAAAAGAATTAACTCTCTATTAATAGCAGTGTTAATTTATTACACTCATGAAATAATTAGCTCAGACAGAAGTAAAGAATGTTAAAGGTAGTTGGAGCTTTGGAGAACATTTATTTTACAGACAAGATAAATCAGGTCCAGAGAACATATGTCATTTGTTTATCAGATCCAGAGAATATATAGTGCATTATGGGTGGAGTGGGGATTTGGCCTTAGGTTACCCAACCCAAATTCAGCATTTTTCTGTTTTGTTGTATGATATTAAATCCTTCCTTATTTGCAAAATTGTTCAAAAGTTAGGTTAGTATATCATAAGAGAAATGTAAATTTATTCTGAAGCATAAAATTATGATATTTGGTGTATATATCTATAACCTTGATACATCTAAAAATATATGGACATAAAGAACTTGGGTAATTTAACTCTGAAGTGAGCCGTAATTTATTTTTGTGAGGAATATTTTTTTTTCTATCTAGGCAGAATTTCAATAGCAAATAAAGAAGTGTGAGCCAAACATCCTAATCTAGAACTGAGTGACAGCATATTATATGTTTATTTTCATATTTGAATGATATAGTGATTATAAAAATGCTTCAGTAGCTGTGGTACTCACATAATCAACTCTTGAATACTATTTTGTTACCATTTCAGTTTTTTCAGTAGAACCTTTATGAGAAGAGACTCACATTGTTTTGAATTATGTAAATTTCCCATGTATATCATGGGCAAAGAGGGATGAAATTGGGGTACAGAGCTATCATAGAAAATTAGATCTGATTCAGTTCATCATTTTACATGCATAATGCTGGGACTTTTCAGTGATATCTTTGAGCAGGTTCCTCATTGTTAATTGAGGGGAGGGTGAATGCAAATTTTTCCTGATCGTGGGTAGTCAAAGGGATGGTAAGAAATAGTTTTTTAAATCTATTATAATAATAGGCCATTTTTGTGGGATTATGGCCAGGGAGGGAAGTCCAGGCTAGAGAGCCCCCATGGGTTGAATATTAGTATTAATGGCTCTTAAATCATGTAAAAGCCTCCACTTTTTAAATTTTGGGTGAATTACAAAAATAGGAGAATTCCAGGGGCTATTAGAAGGTTCTATGTACCCCAACTCTAATTGTTCTTTCACCAGTAGATGGGCTTGATTTCTTTTTAAATTTTTGCCCACTTGTTCCTAGAGATTAAGGTTTAGTGTTCCAGCATCAGGGAAACAAGGATTATAAATTATAACAATTTTTAATAAGCTTTTTAGTTGTTCTTCTGTAACAGAGGCATCATTTGCTTTTAATAACTGTTTCAGCACTGTGATATTTTGTTGCTCTTCTGTGGACAACTGTTGTCCCATTATGAAAACTTAGCTGAGAAAGATTCTCTCGAACTTTGAAATCCCAAACGGGCTCCAATTACTTACTGCACAGTTACTTTTGTTTTTTTCCTCTTTGTTTTTGAGGGATCTGCTGCATTTCTTTGCGTTCCTGGCTCCTCACATGGGGAGTCACTTTGCTGGGACTGACCAGCAGACCTGAATGTTGGATGAATAATTACTCTGACATGAGTTTCTATGAAAGAAAGACTAAGGGACTGTTTGGCTAAGCCACCAAGTAGCCTTGTTTGCCTGCCTTCTTAGGTTTTTATTATAACAACAACTTGAACTAAAATTAACTATTAAATAGTATCAACAGAATAAACATCCTTGAGAAAACACATGCTTCTACAAGGTCAGGTCTTAAAGACTAAACATAAAAATTCCAACAAAACACCTGGGGACTCGGACTTGTTTGAAAAAGTCAAAGTAAGGGTTGCTGCCTTCGACAAGGTCCCCCCAGAAACCCCTGAACTTTCGACGAATCCTTCTTACAGACTTTCCAGCCAAGTCCTATGCTTCCCCACACATTAGAAGAGAGGTGGATAGGATTGGGTTATTGCTTTCTGATGTCCAACCCCCTGCCTGGTAAATGATGGCCATGGAGCTCATCCTGTGGCCCACAGACCTTCAGTAGTATCATCAGCTGGGGGCTTGTTGGAAACTCATAACCTTAGGCCCCCGCTCCAGACCTACTGAATAAAAGATCTGCATTTTAACAAGATTCCCAGGTGGTTCGCATGCATGCTGAAGTATGTTTTATCAGGATGCTACCTTGCTAATTGCACAAAGATATCCACAGTAATTTTGAATGTGAAATCTGCCAGGCAGAACATACTATTCTGGACCTTGCATTCATGCCTTCATTCAGCAGATATTTATTAAGTTAGAGTACGTGTTAGGCTGTGTTTTAGGGATAAAACATTAAGACACTGTCTGCCTTCAGTAAGCTCATCAAAGCAGGAGACTGCAGAAGACAGATGATGGTAGTGCAATGTAATGGGCTCAATAATAGATATGTGTGTAGGATGTTTCCAGGCTTCAGAAGGTTACTCAACTTAGCTTGGGAGTGGAGGGAAGAAGTGGGATTAAAGAAAGCTTTCTGAGCTGACTCCTAAAGGCTCAATAGGTATGTAATAGTTTTGTATTGCTGCATAACACATTACTACAAACTTAGCAGCTTCAACCACTCATTATTATTACCTCACATTTATGTAGGCTGGATGTCCAGGCATGGCTTAAATAAATTCTCTGCTCAGGGTCTCAAAGGGTCTAGTTGAAGCATTGGCCTGGCTGACTTCCTTTTGGAGCTCAGTGGCCTCTTCCAAGCTCATGTGGTTGTTGGCCAAATTATGTTCCTCAGATGTAGGACTGAGGTTTCTGCTTTCTTGTTGATTTCAAGCAGGGAACACTCATGGCTCTGAAAGGCCCTGCAGTTCCTCTCCATGTGGTCCTCTCACACATGGTAGCCAACTTTTTCAAGGCCAGCGGGAGACCTTCTTGTTCTAGTCAGCTGAGGTGGAGTCATATGATGCAATGCAATCGAGGGAGTGACTATGCCATTCCCTTTGCTGTATTTTGTGCTCTAGAAGCAAGTGTTAGGTTTCACCCCCACTTAGGGGAGGAGGAAGTTCTGCAAGGGCATAATTTATTAGGGGTCATCTGAGAAGCCAGCCCACCACAGGGGATTGAGCTAGTGGGGGAGGAAGTGTGGGTGAAAGAAGCTGCAGAGTGACCTCAGGGAACTTTTAATGGAAATGAGAAGAAGCTTTGGGTATAAAATGATGAATTAATTTTGCAAATTATTGAGATTCATGAGCTCGTAGGGCATTCAGATGAAGCTGCACCGTGGGACTTTGGTTGTGCAAATTTGCAACTTGAGGGAGATAGTGATGCCCTGGTTGTCATGTTTGTGAAGCTGAGAGTGGCCTGGATGGTGGAACGGGGTGTCTGAAACAGACAGTGGGTGAGCTGGAACTTCAGAAGAGCGGCAGTGAGGGCTGTGCTCAGGGAGAGGCGCTGAGGTGGGAAGGCAAAGGTGAACCCAGAGCAGAACAGGGAGAACAGGAAGCTCACTGTTACCACCATCATGGGGTGAGAATGTGATAAGGAGCTGGCAACAGCAGAGTAAACCAGTCTTCATTTTGTCCTCTATTAGCACTCAGCATATGCTAGCCTCATGCCAAATGATGGCTAGTCAGTGCACACACACTGGAAATTGAATTTTATGTGCACCCTTAAAACCCAGCACAGTTCCTGGCCTATTAAAACATTTAGCAAATGTTTTAAAATAGGTAATTAATTCAGTTAGAATTTTAAGATTTTTCTTGACTTTTCTCTCAGAATTCTTCTCTCATCAGTGATTTTGTTCATTTGAGATATGTTTCTTCAGGCGGTAAATACAAGT
Organism: Myotis nattereri; assembly: GCF_964212035.1. Taxonomy (NCBI): domain Eukaryota; kingdom Metazoa; phylum Chordata; class Mammalia; order Chiroptera; family Vespertilionidae; genus Myotis; species Myotis nattereri. Next base: position 60,373,435 of record NC_138083.1, on the reverse strand, counting down.
AGGCAGACTAAATAATTAGGACAGTGTACATTCTTAGCAATTTGAATTTGGTAAAATAGCTGTAATAGCTACTGCCGAGAGTCTGCCATGTGCCATGTCTGTGCATCTCTAAATCTAAAAATGATCCAGTGAATACGTTATTATTATCTCCAAGACAGATTAGGAAACTGAGGCTCACAGAAGTAAAGGCACTGGTACTGGAATAAATGAACTAAACAAGTGAAGAGACAAGCCAGAAGTAGGAGCAAATGCACATGGAGTTTAATGTATAATCCACACATCTAGACTGATGGGGAGGAGAAGGACTATTCAGTAAGTGGTCTTAGGACAACTAAATGGTCACCTGGGCAAAAATATTGTGGCTTTACACCACGCCCTAGTACAAATTTAGATCTATCAAAGATTTACATGTAAGAAATAAGCTTTAAGTGTAATAGACATAAACGAAGGAGGTTTATTATCTAGGAATTGAGAAAGTTTTTCTATTACCCAAATCTAGAAGCCATAAAAGAGAGGTTCTATAGTTTCATGTCTTAAAAAACAACAACAACAATCTCTGCATATTAAAAAATACCATAACATAAGTGAAATGGAGAAATTACAAACTGGAAAAAATCAATAATGCATCTCATAATGTAGAGAAAATAATATTTCTGATTTATTAAGAGCAAAAGATGAATAATCATTCCAACAGAAAAATGGACCAAGCATGTAAAGAGCTATTTCACAGAAAGGGAAATACAAATGGCTTTTAAACATACAAAGTGATCTTCAACTTCCTCCTAGTGAAACAAGTACAAATTAAAACTATAGTGAGATATCATTTTTCACTTGTCATCTTGGCAAAAATCCAAACATTTGATAACACCCCCTCTCGACCAGGCAGTGGGAAAACAGGCCCTGATCTGAGGCTTGTGGGACTGTCGACGGAGCAGCTTGTGTGGAGCTAGACTTGGTGGCACTTACCAACAGGACAACGAGTCTCCACTTCTGAGAGACCACTCCCTGGATATCCTTGCGCATATGCACGCTGACATCTGTACTAGTTTCTCCTTGCAGCTTTTTATGACTGGAAAAACGATAGGAAACTACCTGAGCATCTGTAAATATGGAACCAGATAAATAAATCATGAAATATCCAATCAGGATAATGCTGTATAGCTATGAAAAAAAGAATGCTCTTTATAACAGGATAATGATCTTTAAGGCATTCTAAGTGAAAAGAGATCTAGGAAACAGTATTATGATGTGATACTTTCTGTGCAAAAGAACAAGAAAATAAGAATATATATTAATGTTTATTTGTATTTTCATAAAGAAAATTTCTCAAGAATATGTTACAATCTAATAACAGTGATTACTGGGTGGAGGTATTTTGAGTTGGCCGGATGGGGGAGGACAGGTAGGTGAGTTTTCACTGTACTATTTGTTTCTATGTACATTTTTAGCATTAACCATATGAACTCAAAAACTAAAATAAATTATATGTATGGAAAGATAGTAAGCTAAGGCACCTCAAGAGTAGATCACACTCAGTTATATGTGGCTATATCGGCAAATGGCAGCCTGATGCAGTCAGTTTCAAAATTGTTGGTTTGCTTTACCTATCAGTAAAGAAACTTTAATCACATATCCTGATATATGTGGTTTATTTGCTTATTTGAAAATTATATAATATACTACTAAACAAATTGCATTTTGTACCTTAAAGCCATAGACTAAAAAAGAAACTAAAAAAGCATAATATAAAAATGAAATTAATAGTACTTATTTCAACATTTATTTTTATTTTTTAAAATACATTTTTATTGATTTCAGAGAGGAAGGGAGAGGGAGAGAGAGAAACACCACTGATGAGAGAGAATCATTGATTGGCTGCCTCCTGCATACTCCCTACTGGGGATCGAGCCCTCAACCCGGACATATGCTCTTGACCAGAACTGAACCCTGTTGTCCTTCAGTCTGCAGGCCAATGCTCTATCCATTGAGCCAAACCAGCTAGGGCTTATTTCAACATTTAAAAATGAGTTTACTCTAACCAAAATATTAATATTCATGATTCTTTTTCAAAAACCTGATTCAAAGCTTTGTGTTACTATTATCAGAGGTTACTATTTTTAGGGTTGGTTTTAATGGGTGTCATAGCTAAGATGACTGACCATCCTGGTTTGTCTAGAATTGAGGGGTCCCTAGGTATGGGACTTCAGAATTGTGACCAGGATAGTTCTAAGCAAACTGGGAAGGTCAGTCCACCCTGGTTATAGTTTAAAAAGACATGTCCCAGCCTTAGCTGGTTTTTCTCAGTTGATAGAGCAGTCAGCCTGCAGACTGAAGGGTCTCAGGTTTGATTCCAGTCAAGGGCACATGCCCAGTAGGAATGTGCAGGAGGCAGCCAATCAATGATTATCTCTCATCATTGATGTTTCTATCTCTCTTTCTCCCTCTCTCTTCCTCTCTGAAATCAATAAAAATATGTATTTTTTTTAAAAAAAACATGTCCCAAAGATAGAGGAATAAACTGAAGAGATGATTATTGGCCAAAATTATTAAATCATGACACTCATTTTTCAGTGTCAGCCATCAATAATACAAAGGTTTATTTTTTAGATTTCAGCTGCTGAGTTTTTACCTTCTCTGTTAACAATTAGTTTTTTCTGGGAACTAAAGAAAAGTATTACATATTCGTGCTTCCAAAAGTGAGTTCAAAGCCCACCAAAACCCTTCATTTGGAAGATTTTTAAATTGGGAAACTGTTCCCTAATTGGAAGTGTACAATTATTATGAATTTTTATAAGGGGCATACATTGTTTATGGCCACAAAATCCTATATAATAAGAGCCTAATATGCTGAGTGTCTGACTGATAGGTCGACCATTCGACCAGACTCTGTGATGTGAAATGACCACCAGGGGGCAGACACTCCGACTGGAAGGTTACCTTGCCGCTCGGGTCTGGCCAATCAGGTTGGGTGAGACAGGCTGGACATGCCCTGGAACCCTCCCGTGGTTCCTCCCCAGCCCTGATTGTGTACTGGTGGGGTCCTTCAGCCTGGCCTGTGCCCTCTTGCAATCTGGGACCCCTCATGGGATGTTGGTTTCAGCCCAATCCCCGCAGGCCAGGCTGAGGGACCCCACAGATGCATGCATTGTGCACTGGGCCTCTAGTTATATAAATAAAACACCTGTCAGATACCCAGTAACACATGCTCTTTGCTGCTGCATCTTTCAGACTAGAAGTGATTCCCTCAGTCTTTGCTAAATGGTCAGCTTTCCTTTAGGTTGCTGAGTATGCCTGGTGAGTGCTTCTCCATGAAGAGAAGGCCTGCTGTCTTCTGATTGATTGCTTCTATTGTCTTCATGTTTGGTCTGTATTTTCTTCCCAGAAATCTTTGAAGTTATTTGTCCATTTGTGAAGGTCAGTTTGGCTAAAACTAGGGAATGTTTTCTTAACTGAGCCTAGGCTAAAAATCAAAGGAAGGAAGGAGGACTTGGCTCTGGTGTGGGACATCCCTCTCCTGTCAGCTGCCTCTTCTGAGACTATCAGATTCAGGGATCTCATTAGGGAGTTGCTCTGGTAAATGTGAACTGTCAGGTAACAGAGTTTTCCACCCCAAAATTTGCCTGGTTATTTTCAAGAAACAAGAAGATTCAGGCAAAACCTTTGACCTTCCCTTTAACTGTCCTCAAAATTTAGATAGAGGGTGTGCTCCAGGAAGGGAGCTATTTTCATAGGTAACTATCCTATCTAATAAAGAGGGAATATGCTAATTGACCCTCATGCTGTTGCATAGATGGCGGTGCCCACAGGCAATAAGGAGGGAATATGCTAATTGACTGCCCCACCCTCAAAGATGGCAGCGCCCACAGCCAATAAGGAGGGAATATGCTAATTGACTGCCATGCCCTCAAAGATAGCGACGCCCACAATCACAAGATGGCGGCACTCAGTCCCCCTCAGCCCCGCTGGGGCACGAGCCTCCCGAGTCCCCCAGTCCCCTCAGCCCCCCAGCTGCCCAGGGCTGGCCCAAGGCACAGGCAAGCCTTGGACGGTGGCTGCCTAGCCACCCAGGGCTGTCCAAGGTGAAGGTAACCAGGGCCGGCCGAGGCTTGTGCTGCCGGCAGTGACAGCAGCAGAGGTGTGATGGGGGCGTCGCCTTCCCCTGATTGCTGGGTCGCTTCCTGCCCCTTAAGGCTCCTGGACTGTGAGAGGGGGCAGGCCAGGCTGAGGGACACCCTTCCAGTACATGAATTTTCATGCACTGGGCCTCTAGTAGTTTAATATAAACTGGTGCAATAGGGAAGAATCTAGCAAGGTCCCTTTGAACAAAGTCCTCTCTATGTTTATTATTAAAGATGGTCTACCAAATTTCTATTTACCAAACATTTTCTTTTCTACCTCCCTGTGAATTGCCATCCTGTCCTTTGAAATGCCAAACCACAATCCCTGTACCCCTTTCTCCTTAGCTCAGGATGGCATATAAGCCTTCCCTGCCTATCTGTCCTTGGGTCTCCTATTTTTATGAAACCCCCATATGTACATATGTAATAAATTTTCTCATTTTCTCCTATTAATCTGTCTCATATTAATTTGACTATTAGTTCAGCCAGAGGAACTTAAAGGGCAGGAAGAAAAATTAATTTTCCTCCCCGCAACAGTAATACAGGATTCCTCCTGTGTCTGAATGGATTGTGGTATGCCTTTCCTAGGATTGGTACACCCACCAGGAGGGTACTGACTCTTGATATATTGTCCCCTTCATTACAGTGCTTTTCATGGCTTGGCTTCCTGCAAACGGAAAAGTTAGTTTTCAGTGTTTCAAACAGTTATCCAAAAATATGGTCTAAACCACATTTCCTGTGTTCTAGGAGCCAGCTGAAGAAGGAAAGCCCAGGGATGGGGCAGCTCCTCTGAGTCATGGTAATTATCACCACCATTTCCAGCTTTAGTTCATAAGAAACAGCTTTTAAATGAAACTTTTATTAGGTGGCCTTAGTTGTCTTAGTTTTATTAATTTTAGTCTATAATAGTAGTATTATTTATCAACAGTGCGCTGCATATTCTGTTGACTTTGTCAGTGTAATCAAAGATTTCCAAATATAAGGTGGGGCAAAAGTAGGTTTACAGTTGTGAGAACGCAAAACAGTTTATTCTTGTATTATTTTCCATATGAATAACTAACTGTAAACCTACTTTTGCCCCACCCTTATATTCATCAAGAAAAAGTTTGAAGTTCTTATCTCATTTAGTTGCTTTTTAAAAAAGCTTTAAGCAAAACAACTTTTGATTTGTAAACTTTTCCTGTGAACAAGAAAATAGGAAATCCCACTTAGTTAATTTATAATTCTTCCCTTAGCTTTTCCCAGGTTGGTTTACTCTTGTAATGATAGAACTTGTACTCTGCTATTAAAGTCATGTTTTAGAGATTATACATTTGCTCTAAGATGAATAGAACTTATTATGGTTACTAATACAGCTTTGGAATATTCAACTAATACTCTGATGCTTTAAATTTAAATGAAAAATGCAGATGCTGGTTGCCTGGAATATATATTCCATATATTTTCTGATTATTGCTACACAAGAGAATAACTGTTTTTAAACTTTCTGTAAAATGAATGTTCAACATTTGTGCTGTTCTCCATGGGAAGAAAGAATATAAATTTGATAATTTTTCTTTAATGATCTTTTAAAGTACCTTAAGTGATTGTTGAGTAAGGTTTAAATTTCTAATAAAAGAAAAATCTAAAAATACCTTGAAAAAATTACTAAAAAAGGATTTAGGTTTTTATTTTATTTTATTTTTATTATTATTTTTTAAATACGTTTTCATTGATTTTTAGAGAGAGAGGAAGGGAGAGTGATAGAGAGACAGAAACATTGATGAGAGAGAAACACCCATTGGCTGCCTCCTGCCTGGCCCCTACTGGGAGTTGAACCCACAATCCAATCTTGTTGATCTGGCAACCTCTTGGTTCCTGGGTTGACACTCAACCACTGAGAAACACCAGCAAGGCAGAATTTAGGTTTTTAAAGATCATTTTATATTGCTTAGTCTTGGGACAAAATATTGAAAATTTGTGGCCTTTCACCTAAATGATTTTTAAAATAAAAATTGTTTTTAACTATAAGAAAAATATGCTACTTTAAATTATTTTCTTCTCTTATTGTCACCCCAGTCCTATCTTGTTATTTGCTTAAAAAAACAAACAAACAAACAAACAAAATAGAATATGGTAATTGATAATTATATAACTTGATGTTCAGCTCCATTGAAATATACCTCAGTTATGCAACACTGGAATTCCAGAAATAAATTTGGACTGTACCTGGCCCTAACAGTTTTTTTTGTTTTGTTTTGTTTGTTTTTAAAAACAACACATTTATTTTCTTCTGAGAGAAAGGTTGTGATTTATTACGTTGTTGTTTCTTCCTTGCAGCCATATTTTCCCACTAATGTAAACTGTTTTAGATTCTCTTATCCCATGGAAGCATTGACTCCACAAAAAGAAAAGCAGAGTTAGACCAACCATTTAAAAATGTTTAGTCTCCAAAAGATTCTTTTTAGCAATTTATTATAGTTTCATTGTAGCCAACTACATTTTAAAAAATATAATTTTTCAGTTTTAATGGAAAGTAACTTTTTGCTATTGTCCTTCCATTGCCAGACTTGTTTTATAGTTAGTGATTCATTTTCAAATGTTTCATCCTGTGGTTTATTCTTCTCCAAATCTGATATTGTTATTTTCCCAGGTGTAGAACATAGATAGCTCAATGATTAGAAGAAGGATGAGATTTGGCTTGTGTATACAGATGCTACAAGCTGCTAGTTGAAATGCAAATTGAATTATTGGGGGCAAGGGGTTTGAGGTAATTTATATTTTTACCACTTTTAGTGGGATAAAGGGAACTATTCTCTAAATTGCCTGTTGTCTTAGTATTAAAGTGGGGATTTTCTTCCTATAGTTCCTGGGAATTGTTTGATCTTTTCTGTAGGATACTTGCAAAACAAAAGAGATCTAATAATTTATCTTATATCCTATATAATAAAAGCCTAATGTGCAAATTGTCCCTTTGGGTGGTCATTTGACTGGGAGACTGGGAGTTCAACCACTCGCTATGACATGGGGCTGTGACCTCTCACCAGCCTCCTGGGGGCCGCCGAGTCGCTCTCACTCCCCCTGCTACTCTCCCCCGGGACACCAGGGCTCACACGCTGGGGAAGTCCCCACGCTCAGGTGCCAGGTGCCTGCGAGGAGCCCACCCTGCACCCGCGCGGTGTCTTCCAGGTGAGCCAGGCCACAGCCGCTTGGACTACAGGGGCTGGTCGAGCTCCCCGTGGGTTCACACAGGAGCCGGTCTGCGAGGCCAGCCGGGAGAGTGCACTATAACCACCCAGCTTCCCTGTGGCGCTGCTGGGCAGCCCAGAGGCCCATACTGTGCCCTGGCTTGGCCCGTGGGGTCCAGCTGTGCTCACTGCATCTCTGCATGGGGACTTGGGCACTGTGACTGAGGTGGAGGGGGGTGGATTTGGGGGTCCACCCCAAATCCAGGGATTTGGGAGTCCAGGTGCTGCCCAGGGCCCAGAGGTCAGCTGGGACCTGCCTTTCCATGCCAGACACTTGCGCTTCAATTGCCAGCCAGGCCTAGGGACCACACACACACACACACACACACACACACACATGTGCACGATTTCATGCACTGGGTCTCTAGTATTGAAAATAATAAAACAAAAATTATGTACACATACATATTTATATGTGAACAGAAATTATACTGAAAAACACTCAGTTCTTGGTAGTGATTTTACAACAAGCAAGGTTATATTATTTGGAAATTCTATCAAAACTAATTTATTGAATGATCAATCTGTGTCATTAACATTGGCCCATGTGTTATCATTCATAAAGCCTTGAGAGGCCATTTAATTTATTTAGGGTGAACTTTACTAGTTAGTGATGAATCCAGGATTTGAACTCCCAAATTTAGCAAATTCTAAAGCCTGTGCACTTTCTATTTATTTATGAGCTTTCTACTTTAACATTTTCCCTTCTTTGTAGTTATTAAACTGAAAAAAGGTAGAAAAAAACTGGAATCCTGCTTGGAAATGGTATGGGTGAAGTAACTGCTAATAATTAAAATATTAATGGTGTCTAATATAGCCTCTGTTTCCTTGGGGACTGAACTAGATTTTTATTGATACAGTCATGCCATGAGATTGATTCTTTTTGGCTCTTTTGGAAACTCTCTGAGCTAACCTGGTAATTCAAAAAAATTTAACAACTATCATAGATATCCCTAAAAAGAGGCTTGTATCAGTAAGTATTGTTTGTTAATAAATATGTATGTTTAAAGTTTATAGAATTAGTATTGCCAATCACTAGGTAATTCCAGACGTCTGCATTTGAAGTCTCCCAAATGAAAACAACTGTTTTCTTCAATTGGGCAAGTGATCTGGCTTTTCCCCTTCTAAATTTTAAGAAGACAGAAAGGTAAATGATTTAGCCAGGAAAATTGAGTTTATTTGGGTATAAACTGAAGAAATGCCATTTGGGACAAGCAAACTATAGTTAACCGTAGGCAAGTCTGGAGAACATAGGAGGAGCATGCTTTGATAGAGGAGGGGAGGATGATGGGATGGGTGATACTGAACAAAAGTTTATTGGAGAGGAGTGAGAGTTTGGGCTTGTGGCAGCTTCTCATTGGCTGAGTTGTTGTGGCGCAAGGAGATAAATCTTCCTTCTTCCTGTATGGCATGTAAAGTAAGCCTCTTCCTGCCGGAGTATGTACAGTTAGGATGAGCAGTGTGCGCAGGAGAGCTCTTTCTTCATGGCTCCTGACTCCATTTTGAATGAGGTTTTCCTTTATTTTTACAATCTCTTCATAAAAATTTTAGGTTTAAATGAGAAAATGTTTATGATTTATTTGGCTCTTGATAAATACTCAACAAATGGTATTTTTCTTGAACAGTTAAATAGGGAATTTATGTATTAGTTTCTAATAATTTTTAGAATCCTTTTGGTATCAGCTGTCATATTTTATTTGAGATTCCTAAAACTGTTGTAAAATTATTTACTCTAGAGAATTAGCATTGGTTAAATCATTTTTTAAAAAGTGTTTTATCCGCTGGGGAGGGTTGCGGGGCAGGAGGGAGGGGGGTAAGAGATCAACCGAAGGACTTGTATGCATGCATATAAGCATAACCAATGGACATAAGACCCTGGGGAGTAGGGGAGGCCAGGGGATTGTCAAGGGTGGGGGAAAAAAAAGTACACATATGTAATACCCTTTGTAATACTTTAAGCAATAAAAAAAAATTAAAAAATACAAAGTTTTATCCTACTTAAAGAAGATCTTATTTTTCTTTAAGGAAAAGATAGCTATGAAGTTACACCTCTAAAGAGCCATTTGTTGTTCTTATCGTGCATAACTGCAAGTGAGTGGCACAATATATTTTTGACAGCCTTTCCTGAAAAGCCTCTTTGGGATGTAGCTTACTATAGAAAATAATTTTTTGTGTGAAACACTTTAAGTGAAAATAGGAGATTATTGCCCATATTTTTTTACTGTTCTGATGTAAATGAAGAGCATGAGAACATGATAGTGGCAAAGGTTTGGTCTTCAGTAAGTTGAGAAGATTTAAAAGATATATTGATTTATAAAAATGTTTGGAAGGTTGAGAAATATATCAGTTATTTGGGGATAAAAATCTTGTATTTGATTTAAAGTCATTGTCATCTTAGAAATTCTCAGAACCAGTGGTCCTAGGATATGAAGACCTCCCTAGTTGGGCACTTGGCCCAGCCATCATATGCCCCAGCCAAGATTTGGGTGGCCATCTAGACACCTTATTTTTTCACTTCCCATGAGTAGTCTGTCCTCAGTGCTATTGTTTCTGCTTCTGGAATATTTCTCCAGTCTTTCTACTCTTTTCATCTTTCCTGCCACCATCTGAGTTCAAGCTGTCATCCCTGTCACCCCTTGCCTGGCTGCTCCAGCTGATGTCCCATGACCTACTCTTGAGATGACCTAATCCATACTCCACATTACAGCCACATTGCCCTTTTCAAAGCACAAGCTGCATCCTGTCAACAACCCTATATTTTCTCTGCTTAAAATCTTTCAAATGCTCCCTATTGCTAGTATGATAGGATATGAGCAAATCCTTACTCAGGTGTCTAAAACCTGCAGAATCTGGCCCTTTCTTGTCTTCTCAGCATCATCTTCAGCTATGTGCTCATTCATCTCTTGTGCTCTGATAATACTGGCCTTATTTAAGGTCCTGCTACAGGACACCTGTAACTGCTATGCTTCCTGTCTGGAGTGTTCCTCCTCTTTTGTTAGGAAAGCTTTCCCTGATCTCCCAGGCTAGGCTGAGCTATCTGTTCTTTGCTCTCAAAGTGCTATACCAGTATTCTGTGAAATCGCTTAATATCTATACTAATAAAAGGGTAATATGCTAATTAGACTAGACATCTTCTGGATGTCCTTCCTGACAAAACTGGGGTGTGTGGCTGGCCTGCAAGCCACCCCAGGCCCCTCGCGCAGGCTGGCCCCATTCCAGTGGGGACCCCCTCCCTGATCGGGGGCAGGGACGGCCTGCAAATGCCGTGGCCCCTGCTCTGGTGGTCCTTTCCCCCAGTGGGGACCCCAATCCAGGGCCTCCTTCAGGTCAGGTCAGCTGGCCCCCACCTGTGCACTAGGCCTCTATCCTCCTATATAATAAAAGGGTAATATGCAAATTGACCCTAATGGCAGAATGACCAGAACGACCGCTGGACCAGTCACTATGAGGTGCGCTGACCACCTCTTGGTCCCTTTCCCCGGCCAGCAGGCTCCGCCTGCCTGATGGTGAACAGGGAACTGGGGGTGGGTGGCGGTAGGGGGTGGGGGCAGCTGCAGGCAGCTGGGGAAGATGGCCTTGATCACTGGCCAGGCCTAGGGACTGTACCCACACATGAATTTCACGCACCAGACCTCTAGTAGTTTATAATCATATTCTGGATTATTTGATTCTTCTCCACTAGATTTTAAAGCTTGTGAGTGAGGGGTAGTGTTTATTTTTGTCCACTGTGTGCATAGAGTCTAGCACATAGTAGGTCCTTCATAAGTATTTGTTGAGTAAGTGGAGAAACCAGTTGATAAGGGTGGATGTTGGTATAGGTCAGTGGAGAAGCACCTTGTTTGCTGTGCTAAGCTGGTTGGACATTATACTACAATTACTAAAGATACTGGGAAGCTTTGGGAAGGAGAGGATAGCCTTTCTTGTGGAGCGAGAACTCCAGAGATATATCTTGAGTAGGATGGGGGAGCGGGTGTAGACAGAAGGTGAGCCAAGAGGTCAGTGTACTACCAAAAACTGATGAGATGGGCTGCCCATGTACTACAGAGCAGGGGGTGGCTGAGAGGAGGAGACAGATTCCAAAACTATAGGAGGTAGGAGCCACAGGATCTGCTAAGTGGCCCACGACAAGAGCTGGAGGAGGGATCACTGGATCTAATATAGATACCATTCACTGACTTAAGGAACATATGGACCACATTTGAGGGACAGTGCTAGGTTTTCATGTGGAGATTGAGGGCCTATGGCACATTTGAAGGGTCTGGGTCAGAAGCTGGTGAGAAGAGTCTGAGGAGCAGGCTTGGATTTGGTGATCCTCAAGGGTGTGGGTCACAGATGAACCTGAGAGTGCGGAGAGCCCTCTCTAGGGGAGCAGTTAGCAGAGGCTGAGGATAATCTCTCAGGTGAGAGAGGAAGAGAAGCCCATGCAGAACAAAGATGGAGTTCTCAGAACCATGGAAAGAGCAGTGGTGGGCAGTACCTTGGGAGGGGCATGGTGTGCTGCTCTCCACATGCCCAGGGACCTGGCACAGCACTCTCTGCGAAGTTGGTACCTCGAATGAATCTGTCTGTGTGACAGATTTTGGAATAGAAAGATTTCCCCTCTAAATAAGCATGAAGTTATACAAAGGCAGGTTTTAGGAGTTTATGACATTGCTATTTTAATTTTGCTATATGTCAAAAAGTATTCTACCAAATATACTTTTAAGTATCTGTAGGTGTCTTCACAGGGCTTAGGATTCTAGGATAAATTATTTTTTCTCATATAGTTGTCATAATTAATGTCTTATAATAGCAAATCTGAATTCAGTAGTTCAAGATTTAATTTGACAAGGAAGCTGTGTTTTATTTATGGTTTTTAAAACATAGAAAGGTTGCTTGGGAATTGAAACCAGTTATTTAAATTAGTGTACATTTATGGCTTATCAAGGTAATGTCTCCATGAAATAAGATATTTATGCCAAAACTAAACCTTGGGGAAATCACTTTCTTCATCTTTAAAATGATTAGCTGATTTATTAGATGTCTTCCAGCCCTGAAGCTTTATGACTATATTTAAAACTATTTTGGAGAGTTAACATCATAAACTTTCTTTCTGTATTAAAAAAAAATGCTAAGCTAGTGAAGAGTTTTGGATGCTGTCTACATGTGCTATTAGAAATTAATTCCTGGAACATTGGCTTAAAGACACAGGAAAATATTAGCTATGGATGAATTCTCTTAATTGCTCTTTTATAATTTCTGTATTATCTACAGTGAACCCCAGTTTAAATCAGAGGGAATACAGTACCTATGATGTGGTAACTGTTGTCCTAAACAAATTTATTTATTTGTGGATTCCTTCTTATTTTTAATGCAAATTAAATACGATTATTTGGTCCATTTTCAGAATTATTATGCATTTAGTAAATTTGAACAGTTTACTAAATATCATTACTTATTATTTACTAGTGCCCCAGTGCATAGAGTCATGCACATTGAAAGGAAATTAATTAGTAGGTAGCTGATGGGGGCGGGACTAGGCGAGATAGGCCTGACACACCCTGGAGCCAACCTTTCGTGGTCCCTCCCAGGCTGGCCGCGGCTCAAAGGGTATCTCAGAATGAGTGGGGTCCCTCTAGCAGGTGGGTTCCCTTGACCTGGCCTGTGGGGATTGGGCCAAAACTGGCTCTCCAAGGGGGTCCCAGATTGCGAGAGGGCAGTTCTCGGGTGACACACCCTGGAATCGGGCTCCCTTCTCTCTGGTTCCAGGGTGCATCACTTGAGAACTGCTGCTGCCAAGTCACCGCATCTCGGCAGCTCCTGCATTGAGCATCTGCCCCCTGGTGGTCAGTGTGCATCATACCTACTGGCTGGTCGGATGGTCAGACGGTCGCTTAGCCTTTTAGATAGATAGATAGATGATAGATAGATAGATAGATAGATAGATAGATAGATAGATAGATGATGTATAGTTCTGTATTAGTTTCCTATAGTCATGACTTAACCACTCCAATAGCAGAAATGTGTCATCTTACAACTCAGTAGGTTAGAAGTCTGACATGAGTTGCACTGGGCTAAAGGTAACATGTGGGCAGGGCTGGATTCCTTCTTGAGGCTCTAAGGGAGGACCTGTTTCCTTGCCTTTTCCTACTTCTAGAAGACACTTTCACTCCTTGGCTCATGGCCCCTTCCTCCATCTTCAAAGCCAGCAACCTAGCATCTCTCTGACCCTTCTGTCGGAGTCACATCTTCTGATCACAGCTATGAAAGTTTCTCTACTTTTAAGGACCCCTGAGATTATATTGGGCCCTCCTGGATAATCCAAGGTAACATCCCCATCTCAAGGAGTTAAATATATCACATCTGCAAAATCTCTTTTGACATATGATGTAACATAATCATAGTTTCTAGGGATCAGAATATGGACATCTTTAGGAAGCCATTATTCTGCCAACCACAAGTTATAACTTGCAGATTCACTTTGGGCTTTCTTCCAGGAAATGGAAATTATTTTGTACCTATTTCTTAGGGAACAATGCCATTATTCACCTCCTGTAGCACATAGTTTAGGGTTTATTAGTTACTAGATCTACAGTTATTGCACTTTCTTGTGTTTATACAGCATTATAATTCAAGTCAGGACTAGAGCTGTCATTGTAAAAGTGTTCGAAAGAGCTCAATAGAGGAGTCCAGTGGTGACTATTGGAATCTCCACTGATGTCTTTGAGTGTACTTTCAAGGAATTTCATTTTATTGATTTTGGAATAGAAAGGAGGTTTTAGATGTTTATATATTATAGCTATCCTTTAAACAGTGTTAATTTATCTTTCAACTAATGAAACTACTCTTCGTTGCCGCAGATGGCCTACTAGTGAATGGCAACAGTCTTCTCTTATGGATTTAAAATTTACATTCACTAAGAATGGTTGCTGTTTTAAAAGGCTTGAAAGTTAAGAGATTAAGATATGATTTTGGAAAATAATTTATTTAAAAAGATTTTAGTGTAAAGAATAAAACAACAATTTGAATAATATTTTAAGTATGTCCATTAATTACAGCCTAGCAGTGAATATCTTGAATAGAGGAAAGTCTAAATCCTGATAGAACTATTTAAATTAATGAAAGTAACAATAACAACTGGAGCTAAATTATATTGAACAGATTTTATTAGATGTCTCCAGGATACATAGATGAAAAAGGTCAAGGTAAATACGTAGTTAATCACTTCCAAAGAGAATATTGCCATCTTATATAGATGTATGTTAATTTGATTATTTGCAGGGTGGTATTCATAGGAGAGTATTTGAATATCAACCCATAATTATATGGGTCTTCTTTAAGGAATCTCAGTGACAAAAATTATCTTCATAGACCTGTCTGCCCCACATCAAGGGGAAATCAGATAACTGTAAAATCTGAATATAAATGTGCTCTTTCCTGTGACTTTCACCATCACCTGATTATTTTAATATTCATATTTTTTGAGAGTCCTTAGTTCTTTACTCTCTTCTAGTGACAGTACTAGGCCCACTCAGGAATCCTGATCCTCATTCAGCCCTGTTGTTAAAGTGAACCCTTTATCTATTTGGCAATTTCTTCTTGGCTTCATTCTTCTGTTTTATAGTCACCCATCTGAACTGCCCTCTCAATTGAGGTGTTGACTATTTCTTCCTCTTTTCCACCTTCTTCTCCTTCTCCATCTACTCTTCCTTCGCTTCTTCTTCCTCCTCTCCTATCCCTTCTCCTTCTCCTCCTTCATTTGCTCTTTCCTTGTATTCTGATAGATCATTCTGTCCTGGTTTGTATATCTCAATGCTTACTCTTTTATCAGTTATTTATTTTCTACCTTCCATTTAAGTGTGGAGATTCCCCTGTGTTTCAACTTGCTTCTCTTTTTTGTTTTTTACACTTTTTCTCTTGGTGACTTCTGTTGTTGTCTTTTTTTGTTGTTGCTAATCCTCACCTGAGGATATTTTTCCATTGATTTTTAGAGAGAGTGGAAGGGAGCGGGAGAGACAGAGAGAGAAACATGGATGTGAGAGAGACACATCAATTGGTTGCCTCCTGCACATGCCCCGACTGGGACAGTATGTGCCTTTGACCTGAATCGAACCTCTGACCCTTTAGTCTGCAGGCCAATGTTCTATCCACTGAGCCAAACCATCTAGCACGTGTTATTGTCTTGATGCTACCCCAGTTGTTTCTACCTAGCTGCAGATTCATATCTCAGCTCCACACTGGAAGTGTACTCCACCTGGTTTTCCTTCATTATATCAATTCGCTACCTTCCCATTCTTCTCGTTCTCTTTGTTCTTGCTCTCTTCTAATGTTGTCACCATTTACCCATCTCCTAAGCCAGGAATCTTCCAAATGCATGTTCCGTATGCATCTTAACCTTAATTACTAATTGAGAAAGGAAAATTAACTAGCGATTTAGCAGGTTTTTTTTAAAAAAAAATAGCAGTGAGAGGGAGCAAAGGAAGGAAACTGGAAGACATCTGTAATACTCTCAACAATAAAATAAATTAAATTAAGATAAAAATAGATATTACTAGTGTAAGGAGTTTGTTATTGGCATTTTAAGTGAATAAATAAATAAATTTTGGGGAACTAAGTAGAAGTGAGAGAGAGTAATACACGTAACACATTTGGAACTCTGGAGGAACTAGATAATTTCCTAGCAAACTAATGATTGTCAAGATACACTGATAAAAAAGTTGAACATTTGAATAGGTTGTACAGTAGAAGAAACTGGAACATCTGAGCATAGTGCCAGACATAGATGTATGCTGAATAAACTGTTGATTTACCAAATCCTGAAATCCTCTTCTTGATCACACCCACTTGATCACATCAGTTGTTTTCACATCTTCAAATCTGTAGAAGCTTTTAAATGTATAGGATTCTGTATTTTAGATTTTTCCATTGCTTCTTGTTCCCTGTCAGTTGTTTTCAGATGTCATATGCCTCCAGGCCAGTTGGGGCCCCTTAAACATTTTATCTTCTGTTCTCCTGGCTTAGAGTCTCTTATCCACTTGGCCATCTCCTCATCAGTTCCCAGCTGTCCACAAACTTCACCATCTGCTTCCATTCACAGACTGCCAAGAGCTGATGCAGAAAGTCCCTCAGTGCCAGTCGCCCCTCTGCAGAATCTCCAGTTAATTCAGTGGGGCTCTCAGGACTGCTTTGTATTTCTTTTTCAGTCCTCGTTGAATTTCCGTAATTCTCCCTTTCCTGGGGCTCCCAACATAACCACTATAACCTTGACTCTTTGCAGATGCCCTCCTGCATCATGAAGGAGATGAAGGCTACTCAGTGTAATGTTTTCTGTCTTCTTCCCTAGCACCCAAAAAGTCTCCTGTTTTTAATCTTGTTCATCTCTTGCCTTTTCATCTCAGAGTCCTACCTATGTTCTTAAAACACTCTCTCTGTTCTGCTTCTCTCCCCCATTCTCTAAGAGCCTCATTCCTCTCTGTAGGTTTATCTCCCTTAGCTGTTGAACCAAAATGCCCTCTTCTTCCTATATTCCTTTAAAAAGGTAAAAAAGAAAATTATTTTCCTTTGTCTCTGTTTTTCCTCCTCAAGCTTTCAGGTTACTTGTCTCTTCCTCTTCAGTTATAAACATTCTGATATAAATAATGTCTCAAAGTGAAGTCCACACGTGCTGTTTTCTCGGTTCTCCTTTTTTAAAATTTGGCCTCCTGCAGTCTGACTTCTAATCTTATCTGTCCACTGAACCCTCTCTCTGAGGCCACAGTGACAGGAAGTTTTCTCTGTTCAGAAGTAATCCTTCTTCATTTGTTCCCAGACACATTGTTTGGGTTTATTAACTGGTGCATATTAGAACTCTTGCCTGCTTGTTTATTCACCTAGACATTGAATCCTGCCATATGTTAGGTTGGGGGTGACTTTGTCTGCACTGTGTGCCTATCCCCTAAGGTAAATGCCAGATGAGGACAAGAGTGAAATTCTCTGGTTATATCCCAACTCTCAGTACTAGGGAGATGAGCAACAATGATTTTTAAGTTCAATTGTACTGAAATGAGAAGCAGCCTGAATGTGCAAATGAAAAATGTTTTCGAAAAAGTCCTTGTTACAGTGATGTGGCAGAGTTATTAGAATGTGAGAGCATGGAAAGTGAGTTCTATTTAGGGAGCTGCTGCTGCAGGGGGTGATTACCCAGCAGTGATAAGTTGCTAAGATTAGGAGAATTGTATCATATCTAGTTGGGACAACAATAGAAGGCATTATTTATATCAGAATGTTGTAAAATTCGTTTGTTGCTACCCACAATTGATTTTCTCACATATTCTAAGATGTTACCTGAAGGAGCCATATGCAGTGTAACTTTTGAAATGAAGTTGAAATATTGGTGTGAAGGGTTGTTTTCGCAGCTAATGGAATTGGAAAAGTATTACTCTGAGGCATGAGTCTTAAGATTAGATGGCTCTCTCCTTAAGAATGATAATTTATTCATTCTTCACCCTCTGCCATTTTTAATTTTAGTTCAGGAAATTACTAATAAATATTGTGCAGTTTCCTAGAACTGGATGTTCTTTTTGCCAAAGTGAGGCATTTGTCACAGCAATTTTTAAATCTGTGTTCTCTGAGGGGGACAAATGGGAGACTGAGTGGGCAGAGTGGGAAGTGGCCAGAGTAGTTCCACACTGGGGCTGCTAATATCAGGGCTCCTCATAGGGTATCTTTGTAAGTAAAAATGAGGTCACGCACAGAGAAATTTAAAGTTTTTAAAAAATCATAGAATTGGATGACAATTAGATCTCTTTACATATTTAACAGCATGCTATTATGTTTTATATTTTTTATAAGAAGGATTGAAAACAAAAATGCTAGTGCACACACATGGACGAGTATTTATATCACAAATTGAAACACAAAGTAAAGTTTCTTAAATTAATTTAAGTAAACTCAATTATTCAGAACGCCAGATCTGAAATGATAAAGTGGGATACAGCTTGGTTTACATAATCTAAAAAATTCCTTCAGGATTAAGGGATATCTGGTCTGGGATGTGTCATACTGAAAGTGTGAACTCCTTTTACAAGGGGATGATACTACCCAGTCCCATTAGATATTGTGAGTGCGCTGTAAAAGGAATATTTTCAAGAGCTAAATCTCTGTGTATCTCAGTGTTCTGCTGTCTATAAATGCATGGTCTGGCTCAGGGAAGTGCAGCTGTGCATTCATAAAGTAATGCCATATGCATACACCTTTAAGAAAATCAGTCAATGCATAGCCTTCAACCATCCAAGCATGGGACCTGCCTTTTCTTGATTGGTGTTTTTGCTTAGCTCCTTTGTTTGGCCACACTCATAGCTTTGTTTCCCTCAGCAACGGACCCTTCTCCGTTATTGCCGAGTCTCTCCTTTCACACTGCACAGCTCGGTCCGTTATTACTTCTGTAGTTGATTCCACTGTGAAGGCCTGGTGGCAGCCCTGGCGGGGTCTACTGCAGGTCTTCTCATCTCCCTCTGATTTTATTTTATTTTATTTATTTTAGAGAGAGGAAGGGAAAGGGAGAGAGAGATAGAAGCATCAATGAGAGAGAAACATCCATGGGCTGCCTCCTGCACACCCTTTACTGGGGATCGAGCCCACAACCCCAGGCATGTGCGCCGACTGTGACCTTTCTGACACAAACTTTGCAGGTCAATCACTGTTGCTCTCATGGTACTGTTTTTTGTTTTTTTTGTTTTTTAAAAAAGGAGAAAACCAGCCAAACATTGTGTGTACAGAGTAAAAATTGTAATTAATAGAGCCTGTCTAAAAACAACAACTGTTTCCTTTTTTCTTGTATAAAAGAGAATTTATGACAAAAACTTTAGCAGTGAGCAATGTGATATGTGTTTATATTTCTGAATATGGAACAAATTGATTCATTGGGATATATTTTAATGTAAACTAAATCAGGTATGTAAAGCTGTTTTAAAATGGGAGACTATATAAGTAATTCTTTAAAGCTTTAGTTGGTTTGAGTATCGCCATTTCCTCCATGGTGAGCCTGCTTGTGAACTATTAGGCTTGTTTGCATTCTTTTCTTCACTCATTTCTTGCAGTGTGCTATGGACTTAATGCTGTTTCTGTACTGATGAAAATCAGTGTGTGGGCCAATCTTTTTATAAAATTATGCATATATATATAAAAAATTAACAAACTGTGACCTTTTGGTTCATGGGATGACATTCAACCAACTGAGCCACATCAGCCAGGCAACTCCCTTTGTTCATAGTTTCTGTAGGCCTATACCTGGGCTTGTAGACAAGAAAAATAATTATGGTCAATGGAGAACATTGGTTCATGGCCATGTTTTGTTTGTTTGTTTGTTTGTTTGTTTGTTTTTAAAGGCATGCTGCAGAAATGTGACATGTCCATGGTGCCATGAACTCCTGATAGTAGTAGCAGATAACAAGAAGCTAAGCCCTTAGAAGCAATTCCGTATCCTATCTAATAAAAGACAGAAAGGATAATTGACCATACCTTCACTACGCTTCTCATTGGCTAATCAGACGATATGCAAATTAACTGCCAAGAAAGATGGTGGTTAACCACCAACAAAGATGGCAGTTATTTGCATACATAGGCGCAATGATGGGAAGCGAAAGGGGAAGGACGGAAGAACGGTGATCGGAAACCCAGGCGGTAGGCAAGAGCCGGGTGGCAGGGCAAAGGTGGCCCTGGGAGCCGCCTTTGCCCTTCCCCCCAGCCCTGGATCAGAGAACCGGGGCGCCTTTGCCCGCCCCCAGCCAGTGATCATGAAGGGAGAGCCCCGGCCGCATGCATGGCGGCACCCCGGGCACCCGGGCACCCCAGCACCTGACATGCAAATCGGGGATGAAATGACTTTTCTCAACAACATCTGCAAATATCCTGGGGAAGGCATCACTGAAGAGTTCACAACAACTCTCTTACTTGGCAAGGAAGAAAAAAGTTGGCAACGGAAACAATCCCTTACATCAAAGTTAAGGTCCCTCTGAGTAAAAAAGAATATTTCCAACATAAAGGAGGGAGCAGGCAAAAATAATAGGTTCTCATGACTTCCACTGAAGTTTGAGCATATGACAGAGTCAAAACAAACACAAATTAAAACAGACAGTGGAAATTCAAATGACCCGAGTCAACTATCACTGTTTGTCCCAATAGCAGCAATGCTTACGTGATAATATAGTTTAACAAACATACAAAACAAGTCACATGATAAGAGAGGTTGGCTTCTAAAGTAAATTGAATATGTTCTTTAAAAATTCTCATGTCCTCCCCTTTGACTATAATTCTTAATTTTCCAATCAGAAAATTACCCCAGGTGATCCAGTAACGTAGAACTCCAGTAATCTAACTTATTTAAAAACAAACAAACATCCCAACCATTTTTAAAATATTTAAATTGATATTTTGGGGTTAAAATTATAGAAGATATTTAGATCCAAATATATTTTCTGATTAGAAAATATTTCAGTTTTTGATTTAAAAAAATAAACATAAAAAATATATAAGTGACACATTTTCCCAAGGAACTCTGAATTAGTACCTTTCCCTCTAACTTTCTTCAAATTAAGAGAATCTATGGAGTTCCCCATACTGCACAAGTTTTAATGAAAGAAAATAAGACTTTCTAAGGCATCAAATACATGTTTTCTTATTTACAAACATATATACTCCTCTCTCTCTCTCTCTCTCTCTCTCTCTCTCTCTCTCTCTCTCTCATATATTCTTACTGATTCAGAGAGGAAGGGAGAGGCAGAGAGATAGAAACATCAATGATGAGAGAGAATCATTGATCGGCTGCCTCCTACATGCCCCGTACTTGGGATCAAGCCCACAACCTGGGCGTGTGGCCTGACCTGGAATCAAACGGTGCTAAACCACTGAGTCACACCGGCCGGGCTCAATTCTTATTTATAAATTCATTCCAAGGACATATACAGCTTGAAAAGCTTTGGAAGTAGTTTCAAAAAAACTAGCTTTTAAGTAACAAGAAAACAGTTATAGAAGAAAATTTAAATTAAAAGAAAAAAATTGTTTTAATTTATTCAAGAGTGGGAATATCCTCCATGAAAATGTATACCTTGACTGTGGATGGCTAGGTGGCCTTACCACACCTTAGGAATTCAAATGCTTTTTACAATGAAAAGAAAGAGAGTTTCATCTCATTTCTCTCCCAGGGTAGATGTCTGTCAATAGAAGGTGGACATCAATAAAAGGAGGGGCTTGCACAATCAATCCAGAAAGTCAGTAATCTATGAATAATCCAGAACCGAGTATTTATCTCCTCTGCCACACACCCTCCCTCCCAGCCAGTGAGCAAGATAATTACTCTCAAGTCAAGCTAAGTAGCCCCCAGTCACAGTGGCCCAATGCTGACATACAAAGCATACAAATAATTCTCACTCTGGCATAAAATGACAACTTTCTTGGAAGAAAAGCAGATACTGTAAATTTCTCAAAGTCTTCCTGAAACATTTTTTAAATTAATTTTTACTTCTTTAGAAAAAATGCATACATGGGAAACCATCTGTAATAAAAGGCCCACTCTATAAAATTTTACCTGGTCCTACTCATATCTGTAATCATAATCATATTTACAGACAAATATATCTATACTAATAAAAGAGTAATATGCTAATTAGACTGGGAGACCTTCCAAGAGACCTTCCAGATGTTCTGGACAAAGCCATGGTGGCGGGGCCGCGGTAGAGGCAGTTAGAGGCCAAGAGGGGAGGGCAGTTGTGGGTGATCAGGCTGGTAGGGGGTGGGGCTGTTGGGGGTAAGCAGACCAGCAGGGGGGCCAGTTGGGGGCAAGCAGGCCATCAGTGGGGGTCAGTTGGAGGTGATCAGGAACGCGGGGGGGGGGCAGTTTGGAGTGAGTAGGCCAGCAGGGGGACAGTTGGGGATGAGCAGGCCAGTGGGGAGGGAAGGTAGGGGCAAGCAGGCCAGCAGTGGGGGCAGTTTGGGGTGATCAAGTTGGCGGGGCGTCATTTGGGGGCAAGCAGGCCCACAGCAGGGGGGACAGTTGGGGGAGAGCAGGCCGGCAGGCAGAGTGGTTAGAGGCAATCAGGCAGGCAGGCAGGCATGTGAGCGGTTAGGAGCCAGCCGTCCCAGATTGCGAGAGGGATGTCCGACTGCTGGTTTAGGCCTGATCCCTGTAAACTGGCAGTAGGACATCCTTCGAGGGGTCCCAAATTGGAGAGGGTGAAGGCCAGGCTGAGGAATACACCCTCCCCCATGCACGAATTTTGTGCACTGGGCCACTAGTCATCTCATAATGTTGCTTTGGTCAATGAGCTTGGCTTCTACCATCTTGCTTTCTTGACATTTTACTTTGGCTATCTTCAGCACATTTTCTTCTGTGTTCTTTGCTTTCAATTTTTGCCTTTGCTCTTGCTAGTCTGATGAATAGGCTAACAAATCTCAAGGTGTGTGTACAAGAACAAAGCAAAATTCAGTGAGTGGTAAAATACAAACCTGTCAGCTTGTCATTTCACCAGGCACAAATTGCTACTTTCTGTGAAAGAAGTTACAGTATTTGCTGATCTGCAAATTTGGCTGCAGCTAAGTAAACCTAACACCTCAGCCCTGCAGACCAGTGGAGGGATTCTTTCTTGCTTTTAGAAGAAAGGAAACACACACACACACACTACCTCATACTGCTCAGAGAAAAAAAAGACATGGTCCTGCCTATTTCCACACGGGGAAGGTGTTGCATCTCTCTCTATTTTGTAAAAGCCAAATCCATCCATTTTTTTGTAGGGGAATGGCTCTAGCATGGTTCCTGTAATGTTGCACATATCTAATTAGGCCAGGTAGACAAGGCCTCCCTGCAGGTGATCTAAGTCTTAACAGAATGCCCCGTGATCCTCCTGGAACATGACAACTTGGAGGCTCCTGAGGAGCTGCTACAGGTCATTTTTCATTTGCCTACAGGCCTCCCCCAGGAGTTTATCCTGAGACAGTTTCTTGTTGCCTCCTGGCAATGAGATTGAGGTATTTCACGTCACCCTCTCTCTCCATCCCCTTTGAGTGCTGCTGTAGGCTATAAAACAACATCGCTACAGCTGGAAATTGGCTCCTCAGGAACAGGGTAGTTGAGCTGACATCCACATTGCAGTAGCTGGTCCCTTTTGTTTCAGTGTCACCTTGTGCAATGGACACAGGGAGCTGGCCCCTTTAACTGCTTTTGTCTTTTGCTGTCTATGTAAGAAACTGAACATTAAAAGGGCTATGCTCATTTTTTCTTTTATTTACAAATCTTTATTGTTGAAAGTATTACATATGTTTGGAAGAAGAGTAATAATTGTAACATTTTACTATGGCCAAAGAAATTTGGGATTTATAAAACAGTATGTATATCCAATCTATCATAATAAAAGCATAATATGTTAATTAGACCAGACAGCCTAATGACCTCCAGACATCATTCCAGATGTCCTTCCGGATGAAGCTGTGATGGTGGGGGCCGAGGCAGAGTTGATTAGGGGCAATGAGGCAAGCAGGTGAGCAGTTGGGATGATCAGGGAGGCAGGCAGAGTGATTAGGGGCAATCGGACAGGCAGGCAGGTAAGCAGTTAGGAGCCAGCGGTCCCAGATTGTAAGAGGGTACAGGCCAGGCTGAGGGACCCCCCCACCCCCCCGCATGAATTTCATGCACCAGACCTCTAGTCCTATATAATAAAAGTGTAATATGCAAATCGACCAAACGGCAGAACAACTGGTCACTATGATGCACACTGACCACCAGGGGGCAGATGCTGAACACAGGAGCTGCCCCCTGGTGATCAGTGCGCTCCCACAGGGAGAGTGCTGTTCAGCCAGAAGCCAGGCTCATGGCTGGCGAGCGTAGCAGTGGTAGTGGGAGCCTCTCCTGCCTCCGTTGCAGGCGGGCGGTAAGGAGTGAGAGGTCCTGGACTATGAGAGCCTGAACTGCAAGAGGGATGTCTGAGTGCCAGCTTAGGCCCCTGGGGGATGGGGCCTATGCAGGCATGTGGACATCCTCTGACGGGTCCCGGACCTTGAGAGGGCACAGGCTGGGCTGAGGGATCCCCCAATGCCCCCAGTGCATGAATCTCATGCACAGGGCCTCTAGTATTTATATAAAATGAAGGTCATATTTTTAGTATGTCTGAGAATACCGCATAAAAAATAAAGTAAGTTTGCTACCTGAAGCAGTGCTGTCGCATACTTGGTTTCTTCCCTACAGAAAATTGAGAAATGAGTTGCTCAAAATAAATATCTTTGAATTCATTTTATTTATTTATTTATAATTAATTATTTAGTTAGTTGACACTATTACAGATGTCCCCCATGAAAGCCAAAAGTACTATTCTTCCTGCCTTCCCTTTAATTCATTAAGCAAATATTTATGCCAAGCATGATTATAGCTCCAGAGACATAATGATGAAGAAGGCCAAAATCTCTTCTTTTTAGGATCTTACGTTCTAAGTATGCAAACTGGCTCCTTTCAGCCAGTGCTAGTTTCAGGTAATGTAATCCCTGTGAAAAAAGAATGAAACAAGGTGAAAAGAGACAAAAGGGATGACAGAACACTTTAGAATCAGTGGCAAGTAAAGGGTTGTCTCCAGGCTCCAGGTGCAGGTGACTTGGTATTTGCAGGCACGGTATTGCTGAGTAGTTCTCTTGCTTTACAAAAATAATTAATTCATTGAAAGCTTTTATTGTTTGATATTATGTTTTCTCTTCCTGATACATTTTATTATCACTTATGTGATAATAAAAGAAAGTCTAAGATTTGATTTACTTCTGGTGAAATGATAATATATGACAATTGAAAATATGATTAAGTTGAGAAATTACCACAATCTTTTAAAGAACACAGCTGTGGTAGAAAATGAGATATCTATATTTGCTTTAGAGCCATCACTGCTATAATGTTTTTGCAAAGCATATAATTGTAATGTAGTAAAATGTCTATGTGAAAATAAGAATGTTGAACAATCTTACCAGATCATCTTCAGAGTTTGTCAAATTGCTTTCTCTGTTTAGGGAAATAAAATATCTCATGTTGTGGTAGAAATAGCAGCAAACCCTTAAGTGGTATAATGGCCAACAGACTGAGCTCTGATGGAAATCACACGATGATAGCTCACTGTTTTCAAACAAAACAAGAAAAATCATTGATGACAATTCTGTCAGCGTACTTGATAATTAAAACGCTTTTAAAATTCTCATGCTTTATTAAGTGCAATTGCTTAGCAATAATAAGTTAGTGTGTTGATTGATAGAGAGTAAATGTTATGTTACTGTGCATGCTCTGTTGTATCTATTTTAAATGTGTACGTTGAAGTTATTTTTTCTTTATTAACTGAACATAAAATATTCTCTTTTTTTTTATCAGTGATATGTATGGATACCAAAGGAAAATTTATTAATTTATTTATTTTTCATCCATTAGACCAGGGACTGGGTTATATTTTTAATCCAGCAGGCAGCACACTTCTTGGCACAGTAAGAGGAGCTCAGAAAATATTTTTTTGAATGATTAAAATGCTACATGAATTTTTTATGCACAACTTGGTAGATTTTTATGTTTGTTATTCCATCAAGTTGCTTTATTGTCTTGAGAGGTTTCAGATGTTTGACTTAGAGGTGTATCTTCCCACCTGTCACCACCAGTGCTCATGAAATTCGGACACTTTACCTTCTGTACCTTCTTCTGGAGCATTTTCCAGAAAGATAATGTTAAAAATGTTGATCAATCTTCTCCAAGGATGCGTGTATGTGTATGTATGTGAGTGTGTGAGTACAGAGTGTGGAGGGAAGGCTAATTAATAATACTTGTAGAGAATTTTAAAACTGTATAAGTCACAAATAAGAAAAGAATATTTACATTAATCTCACCACCCATGTATAGCCATTGCCAATATTTTGCTGTTTTGTTCCAACTGCTTTCCTATGCATGTGCTTGTATGTGTGGACACACATATATGCATAGTACCTGGCACAAAGAAGGTTCTTTATAAATATGTTGGATAAGTGAATGTTTTAATATATGTAATTTTTATTTCAAACTTTAAGATCATATTATATATACTATTATGTGTCCTTACTTTGATTTTTACTCATCACAAAAATTTCTCAAGATATTTTATTTGAAAATATGCATGCTTGTAACTTCATAATTATACATATATGTACCATAGTTTATTTAACCTTTCTCCCATATTAATTTTTTTTGCATTTTTACTATAATAATTTTATGTACATTTTACTATTAAGTTTTATCATGACTACTTTCTTAGCATGTAATAATCTTAGAGGAGGAGTTACTGGGGCATAGATTATAAACTTAAAACAATTATTAGTCCTTTTTGCCCAATTTTTATTATTTAAAGATGATATGTTATTGAATTATAAAGGATAGGTATTAATCTAGAAAATTTGAAAAGCAGGAAGATAAAGAAAATTATAAAGACATTTTTTATAAACCTGGTACATAAAGATGACTTCATTTAAGATTTAGATTTATATAATCATACTCTTTCTATTTCCACTACATATTTTACGCAAAAGGGTCATTTTGTTTTCTAAAATTGCTCCCCGCCCCCACTTACATAGCCTTCCTCTGCCATTAATAGTGTGCTATAATGTAAATTTACAGCCAGTTCCTAAAATAACATGTCTCTGCATTCATTTAATAACCCCCTCTTAGTGGGCCTTTAGTTTGTTTCTCATTATTATAAAGAGCTCTAGGATAAAAACTTTTGTGTTTGTCCCTTGGACACATCCACTGTAATTGTATTAAGACAAATACCTAGAAGAATTGCTGGTTCCAAGTTATGAATAATTTGTAAGGCTTTTGACATATATTCCACATTGCCTTCTGACAGGTCCCACTAATTGGCATTCACACCAAAAAAGAGGTAAAGTTAAAGGAGATGATAAAAGAAGTCCTCAAGTCATTCACCTTAAAATTAACCAAATCATCTTGTAGAGAACCTGTACCTGTTCACTCTTTCATGAAGAGTAAGAGGGTCCCTGTGTAAAGTGTTCCCCACCAGTCTCCTTGGGGTAGTCTATATTCATAAGCCTGTTCTAAAACAGGAAAGGCTGCATATGGGATAGTTAGATGACTTTACTCAATGCGCACAGAAAATGAGAGAGAAGGTTCTTTTTGGTTGCTGGGTCTTGTGATTACCAATTTAATTAATTTGCCGGCTTCTTGGGTTTATCTTCAAATTTCATTATTCTTCTGTCACTAATTGTTTCAAGAAAAGTCATTGTTTTTTGGTTTTGTTTTTTCCCAGTCCCTTCAGCGGCTGCACAGGACACGTGGTCTTGGGGGCAGTACTTGAAAGAACAGAAGGCTGTAGCAGCACCCGTTGAACTGTTTTCCCAGGTGAACTACTGAAGGTCTTATATTTTTATAAGGAATCAACACTTAAGCGAATTAATTAGAATTAAACTGTTTGCCTAGAGAGTACACCAACTTATCAGATTTGTAGCTGCTGGAAAGTGGCAAAACAAAGCTAATCATAGCCTTAGTGTTTCAGAGTGTGTGCTGCAGAGCTGGGCTCCTGGGTGCCATCACCTACCAGCTCCCAGTCCTTGGACAAGCCAGTTAGCTTCTCCGTGCTCAGTTTCCTCATCCATAAAGTAGGGAAAGTGCCATACCCACTTCCTTGGGTTGTTGAAGGATTAAATAAATTGTACATGTAAAGGACATGGGATGCAACATGCACAAGGTAAACCCTCAATAAGTGTTAGTCTTTCTTTTATTAGTTGATATTACTTGCACTTTCACCCAAGAATCAAGCTACAGGGATCTGTTTTGATATGTTGCTTGGAGGTGGTAGGTCAGGCAACATGTTAGAGGAGACAGTGAGACACCTACATCATGTTACCTGACTGTGAAGATGCCCAGAACTTAACGAAGTGACTACTGGCACAGGGGGCGTGCAGCTTCAGGGGATCATCTTTACCTAGATACCCAACCTTCTGTTGCCCTATTCTTCACAGTTTGTGTTTTCAGTATTTTAGGGACAATTTAATTTATAGTATGTAAGTCTGTTACCTGATGAACAATACTAGCAATGTCCAGACTAAGCTTTATTCTCTCACCACACAGCTTTCTAGTGCACTTGCAGCTCTCTCCTTTCCTCGCCTCTACTCCCAGTCTCTCTGCTTACCATCTTCACTGAGCGAATCCCTTCCTATCATTCAAGATTCATCTGTCCTTCCTCTAAGAAGCTTTACTGAACAACTACTACCACCACCACCCCCAAGATGTCAGGGAAGCATTCTCTGGCCTCAGAATTCTATATACAATTCAATCATTACCTGGATGATAATTTTCTAACTCTAACTCTATTCCTCTTTCATTAGGATAGAGAGACTTTGTCTAATATATCTCTGAATTTCCAAAGTGTTGCACAATGCCTAGTACATGGTAAAATATGTACTCAATACATATTTTAATGAATAATTTCTAAAATGGATAACACAGTCCACAACATAGTGACTTCTTCCACAAAGCCATGACATAGATATTTAATATATTATAATGAATGACTTCTAAGACTCCTAAAAAAAGGCAAGGGAACTGTAATTGATGGCAGACTGTTTTTCCCTTTCCCTTCCACCAAAACTCAGAGATTATTACATAATTTTGTTGAAAGTCTTTATTTAGGAATTTCCAATCCTATATAAAATTTTTGAATCCTTTTAAAAAAAAGACAATTTATATTTAAAAATTATGTCAGATTTGCATCATTATATTATTGCACTTTAGCTAGCAATGAGAAGCTAATACTTTTTATTTGCTTTACTTTCCATGATACCTGTTGAGTTACATCTAGTACTTTTTATTCTGTGAAAGGCCTAATAATTGTAATCCTGGACATGTAATAGAATAGGGAGAAGAGGTGGCACAAACAGGGAAAACGAAACCAAGTGCAGGCACCTCACATTTAAAAAATGCTAACTTTCCTCTCCATGTCACATACCTTTGTGGAACGTTGGAAAACGCAGATGTGTGGGTATTGCTGAGACCTACCAGATTGGAACCTCAGGGGTAGAGCCTGGAAATCTGTAGCTTGAGAACCTCCTCAGGGCTTCTGTGTAGAGTAGAGGGCAGGATAGAGGTCAACTGTGGTAGAAGGTTTTAAGAACTGTAATTCCTGCTTGAGTCAGATCCCTGCTACCCCACCTTGTTGTGACTTGATGAGATTAGGGTCAGCAAGCTGTGTTCCTTCTGCAGGCTGTAGGCAAGAATCTGTTTCCTTGCCTTTTCTTGCTTCTAGGCCACCTATGTTCTTTGGCCCACATCACTCCAACTTCAGTTTTTATCATCTCGTCTCCTTTTCTGATCCTTCTGCCTCCCATTTAGAGGAACCCTCGTGTGACATTGGGTACAGAAGTTAAGGTGGCCTCTCCATCTCGAGATTCTTTACTTAATCACATCTGCACAATTCTTTTTGCCATGAGAGAAAATATTCACAGGCTCAGGGATTAGGACATGGACATTTTGGGGGCCACTATTCTGCTGACCCACAAGTGTCATCCCCTTTCCATTGGTGGTGCTGGTCTGTCTCTGCCCTTGACCTGAGTGACTGCTCATGGAACCTCTTCCTCCTGTTATTCTCCTGTGACTTCTGCAATCCCCACCCCACCTGGTCATTGATGTCCTTCACCCTGGGAAGGCAACAGTAGCTAAACAAATGCAGTGCCCTCAACAGCTCAACATATTGGTCCTTCCTTTCTCCAGCCAGAATGCACACCTGCTCCTTCCCACCCCCTTTGCTGCCTGAGAGTCCACTGTACCAGACCAGCTTCTCCATCCTCTTAGCAGGGATGGGGAACTTTTTCTCTGCCAAGGGCCATTTGGGTATATATAACATCATTTGCGTGCCATACAAAATTATCAGCTTAAAAATTAGCCTGCTATATTTGGTCAAACATTTAATTAGCTCACCCCTAATGCCTTGGCAGGGCCAGACCAAATGATTTCATTGGCCTTATATGGCTTGCAGGCCTAGCATTCTAGTAGCTTTCCTTTCACGGCAACACTCAGCACCCTCCCCACTGAGGTTTATGCCATCTCATCACAACTTTTTCCATTTTTGTTACTTACGTGTGTGTGTATGTGTGTGTGTGTGTGTGTTTGTGCGCGCGCGTGCTCACACAACTACCCCCCTGTGCCTTCCCTCTTTCCTGCCACCTTCCTCATGCCCCCTATCCTGTTGTTCATCCTTGGACATTCCATTGGTCACCTAGTGCCTTGAGTACCTGACTCCCTAGTGCCTTGAGTGCCTCCACCAGGGACCTGAACTTCCTTTCAGTTCAGTCCATCTGCTCCATGGCCTCACTTGTATAAGTCAAAATTGAACCTCTTCTGTAATGTTGAACTTTAGATTTCATCATCTAATCTTGTCAACTGCCATTCCATGGCACCAGTTTTTCTTTTAATTAACACATGTAGTTGTTAAATTCTTCCTTTTTCTCCCTTTTCACTTCACATCTGCCCTAGCCAGTCTAAGCCCCCTGGTTCTCTCATTTCAGCCATTCTTTTGTCAGGATTTTCAACTCCTTTGTGCTCCTGTCATCCTTTCCTAATATATGCCTACCTAAATGTTAGCTCTGGGTGAATCTTGTTTGCTTTAAACTTCTGTACTGAGGCCACCAAACACTGCTGGAGAAGAACCTCAAAGC
Organism: Myotis nattereri; assembly: GCF_964212035.1. NCBI lineage: Eukaryota > Metazoa > Chordata > Mammalia > Chiroptera > Vespertilionidae > Myotis > Myotis nattereri. The sequence continues at coordinate 60,342,432 of NC_138083.1, read as the reverse complement.
CTTACAAATTGGTAGCCCTGCAAATCCATAGTTACTGCCAAGCTGGACAGTTCCTGGTCATCCTTCTGGGTTGCCAGGCTGCGTGTTCCCTGTTTCCTAGGAGGGCAGTTCTCTAAGCCATTTCTTTCACTCCCAGCAGAAGGTAGTTATTCACTCCTGTCACTCCCTTAATGGATTAGAGACCCTCTTCCTGCAAACCTCACTCACCACACTTACCCTCACCCATCCCTGTTGTACTAGAACTAGTGCCCTCCACCTGTCCTCATCTCTTTACCTGTGCTCTGGATTGTTCCCATTTCTTCTTGTCTAGAGATCTCAGTCATCAATAATCTCATGCCCTGATTGTAAGTTAACTCTGCTTCTCTTCTGAGCCTTTCCATTTAGAACACAAACATGCTTAAGTCTATTCCATCTTTAAGAAAAAAAATACTGCCCCTTTATTCTGCATTTTCCTCTCTAACTCAACTCCTTACTCCAGTCCAGCTTCTTGAAATTTTAGGCTGCATTGTGTTTTTCTCTTTTCTTTATTTTTCTAACCTTTTCCTACTCCAACTGCTACAACCTGGCCTTTTCTCCCACCATTGCCTGAAACTGCGCCCGTGGAAGTGACTCCATGATTTCAAAGCCTATTAGGCTGCATCTTACTCTCACTCCATTCCAGAACTCTGTCAAAATAAGCTTCTGATTTTGCTTCTATCTAGCCACTCCTTGCCATGCTCTTCTGAAAGTCCTTTACATTGGCTATGATTTAATTGTAGGGCCCTTTTCTGCATGGCTCTCTGGCTGTCTCCTTTACCTCCTTAACTTCCATTCCACCCAGACACACTGTTCCTAACCTCCTGATCTTCCTCTTGGTCTTCCTCCTCACCTGGATGCCACATAGCTCTTAACACTCAGGGCATCCAAACCAGACTCATCTTCTCAGCCTCCTCTTCCTGGGCTCCTTGTCCCTGGGAATGGCCTTCTTTACTAGTCCCCTGTGGCCAGCTTGAGTCTTTTCTCTCTCTTTGCTCTATGTTTGACCATCTAGTCTGCTCCTTTTACCTCTTAATTCTTCAGTTTCTACTCTCTGTCCTTATCACTGTGGCCTTAATTTAGGAATAAGTCCTTGCTTTATTTTGTCATATAAATTGTAGCAAGAGTTTCTTAAATGGTCTCTCTCTGTCCAGGCTGGCTCCACCTTTAACCTTGCCTGCACATTATTGTCCTAATGATCTTTGTCAATTGCAGATCTGTTTACCACCTTTGTATTTAACATTTTTTATTAATTTTTAGGCCATTCTTTGTGATTACCTATAGGTGCATTTTGTTTCTTGGCAGAATTATAATCTCCTTGAAGACTAACGGGATTTCCTTTTTTGTTTTTAATTCCTTCCTGCTCTGGTTCTCTGGGAGAGGTACATTTTTGAGCACCTATTATTGGCTTGGTGCTTTTACATATGCTGCCTCACTAAATCCTTCCAGCTACCTTCCGCTCACTTTATAGAAGAAGGATTCTATGATGCACTTCTCTGACCCTTAGTTTATTTAACTGAAATTGGCAAACCTTCTCTCGGCCCTCCTTGGTGGTATTCATTCAGAATACTAGCCAGGCCCAGGTCTCACTAAACTTCACTGTTGTCAGGACTTGCTTTGGTTTGACCACAGTCAAGCTCCTGCCTGTGACCTACCAGCTGAAGGAATGTTGAGCTTGATTTCGTGTTCTTCTGTACTTCAGGGGGAGTGCCCAGTTAGAAAGCCACCCATCATTGAGCTTCATCTGGTATCTTAAAGTGGCAGACATTGGCTTTACAAATCTTTCATTGTCTCATTATAATGTTATTACTCCTGCTTTCAGAGTTTATAACTTACTTTCTTTAAGATGAAAACAAAAACATTTTCCCATTTGACTCTCTTCCTCTCCTAAAACAAAGCAAAATTGTTATATATATTTTGTTGTTTCTACTTTTCCTCCCCTGCTACTTTCAGTGATATCTTAGTCTAGGACTGTGGCCTGCAAACTGCGGCTTGCGAGCCACATGCGGCTCTTTGGCGCCTTGAGTGTGGCTCTTCCACAAAATACCACAAAATACCACGTGCGGGCACGCACGTACAGTGCGATTGAAACTTCGTGGCCCATGCGCAGAAGTCGATATTTTGTGGAAGAGCCACACTCAAGGGGCCAAAGAGCCGCATGTGGCTCACAAGCCGCAGTTTGCCAAGCCGCAGTTTGCCGACCACTGGCGACATTCCTTACTTGTTCTTGTGTCTTACTCTTTCTTCCCTCATTAAAATCTATTATAATCTATTATGATTTGGGAAAGAAATACTTTGTGTCCTGATAAGGAAATTCCAGCCATCTGTAGGATGACGGGGGAGCATTATTTTTAGAAGGGGCTAGAAATACTTGGGGAACAAAGACACCTTCCTGGTTTTACCTTTTTAATTGACCAAGATGGAAGAGAGCCTTATTTGAACACATTCCTGTTCTCTTAATCTTCCTTACTTAAAATAAAAAAGAAAGGAATGGCTCGCTCTCTCTTTCTATTAGTAAATGTAGCTTTTGCATCCAGACCTGAATTGTATTTTTAAAAATCTATTTTTTTTTCCTAAATATACCAGTACATTAACTAGAATTTGGGCCCCCCTCTATTTTGTTTTTTTATAAAGTTTGGATTTGTACTTATCTCTGCAGGTGAGAAAGATGCTGCTATGAAAATTCATGTTTGTTATAACCACTTGTAAAACTATGGGAGACATCTACAACCTTTCCTACCATAATAATTCAGTCAGATGTCAAGCTATTTGTGTTTTGAACATGCTTCCAAATTACTTAATAATGGCTGAGACCATTATCTTAGTTTTAATATAGATCCTTAGACAATACTTTATTTATTTTTTTTGTTTTATTTTATTTTTCTTTATTGATTAAGGTATTACATATGTGTCCTTATTCCCCCATTGCCCCCCAACCCCACACACACTCATGCCCTCACCCCCCTGGTGTCTGTGTCCATTGGTGATGCTTATATGCATGCATACAAGTCCTTTGGTTGATCTCTCCCCGGTACCCCCACCCTCCTCTACCTTCCCTCTGAGGTTTGACAGTCTGATCAATGCTTCTCTGTCTCTGGATATATATTTTTTTTTTTTTATAATCCATGATTGCTAAAATACAAAAAGACAAAGTGAAATTTTCTCTTAATTACAAGTATCAACATAATCTGATTAATGTTTGATTTATATACCTCTAAGACTCTTATTTTTATTTATTTTTTTATTTATTGCTTAAAGTATTACAAAGGGTATTACATATGTGTCCATTTTATCCCCCTGCCCTAGACAGTCCCCTAGCCTCCCCTATCCCCCAATGTCTTATGTCCACTGGTTATGCTTATATGCATGCATACAAGTCCTTTAGTTGATCTCTTACCCCCCTACCTCCTGCCCCCCAACCCTCCCCGGCCTTCCTGCTGCAGTTTGACAATCTGTTTGAGGCAGCTCTGCCTCTGTATCTATTATTGTTCAAAAGTTTATAATGGTCTCTATTATCCATGAATGAGTGAGATCATGTGGTATTTCTCCTTCATTGACTGGCTTATTTCACTTAGCATAATGCTCTCCAGTTCCATCCATGACGTTGCAAATGGTAAGAGTTCCTTCCTTTTTAGAGCAGCATAGTATTCCATCGTGTAGATGTACCACAGTTTTCTAATCCATTCATCTACTGATGGGCACTTAGGCTGTTTCCAGATCTTAGCTATGGTGAATTGTGCTGCTATGAACATAGGGGTGCATATATCCTTTCTGATTGGTGTTTCTGGTTTCTTGGGATATATTCCTAGAAGTGGGATCACAGGGTCAAATGGGAGTTCCATTTTCAGTTTTTTAAGGAAACGCCATACTGTCTTCCATAGTGGCTGCACCAGTCTGCATTCCCACCAGCAGTGCACAAGTGTTCCTTTTTCTCCACATCCTCTCCAGCACTTGTCGTTTGTTGATTTGTTGATGAAAGCCAGTCTGACAGGTGTGAGATGGTACCTCATTGTTGTTTTGATTTGCATCTCTCGGATGATTAGTGACTTTGAGCATGTTTTCATATGTCTCTTGGCTTTCTGAATGTCCTCTTTTGAAAGGTGTCTATTTAGGTCCTTTGCCCATTTTTTGATTGGATTGTTTATCTTCCTTTTGTTGAGTTGTATGAGTTCCCTATAAATTTTGGAGATTAGGCCCTTATCAGATATGACATTGGCAAATATGTTTTCCCACACAGTGGGTTTTCTCGTTGTTTTGTTGATGGTTTCTTTTGCTGTGCAGAAGCTTTTTATTTTGATGTAGTCCCATTTGTTCATTTTCTCTTTAGTTTCAAGTGCCCTAGGAGCTGTATCAGTGAAGAAATTGCTTCGGCATATGTCTGAGATTTTGTTGCCTTTGGATTCTTCTAGAATTTTTATGGTTTCCTGTCGTACATTTAAGTCCTTTATCCATTTTGAGTTTATTTTTGTGTATGGTGGTCTAGTTTTAAGTTGGTGGTCTAGTTTCATTTTCTTGCATATATCTGTCCAATTTTCCCAACACCATTTATTGAAGAGACTATCTTGGCTACATTGTATGTTCTTGCCTCCTTTGTCAAATATTAATTGAGCATATTGGTTCGGGCCGATTTCTGGGCTCTCTATTCTATTCCATTGATCTATATGCCTATTCTTGTGCCAGTACCAGGCAGTTTTGAGAACAGTGGCTTTGTAATACAACTTAATATCTGGTATTGAGATCCCACCTACTTTGGTCTTTTTCAGGATTGCTGTAGCTATTCGAGGTCTTTTTTTATTCCAGATGAATTTTTGGAGAGTTCGTTCTAGATCTCTGAAGTATGCCATTGGTATTTTAATGGGAAGTGCATTGAATTTATAGATTGCTTTGGGTAGTATGGACATTTTAATGATGTTGATTCTACCAATCCATGAACATGGTATGTTCTTCCATCTGTTTATGTCTTCCTCTATATCTTTTTTCAACGTCCTGTAGTTTTCTGAGTAGAGGTCTTTTACCTCTTTAGTTAAGTTTATTCCTAGGTAGCTTAATTTTTTTGGTGCGATGGTAAACGGGATTGTTTTTATAATCTCTCTTTCTGAAAGTTCACTATTGGTGTATAGAAATGCCTCAGATTTCTTGGGGTTAATTTTGTATCCTGCTACATTGCCAAATTCATGTATTAAGTCTAGTAGCTTTTTGATGGAGTCTCTAGGGTTCTGTATGTATAATATCATGTCGTCTGCAAATAAGGACAGTTTTACTTCCTCTTTTCAAATTTGAATGCCTTTTATTTCTTCTTCTTGCCGAATTGCAATGGCTAACACTTCCAGTACTATGTTGAACAGGAGTGGTGAGAGGGGGCATCCCTGTCTTGTTCCTGTTCTTAGGGGAAACGGTGTTAGTTTTTGTCCATTGAGTATGATGTTGGCTGTGGGCCTGTCATATATGGCTTTTATTATGTTGAGGTATGATCCTTCTACTCCCACCTTGCTGAGAGCTTTTATCAAAAATGGGTGTTGAATTTTGTCAAATGCTTTTTCTGCATCAATTGATATGACCATGTGGTTTTTTTCTTTCAATTTGTTTATGTGATGTATCACGTTTATTGATTTGCGGATATTGTACCATCCTTGCATCCCTGGGATAAATCCTACTTGGTCATGGTGTATGATCTTTCTGATGTACTGCTGGATCCGATTTGCTAAGATTTTGTTGAGGATTTTGGCATCTATGTTCATGAGGGATATTGGCCTGTAATTCTCTTTCATTGTGTTGTCTTTACCTGGTTTTGGTATTAGGGTGATGCTGGCTTCATAGAATGAGCTTGGAAGTGTTCCTTCCTCTTGAATTTTTTGTAGTAGTCTGAGGAGGATAGGTTTTAGTTCTTCCTTGAATGTTTGGTAAAACTCCCCTGTGAAGCCGTCTGGTCCTGGGCTTTTGTTTGCTGGAAGCTTTTTCATGACTGCTTCAATTTCTTCCATAGTTATTGGCCTGTTGAGATTTTTAGATTCTTCCTGATTGAGTTTTGGAATGTTGTATTTTTCTAGGAATTTGTCCATTTCCTCCAGGTTGTCTAGTTTGTTGGAGTAGAGCTCTCCATAGTATTTTTTAACAATCATTTGTATTTCTGTGGGGTCTGTTGTTATTTCGCCTCTATCGTTTCTGATTTTGTTTATTTGGGTCCTCTCTCTTTGCTTCTTGGTGAGTCTGGCTAGAGGTTTGTCAATCTTGTTTATCCTTTCAAAGAACCAGCTCTTGGTTTCATTGATTTTCTGTATTGTTTTTTTTGGTCTCTATGTCATTTATTTCTGCTCTCATCTTTATTATCTCCTTCCTTCTGCTCACTCTGGGGTTTTCTTGTTGCTCTCTTTCTAATTCTTTGAGTTGTAGAGTTAGCTGATTTACTACCATTTTTTCTTGTTTTTTGAGATAGGCCTGTAGAGCTATAAACTTCCCTCTCAGGACTGCTTTCATTGTGTCCCATAGGTTTTGGATTGTTGTGTTTTCATTGTCATTAGTTTCCAGGATGTTTCAGATTTCTTCTTTGATTTCATTGGTAACCCAATCAATATTTAATAGCATGCTATTCAGCTTCCAGGTGTTTGAGTATTTTGGGTTGTTTTTATTGTAGTTTATTTCTAATATTATGCCATCGTGGTCTGCGAAGACACTTTTTATGATTTCAATCTTCTTGAATTTGGGGATACTTTGCTTGTGACCCAATATATGGTCTATTTTTGAATATGTCTTATGAGCATTTGAGTAGAATGTATATTCCCTGGCTTTGGGGTGAAGTGTTCTGAAGATGTCTGTTAAGTCCATCTGATCTAGTGAGTCATTTAGGATTGCTGTTTCTTTGCTGATTGCTTGTCTAGAGGATTTATCCAGTGTTGTCAGTGGTGTATTAAAGTCCCCGACTATGATTGTATTGTTGTCGATCTCTCCTTTGATATCTTCCAGGAGTTTTTTTATGAATTTGGGTGCTCCTGCATTGGGTGCATATATGTTTACCAGAGTTATATCTTCTTGTTGTATTGATCCCTTTAGTATTATGAAGTGGCCTTCCTTATCTCTTTTTATGGCCTTCACTTTGAGGTCTATTTTGTCCGATATAAGTATTGCTACCCCAGCTTTCTTTTCCTTTCCATTTGCCTGAAAGATATTTTTCCATCCTTTCACTTTCAGTCTGTGTGAGTCCCTTCTAATGAGGTGGGTTTCTTGTAGACAGCAGATGTATGGGTCATGTTTTTTTATCCATTCAGCCACTCGATGTCTTTTGTTTGGAGCATTTAGTCCATTTACGTTTAAAGTTATTATTGAAAGGTACTTGTTTGTAGCCATTTCTGTTTTTGTGTGGCTGTTTTCTTTCTTTGCTTTTTATTTCTTATTTTTATACCAGTCCCTTTAGCATTCCTTGCATTGCTGGCTTGGTGGTGATAAATTCCCTTAGCCTTTTTTTGTCTGTGAAGCTTCTTATTTCCCCTTCAAGTTTGAATGATAGCCTTGCTGGATAGAGTATTCTTGGATTCAGTCCTTTGCTTTGCATCACTTTGTAAATTTCTCTCCATTCTTTTCTGGCCTGATGTGTTTCTGTTGAGAAATCATTTGACAATCTAATGGGAGATCCCTTGTATGTAACTTTCCGTCTCTCTCTTGCAGCCTGTAAGATTCTCTCTTTGTCCTGAACATTTGCCATGGTAATTATGATGTGTCTTGGTGTGGGTCTTTTCGGGTTCACCTTGTTTGGGACTCTCTGGGCTTGTGTGACTTTTTTCTTCCCCACCTCAGGGAAGTTTTCTGATATTATTTCTTCTAATAGGTTTTCTAATCCTTATTCATCCTTCTGTTGTTCTGGTACCCCTATTATTTGTATGTTGTTTCGTTTCATGTTGTCCCAAAGCTCCCTTAGGCTCTCCTCCTGTCTTTTAATTTTTTTCTCCAATTGCAGTACATTTTGGGTGTGTTTTGCTTCCTTGTCTTCTAATTCACTAATTCGGTCCTCCACTTCTCCTAGTCTACTGTTGATACTTTCAATGGAGTTTTTCATTGCAGCTATATCACTCTTCATTTCTTCTTGGGTCTTACTTAAGTTGTTGATTTTTTCATCTGTTTCTTCTAGCTTCTTCCATATGTTATCGATTTTTTCATCTGTTTCTTCTTGCTTCTTGCAGAGGTTGTCGATTTTTTCCTCCATCCGGTTTATGCACTCTAGGACCCTTATTCTGAATTCTTTGTCTGTCATGTTGCATGCCTCTGTATTACTTAGCTGCTTTTCTGGAGAGTCCTCCTTCTCTTTCCTTTGGGGGTTTCTTTGTCTACCCATGTTTGATCTCACTGATATATCTATACGTTGAGTCGTTCAGTGGTTGCTCCCTTGGTGGCAGTGACTCCTTGGTCTGTGGTTGCTCTTCGGGCGGTTGCGGTAGCAGCTGCTCTTCAGTTGGCAGCAGCTCCTCTGGTGGGTGCTGTTCACAGCTGTGGTGGCTCTTCTGGCTGGTGGGGCGAGGTTTCACATACAGCTGCTGTTCCTCAGCAGAGGGTGTTGGTGCTCAGGAGGTTGCTGTTGCTTGGATCTGCTGCATTGATTTAAAGGCACAAAATACAACACAACAAGGCACCACGTACCAGGCACTATACACAAATATATTCACTATATTAATAACCCCAAATAAAGGTGACCACCTGAATTAAGAGAATTAGGGGATAAGGAAGAAGGAAGAGAAAAAGATAAAAGAGAAAAAAGAAAAGAAAAGTAGGGACCAAAAAAAGGAGTGCAAAAATGAAATTGGGAAAAATGAGGGGGGGAAATAAAAGCGAGAAAAGAAAAGAAAAGAAAAAAAAAAGAGCGAAAAGAGAGAATGAAGTGGAAGAGGGGAAGAGACTTTTTTATATGAGGAGAATACTCCTATAGAACAGCCATTAATCCCAACAGATTCCAGCAACAGCTCCCTGGAGATGAATGCAAACTAGAAACAACCAATAATATAACGATGAAAATAGAATGGAGAACACTAATCCCAAAATAAAATAAAGAGAAAATAAAATGGCACTTTAAAAAAAAAGGTAAAATGGTAGCAGTAATAATACTGGTTAAAAATAAGAAGGTAGTAATTAAAAGGGTAGAATCAGGTGATGGAAAAAAGAAGAAAAGAAAAAAAAAGAGAAAAAAAGAAGAAAAGAAAAAAAAAGAAAAAAAATTGGTTTCTTAGTTAAAAGGTGAAAAAAGAAAAAAAAATTGCAGTAGTGAAGGTCCTTCGGTTCTTCTATTCTTCAGTGTGGCTCGCCTTAGACATGCCAGGTATTCAGGAGAGTGTTGAGTTTCCCTGCGATACACTGTTCCTCTGTGTTGTAAACCACAGTCCTTATTTTAAAGCAAGCCGCATTTGTTTCCCAGACTGCCTTATTTTGTGTTTAGCAAAGAGTCAGTTTGTGGGTCAGCCTCTGGGTGGCAGTGTTCTGGGGTTGGCCTCTGAGCCTATAGAGCCTCTCTGTCCAGTGGAAGTTCACTGCCCAGAGCTGGCTGCGCAATAGTTAGTTACTGGCGCTGTGTTGTTGCTGGGATTGAAAATCCCTCCATAGGCCTGACCCTGTTAACTCGCAGGGACTGATCAGGTTATTTTAATCCTTGATCTCCTACAGGGTGGAGTCTGGGTGTGGCTGTGCTCCTTGCCTGGGGGCTGGGGGGAGGAGTCTCACTCTCCGGAGAGAATGGCTGCCCCAGTCCTGGGCTCAGGGGTGTCTCAGCACTCAATTCGCTGCCACCTCTCCTGGCGCCCCCTCTCTCCTCAGTCTCTCCCCAGATTCCACTCCTCCGCACACTCTTCCTCTCTTCAGCACAGGTGAGTGTCTGTATCCGAAATGTCCCATGAACAGGATTCAGTGAAAACAAACAAACAAACGCCGTCTGCGGAAACGGGAAAGGCTTGGTTTCTGTAAGCTTCTTCTCTTACCGGAACTGCATGGTCTGGTCAGCTCTTCAGGCTGCCCCCTTTAGGCTCAGTCCTCTGTGATCACAGAACCCAGCTCTCAATTCCCCCGGCGGCGCCAGGAATCCCGCGGTTCTCCTTTCCCCCGTCAGGGGCTGTGCCTGTCCCAAGGGACTCGGCTGTCTGCCACGCGGTCTCCCTCCGACTCTCTGGGCTCAGAGGTCTGGCAAACTTTCCTGCCCAAATCCCTGGTTTTTTTTACCTTCCAGAGGAGTTCTGCTCTTCCCTGCTGCAAACTGTCTCACCAGCTGAGCAATTTCGCCAATTCGGGATGGATGTTACTAGTTTCAGCTGCTCACTCCATTTGCTCTGGGACACAACCTGGGACGCGTCTGCCTATACCGCCGCCATCTTCACTCTCCTCTCTAGACAATACTTTAAATATTAATCATGAGCCACATGATCATCATGCATGGCTTTCTTAGTGGCTGCATAAATGATATTCCTCATTATACTATAAATTCTAATATGCTGAGAATCAAGTATAGCTTCAGTCTGTATTCACTTTTTACTTGCCTAAGTGTTTGTTTGCTTCTTTGTTGACTTTTGTCCTCTGTATTTTCTTGCCTCCACTTTTAAGATAACTTCATGGATGTTTATCATTCTTCCTGTGTGTAATATATATGCATATGTATATTTTAAATACTGTGTTTATTTTATTTAGATGTTTGGCTGGGGGTTAAATTACAAATTATATTGAGGGCAGAGAAGGAAGTATATTTTAAAACTAGAATGTGGCCTTACAATGTGCAGTCATTCAGCTGATTAATTGCTGGGATCCTGAAGAACAGAGTGGATTCCCATTCATGTTTACTTCTCATATTCTCTAAAGCTGTAAGTTTGGGGCAAAACTGAAGATACATCTGATCTTATGGCTCAGAGACTTTCCCCTTCTCTGAAATGGTGTGACTCAGTGCCAGGGGCTGTGCGATGGTTTAGCAGATTTGAGGTATGGAGCCGACAGCAGATCAGGGTGGCTCTTTCCTTCTCAGGAGGGGCTTGTAGTCCCTGGAAAGGCTGCTTATCGGCAGTGCCAGCTGGAAGCTGAATGCCAGTTCAGAGCTGTTCAGAGGAAAAGAAATTGAAAGAAGAAAATAGTGAAATTCATAATCAAGGAGAGACAGTTTCCACAGCCTTTCTTCTTTAGTTAAAGGAAATTTATATTAGAAGTATCCTTGTCTTTTTTCCCTGGGAGGGTTTAGACCTTCGGGAAAAATAGTGGGTTCAATGTTTTAGATGCTGGACTCAGAGGGTTTGTGAAATCTGCTCAGTGATAGCCAGTGGTTTATCAGACAACATTTGAAGTTATTTTTAAAAAGTTCTTTCTATGCAGTTTTTTATTTTATACTGCGTGGGCTATTTCTCTTTGTGCATGAGATCTTTGTTGGTGTAAAGCTTCCTGAATTCGACAGTATTTCACCCATTCTAGTACGTGCTATTTTTGTTTTTGAGACTATAATTCAGTCAGTGGTTAGGTTATGGTGACTGGAGATATATACATACACACACAAATGTATATATAGTCTTTCTATCTATCTGTAGCCAAATTCTTACTATCAATAGGTCAGTAAGTTCTGGGGAAATGAGAATTTTTGAATCCGAGGTGGTAGTAGAATAGATTTTGAAATAACAGGAGGGATTACATTCACTAACTTGCTAATGTATACTCTGTTGTGCCGTGAATTTTTTTGTTCTCTATTTGTAGGATGCTCCGTGGTATAATCTTGGCAGTAGTTCGGCATTCAGAATTACTTTATTAAAATTGTTCAAAATAACAAGGAAGTACTCCCTAAAATGAGCATTTAAAAATACAGAATCAGCCTTCCTTCACTGCCATGTTAACTAAAGCTTTGCAGGGTTTTATATTTAATTATTTAGGTGATGATTTCTCCCCATTAGCTTAACAAATGGCAAAAATAGGTGTCACTTGGCAAAAGCAGAATTTGGACATGCCTTCCTGCCTGGCCTGTGTATCCATGGTGAACAGCTGCTGGGAACTGCTGTGTTCTGCTTATTGAAATCTCCTACATATGTTATGTAGTCAGTGGGTTGATTGATGACAGATTCCCTGAAGGAATGGCCACGTGGCTTTTAATCTTTTTCTAGGTCTTAGCCCCCTTTGAACATCTAATGAAAGTTATCGCTAATCTCCTTAGAGAGGTGTTTATATCCATTTGCATGCAAATTTTATATGAAATTAATGAGGTTTCTGCAATCTCTGAAGAAATCATGGATCCCACTCCTGCTTCATCATTAAAAACAGATACATTAAGGTATAGTTTAAACAGGAAATTTTAAAAAGTGTATACATGTGAGTGATGTGTGCTCTGTGTAATATATATATTTCAAGTCCTCCATTTTCTCTGTGATTATAATAAGAGAAAACTAGAAGGGTTTCCAATATTCTTGATATATCCCACTGTTAGCTTAGGTGAAAATCATAAAGCGTCTTATGGAAAAGCAAGGAAGGATTTCATAACCTCTCATAGTTTGCCAGTATTTTGCAGTGAATAGAGATTTATGATGAAAGATTCATTGCAAGAAACCTCGGAATACATTGAAGCTGTAGTAATGTATCAGAAAAATTGAATTGAAAAGTAGGTACAGAAATGTAGTTATTAATGAGCTTCCCATAAAGTCCTTGAAAGAATTAGTATATATTGATAACATGATAAAAGTAAAATGATCACATTATGGGAAATTTGGAAATTTTTCCCAAGCCTGAAAGTGGGTATCAGTTTAAACTCCCTGCCTTCTTCGACTTCTGCATCCAGCCAGTTATCAGCAATTGCCCATTTTACCTCCTAAAAAGCTATTGAATCTCTTCTCTCCATTCTAGCTTTTCTGCATTGACTGAGGTGCTTTTTATTACTCATCCAGGCTATTGCAGCATTTTGGAATGTAATGTACATTTGCAGTTAAGCAGGGTTTGAATTCAAATTCTAGGTTTTATTGACTAGCTGTGTAATGGGGACGTTTGTGTTCTCCTCTGAACCTGCTTCTTCATATGTGAAATGGAGATTGTAATAGTTCAAATACAAGGGATTTTAAGGCTTAGTAAGCTGAGTTAGATGCTGTACATAGCATATGAGAAGCTCTCAATTATTGGTAGACTAGAGGCCTGGTGCATGGATCCGTGCACCAGTCGGGTCCTTCAGCCTGGCCTGCACCCTCTTGCAATTTGGTACCCCTCGGAAGATGTAGCAGTGCATGAAGTGGCAGGCAGCTGCAGAGGAGCCCAAGCCAGGGCTGAGCGCTGTGCAGCTGCTGCTCATCATGGCCCCTCTGCGCCTGCTGCCACTGCTGCTCTGTAGCGCTGCTGTGGAGGTGGGAAAGCTTTTGCTACTGCAGCTGTGCTGGCCAGCGGTGAGCCTGGCTTCTGGCTGAATAGCGCTCCTGCTGTGGGAGTGTACTGACCACCAGGGGCACCTCCTGTGAACATTATGGCGACCAGTCCTAATGGTCGCTTAGACTTTTATATATAGAGATATTAATAGCCTCTTTAACCATTTTTCTTATTTCAAATCTTGCTACTTTTCTAATTAATTCTCCACACTGCCAGTAATACAATCTTTATAAAATGCAAGAATGTTTTTCTTCCCTGTGCTTAAAATCGTTTCCTAGAGTTTCATCAACTAAGAATGAACGGAAAGGCCCTTAAGACATATAAGGCTTCTTGTGACCTGTGTCCTGCCTATTTGCCTAGCATCATCATCACTTGATAGTGTGTTGATTTATATAAAAATACAATGCCATTAAAAATTTTTAACGAGACAGAAGAGTATAAAAATAAAAAAAACTTTCTCTCTGCAGGTTCCCTTTTCTAGCTGAACTACTCAAAATAATTTGATGTGTATATTTCCAGATCTGTATAAATGTTATATAGATATGTGAGTAATGTTCAGATAAATAGTTGTGTTTTACTGGACTAACATTCGCTTTATGTTTATCAGTATATTATGGCTATGATGCCACCTGAGCAGATCTAGGTCTGTGTCTTGCTTTTTAATAGTTGCATTGTATCCCATTGTATTGTGTCTATTTGCTTTCCATCTAAAATTATTTTTATATATGCCATTGCAATAGAAATATTATTCAATTTTTCTCTCCAAGTGGATAGCCATATGTCCTAATGCCATTTATCTTTACTCTTCTGCCTTACAATGCCACTTTCATTTTATATTAAATTCCAATATAAGTGGGTATGAAACTCTCTGTAGCACTGTTTTTAAACTTTTGGCATGTGGGGATCATTTATAGTCACAGACCACCAATATTCAGACCTATATTTTTAAAACTCACTCTAGTTGTTTTAAAATTTTATCTTTATTGTTTAAAGTATTATAGATGCTCCCCCCCCCCGTTTTTTCCCCATTGACCCTCTCTACCCAGCACCTGCCCCTCCCTTCACCACACTATCTCTGTGTCCATGGGCTATGCGTATAAGCTTATAAATCCCCCAGTTAATCTGTCTCCCTAACCACCCCACTTCCCTCGAACTTTGTGAGTCTGTTTCATGCTTCTGTATCTCTGGATCTATTTTGTTCATCAGTTTGTTCATTAGATTCCACATATGAGTGAGATCATGTGATATTTATCTTTCTCTGACTGGCTTATTTTTCTTACACACTCTAAGTTTTAATTATAGACTAAAAGCTTAAAATTTATGAAGTCTTTAGTAAGTGCATGGGAGAGTGTTTCCCTTAACCTTTCATAATCTACCAGAGTGACTAAGAAGCTATATGCTAAAGCCAGACACATTGTGGTGTCAGGCACATTATATAACCTCTTGTGCCCCAGTTTCATCGTCTGTATAATGTACATAATAACACCTATTTCATAGAGTTTTTCTGATGATTTAGTAAGTTGATACTTATTAAGTGCTTAGAACAGGATCTGGCCCAGATTTAAGTGCTTCATAAATGCTTGGTGGATAAAAGGCATCTTTATAAAGGATAGCGCAGGCTCCATAACCATTACTTCTCATTCCTTATTCTTCATTTCTGTTTATGGAGAAAATTATATCCACTCTGGGTTGTCAAGTAGGAAAGTAAATGTTTGGTGGTTCCTCAGATAGATTTGGATTGTCCTGATTTAATCATTCTGATCAAACAAACTGTGATTCCTTTTGTTTCATCAAATGCCCAGTCAAGAAGAAAATCACCCTCAAAACTGGGTAGGCTAATTCTGTCTACTTTAGAGAGAGCGGCAAATGCATCCCTAACTTTCTCTTTGGTTGTATTTGTTTTAGGAAAAGTTTCTTCATGTTCCTTTCCAAAGTTATTGAATTAGTTTTAGGCTACCAATAACATGATTTTTTTTTTTTATTTTTTACATTGAGTAAAGAAAATCATCAAATTGACAAAGAGTTAAATTCTCTATGCTCAAGCTGTTTCTTTTACAGTTTGCTTATAAGACTTCCTTATAGCTCTCTTTTCACTTTAAAACTGTGACTTTTCAGCCCTGGAGATATACACAGAGACCACTTAAAATTCTAAAGATGTTTCTGAAATAAACCATTTATGAAGGCCACTGAATTCATGGTGATGGTTTTTGGTGTTATAAGAAATTTTGTTTTTAATATCTATAATAATAAAAGCATAATATGCTAATTAGACCAGTCGTCCTTCTGGACAACCTTCCAGATGACGCCGGGGCTGTGAGGGAAGCCCAGGTCCTGGGTGCCTGCTGGTGATTGGAGGGAAGCCTGGGTCCTGGGTGCCTACCGGCAGCTGGAGAGAAGCCCGGGTCCTGGGTGCCAGAGGGAAGCTGGTACTGGCAGCCAGGGGAAAGAAGGCCTACTCTTGCATGAATTTTGTGCATCAGGCCTCTACTCTGCATGTTAAATCCATCTGAGCATCTGTCTCTTTGACAGCCATCACATGAAAGTTTGGAAACCAGAGGCCCAGCCTTGCCCAGACTTTTGTATAGCATGCTAAAATGTGTGCCTCAGTGGCTGTGATCCCATTGCATGCCCAGCTTTTCATTTATTTCAATATTGAAGGAAAATATTGTTGGCTGCCAACTCTTGCCTGTGAATAAAATCAAATGCCTATGGGCATTCAGATAGAGCCTTCCCCTGAGCATGTTGACACTCTTCTGTAACACACAAATCTAACTGATGCCCTGCTAGTGATGATGGTCAACGAAACTTCTGGGGTCTCTGTAATGGCTCAAAAATAATCATTGCAAGTATAGTCTCTCTGTTCTTACAATGGGGTGTTCAATGATAAACAAAGTAAAATGTCCAGAATTTCCCATATCTATCAATCAAGAGTCAAAGAGCTGTTCATGCTGTACATTTGTGACTTTGTCCACCCATGCACCAAAGGCCTGCTGGCACACACATGTGATACTGAATGCTCCTATGCATTGTATTTCATAAAGGAATTTTGCCAATAGCCTGTCTGTTTTTCTCTTGGCATGTTGCTTTGCTTTAATATCTTTTTCTAATGCTCTGACTCACTTTTAAATAATAGTATATAATTTGTACCTGCTTTTGCTCTGAGGTATGGAACTTCAAATAATCCTTCTCTATCACTAGTGACAAATTTATCCATTTCATACTAGAAAGCATTATTTTGCAACTATTTTTGGGGGAGGGGGGGGACCAGGCAAAATAGAACACCTTACCTTCTGTACCTAAGACACATGGCGCTTCCTTGGCAATGTCCTTTGGCCTTCCATGCCCTGGAGCCACATTTTGTTTTGCCTGTTTTGTAACCATGTCTGCCTCCTTATGTGGAACAAAGGCTTTAGGAAGACTTGGGTCCTTAGATATACTCTGCTGCTAAACTGGTTGTGTGACCTTTGGAAAGTCTCTTGACCTCTCTGAGCGAGAGTTCCTTTATCTTAAAAGTTTTATTCAGGCCAAAACTGGTTTGGCTCAGTGGATAGAGCGTCGGCCTGCGGACTGAAGGGTCCCAGGTTCAATTCCGGTCAAGGGCATGTACCTGGGTTGCGGGCACATCCCCAGTGGGAGATGTGCAGGAGGCGGCTGATCGGTGTTTCTCTCTCATCGATGTTTCTAACTCTCTATCTCTCTCCCTTCCTCTCTTTAAAAAAATCAATAAAATATATTTTAAAAAAAAGTTTTATTCAGGTCTACAAACCTTATGGTTTCTTATGACTGAATTTAATAAGCTTATTGTCTGTGTTAAGTGTGTGATTTCAGTTTCCTTTCATCATAAAATATAATTTTATAAGTACAACTCTCAATTATCTTTATAAAATATAAGCTTTTCAGAAAGGAAAACAGCACATTAAATTGCCTATGAATAAACCATTTAACACAAAAGAGATGGATGAAGGCAGTGATATTTCTCACTAAATGTTGCCTTTCAGATTGTTAAAAATGAATGTTTTCTTTTTTATTTGAAACCCCAAAAGAATGCTCTGTCCTAGCCATATAGTGTTCCTTGCAATATTATTTAAGGGTCCCAAATGCTCAATTGAGAAACCATTTGGAAAGGCTGACAAGGCTAATGCTGATCATTCTAACTCCTGACTATGAATTGTTGCCAGTGTTTTGAATTTATCATTCATATGTGATGAGAAGGTATAGTTTGCTAATATAATACTGGCCCCAATTTTGCATCAGTTTTGTCAGAATATGAAAATGTTCTCTCAATTTCTACGGCTTCTTAAATTTTCCTTCAACATTATTAATATACTCCCCTTGAGGTTTCTCCTTCCCTTTTGCTTTCCTATCAGTGTTGTGTGTATGTATACATATGTGTGTGGTGCTCTTGAAGTTAACTGAGAAATTCAAAGCAGTGACAGGAGGTAGTCACACAAAACTTGTTAAATACAATCTGCTGGAAAACATAGTAGATGTGAGAAGAAGGCTGGAGAGTTAAACACACACATGACATTTACTTTTGTAGAAATAAAATATTCCTGAGAAATCATTCATTCTTGCCATTTCATTTTTGGGTTTTGTCATCTTTTAAGTTTTTTTCTTGGAAGCTTCTAAAATAATCTGTGAATGTAAGAAAGTTTTTAACGACATTTTACAAGCCAGTTCATAAATATTTTAAAACAATTTCATCTCCCTATGAAAATGCATGCACCCAAGTATAGAAGAAGGGCAAATAAACTATGGTACCCACCCTCAGTGGAGTACAATGCAGCTGTAAAAAAAAAAAAAAGAAAAGAAAAAAAGAATGTGGACAACAGTTGTGACCTGACATAGAGTGGTTTCCAGGGGACATTCAGATGAAAACAGCATATATATATTATGCTACCTTTTATAGGAAGGAAGAGAAAATGAAGGAAAAAATAGCTGCTTATTTTTACCAGCAGAAACCCAGGAAAGCTAAACCAGAAATCAGCAAGACTGGTTATGCACAAGAGGTGGAATGGAGTGGATAGGATATGGGAGGGAGAAACACTTTTTGAGTGCCTTTTTCTATAGCTTTAAGTTTTAGAAGCATGTTAATATTCTGCATATTAAAATGTAAAAATAATTCATTATGAACTGAATGCAAATTGAAAAAAATGAACTCCACTTTATTTCAAATGAATACCATAACTGCATTGAAGAAAGAAAAAGAATATATCTCATTTCTTATTTGTAAAAGAGCAGAGTGGGAAAATTGCAAACAAATCCTGAACTCTTTTTGTAGGTTTATTTATTGTAGTAGTGTGGGTAAAACAATTCTGAAACTATAATAGATATACTATAGGATTTAGCAGAGGAGTAAGTGTGTTGACCTTGTTAGAGGGGAAATACAAATATGGATAGAAAAAGACAGAATAAGCCCTTTGGGGATGGATTGAAGTTAGATGAATCTGTTTGAATTTATGATTCCAAAAAAATACATATGTGTACATAGATTTGCATATATGCGTGCATGTTTATGTGTGTATGTATTTGTATGTGTGATCTGCATGTGATTGTATAGTGAAGGAACTGGACAACATTGTAGTTGTGTGATCAAAATTAACATCACCAATGGGGAGACTCATGATCATCATGTGGCTGCAGATGTGATATCCTAAAAAGGAGACAAACATCATCAACCATGTAGTATACTGGCAAAAGAATGTATACCTGAATCTAATCAGAAGGAAACATCAGACAAATCCAAAATGAGAAACTTTCTATTTTAATAAAATGAAGGAGAGGAAAGACTATTTTTTTTAAAAAAAATGTCAATGTTATAAAAGATAAAGAAATGCTATGGAGAATGTTCCAGATTAAGGAAGACTAAAGATACATGCCAACTAAATTTAATATCTGACCCTACACTGAATTTTATTCTGGATGGAGAAACATGATATAAAGTTCATTGTTGGATAGGTCAGAAAAAGTTGAATATGAATGGAAGATTAGTTAAAAGTGTTGTGTAAATATTACGTTTACAGAGGCTGATAAATTAGCTATTTTTATGTAAGAGAATGTTTTTATTCATAGGGAGAATGCTAGTATACTGCTCTTAAGGAAAATATTTAGTATTTAGGAGTAAAGGACCCTCAAATGTTTCAGAAAAAATCATATGTGCATGTATATGCATATCTATTTCTGTATACACACAGACACGAGAGCAAGGGAGCAAATGAAAATGGTAAAGCAAATGAGGTGGAATGCTAATAAGCCTTGGCAAAGGCTATAAGTATTCTCTTTACTGTTTTGTTCTTGCAACTCTAAGTTTGACATTTCCAAATGCACAGAGTTCTTCAAAAGAATAAATTTTACTTTAAAAATAGGCATTCATGTGTTAAGCAGTAATAAATGGTAATGCCATTAGTGGTTAGAAAGCAGCTCTTTGAATTAGATTTTAATAATCATTTTCCATTAGTATACTTATAAGTTTACTTGCAATTAAGAATAAATTGACTAGTAATGTTGAATCTGCTTGAAACTGCTCAAAATAAATTGTAATTCAGCAACGTTCTGGGAAATAATACCAGTATTAAACTAAATAATAATGAATGGGAACAAATTAGAAAGTTTATTATGAATTAGATTTCATTTACAATAGCAATAAGAATTAAAAGGTACACAGAAATAAGCACGGCACAGCATTTTTTAGTCTATTTGAAAATTTAAACCATCTTGGCCAGATAAATGATAGGATTAAGTGGAGGGGAGCAAGTTGCTGAATTATAAAACTCAATATGATGAAGATTGCTTTCTTGATAGAAAGACTCATTATAAACAGATAAGCCAGTGAACAGAATAAAAAGGAAAAAAATAGAGACCCAAAAATATGCTTCACAGAGATAACTGTACAGATAAGTGGACTATTCAAAATATTTTGTTCAATACTTTGTTTTCCATATGAAAAAATAGACCCCTACCTCACACCATAGAAAAAGTCAATTCCAATTGCATTGTACATTTAAATATGAAGAACACAACTTTAAAAGAGCACTAGGAGGATATCTGTGTAAGGTCAGGGTTGCTGGGGATTTCATAGGCTAACTGTACAACCTGTATAGGAAATAATTGATATATTTTAATACATTAAAATTTTAAAAAATTCTCCACAACAGAGTCATCATAAACAAAGTGAAGAGCCAAGTCACAAACTGCAAATAGGTTATATTATAATCAGCAAAGGATTGTTTCCAGAGTACAGGAAGAGCTCCTTCAAATCATTAACGAAAAATGAGCAAAAGGAATAATTGGGGAATTCACAGGGCATAAACTTTGTAGATGAATTATTTCAAAGCACATAATTATGATCAAACTGTCCTTCAGGGTCAAGTATGTAAGAGCATCTTTCTATCTTTAGCTCTAGTACTGAGCTTCCAGATAGTACAGTAAATTCCTGATTGTATGTATAGTCACACCATGTTTTAATATCAAATTGTGAATATATTTCAGTGGCTAATGTTATATCATGAAATCTCACAGGACCAATCCTTTCCAGAATACGAAAATGGTTTTCAGGTTGGAATGAGATTAGAAGGCATTGACCCCCGACATCCATCTGTATTTTGTGTACTTTCTGTAGCTGAGGTAAGAGATGGTGTTATCATCTTGAGCTAAATGCACAGTGAAGTGACAGAAGAGAATTTTCTAGAGAATAATGAATTGGGTATTTTTGTTCTAAACAAGTTCCAGTACATTATGGTTTTATTTTAGTCAATGATGGGTGAAATATGTTTCTTAATGATCTTTTTCCTCTGAAGATTAGTTTTTTTTAGTAAGTTCTTCATCCTTAGCAGGTAGTCTTGATTTAATTGGTAAATAGCTTTCACCTGAGGTTGATAACAATCAGTGAATCCCACAATGTTGCTTTCATCCATTAGAGGAGACAAAATTATTAAAGTTTTAGCTAAACTAATGACAAATGCATATGAAAAATATCCATGCATATGAATTATGTATTTCCCATAAATATATGCATTTTGTGAAAATTATATAAAGAGCCATTGATGAAAGTAAATGGCTTATAAAATGTCATATTTATTAAATATTTTATATTACTAAGTTGACAAAAGAGCTGTATATTTTTAATAGCATCAAATATAGAAAACTCTGTTCACTTAATTTACTGATTAATTATAACTATTAAACTTATACAGCATGTCTAGAGAATGTATTTCTCAGACTGTTTTATTATTTCCTTTATTGAGTATGCCGGATTTATATGTTAGAGTTTAAATAAGGCCACATCCATTTGGCTTTTGCTTTGTACGTTAGCTTACTCTGTCTTGGGATATGACTCTAAGCCAGACAGTAGGAGATGGGGTTTCTGAAAGGAATATTTGACAGGTATTGAGTTAATAAATAAACTCATTGAATAGATGTGTAAATTGATCTCATATTTCTAGATTGAAAATTTTTTGCAGAAAAAAATTTTAGGTACTTGAAAGACAAGTGCATTTTGTCTTATTTAGATGTTGTCTATAAATTTGTTCTATAATACAAACACATTTAGATGGAGGGATTGGGTCGCATATGTTGATAGCAATGATAGAATATATGAATATTTTGTTAATGTTTTGTATACTTCAAATACATAACACAATGAATGATTGCAAACATTCCATTTTGCAGGTGTGTGGTTACCGTCTAAGGCTTCATTTTGATGGTTATTTAAGCTGCTACGATTTTTGGACCAATGCTGGTTCCCCTGACATTCATCCAATAGGGTGGTGTGGAAAGACCAAACACGAATTGCATATCCCTAAGGGTAAGCAAGGATGGAAAGAGAGTGAGTGGTTATTTCAGCTTTATTTTAACAACATTTCATGAAAGAATAATGAGATCCTGGTGTGATTTGGTTTTTGAAATGAAAGTTTGGTCATCAAAAAGGAATAATTCTGTAAGGATATGATTCTTAGAAATAAATGTCTTTTTAATAAAAGCATCAATGACTGCCTGAGTCAGAGATTCTGATAAAACAAGTAGGTAACAGAATTAAAATCTTATGATAGCATTTAATTTTAAATAAAGTTTATTAAACTTTATGAGGAATAAAGAAACTAATGCTTAAATTGTGATTAAAATGAAATATCTAAAATAATGAAATCTCAGTCAATGATATTGTGCAGTGAGAAACTTGATTCACTGACACTGTTTCCAACAGAAATCACAGGAAAACAGGGAAATATGAAAGAGAAAATATTTCACTGGTCCAAAAATATTTATTGAACCTGTTTTCTTTGGGCCAATAACCTGATTTTGTTGTTGTTTTATACCAAAAGATAAAGCCTGGCAAATGTGACTGAAGCCATTTTTATTTGCTATGTGCTAGTGAGGTGAGGATTTGACCAGTTGAAATGCCAATGGGCTCATTTCGTTGCATACAAATCTACTCTAATAAAAGAGAAAGATGCAAATTGACCGTACCTTCATGACACCTACCACCCAATCAGGAGTGGGTATGCAAATTAACCCAACAAAGATGGCGGGTTAATTTGCATACTCAGGCACCAAGATCAGCCGGGGGAGGGGCAGGAGGCTTGTGTCATCGCCATGGTGACGACACAGGCATTTCCAACCGTCCCAGCCGCTCTGGGCTTCTGGGCAGCGTCGGAAGGTGAAAGGCAGCTCTGGGCCAGAGCCAAGCCAGAAAGGCGGCTCTGGCCAGAGTGAAGGCAGTGCCGGCAGCCAGGGGAAGGAAGACCCATTCTTGCACGAATCTTCGTGCATCGGGCCTCTAGTTTCTGTATAAAGTCTTCTTTGATATTAGATCAGCCGTGGGCAAGCTACGGCCCGCGGGCTGGATCCGGCCCGTTTGAAATGAATAAAACTAAAAAAAAAAAAGACTGTACCCTTTTATGTAATGATGTTTACTTTGAATTTATATTAGTTCACACAAACACTCCATCCATGCTTTTGTTCCGGCCCTCCAGTCCAGTTTAAGAACCCATTGTGGACCTCGAGTCAAAAAGTTTGCCCACCCCTGTATTAGATGATTTGATGACCCTGGAAACTTCTGGAGTTAGTATATAGTCATTTTATTCTTAGTAACCAACTCAGGGTCCCCTCTGGCATCTGTCCCTGAGACTAAAGCAGAATCCCTTAAGATTGCTGGATTTCGCGGAAGCTGATAACAGGCCGTAGGTTCATTCATTTGGTACATATTGATGGAGCCCTTACTCTGTGCAGGCACTGGGGATATAGCACTGAATAAGATAAACAGTCTCTGCCTTCATGGGGTTTTCATTCTAGAAGGGAAGTATAATATAAACAAAGACAAAGATTCAGTATCAGGCAGTGAAGGGGTGGGAGGTCAGAGAGCATCACAGGGACACTCTGACTTAGTGTGATGAGGAAACGCCTGAGAAAGTAGCGTCTGACAGATACGTGGGTGAAAGGAGAGAGAAAGCAATGTGGCTGCGTGGATAAGAGCAGTTGTTGGAGACAAAAGCAAGAGTAAACGTCCTGGGGTCAGTGTGCTTGAGGAATCACAAGGAGATGAATGTGGCTAGAACAGAGCAGCGAAGGTGGGAAACCAGGAGAAATGGAGATGCAGCCTGGCTTTGAAAGGTTTGACTTTTATTCTGAGTATAATACTGATCTAGAACCCGTTTTCTTTGGGCCAGCACCCTGTGAACCACTTTAGGGCACATGGATGGGAGGAGGATGCATTTTTTTAGGGGAACCTATAAAGCTATGGATCAGAAAGCTGGATGGTCTTTGGATTGTGAAGGTATTTCTGTAATTTACACCAAGTGTCTGGCACCTGGATTATTGCACCACCAGGACATCTGGTGGCCTCGATGATATGGCTTCTTCTGGAGTGATGAGGAAAACCTAGAGAAGTAGGAAAACCCTCTTTTAGTTACCAGATATAGGAGATATAGAACGTATATTTTCTAATTCCCAGGGCTGGCTAATTATAGTTTCATGAAAGTGGGGTTTTGTCATTTTAATATTTTGTAAATCATAGTCTTTAGTATTTTTTAATACTAAAAATATGTGCAGATAATAATATGTCTCCTTCCTTTGCCCATTTTGGAAAGTCCTAATGGGATATGAGACATCCGCCAAGCAACCAGGGTACCAATTCCATATCTTAATGAATTTTAAAAATTTGTAGATGGGAAATCAAACTCAACAGTTTTGAAGTTTATACATGAAAAACATTGAAAGATCCCTTACCACCACCACACTCTCCCCGCCCCCACCCCCCCGTCCCAGGGGAGGTGAGGGCATGTGCTGGGGAGCGGGAAAGGCCGGGGAGAGGTCAATGGGGGGAAAAAGAGACATATGTAATACTTTAAACAATAAAGAATTTAAATTAAAGGAAAAGAGTTGTAGAAATAACAAAGAAACAAAACAAAAATAACCAACAACATTGAAAAAAACCTAGAGATTTTAATTTAAATCTTTCGTGTTCTGCTAAAGGACATTTAATTTCTGGAAGAAGACTGAATAAGAATTATATATTTAGCATGCACATGGTTACATTTGTGGGTATCTTGAATAATCTATATTTTCTTTAGGTTATAGAAAAGATAAATTTGTTTGGATGAATTATTTGAAGGCCTGCAAATACCAAAATGCTCCCAAGAAATTATTCAGAAACAGAAGTTCTGTAAGTATTTTCTCCCTCAGTATAAATTAGATTTTTCTTTGAGCTTAAATTTTTAAATATCCACTATATATTATGTTGTACTTTAATTTTTAAAGAATTCCTAGCTTCCTGTTGACCTTTTTTCACTTAATATGTCAGTTTCTTATCGGCATATCTTTTTATTCCCTTTAAACATATAATTAAATACTTTGATTAGATGGACAGTTGAAAACTTTATATTTAAAGCCTTCTAAAATTTAAAATGCCTTTCATAAATGTTTTTTTTTTCCTGTGCTTTTTGTGAGTTAATCATTTAAAGTTAATTTTGGTGTTTTGAGACCAGTAAACGCCCCAGAGAGACTTTGAATGTACCCATCCTCCTTGGATTTTTGTGTAATGACAATGAGGGTAACATTTTATACAGATTCAAGAAGTGTATGAGAATTTGAGTAGAGTATACTCATACCACCTATGTCCCCAGCAACCTACCAAGTCTTAAGGAGAGAATGAGGATAAGTCACAGCCCTACCTCCTCTGAGCCCATGGGCCCAGCAGTGAGGCCACACATCAGGGAAAGGGGTGGGGAGCCTAGAGTCTTGCACCTGTGGGCCGAGTCCCTGTGTAGGACACCTACCAGCTTTACCAAGCTTCCGTGTCCTGATGTTGAAATCAGTGTTATGCAGTTTCTCTATATGGTTCATAGAATGTATCAGGGAAAGAAATGTGAAATTGCTTTGAAAAATGTAAGGTGCTTAAGGAAAACAAAACTCAGGGTCAGTATATATAGTAAAGAAGTAGGAAAACCCTCTTCTAGTCACCAGATATAGGAGATATAGAACATATACTTTCTAATTCTCAGGGCTGGCTAATTATAGTTTTATGAAAGTGGGGTTTTGTCATTTTAATATTTTGTAAATCATAGTCTTTAGTATTTTTTAATACTAAAAATATGTTCAGGTAATAAAGAGCATTTGGATATTTCAACTATAATTTTATTTGTGGGTTACTACATGTATTCCTTAAATATTGAAAAGCCACTAATTTCAGATCTGATCAAAGTAAATAATTTTGGTGCTAAAGAGTGGTATTTGGAAACAAAGCCTCTGGGGAGCCGAGGAAATTATTTAATACTACTGTACTCAGTAAACATCATATTTTAAAATTCATACAAATTACTGTAAGAATTGAAGAAGAAGGAAGATGACCCTGATAAGGGAAATAAGCCTATCTGGACAAAGAAAGGAACAGCACAATGTAAAAGCTAATCTTTCGATCTTTGTTCTGAATATAAGCTTCCTAACAGTTTGTTGGGTTATTTTTACTGGCATTTGCTGGCTTTATTCAGAAGGGGAAGTGTTGAGACCCTGTAGACTTTTCTGATGCTAATCATCATAGAAGTTCTGACCATGCTCTGTCCTGTTTGGTGTCCTGTTTCTTTCTGGCGCTGTGTTAGAACGGGCCAATGCCTAAAGAATTTCAGGTGGGAATGAAGCTGGAGGCTGTCGACAGGAAGAACCCTTCACTGGTGTGTGTGGCAACCATAGCAGATATTGTTGAAGACCGCTTGCTAGTGCATTTTGACAATTGGGATAATATTTACGACTACTGGTGAGACACCATTGTGTGTTTTATTTTTGTGTGTTTGTGTTTTGTGTTAAGAATTTCTTTTCATTCCAGTATTGTCGCTCTTCTTACTGTTTTTGATGTTATGAACAACAGGAATTCACTACCACACAAATTGTTGAATTTGAGCCCGAGAAACATTTCCTTCATTCCACGAGAGGTTGCCTAATGAGGCCCCATCCAAAATAATATGACCAGTTCAGGGCACTTCGCTGTATTTTGTCTAGTTTGTAAGGGAAGCATTTTCATGAAGAGGAAGATAAGAATTTGCAATATTTTTTCCTGGAAAATGTTGAACTCTCCCTGTCGTATTTTTCAAAGGAATGATTCAGGGAAGATGGAGTGAATTATTTGAAAGCCTGTGGGAGCAGAGAAGATGCTACAGTGCCATTAAACAAACATTGCATGAGTTAGAAGGGTTTTCCAGGCAAAAACCTGATGTATGGAAAAGGGCATGGCAAAATAATTTTAGTAGCATTTCTTCATAGAATGTGCTGAATAACCAACAAGTCCCTGCCTCAGAAGGATACCTTGATTCCTTCCTTGAACTAAGAAGCAGAGTAATGATCAATTGCTGTCTGTGTCTTAGGGAGTGGAGTCTGAATTCTTGGAAAAGGAGACAAAAGAAATGTGTAGTCATGTGGAATCTGATTGGGCTGTCCATAAATTTGGACTGGCCTATTAATATTTTTCCTTGCTGCTAGCAAGAAGGGGTAGAAGAGGTTTATTAAAATGTCCATTCTTTGGGGGTGTTACTGGAAGTTCATGTTTTAGTCAAATACTTTTTATTTTATACTTTTAAATTTCAAGAAGGTTATGTAAAAGAGAAGTTGGGTCACTCAGCTTGCAAAATATAGTACTAAAATTACTTCTAATTCTCTTTAGCTATAAACTAATGATTTAGCTATGAAATAATATTTTCCATGATATCTCTCCATATCCAGAATGTTCATTACTCTTGGATTATTTGTCTGGCCTTGAATAATATGGGGCCTAAATAGAATCCTGTTTTTGCAGGTGTGATGTAAATAGTCCCTATGTCCAGCCTGTTGGTTGGTGTCAGGAGAATGGAAGAACTCTGATAGCACCCCAAGGTGAGTGGACATGCTGGGTGTTCTTTTAAGTCATTCTGTGTGAGTGGTAATGGTCATTCTTATTTTCATTTATATAAACCACATTTAAATAAAAAGTGTATGATGAAAATACTGTGCAAGGTTCTGTTGGCCACCAAGTAACCCGAATATCTAAAATCTGCACATCCTTCCCCATAATGAAAATAGACTGTTTTGTAAAGGTGAATTAGACATTAAAAAAATTGCTAAATGTTTTTATCCAACAAAATGAGTGCTATTACTATAGATCAACATTTAAAACAAGCTATTTCTAGCTACATAATTTATCTCATAATTTATGTTAATTCATTAATTGAGCCTCAGATTATTAAATATACTTAACTTTGGAGTTGAATGTAAGAAATCTAAGAAGTGAGAATTAATAATGACTTGCCAGATCCCTTTACCAAGCCAACTTAATGACAGCTAAATACTGAAGTAAGGACTCTCTAGTTATTATATTTTTTTTCTCATTACAGGAATATTAAGAAACATTCCTTAGAGATTTGCTGTTTCAATTCCACCATTTTTTATTAAATTTATAAGGGTGATATTGGCTAATAAAATTATATAGGTTTCAAATGTGCAGTTCTAA
Organism: Myotis nattereri; assembly: GCF_964212035.1. Lineage (NCBI taxonomy): Eukaryota > Metazoa > Chordata > Mammalia > Chiroptera > Vespertilionidae > Myotis > Myotis nattereri. The sequence goes on along the minus strand of NC_138083.1, from coordinate 60,314,120 downwards.
GGTACATCATCTGTATATTGCATCATGTTCACCACCCAAAGTCAAGTCTCCTTCCATTACTATATATTTGACTCATTTACCTTTTTTTAAGAAAATATATTTTATTGATTTTTTACAGAGAGGAAGGGAGAGGGATAGAGAGTTAGAAACATCAATCAGAGAGAAACATTGATCAGCTGCTTCCTGCACACTCCCTACTGGGAATGTGCCCACAACCAAGGTACATGCCCTTGACCGGAATCAAACCTGGGACCCTTTAGTCCGCAGGCTGATGCTCTATCCACTGAGCCAAACCAGTTAGGGCGACTCATTTACCTTTTACTACCCACGCTTTCCTCTGGGAGCCACCACACTGCTGTCTATGTCCATGTGTTTCTATTTGTCTTTTTGTCCTGCTCATTCATCTGTTGCTTTCAGGTTTATATTCAACATCTTAGTGAAATCATATGACTTCTAACCCCTGTCTGACCTACTTTGCTCAGGATGATATTTCAAAGATGCATCTGTGTGTTTAATTTTAAAATGAATTAGATGTAGTGGTTGTGTAATCTTAACATTTTTAAAACAAGTGTTCTAGGAGAAATCTGTTTTATTTCAATAAAAAATATAGAGTAAGGAATGTGTCAGAATGGAGCAGATGCTTACCTTTTAATTTGAATGATTCTGGATCTTGCTGTTTTTAAATCTACCCCCTCCCCCTTAGTTATAGGAAAATACTAGGATTTCTCAACAATTTTTTTTTAATTCAGTGAAAAGAGTTCAAGAATTAAAGACAATCAACAAGCCAAACAAAAACCACACCCTATTAAAAATATTAAATTAGTCTTTAAAGGTTTTATAAGATAATATATAGTATCTTCTCAAACTCTGATTTTGATGCACAGATAGCTTTAGAGTTGCTTGTCCTATTTTTCTGTAAAACTGGCCAAGGCTAGCTTTAGACAGTGTTCTTTAAGATCAAGTGAACTGTTGGTCAGATCTCAGAATGGTGGTTGGAGTTGGCATGCCTGCAGATGGAGCACACACCCTTCCATTTTCCTCCAGAGAAATCACTTCCATGCTGCTTGCTACCTGCTCACACTAGACTGTACGATGGACTCAGTGTTGAAGTCCATAACCCATCTCTTGGTGCTGTGTGAGTCTAGGAATAGTCTGTGCAGCACATTAAGGATTAAAGGTCCAGATCACTCCATTGTTAACATGAACCAAGGACTGAGAGAAACCCATCTGCCACATCCCAGGTGAGGCCCAGGCTTAAGGCCCTGATTGGATGTAAATAGGAGACTATTTCCTTCCTAAAGTCAATAAAATAACAGCAGAACTCAATCCAGGCTTGTAGTTTTTACTGTAGAATTAATTGTTTATTTAAATATTGTCACCATCTGAAATCTGAGTGATGGTTGAAACCACAGACTAATTTAGTAATGCACATTTTTCAATTGAGGAGCAAATTACCTTCTCTAAGAGTTCTTAAAATTCTTAGGATATTTTATCTGACATATAATGTTTAAATTAGAATCTCACAGTTAAGCTGCCTCTAAACCTTACACACTTTTCAGTATTCTTTTTACTAATTAGAGTATTTTTATACATTTGAGTAAAATTTCCTGTGTGGACATGTCTTCATTTCTCTTGGGAATAAACCTAGGAGTGGAATTGCTGGGTCATATGATAAGTCTGTGTTTACTATATTGAGGAGCTAACACACTGTTTTCCAAAGTACTTGTGTCATTTTACAGTCCCACTAGCAATGTATAACAGCTTTTATTTCTTAAAATATTTGTCAATACTTGTTATTTTCTGTTTTCTTGATTAAAACCATCCTACTGGTTGTGAAATAGTATATCTCTCTGCTTTTGACTTACTTTTTTCTAATGACCAGTGATGTTGAATATCTTTTCATGTGGTTATTGGCCATTTGTACATCTTCTTTATCTGCTTAAATATTTGCCCATTTTTAAAATTGGGTGCTGTATTTTTTTTTGTTTATTATTTAAGTTTTATATTCCTTTACTATTCTTAATTATTATTGTAGGAATTTTTTTGTATTCTGATTATTAAACCCATATTGTATAAATGATTTTCAAATGTTTTCTATGTAGATTGTCTTCTTTACATGTTTTAATTTTTATGTTTTAAATAATTTTTTATTTTTCAATTACAGTTAACATAAATATTATATTAGCTTCAGATGTCCAACATAGCGATCAGACATTTATATAACAAGGGACCACCCTGATAAATCTACTACCCATCTGATACCATACATAGTTATTATAATACTAGAGGCCCGGTGCACAAAAATTTGTGCACTGGGGGGGGGGGTCCCCTCAGCCCGGCCTGTGCCCTCTCGCAGTCTGGGACTCCCCGGGAGATAATGACCTGCTGGCTTAGGACTGCTCCTGGGTGGCAGAGGGCAGGCCTAATCCCTAGGTGCAGCCCCTGATCGGGCTCAGAGCAGGGAAAATTGGGGAGTTGGGCGCCACCCTCTGTCATGCACAGAGCAGGGCGGATTGGGAGGTTGCGATGACACCCTCAGTCAAGCTCAGGGTAGGGCCGATTGGAGGGTTGGGGCACCACCCCCTGTCACACTCAAGGCAGGGTCGATGGGGAGGTTGCGGCGCCACGCCCTGTCACGCACAGAGCAGGGCCCATCAGGGGGTTGGAGAGCTCCCCCCTGTCACTCAAAGAGTAGGGCTGATAGGGGAGTTGGGGCACCGCCCCCTGTCACACACAGAGCAGGGCGGATCAGGGGGTTGGGGCGCCGCCACTGTCACAGTCAGGGCAGGGCCGATGGGGTGGGGGGGTTGGGGTGCCACACCCTGTCACACACAGAGCCGCAGGGCGATCAGGGGGTTGGGGAGCTACCCCCTATCAGGCACAGAGCAGGGCCAATCAGTGGGTTGGGGCGCCTTCCGGTCACAAACAGAGCAGGGTGGATAGGGAGGTTGTGGCCCCGTCCTCTGTCACACACAGAGCCGCAGGGCGATCACGGGGTTTGGGTGCTGCCCCCTGTCACACTGATCCCGGTGCCGGGAGGCCTTGCGGCTCCGCTGATCCCGGTGCTGGGAGGCATATTACCCTTTTACTATATAGAATAGAGGCCTGGTGCATGGTTGGGGGCTGGCTGGTTTTCCCTGAAGGGTGTCCTGTATCAGGGTGGGGGTCCCCACTGGGGTGCCTGGCCAGCCTGGGTGAGGGGATGATGGCTGTTTGCAGCTGGTCACATACCCTTCAGGGTGGGAGTCCCCACTGGGGTGCCTGGCCAGTCTGGGTGAGGGGCTGAGGGCTGTTTTCAGGCTGGCGGGTGACGGAAGCTCCCAACTGCTCCTTTTTTTCTTTTTCTTTTTATTCTGGGCCAGCTTTAGCTCTGAGGCTCCAGCTCTGAGGCCTCAGCTGCTGAAAACAGGTATCTGGTTTGTTTCGGTTCTATAATCGAAACTCTGTATCAACTCCAGCTCTGAGATCCCGGCCGGCTGAAAGCTGGTTTCTGGGGTTTTGTTTAGCCTCTATATTTGTTACTATGCTTCTTAAACTGCAAGCTCAGAGGCCTGCAGCGGCGGGGAATGTTGCAGTCCTCCATCACTGAAGCAAGCAAGCCTCATGTTCAGTTTAAGCTGCCTGGCTGCCGGCCGCCATCTTGGCTGGCAGTTAATTTGCATATCTCGCTGATTAGCCAATGGGAAGGGTAGTGGTCGTACGCCAATTACCATGTTTCTCTTTTATTAGATAGGATCATTAACCATATTTCCTATGCTATGCCTTACATTCTCCTGACTGTTTTTATAACTAATTTGCACATCTTAATCCCTTCTCCTTTTGCACCCATCCTCTTAAACCCCCTCCCATCTAGCAGTGATCATAATTGTTCTCTGTATTGATGAATTTGTTTCTGTTTTTTAAATGTTCATTTATTTTGTTTTTTAGATTCTACATATAAGTGAAATCACATGGCACTTATCTTTCTTTCTCTGACCCATTTCACTTAGCATAATACCATCTAGGTCCATCCAAGTTGTTGCAGATGGCAAGAGTTCATTATTTTTATGGATGAGTAATACTCCATTGTATATATGTGCCACATCTTTTTTATCCATTTGTTTATTTATGCTTTTTATGAGATTGAGGAAATTCCCTTCTATTCCTAGTTTGTTTTATCATCAAGGTATGGTTCTTTATTCTGTAAATATTGTGTTAATATGTTGATTGCTTTTTGTATACCGAACCAATCTTGTATTCCTGGGGGAAAATCTCGCGCGTGTGTGTGTGTGTGTGTCACACAAATATTTCCAACATGTTGTTGAACTTGGCTTGCTAATATTTTGTTGAGCAATTTTGTGTCTATATTTATAATGTCATTCACTTTTGAAAAATGTTTATATCCTAATAGAGTATCTAAAGCTGCTGTTAGTGCTAAGGAAAAACAGTATGAACATCATTTCAAAATTTTAGTTAGCTAAAATGTTCACAGTATGATTACTTGTCTTAATGAGGGATTTAACTCTGTCATAAGGGGTTTCCTCTTATGGCGTTGAGAGGGTTGACCCTTCCTGGTAGCCTTCTTTGAACCCCAGGACACTTCCCATTTGATAGGTGATATGTAAAATGAAAATACAAGTAGATTAACCACTTAATTGAGGTGTGAACAAGAGAGTGGAGTGCAAAGAAAATATACACAAAGAAAATGTGAGTAAAAATTTGGTTAAAGCAAAGTTTAGCAATAAACAAAATTGCTTAAAACTTGTGATGAGTTATGATTATTCTGGCCTATATGAGTGCACCAAAGATGATAGGTCCCTATTAACTGCAAAACAAAGGAAAGATGTGAATGAAATCATAGATAGTAGAAAGGTCCATGAGGCAGATTAATAGAATGCTGTGTACACAGGTAGTTCACAAACAGGAATTTAAACATGAGATTTTAAAAGGAAAACCAACCAGCTCTCTCTGTATATCTGTATCTATATCTATATGCCTGTATCTATATATCTCTATCTCTATCTCTATCTCTATCTCTATCTCTATCTCTGTATCTATATATCTATATCTATATCCACATATATATCTATAATCTATATATAGATCTGTGTCTGTGTCTATGTCTATATGTTTACATGTTTATATGTTTATATATATTTATAGTTTATATGTAGTAAAAATGAAAAGAAATTAATATCTGTTTCTGTTAATTACTTGGCTCCAAAATTTGTTAGCCATAGTTATTTTACTTAAAGTGAATTTATATTTTAAGCTGGGGTTTTGTTTAGCCTCTATATTTGCAGCTGGTCACACATCCTGACCCACAGACCCCATATTTATGCATATAGATTTTTGCATTACATCTTATTTTATGGTTTTATTGTCAGAAAAAATGTATTTACTATATCATAATATGTGTATGTGTGTGTGTGTGTGTGTGTGTGTGTAATTGCACTCCTGAGAGCAATTAAGTCTCCTGAAAGTGGAACAGCATGTTAAATCTGTACATGTGCCTCTGGTGCATACTCAGATTCTCATAGACGCCAGTAAAAGAGCCTCTTCAAAGATAAAGAGGGGAAAAAAAAGGCCAGTTCTTAAAACATGTAAATTATAAAATGTAAAGGTACTTTTCACTGATATAAATTTAATCCAAGCTGTTACATATTTTATTCAGTATATTTCTGGAGAGGACTAACAAATATGGCTGGGGCTTCTGCTCCTTCAGAATCAATCTACTGGAATTTTAGCTGAAGTTACAAAAGGAACCTTTGTGTACAAGTGTTTGCGTGAACGTGTTTTCAGTTCTCTAGGGTAGAAACGTAGGAGCAGTATTTTAGACTCTACCACAGGAAGTGCCCCATTTTACATTCCCACCAGCAGTTGTGAGGGTTCCATTTTCTCTATATCCTTCCTAACACTTGTTTGTGCTTTTGTTTATAGCCATCATATTTAGTGTATTTTGAACTTTTGTTTTGAACCTCATTTTTCTTAAATGTCCTATATGACTTCACATATTTAACTGTTTATGGCAACTTTGTGAATTTTTGTCAATTATTTCAATTTCCTAGTTGAAGAACTGAGGTCCAGAGAGATCAGGTAGCTGGCCCAGACCTCTCATGTGGTGTGTTGGGGACTAGTAGCAGGCCCTGTTAGTGGACTTCAGGAACTCTTTGCCGTTTCCTCCTCATCATGTTGCTTTAAGTCCTGTTTCTGCCTGTGATGGAAGGAAACTTTTAGTAGAGGGCTGGGAACACAGGAGAGGGAGAAGTAAATTTCAACTTCATATGTGGACATCTTGGTATTTGAAGCAGTGTTTGCAATAGTCTTTGAAGGATCTGCAAAATTTTAACTGCGATGTGGGGTCGAAGAGGATATTAGGTAGAAGGGACAGAATACACAAAAGCAAGATGACAGTATACACAAAACCAAAATGGGTTTCACTTTTGTTTTGGAGCATTGATAAGGAATTAGTAGGAAAAGAATTTTATGAAAGATCTTTAAAAGTGAGAATGAGGAGTGATAGTGAAATCTCTGCTGCAACCATGGTTAGGGAGCATTTATTTGGCAGTAGTAGGCCAGATGAGAAAGGGGAGTAACAGACCATTAAAGAGATTCATGGCATGTGAAAATAGGGGTATAGACCTTCACCAGGGTTGTGGGAATGGGGTTAAGAAGAGGTAGACTACTTGGATTGCTACTTACTTGATTTGGCAAGTGACTGAATAAGAAGACATGAATAAGCTCGTTAATCAGAATTTCTTACAGTCTACAGGGCTCTGCAAGTTGATGGGCCAGGGAATAATTTAGTTCTTGACCTTATAAGACTCTTTTCTTGTAAATACCATGTTCTACAGTAAATGCATTTTAATGTGATAACAAAAAGCCACTCCAAGTGAGAAAACAAATTAAACTTGCATATTTTGCTAAGTGTGAGACAGTTTTTATAGCCATTTGATACAATGTGCAATATTGTTTTATGTTATGTGTCTGTGCCTCAGGTAGACATTCTACTACCATAGTCCCCATAGGATATTACTGTGATTCCATCAGTGAGTGATCCTGCCGCTGCAGCATAAGATATCATTATTCGTTCTCTTGTTTAACTTGATTGCAAATCATATCACTGTTTCCCCGAGGCATCTCACACAGAGTGAATTCCCAACACTTTTTATAGTCACAGTGTAAAAGGATAGCATTCTCTTTTGCTATAAAGAGTGTTCAATCAACTAAATTCTACTCTTTGTGAACTAAATTTTGTTTTACCATTGAATTCTTATACATAAAGAATGAAGCAGTGCACATCTTATAGTTAAACTTCTTTAAAATAGAAATTAATTGTGTATTTTTCTTATTATAAAACTATAGGAAATGTATAAAATATGAAATGTTATAATGAATAAATTAAAATATAATCCCACCATTAGAGTTTACCATTATTATTTTCATTTATTTTTCAATATTTTTGTCTCTTTACTTATCTTTATGTTTAAAAATTATAATTGTTATCTTAGTGTTCATACTGCTTTGATAACCCTTTCCCCCATTTCATTTGAAAATATAATTTTCTTTAAATAGTCTTTGTGGACCTAGTTACCAATGACTGTGTACTTCTTTATATTATGAAGACAACACAGTTTATTTAGGGTTTTCCTTTGTATTTAACATTACCATTTTTCCAGTTTTTAAATAATGTTGGAAGACATCCTTTTAAAGAAATGGTTACATATATTTGCTATTTCTTTATGGATATATGTGGAATTATTGGATTAGAGAGTATAGAAAAAAATTTAAGCATTTGATAAATATTTCCATATTACCCTCCATAAAGTTTATTTCTTCTAACAACAATGTTAAAAGTTTAAAAGTAAAAGATAAAAATTAAAAGAATACCAGATATCTCAAATTATTGGTAAAATTTTCTATGAATATTGTGTTACATGGACTGTATTTATTTTGCTTACATTTTATCCACAAGTCCTAGTATATAAAACTATATAATAAATCCCATTTCTTTTTAAAAATATTTCAAATAAAATACTTTATATATACAGATTGAATTAGTAATCAAAAATCTTCCAACAAATAAAATCCTTGGACCTGGTGAATTATTTCAAATATTAATTACCATGAGCTAATGAGTATATCAAATTGCTCCAAAATTTTAGTGCCTGAACACATTAAGAATCAATTTCTTGCTCCTGTAGTAGGGCAGTCATGGTCGATAAGGGTTGGTTCTGCTCTATGCAATTATTCTGGGACTGGGTCTCTTCCAGGTCCTTGTGACTCTTTCAATGAAGTCTGAGGCTGGGAAAAGAGCTGCTGATGGCACAGGAGAGGGCTTTAGGAGCCAAACTTGAAGTGGCTTATTACATCGTTTCTACTTATTCCTTTCATGGAATAAGAGTCCAGGAAATGTAGCTGCTCAGTTATTTTCCCAAGAGAAAAAGGAAAACGTTTGAACCATTAGACATTGTATGCTATACATATTTTGCTAATTCCTATACAATTGCATGTACATGCACACATACACATTCATACATCCATATGTTCATGTCCTTTTAAAATCTGTTTGTGCTATAAAAATGGGATTATATTTATACATATTTTTCTATCTCATTTTATCTTGCTCAACTATGTCTTATAATAAATCTCTTTTAACTCATTTAATATAGTTCTAATTCTTTTTTTATAAAGGCTATACAATATTCCATGATGTTTTGTGTCAAAATTAATTCAGCATTTTCTCTATTGATAAAAAATTACTTAAAAATGCCTGTATTGATATTTCTGTGGAATTTAGAATGTAACAGAGGTATATGCTTATTTCTACATTTTTAAATTGTAATTCTACTAATCAGACTTGTTGTGAATGAGTGTGAAATGCAAGTTTATTTCCACAGAATAAAGCTATAATAATTAATACTTTGGGAACTAATGAAACATATTTTGTAGTAACAACAGCAATTGGTTTCTAGAATCATAAATTGGCTGGACTTGCTTATCAAATATTCTAGATGTTTGATGAGCAAACAGAAATATTTTAGTGAATTAATGTTTTGACAATTTAACTTTACTTCATAATTATCTTACAAAGCTAAAATTACATTAGCAAAATTTATAGTATAACTATTTTATTTAATTATAACATTAACCATTAAGGTTTTTTAGGAACACAAATAATTACTATATTTCAAATGGCATTGTGCAATTTCCTATAAATTCTGTTGACATAAGCAATGTAGGAATTCAAAGAAAATTATAAATTACTAATTAATTAATTGAACAGATATTAATAAGTGCCTGCTAAGTGTGAGGCACAGCTAGGAGCTGAGGATATAACAAAGAACAAAAAGGACAACATGAGGACCAATTACTCAGTGGAATGTTATGTAGTTAGTGAAATTGAGAGAAAATTAGAAGCAAAATAACCAGTGTGTTTTTCTATAATGTTGGATATTGAGAAAGAGAGAGAGAGAGAGAGAGAGAGAATCCCCCATTGCAAATGCCTGCCAGTTACCAAATGTTGGGTTATATTAGGTAGGTGCCATGCGCTTTTCAAAGGTAATTCTGCTCAGAGCTCAGCCATGTAGACAGGTTGGTTGTGTTTTTTTGTGTGTGATCTCACTAGACATAGAAGAGACTCTGTTTCCTTAGTCTGTTCTGAATATTCTTCATTTTGGCCTTATTTTAAAATAATCAGTTATAAAATGAGCTCTTTGACAAGTGCCTGAGATAATGAGAGTCCGTACTGTAGATCAAAGAGTTCTCCACGTGCTTTCAGACCTGAGTGATGACCAAGTAACAAATCTGGCATCCTGTTGTAAATATAATTAGTTTTCAGAAGGTTAAAGAAAAATAAGTATTTTGTGAAAGTTTGTCTAGAGGTCTAAAGCTGTATTCAGGGACAATGGTGACTAGTTCATAGTCTTAAGTGTCCCTATTATTTAAAAAAAGAAAAATTATATTACAGTTCAATTTGGCAAGACAAGTATAAAACAGACCTAAGGGAAATAAGAGGAAGGAAAAGGTAAGAATAAAATCAGCAAATGAGATAATTAGAAGAGACAAAAGAAAATAATAGAGCTGATGAATAAATCTAAGTACTTATTTATTAAAAGGAAAAAAAATTACACACAAGTTTGACAGTCCTCTGGCAAATGTAATTAGGAATAAAATAACACAAACATAGAAAAACAAAAAACCCCAATTAGATGGAAAATTTTAAAAACATAGAGGGTTTTATACCATGTTTTACCAATATATATATTTTAAATCAAAGTAATAATAGCAAACCTGGGAAATTATAATTACAAAACCGAATAGATGCAGCATTATTGGAGAGATTCTATTTTAAGTTCATGCTTTGACATCAGACTCTGCTTGTGAGTTTTTTAAAATTTGTGAGGAGGCTATCTGGGTGTGAGCTGGCTCTGCCAAGTACTCATATCCCCATTTGATCTTGGCCAACCTGCTTATCCTTGTTGAGTGAATGAATGAACCAGTAAATGAATGCTCTTGTACTTTAGTGAGTCAAAAAAGCCCTCTCAGAGGTTCTCATAGGTTTACGTTAGGTAATACATGTGATGTTCTTAGCATAGAGGCTAAATTGTGAGCATTCAAATAACAGTATGTGTTATGATTATCAAATGTCTTATAGTATAAGGGAATCAAAATATCAATGAGTAATCTTTAGATATTTATATGTATTTTTCAGGTTATCCTGATCCAGAAAATTTTTCCTGGACAGAATATCTGGAAGCTACTCAAACTAGTGCAGTTCCTGCCAAAGTATTTAAAATGGTAAGTTTGTATCCATATACATTCTCAACTTTAAATAATGTCCATGTTGAGTCATGCCTTTATTTGGCAGTTTTAAGTTATTCTAGTATATCCTTTTTTAAACTCAAGTGTTATTTTCATGACCAATCTGCCTTGCTTTTATTTAAAAATGCAAGGGAGGCGACTCATTTACTGTTGTTCCTGTGCATAAATATAGGTGATAATTCCCCAGCTTGAAAAACACAGGAATCCTACACTAGTGGTATTGAAAGCTCCTCATCAACCTCTGATGAGCAAGTCCTTCATTTCCGGTTCTATAAGTCCACAACTTTCATGTCTTGGCATTGTTTCAATGTCAATGGTGCCTTAGTAAAATAGGAATTGTTTGTAGCCTGAGCATTACAGTTTTATCCATTTTGAGGGAAATAGTGCTTTTAGCATTGGTTAGAATACCAATTATTTAAAGGTCAAATTTGAATTTATTTCAGGATTGACCAAAGTATAAATTACTTTGTAAAAGATAGTGCTTTGATAGTATAGTTAGAAATATTTATGTTATACACCAGTAGTTTTCAAATGTTGTTCTCTTTCAACCCTAATGGTTTGCTGCAGGCTCCCCAACTCGTCTTTAATCAGAATTTTATATAGTGAGTTTCTACATATGATTCCATTTACTGAAAGTTTTCTAGGAATCAAAAAGGGTTTAAAACAAAATGTTGTTTCATATATATACACACACACATACACACACACATATATATTGATTTTAGAGAGGAAGGTAAAGAGAGAGTAAGATAGAAACATGGGGATTGAGCCTGCAACCCGAGCATGTGCCCTTGACTGGAATTGAACCCGGGACCCTTCAGCTCACAGGCTGATGCTCTATCTACTGAGCCAAACTGGCTAAGGTTGTTTTATTTTGTTTTAAATTTTCTTAAAATAGGCTAAATTTGGCGGAAAGAGGTATGATTAAATTAAGAAGGCTAGAAGTTCTGAACTGTTAGAGAGGATTTTAAGAATTCTAAAAATATGCTTAGCAAAAATACGAGTTGCTTTTAGTCTTCCTCTCTCTTGCTTTCTGTCAAAAATTCATTTTAGTTTTCCAAAAGGAAAATTACAAGAAAATAAAATTATGAAAAAAATTAGCTAAGAAGGCAACTTGGGTTATTATGGATTCACCTCAAGCTTTAACATCTGCAGTACAAACAATCCCTGGGTTGTCAGGCCAGTGACCTTGGGGGAAAGAGAACGATTTTCAGGGATCAGAGACTTACTCATAGTCAATATACTCTGTTTACTAGATTTAATAATGCATTTTAGAAAGAAAATATGCTTCCACAAAAGCTGGAGAGAAACAAACCAGATCTTGTGAAAGAATTGACAGTTTATTACTCACAAATTATGAGGATTTTATTTCCTATCACCATTTCTAGGCTTAAGAAGTTCAGTGCACTTTCATTTTCAATGAAGTCAATCGAACACTTTTATGTGTAGTAGCTTTCAAGTGAAACTTTTTGCCAACCTATAAGTACTGTCAGAGTTGTCTTTTGACTTTGATTTTGTTAAATTTCCTCATTTTCAGTGTATGTCCTGGTATATTTTTCTGACTCCATTTTCTTTATTATTGCCTGAGTATTCATCATTATAGACTCCTGATTCCTGGCATTTTAAGTCTTGGAAGAAACTTAAACTAATACAGTTTAATATGCTTATGTTACAGATAAGGTAAAAAATAAAAAGTATAGGTTATATCTTTAAATTACATTGTGGCATGATTTTATAATAGTTTGCCAGTTTGAAATTATGAAGCTTTTATCTAAATATTATTTCAAAATTTAGATTTATAAAAGATTATGGTTATCTTTTCTAATTAAATAATTTTGCCTTCTGGATCATACACTCAAAAAGTGGGCAGTGAGAATAGTCAACAATTTCTTAATTTACAAGGTTAATTTCAGAAGGAAAAAATAAGTAAACCAATAGATAAACTGTAATAAGATCCTTTTAGAACAGTGGTTCTCAAGCTGTGGGTCGCGATCCCTTTGGCAGTCGAACGACCCTTTCACAGGGGTCGCCTAAGACCATCCTGCGTATCAGATATTTACATTACGATTCATAACAGTAGCAACATTACGGTTATGAAGTAGCAACGAAAATAATTTTATGGTTGGGTCACAACATGAGGAACTGTATTTAAAGGGCCAGAAGGTTGAGAACCACTGTTTTACAACCTTGATGTGATCATTAATGAATTATTTGTCTTTTTAGCTGTCTTGAAAATGACCAAAAATCATTTCTCTTCTCACAGGTTTTTATGAAACTGGATAAAATAGCATGCATAAAGTCCTATGTTCCCTTAAAACTAATTCCATCATACTAAAGATCTGAATACAAAACTAGAACAATAATATTTTAGGAAAAATTTAATAGCTTAACTAAATAGTTGAAATTTGCATGACTTATTGCACTTGCAATGTTACAGCGGTCGCCTCATGGTTTTCTGCCAAATATGAAACTTGAAGTTGTGGATAAACGAAACCCCAGGTTAATTCGAGTTGCTACGATTATAGCTGTTGATGACCACAGACTAAAGGTACACATTTTAGATTATTACATTATTACACTGGCATTTCCTCTCATGTGTCCTGGCATGCAGGCTACAGAGGCTCTGATTTCTTAGCACAATAGAAGAATAAAACTTTGGCTGACTTCATTTTTAGTCAAATGGCTTTGGGTAGAGAGATTTCCAGCTGAGGTGTCCTGTGATATGGTAAATCCATAGATCAGACATGACTGACTTTGAGAGGGATTCTAATGCCTTCCTATTTGGATTTGATGTTTAGACTTGCTGAGTTTTCTTTCTTTTTTACGTTTCATAAAATGTGAAATGAATTGCTTCCACCTACCATTAGGTCTGTCAGAATATATCAACCTTGAATGGACATAAATGCCTTAGGGCTTGTGGAATACAAGCAGCTTCTGGTCTCTCGCAGCTCATCTCTAGGAGACCCTGCCTTAAAGTCTTCACGCTCTACCCATCCCTCGTCAGTCCTGCAGTTGGGTAAATGGTTGTCCTGCTCCACAAGGAAGAGGAGAAATGATTGTCTGTGGGAGAGCAATTTTCTTAATAGAACAAACTGCAGAGAATATTTAGCAGTATGGCTTAAACTTCCAAACATCAGTTTTCCCAAAAAGAAAAAGGCAATGAAAATGAGCATCAGGTTTTTTCCGTGAATTCTTGTTTAAGGAGGGTTAAGTTAGTAGATGGGGCTATTGGGAAAGCAACTAATGCTTTTCTTGTCTCCTCTTTGCCTGTACATTCCTCTATTACTTTATTAGTATATTGGTCGTATTTCATAGTTTTCTCTTTTAAAGTTTTAAGTACCTTTCAAATACTATTTTTATCACTGGCACATAATAGATGCTTGATATACTTGTGAATTAGTAAATAAGTGAATGAAGGAGTAAATGACATTGCGTGTATTTTGGTATCCTGCTATTTGATTGCATGAATTGATCATGTTAGTAAAAAAAGTACCCTTCCCTCATTTTTAATTTCTTTCTTAATTACTCTTCCACTGGAAATCTAATTCAACATAGTGTACTGGCAAGTGCCATTGGATAAACTGATCTGGTTTTGAACTCCAGGTCTCACTCTTACTTAACTGTGATATAACTTGGTGGTTACTCAACTTATTTGAATATTCCTTATGTATAAATTGATGAGGTTAATAATGCCTACCTCATAAGCTTGTTGATAAAATTCAGTGAAGTGATGCATGTAAAATACCTGAAACTGTGCCTGACTCTTTAGAGGTACTTCACTGTACCTAGCATAGCAGATCCAGTAAAGACTGACTTAATTCCTTTCTGCGATTCCCCAAATATGTAGTTGCCCTTATATGTTTGATTAATTCTATTTCATCACAGCTTTTTTTTGGAATAACTTCTATTTTTAGGGCAAATGCCCTATGCTACTCTCCCTGGGTGCCTTTATTTTCTGTGTTCCTGAGGAGTCTCATGTAGCTACATGTCATCAGTAGATGGTGAAGGAGAAAAACACACAGTACTTTGTGAACAAGGCATAGAGTTTGGAATTTCCTTGGGGAATGCTAATCTGAGCATGTGATTATGCAGCATGGCAGTGTTTGTTGAGAGTAGAGTCAGCCTGTCCAACAATATTGTGTGACATAGGTACTATTATTATACCCATTTTGTAGATGAGGACAGTGAAGCCCAGAGAAGTTAAGCAGTTGGTCCAAGGTCACAAGCTAGTGTATGGGAGAACAACATTTTAAACCCTAGCTTTCAAACAGAGGTTTTCAATTCTAGAGCTTATAGTCTTCCTGTTCCTTCTGCTCTTATGTTCTAATTTTTATTGTAAATATCTCACTTCAGAGTGAGACAGCAGGTGTCTAGGATAGGGAGTAGAGTTCATTCATAACTGCACCTACCCTGTCTTTTGTGCTGAACTGCATTGCTGATCCTGCCTGGAGGTTTGTGTGTGGTACTGACACTTCCTGGCAGAGTTTAGCAGATCCAGTAAAGATGGCCTTAATTCCTTTCTGCCATTCTCCAAATATGTAGTTGCCCTTATATGCTTGATTAATTGTTTTTATAACAGCTTATTTGGAATAGTTTGGAATAGAAGGATGGGCATTAGTTCTTTGAATGTTTAATAAAATTCACCTGTAAAGCCATCTAGTTCAGGGCTTTTATTTGTTTTGAGTTTTTTGATTACTGCCTCGGTTTCTTAGTTGTAATCTGTCTGTCCAGATTCTCTGATTCTTCCTGGTTTCTTTTTGGAAGCTAAGATTTTAGGTTGTTGTGTTCTCATTTTCATTTGTTTTCAAGAAGCTTTTGATTTCTTCCTTTATCTCATTGTTAACCCATTCATTGTTTAGTAACATGTTATTTATCCTCCATATCTTTGTGTGTTTTTCTGTTTTTCATAGCATTATGGTCAGAGAAGTTGCTTGAAATGATTTTAACCTTCTAAAATGTATTGACACCTGTTTTGTGTCCTAACATGTGGTCTATTCTAGAAAACGTCCCATGGCCACTTAAAAAGAATGTATATTCTGCTGCTTTGGGGTGAAATGATGTGAAGATATCAAAAATCCATTTGATCTAGTATGTTATTTAAGGCTGCTGTCTCTTTGTTTATTTGCTGTCTATCTGGAAGATCTATCCATTGATGACAATGGGGTGTTAAAATCCCCTACCATAACTGTATTACTGTAAATCTCTCCTTTTATGTCCATTAATATTTGCTTTACATATTTAGGTGATTCTATGTTGGGTGCATAAATGTTTACAAGTGTTATATCCTCTTGTTGGGTTGTTCCCTTTATTATTGTTTAGTGTCCTTCGTTGTCTCTTACTATAGCCTTTGTTTTGAAGTCTGTTTTGTCAGATATAAGTATTGCTACCCCAACTTTTGTTTTTCCTTTCCACTTGCATAAAATACCTTTTTCCATCCTTTTACTTTTAGAATGTATCTTGAAGACAGTGTATACATGGGTGTTGTGTTCTTATCTAGTCAGTTACCTTATTTCTTTTGATTGGAGCATTTAGCCATTTACTTTTAAAGTTATTACTAATAGGTATGTATTTATTGCCATTTTAGTTTCTTTTTAATAAATCTTTATTGTTCAGATTATTACAGATGTTCCTCTTCCCCCCCCCCATAGCTCCCCTCCACCCGATTCCCACCCCACCCCATGCCCTTACCCCCTGCCACAGTCCTCATCCATAGGTGTAAGATTTTTGTCCAATGTCTTCCCACACCCCTCCTACCCTCTTCCCCCTGAGAATTGTCAGTCTACTCTCTTTCTATGCCTCTGCTTCTATTATATTCAACAGTTTATTCTGTTCATTAGATTTTTTATTGACTTAATTTTTAGATTCACTTGTTGATAGATATGTATTTGTTGTCACTTTGTTGTTCATAATTTTTATCTTTACCTTTTTCTTCTGCTCCCTCTTCTTAAAGAATATCCTTCAGCATTTCATATAATTCTGGTTTGGTGGTGATGAACTCCTTTAGCTTTTTCTTGTCAGTGAAGCTCTTTATCTGACCTTTAATTCTAAATGATAGCTTTGCTGGGTAGAGTAATCTTGGTTGTAGGTTCTTGGCATTCATCACTTTGAATATTTCTTGCCACTTCCTTTTGGCCTGCAAAGTTTCTGTTGAGAAATCAGCTGACAGTCGTATGGGTAGTCCCTTGTAGGTAACTGTTTTTCTCTTGCTGCTTTTAAGATTCTCTCTTTGTCTTTTGCCCTTGGCATTTTAATTATGATGTGTCTTGGTGTGGTCCTCTTTGGATTCCTCTTATTTGGGGTTCTCGTCGCTTCCTGGACTTGTAAGTCTATTTCTTTTACCAGGTAAGGGAAGTTTTCTGTCATTATTTCTTCTAATATGTTTTCAATATCTTGCTCTCTCTCTCTTCTTCTGGCACCCCCATAATTCGGATGTTGGTACATTTGCAGTTGTCCCAGAGGCTCCTTACACTATCTTCATATTTTTGGATCCTTTTTTCTTTTTGCTTTTCCAAATGGGTATATTTTGCTTCCTCGTATTTCAAATCTTTGATTTGATTCTTGGGATCCTCTAGTCTGCTGTTGGATCTCTGTATATTATTCTTTATTTCAGTCAGTGTATGCTTAATTTCTGACTGGCCCTTTTCCATTTTTTTGACATTCTCATTAAGATCCTTGAAGGTCTCACTAAGTTCCTCAGAGGTCTCACTAAGTTTCTCGGAGGTTTGTAGAAGATTCTTGAGTAACCTTTTCACTGTTTTTGAACTGTATATCCCATAGTTTGCTTTCCTCCATTTCTTTCAATTGTGACATGATTCTTTGTCTCTGCATTTTGGCTGCTTCCCTGTGTTGATAGAGTGGCTTTGTGTGATAGGTGTCCTATTGGGCCAAGTGGCTCAGCCTCCCTAATCACCTGAGGTGGACACTCTTGGTGCACCCCTTTGTGGGCTGTGAGCACAGTCTTATTGTAGTTAAGCCTTGATTGCAGTTGGCATCACTGGGAGGAATTGACCTCCAGGCTAATTGGCTGTGGTGACCAGCCGGGACTTCAGTGGGAGAGCTGCTTTGCTGGAGACACTCTTATGGGGCAGGATTTGCTTCAGTGGGGCTTTGGTGCTCACTGAGTCTGCCTCTTGAGTGTGTTACTTATGGAGGTGAGGAGTTGAAATCTGGTATCTGACCACTGGGTACACTGGTTCCTGGATCTCCAAGGAGGTGCAAAGTCAGCCACTGCCTGAGTCCACCCAGCAAGAGCTACAGCGAGATCTGCAGATTTCTCCTCTTTGTTTGGGGTTTGGAAATTTTGGAGCTCTCTGACCCAGCTGCAGTTTGTTAGGTTAGGCTGCGGAAGGACGGGCAATTCATATGTGCCGCTGCACACAACTTGTGTGGGGTCGTAAATTGGGTGGGGCGGGCATTTTAGTTTTTAACGATGTTCCTCTGTTGTTGTTGTCTTCTTCTTCTCCTTCTTCTTGTTCTTGTTCTTCTTCTTCAAGCAAGCCCTTTAACATTTCTTGTAATACTGGTTTGGTGGTAACAAGCACCTTTAGCTTTTTCTTGTCTAGAAACCTCTTTTTTCCCCTCAGTTTTAAATGATAATCCTGTTGGATAAAGTAGCCTTGGTTGTAGGTTCTTGCTTTTCATCACTTTGAGTATTTCATGCCAGTCCCTTCTGGCCTGAAATGTTTCTAATGAGAAATCAGCTGACAGTCTTATGGAATCTCCCTTGTAGGTTACTGATTGCCTTTCTCTTGTGGCTTTTAAGATTCTTTATTTGGCTTTATCTTTTGCCATTTGAATTATGATCTGCTAGGAGTCCCAGTCTTGGTAGGTGGCCTTATGTAGAGGGTAACCTGTGGGACCAAGTGGTGCAGTCTCTCTGTTCACCTGAGTTGGCTGCTCTAAGAATGACCTTTATACATGTGATGTGGGCCCTCCAGTTGTAACTGAGTCTTGATTATTATTGGCCTGTTTGTGCATTGAATCAACCCTCAGGCTAGCTGACTGTGAGGTTCAACCCCCAACACAGAGTGCAACCTGCTGCATAGGCACTGATCACATGAAGTGCAATTCGCCAAAAGAGGGTTTGGTGCCTGCCAAGAATTCCCTGTGGATATGCTGCTTGTGAAGCTTATTGGATCCTGCTCTATTGTCTGAAGCTGGCCATTGGGTGTACTGGGTCTGGGCCTCTTTGGAGGGACTCTAGTGAAGGCCAATATCAGACACTGGCCCTGGGTAACCTGTTTGGAGCTATTAGCGGTCCACAGTTTGGGGCTCCCTCTGCTGGGCCTGGGTGCTTGTGGAAAGGACCAAGTTGTGCCTCAAGGCCAGCTTTTACTAGCATCAGGCCCAGGGACATCTCAGCAAAAGTCTCAATGCACCCAGAGATCCTCCTCTGCATGCAGGCTGTCTGTTAGGCTCAGTCACTTAAGGCTTGGGCTGTACTCCTCAGCAGGGCTTACTAAAGGATGGGGCAAGGGGGATTCCAGTGGGTGGTGCTATTGCTTCCCTCCAGGCTAATACTCCATGGAGGGGAATGCTCTACCTGAGAAAGATGGCTTCTGCACTATGGGGGAATGATTCAGAAACAGGGACCCTGCCGAAACCGGTTTGGCTCAGTGGATGGAGCGTCGGCCTGCGGACTGAAAGGTCCCAGGTTTGATTCCGGTCAAGGGCATGTACCTGGGTTGCGGGCACATCCCCAGTAGGAGATGTGCAGGAGGCAGCTGATCAATGTTTCTCTCTCATTGATGTTTCTAACTCTCTATCTCTCTCCCTTCCTCTCTGTAAAAAATCAATAAAGTATATTTAAAAAAAAAAAAAGAAACAGGGACCCTGGTGGCTGACTCTTTAGCTTTCTCCCAAAAGCACCAACCCCAGATTCTCCTCATTCAGCTCTAGTCTGCTCTGCCCTCCCTCCATTGGAGCCAATGGTGAGTGGTCATGAAGGAAATTTTGTGTGTTGGCCTTTTAAGAGGATAACTGCGTTTCTAGCCATCTCTTCCTGGTGGACAGAAACCCCACTGCTTTTCACAGCCAGATGTTATGTGAGTTCCTTTCCCAGTTCTGGTGCTCTGGGCTGTAGAGCCCTGTCTGGGGTTCAGACCTCACACTTTTCAAGGGGAACCTCTCACAGCTGATATATCCCTCCGGTACTTGAACTGCTGCCTATGAGTGCCTAGCCAGCCCTCTTGTGCCTCCTTATCTCCTAGTCTCCATGTGGCCTCCTTTGTAAGTACTTGCTTATATGGCTTCTCTCCGACTAGTCTTCAGTTGGTTATTCAGTATAACAACATTTTTGAGATATAATTCAGACATCATAAAATGCATTGCTTTTGAATATATTCCCAGAATAATTGTGCAACCATTACAACTATTTAAGTTTAGAATATTTTCTTCCTCTGCAAAAGAAAGCTGATACCCATTAGCAACCACTCTTCATTGTACACCAACACCTAGTCCCTGAAATCACTAACCTATTTTCTGTCTTTATGGATTTGCTTTTCTAAACATTTCATATTAATAAAATCATATAATGTGGAACCTCTTGTATCTGGTGTCTTTCATTTAGCAAGCTTTCAAGATCCATTCTTGTTTTAACATATCAGTACTTCATTACTTTTTATTTTTGGGTAGCATTTCATTGTAAGAATGTACCACATTTTGTTTATCTTTTTACTACTGATAGACATTTGGGTGAATATATGTTTTTGTGTGGATGTATATTTTCATTTCTCTTGGAAATTTATCTAAGAGTGGAATTGGTGGGTTATATGGTAACTAACATTTGAAGGAATTACCACAATGTTTTCCAAAGTGACTGCATCATTGTACACTTCTACCAGCAGTATATGAAGGTTCCAATTTCTCCACATCCTCATAAACATTTGTTACTGTCTGTTTTTATTTCTTTTTTTTAATTTTAGCCAATCTAGTAGGCCTTATGAGTTTAGATCCAAAGAATCTGAATTATTACAGTTAACATTTGATCCCTAATAATATCTTGGCCAAGAGAAATGAGATGCAGTGACAGTTACTTAGAGGTTGCCATGGTAGATATAGTATCAGTAGTGGATGTGGTGTTGTAAGTTTCAAATCACAGAAGTAATAATAGTAGAGTAAGAAGAACAAGTTACTGAATGTTTGTATTGTTCCAGATATTTAACTAAGTATGCTATATATTGCAACTTTTCCTAACAAAATTTGTTTCTTCATTTATTTTTTGAGGTACAATTGACTTTTAACATTATATTAGTTTTAGGTGTACAATATAATTCAAATAATCACCACAATAAGTCTAGCTATACAACAACTCATATAGGGAGCGTTATTTCTTCTTTATAGTTGGCCTGGGTAATTTAAGTAGTTTTGCCAATGTTTCACAATGAGTTAAAGAAGAGCTGCGTTCAAACGGAGGTATTTTTAACTCCAAAGCCAGTGAGCTCTCATTTTAGCAATTAACCTATACCTGTGATAAGCCATTGGAATTAGAGAGTATGAATTACAGTGTTGGGGTGTGGAACAGAAGTAGCCTGGTGCCAGATATTCTATACTCTTACTCTTGTAAGTCCACTGGTACTAGTCAGGACAGATATTCTGATGTTCACATTGAAAATATTAATCTGGTCATGTATGTTTCATTGGTAAGTGACATGTGAAATATTTCTTACCGTGGCAGGTTTTTAAAATGCCATTTTCCCTTGTGTTGATTACAGTGTTTATTAATTGCCATGGTTACTCTCTAATAAATATTTATAATGACTCAGCGTGCATGTTGTTAACTTTACAGCCAGTTAGTACATTTAATACTTACTCTTTGTTTGGCTGCACAGTGTACTCTGTTATATCTGAAAGCCCATTACTGTCACCTTATCAGAAAATGCACATTAAGTTACAATAGATGGATGAATACTTTTAGGATGTTTATCTTGTACTTGGAAAAAATGTATTCTACACATAAATATAAAGGGAGGACTTAAAATAGTAATATTTGATAAATATTTGCCCTGTGGGAACTGCAGCTAAGCTGTGAAATGAATTATAAATGAATTTAAAATAGATGCTTTAGGAAGTTCTACTGAATCATTAATAAATTGGGTCTCTTTAGCAAGTCTTTTTATATTTAATGCATTAACTGAGTGTATTTGTGGCATTTCTAAATGAAATAAGAACATCATGACCAAGAGAAATTGTCATAATAAGTTGTCTTCTAGTTATATGACTAGAAACTCTTTGGAATTTTAACTCAGACTGAGAACTATAAAGTTTTTTGGAAAAAAAAGTAAGTTCAAATACAAGTCATAAATGCTGTGCTTTCACTGACTTGTGTCAGGTTATAATACTTTGAGAAAGTCACTTGACCCTGTGAGTCTTAATTTAATTATCTGTCAAAAATGGAGCAGAATCTGGAATATATCGTCTTACTTGCCACTCTTTCTAACCAGTACGCATTAGCCTTTGTGGTGGTCCTACTGGTTGGTAGGATCCTGTTTGGCCTGCGGGCTATAATAGGCCAACTCCTGTTTTCATAGATACGTGATACTGGTTAGACTACAAGATGAACATATTAAGTTGTTCCCTTAGCAGAAGCCGTTTTGTATCCTTGCTCTATTGTTTCTAATATTTGATTTTTTAACTAAGCTACATTTATTTTTAATTGTAGCTTTATTTTAGATATTCAAAGAAATGAGACTTACTATGTAATCAACAGCTTCTAGAATGTATTAAAAAATACATTTTTTCTAGTATTTATCACAACCCGTTTGATTTTCTGTGTGAATGCACTCAAGCCCTGAAATGATGTATAATCTTTCAGAGTAGGCTTCTCTGGCTTTGGGTTGTGTTCTCCAAGAAATGTAAGTGGAGACTTACCTTTTCCATTTTTATTAAAGTCAGTAGATCCAGGACAGAAACAGAGGCCCAATAGCACAGCAGTGAAACACTGCCTTGGCAGTGAGTCAGGTCCCCCCCGTCTGGAGCCACTGCCAGCACTCCTTAGGTAATCCTCATGCAGCCCTCCTCTCCCGGCCTGATCTCATGAGATTCTGACAGGATTATTTGGCTGGAGGCATCGGTTTAGTCATGCGCTAGATAGAATAGAAATAGAACATTTCACAGTTTCCCATGCAGAACACTGTCTGTGTAGAAACTTCTTCAATAAAAGATGACGCTGTTGTAGCACTAGTTATGCTTAACCCTTATTTTAGGGTTACATATTTCTTTCAGTGTCTGAGCAATGCTACAGATTGCTCTGCTGCAAAATGCACAGACATGTGTATACAAGCACTAAATGACATTTGTGTTTCAAGGGTTAATGGACTTTTGAGTGTGGATGTGATCCCTTTACTCTTGTCACTTCATTGGAAGCTCTATGTTTACTCAGAAAGCATGACCCTTGCTTGCTGTGGTAAGGAAGCCTCTGGTTTCTGGCACCTTCAGGCAGATAGTGCAGTATGGACTCCCTGTCTTATTTCAGAGCCAACAAGAGAGTCTGTTGGTTTTTTCTTAGTTCTGGAGAGACATGTACATTCTCTACTATTTTCCTGCACAGACGTGGACTATTTCTGACCAGCTGCAGTTTTGACATTCCAAATGCCCTTACTAATATTGATACTTAGCTAATTATGTGGAACATCATCTTTTTTTCTCACATTCTGCTTTATAGGCATTCTATTTTTACCACTGGAAAAATAGCTATCAAAAATTAATAAGTGAATGAAAACACCCCGGAATAAACTGTTCCGAAGTCTATGCCATTTCTTGTGATATAGGAAAAGGTTGTAGACTCATGGAGAGGAGATTCTTCGGTGAGAAGGGAATGAGTAGATCCTTACATCATATTAATCTATTGCTAAACTGTAGTTATATTATTTTCCTTTTGCTACTGTAACAAATCATCACACAATTGGTGGTTTAAAATAACACAAATTTGTAATGTTACAGTTTTTTAGCCCAGAAGTGTCAACTGGTCTAAAATAAAGGTGTCAGCAGGGCTGTGTTCCTTTTTAGAAGCTCTGGGGGAAAACTGGTTTCCTAGCCTTTTCCTGCTTCCAGAGGTCGCCTCTATTCCTTGAGGCATGGCCCCTTTCTCCAGACTCAAAGCCAGCAGTGAGGCATCTTCACACCTCTCCCTGACATGCCTGCCTCTCACTAATAAGGACCATTGTAATAACCTTGGACCTGCCGGGTAACCTAGGATAATCTCCCCTGTCTCAAGATCATTGACTTAATCTCACACCTGTGAAACCCCCCCAGCCATGTAAGGTAGCATTTTCACAGGTGTCAGGGGTTAAGATGTGGGCAACTTTGGGAACCATTATTCTGCCTATTGCAGTAGTATTAGATAAAGTTGAGATACTTATTAAAAAGAGGTGAAAGTGGTGAGACCTACTAGGTAACAAACAGCTTCTGTTTACTGAATGACAAGCAATCATTCCAACAACTGTCAGTTCTAGGATGAGGTTAAGACTTGGAACTCACAAAACTAGTTGGGAAGATAGGTGAAATTATAGTTCAGCATAGAATGTATGGCACAAACATCAGGTGCTATAAACACTCATTGAAAGTACAATAAGCTTTGTGAGTAAGGAAGCTGAGGGGCAGATGGCATCTCAGAAAGAACAGTTTTTCTACTGTTAAAAAAGTATATAACAGGCCTTGTTTTATTTGCATTTCCAAACACCAAATGCCTTTATTTACTATTATGTGGAGACAAAGGAGACTTCAAATATAATGTTTTATTATGTGGATATGCATCATGTATGTATATGTGCATGTGTATATACATATCTTTGGTTTACATTGGAAGCCCCTTGGGCAGTTGGTCTATCCAAGATCTGTATTTGAACCTGTATGCAAAGGACTCTTGGGAAGTTGCTTGGCTGTAGGAAGTATCAGGGCTTAGCTGTTGGAAACAGGGAACAGCAAATGAGGGTCCACAGCTTAAGCTGGATCTACTGTTTTGTCCTGCAACTTACTAGTTCTTAGAGGCATATTTCCCGCCCCGCCTACCCCAGGACTCCATGTGGAGTGTATGTAAACAATGAAAGCTATTTCATTATTGTTTTCTATAATTGGCAGCTGACAAAGTTCTTAAAATTGATTGTAAGGTACATCTGGATTTTATAATCACTATTGTGGTACAGGGGTGGGTTGAGGCATTTGCATGATAGAATCAGGGGAATACTAGAATTCTGTATTTTATATGTGTAGCTGTTTTTTCATCAAAGCTTTGCTCTGTGATGTCAGCACATAGGTTTTTTTTCTACTACATGGAAGTTGGCTTCATTTTATGTGAATGTACCAAATTTATAAATGGACAGTGAAATCTGTCAACCAATGGTCATTGACACCATTTGAACATCAACAAGAATCCCCAATTTGGGGTGCAGTGAAGAAGGAAACTTTATTCAGTGCAAACAGCTCAATTGTGATACAGCATGGCTGTGGAACAGCTCAGTAGCGTTCTAGCTCGATTATGAATTAGCAAGGCTGTGGAAAAGCATCGTGGCAAGGTAGTCTTGGGGAGAGGCCCCTCTCCAGCCAGACAGCTCTGCTCTGCTTTGGTCTGCCCACTCTGCTTCAGTGAGACATCTTTGGTGTTTCAGTTCAGCCAGAGCACATTGTCTTCAGTCCTGTGGAAAGGGAAAGTGCACTCCCATAGCTAAAGGGGAGCTGACATATAGATGGAAGTCCCTCTGCCTGGCCTCTGATTGGTCCATGCTCGTGCAACTGAGGACTCCAAATCCCAGAAATTTGATTGGTCCAAAAGGCACTACCCTGATTGGTCAGAATGGAGCTACTCTGATTGCTCAGTGAAAGTGCTGATGGGGATATAGCTGTGCAGCTCCAATTAGATGGGGAAAGTTTCAGTCCTATTGGTTGAAATAGGATTCCAGAAACTCCTTTGTAAAGGCTGGCTCAGATGGAAGGAACATAGTGGGGGCTGGCATTTCAGTGCCAGAGGCCTGCAGGCTTCTCCCTTAAGTGTGGTTTGTATAAAGAGGCCCCTGTGTAGAAATGGCTGCTAAGCTCTCTCTCTCTCTCTCTCTCTCTCTCTCTCTCTCTCTCTCTCTCTACCTCTCCCTCTCCCTCTCCCTCTCCCTCTCTCTCTAACATGAGCCCAGTTAAGCCACTGAGAGCCCCTTAGTAGGTAGTATCTTTTTTTTCAGGGTTTAAAGAAAATATGTACAATATTTATACATATGAGCCACATGTAGATACTTTTAAGGCCATTCAGGTTTGTGGAATGACTTCAGAGGTTTTGAGTAAAAAACCTTTAATACAGCAGATATTATGTTTTTTCTACAAGTGCTGAGTAACTGCATTGGTTTTCCTCCTTTTTTTTTTTTTTGGTAGTTATCTTTATTATTGAAAGTATTACAGATGTCTCCTTTTTTCCCCCTTGATCCCCTTCACCCTGCTCCCTCTCCAGGTCTTTCCCAAAATACCATCTGTCCATCTGTGGGCCAAGCATATCTATACTAATAAAAGGATAATATGCTAATTAGACCAGATAGACCAGACATCTTCTGTACGTCCTTCCAGACAAAGCCTCAGTGGCTGCGAAGGCCAAGGAGGGCAGGCAGCCGCTGCAGCTGCGAGGGCCGGCAGTGGCAGCAGCAGCAGAGTGATGGGGGTGGTAACTTCCCCTGATTGGCCTGGTCACCTCCCACAGAGGGAGGCCAGACTGTGGCTTAGGCCCACTCCCCATGGGCCTAAGCCATCAGTAGGACATCCCCTGAGGGCTCCTGGACTGTGAGAGGGGGCAGGCCGGCTAAGGGATTCCCCCCACCCCCGAGTGCATGGATTTTCATGCACCGGGCCTCTAGTATGCATATAAGTTTATTGGCTAATCTCATCCTGCCCCACTAACTCCCCTCTGAAATAGGTTGGTCTGTTGCATGTTTCATTGTCTCTTTTCTGAGTGTGCTGTCTTCTTAGTCTGCTTCAAGTGTTCTTCTATAGTCCCTTACTTCACTAGGTGTGTAATTCTTATCCCTTCTCAAATAGTTGCCTGTTAACAAATTTCTCAGTGAGGCCAAATTGAACCCTGTGGCTGGAGAAAAACAAAGAGCTATTCAGAGGACTCAAATTTTAAATGTTTCTCCACAAATGTTCAAGAAAGCCCTAAGTCCCTTCCTGTAGTTTTACTGAATTTACCAAACCAGTTCTTGTTCCCATTCTACAGGAAGACTGTTCCACACATCCTCTTTCCTCTCACCCTTCTCTTGCTTCTCCTCTCATAACTTTGCTTCCCATTCACTGGGGATATAGAAAAAATACAAAGTATCTTCTATTAATGTCTGAGCATACACACTCAGAAGTTTTACTTCCTGCAATGGGAGCATTATTCCTGCTTTTATCTATAGAAGTTCACTCTCCTCTTATATGAATTTAATTTTTATCATTGGACTTAGTTATTTTATGGTTGTGATTACATATTTGTTTGTGTTTTTTTTTTCATCATCTTTTTGGCCACCAGAAAGTAAGCTAATGGAATATACACTTTTCTCTCTTGATTACTCAAGTACTCTTTTTTTTTTTTTTTCAAACGAAGGCAATTACAAATTGTCTTAAAATATATTTGCATTGGTTTTAGAGAGGGAGAGAGAAAGAGAGGGAGGGAGGGAGGGAAGGGGAGAGAGAAAGAGAGAGAGAGAGAGAGAGAGAGAGAGAGAGAGAGAGAGAGAGAAACCATCAATGATGAGAGAGAATCATTGATCTACTGATCCCTGCATGCCCCATACTAGGGACTGAGCCTACAATCCAGGCACGTTCCCTGACCAGGAATTGAACTGTTACCTTCTGGTCTATAGATTGATGCTCAGACACTGAGCCATGCTGGCTGGGCTACCCAAGTACTCTTGTTATCCCAGTACCTATAGGCAGTACCTGGCATTTTATAGGTGCCAAATAAATATTCTTGCGGAATGAATGAATGAATGTGAGCTGTCCATAAAAAAATGTACAGATAGGTTATTTACTGCTAGTAAATTATTATTTACTATTAATTACTTATTACTTATGAAAATAAATATGCATTAATCTTTGGCATTAACTAGATGCCCTCTACATATTTCTTTGAAAAATAAAAGCTATTTATAACACCATGTGGAAAATTGGTTTAATTGGTGCTTCTCTATTACTAATAAACCTTTAATAAGTAATATGGTAGCTATATGCTTGACTAAGTGCTATAATATTGGAATAATTGAAATCATGCATTGTTTCAATATATGTAATGCTTTCTCTGTTGGAATATTGACATTGTGAATCATGGCAGTTATAACAGTGTCAAAGAAGCAAAGCCCATTATGGGCTATTATGCTAATAACATATGACAAACAGTGGTTCTGTGGAATAGTAATGGATACATAATGGATAATAAATGGTTGGTATTCTGAATAGTAATGGTTGCCAGTGATTTTCTAGTTATAATAATCTCCTTCTCTTAAAAATGAATGTCAAAAACTGCCAGCAGCATGAAGGGTCCATATTGCTTTTTGAAGGTGACCACTTCACTTAGCTTAAGCCTCTCTGTGCAGAAACCCAAGTTAATCTCTCTGCTTCTCAGCCTATGAGACAAGTTCCTCTGACAGTCTGGGTCCACAGTATTCAATTGTCCCTCCACTGGTGTATTGGTATGGCCTATCTTAATAAATACAAACCCCCCACACCTCAAATTGATGTATACTGTAATATACAAAATATTGTTACATCTTCTCATTCACTGTGCACCACACTATTCCTCATTTGCATCAAGATTCCTGAAAGAACAAAGACCTTTACACCATGGGGCTCTGTGCTGTCTTTAGGAAACTTGCAACCTTGACCTCTGCACATGCTCCCTGGTGCCCTGTTTACCACTCCTTGACATCTCTGACATTTCACAGTGGCCTCTGAGGCAGCTTCTTCCTGCCAGGGGGGCTGTCCCCCACTCTGTTGGCATTCCTGCCTGGTGTCTTGCTTTCACAAACTCTGAGGCTCTTTAGTTGCCTTGAGACTCAAGTATTGCAATGAGAGTCCAGAGACACGTGTTTGTTCTGCTCATAAATTATAATTTACCTATCACTACCCATGAGCCAGTTTGCTGCTGGAACAGTGCTCCCCTTTTGTTGAAGCTCATTTTAATGTTTCCATTTCCATTTTATTTGCTTCTCAAAACCTACATTTATTCAAGAATAAGGTCAACCCCAAATGTTTCCCTTTATCTTTCAGATTCCTCATTCTATTTAGGGCCATGGAGAGTGTGGCAGAAACCTCCTTCTAATCCTGCCATTCCTCCCATCTCATGGCAAAGGGTTTAACTGCCCACTTGTCCAGATGGTAAATTGGATTCCTATTTACTCCCAATAGACTCTGTGTAGTAATTAGATCATCTAGGGTAGCACTGTCCAGTTGAACTTTCCAAGATGATGGAAATGTTCTCTCTCCACTCTCTTCAGTGTGGAAGCCACTCACCATGGGTGCCTGGAGCACTTGAAATGTGGTGAGTATGGCTAAGGATCCGGTTCTTTCATTTTAGTTAAGGTTAATTAATTTAAATGGAAATAGCCAATTGTGGGCAGTAAGTATTGTATTGGAAAGTGTAGCTCTAGGGCAGTGGTCAGCAAACTCATTAGTCAACAGAGCCAGATATCAACAGTACAACGATTGAAATTTCTTTTGAGAGCCAAATTTTTTAAACTTAAACTATATAGGTAGGTACATTGTTATTAACTTAATTAGGGTACTCCTAAGGCTTAGGAAGAGGCACACTCAAGGGGCCAAAGAGCCGCATGTGGCTCGTGAGCCACAGTTTGCCAACCACTGCTCTAGGGTATTCAGTAGTTTACCTGAAGAAGTCCCCTGCAGGGTGGAGGGGCCGATTAGCTGCCCCCAGGAAGCTGATCCTGTATTGGATTTGGGGTCATCCATACTTTATCCCTGCATCTTCTCTGTCAACTTGGATCTGAAGGTCAGGCTTCTGCTGTCTCTCTAATATTACTAACAAAAATCACAAACATAGAAGGTTGAATAGATTTTTCCCTTTTTGGAAATCAAAATTATAATTTAAGGAGAGGAGAAAAAACGGTTAAACACTAGGCAAAATCAGTAATTACTCAGTAATTAATTGACAAGCTTGAAAACTGCCTAAATATTTACTTTGGTATTTTCATTTCTATTATAAAATAATTTTTCAGGATTGTGAACATCATTACAAATAGATGCTGCCTCACCAGACTAAGAGACTTTTGTTCACAGATCAGGAATTTAATAATTATTCTTTAATACTACCTGTGACCAGACCAGCATTGTCAACATTTAAATTCCTTGTCAATTAGACAGTGGATACCCTGTTTTCTTTGAAAAGACTGAGAGACCTTCACTTAATACTACTTACAACACATGGTTGTTTCTTTTCAATTTTGACTGATTTGTGGAATTTTAGAATATAGGCTTTTTCTGGTATCATTGAATTTGCTGAAGCTCAAAGCAGGTGTGTTCCAAGGGATAAAAATACCATGGAAACATATGAAAAAACACACAATAGAAACTCATGTTTTCAGACCTATAGTTATTCATTTCTATAAAAATATTTATTATACAATCAGTGGTCAGAGTACAACACATGAAGCAGAAATATAGCAAGGGACTCTGTTAGACTTGAAATCTCAATAAAGATTAGAGTAAGTGAAATACATTGAGAATAGTGCAGAATTT
The DNA here is from genome assembly GCF_964212035.1 of Myotis nattereri. Lineage (NCBI taxonomy): Eukaryota > Metazoa > Chordata > Mammalia > Chiroptera > Vespertilionidae > Myotis > Myotis nattereri. Next base: position 60,283,616 of record NC_138083.1, on the reverse strand, counting down.
CTGGGTTTTGAAATAGTATATTATCTTTCCCTGATAAATATCAGAAGTCTTATAAACAGGGAATACATCTGATTAGCAGGTGGGGAGATGAAATAGCTAAGATAACTACTTTATTCATGTCAAGTATGAGTGGTTGCAGCCATGAGGTGATCTTTGGTGCAGGGATTATGTTACATCCAAGTTGTATTTACAATGAATAATATGATTTTTCATCAGCAATAAATTACCCCAAAATACAGACTAAAGAAAGATGAAAGCACTACTTACATTAGCTTGAGAGATCACAACAGCATCAAGAAAAGAGACCATCAAAGAAACAGGCTGAATTAATAGGCTCTGGAAGTAGGTGAGAAAGGAAGGGGAAATAAGAGGAAATAGACCTGAGCTGCTCTGACCTGCACTTGGTAGTAGATGCTCCTGATGCAGGCTCATCAGTATTGAACCTTTGTTTCTTGTCTTCCAATACTTAGGAGGGTTGCAGTGATAGCAGATAAATTCATACCTGTAGAAAGCTGGGTCTGGCAGTTGCTCTAAATGGAAGTCCAGGTCACCAGCATGAGAGGACAACAGAAGCATCTGCATTCTAACACTGCATAAGCAAAGGACCCTGAGAAAGGCCAGTTGCCGGGAGCCGGTCCATCCTTGCTGTTTCAAGGGACCTGGCATATATGGCATACTGTTCTTAATATGTTTGCTCACCTTCTTGGCACTATGTGTTTTAACCAAGATCACCTCTCTGAGAAAGGTTGTTTCCCCAGGTAGGGATTTTCCCCTGAAGTTAGGGAGGGAATAAAACCCCTTAACTAAGTGCCAGGCGGGTAGTTAATCACTTTAACTACAAACAATCACACTTAATCTACATAATCTTTACTCCCTGGAATAGAGATAAGAAACGCCCTAACCTTTGGAATAGAGATTGATGGGATTGAATCAACTGGTATAAATACAGATGTAACAAAACAACAGGAGACAGAACTTAGAACACAGAACCGAGACACAGAACCTACACAGAACCTAGAGACAGAAGAACTTCACGGGAGAGAACATGGCAAAAGATCCTGGACAGAAACTGGCCACAGAACCTAGAGACAGAACCTAGCGAGAGAACCTGGCTGAAGAACCTAGAGACAGAACCTGGCTACAGAACCTGGATAGAACATGACAAGAGAACCTGACTAGAACCTGGTGACTGAACCTGGCTGGAGAACCTGGACAGAACCTGGCTGGAGAACCTAGCGAGGGAACATGGCTACAGAACCTGGCTGGAGAACCTGGAGAACCTAGCTGGAGAACCTAGCAAGAGAACATGGACACAGAACCTGGCTGGAGATCCTAACCAGAACTTGGCTAGAGACCCTGGGTAGGCTGCTGATCAACTGAACGCTGTCTCCGTGTCATTACTTCTTCGCTGACTCTGTCCACACCTTTGGGGACCCCTGGACCTGCTGGGGCTGGACCCCAGCAGCCAGTGTCAGCCACTTGGGACCAAGAAAGTAGTATTGTTAATACCGTTAAGAATGGTACTTTAAAGGACTTTCTGCACCAAAGTTAACTCTCAACAGCTGTTGTGAAGCCCAATTTCCTAGCATTATCTGTAAGTTACTTTGCTTGGCTTGGGTGGAACTTTTAATTTTGTATGGGTTGCTTAAGGAATAGTTATTAAGGTTCCTCTTTTACAAGTGAGGGAAATTCAGGGTTAATCTAGGTAAAAATAAAGGATTTATGGGCTCACTGAAATAAGAGATGGTATGTAGATCTGGCGACAAGCATCGCTGAACCCAGGGTATCAAACAGCATTGTCAGCCTTCCTCCTGCTTCCTCACTCCCTTTTCTTTCAGATCTTTTTCTCCAGAACTTTCTCTTTCTTGTCTCTCACCTCTTTCCCACCTCTTTCCCACCTCTTTCTTGTCTCTTGCCTCTTGAGAAATGGACTGTCTCCATTTAGAAGTGGCAAAGCTGCCAGTGGTGCCATCCTCACATCATTCCAGCACAGTGACCCCCATGGCAACAGTCTTCCCTGCTGCTCCATCAGAAATCAGAGAAGTCATGGTAGGGTTCTGATGCGGTCAGGAGTCAATCCCTAGACCCACCATTGTGGCCAGGATTTCCAGTCCTCTGAGTGGCCCACTATCCCCTCGGGGCTGGGGGAGGAGGGCTTTGGAATGGAGCTAAGTCTAGCTGCCTATAGTAGAGGTCTGAACTCCAAAGGAAGTCAGCTCACTGGTCAGGTAAATATTGTACAACACTACAGCACCACTCACCCTATTATTAGACATTGTCTCTGTTAGTCTCCAAATCTCCAGGATGAAAGTCTGAAGTCAGAGCAATTTCTTCATCCCCACTGGGATATACTTGGGCATATTATTTTTTGTTGTTTTAATCTTAACACTAACTCTAACCCTTAACCTAACTCTAACTTGGGCTTATTGAGACAGAAAATTCAGACTTTGCATTTAGGTCTCTCATCTCCTCTTTGAGCATTTTTCACCTGGAGCAGATTTGCTACTTAAAAGGCTTTGAAAACTTTTTTTTGATAGTTCCATAGGAGCAAATATTTTTGTAAATTATTTGTCTTTTTTAGTGATTAATCTATTTAGGATTTCAGCCCAAGGCTCAAATTTAAGAATAGGAATTATGTGTATTCAAAGTCAAGTTAAGATTCTAAGATTTTATTTAAAAAGAGCTCTAGGTTAGGGACTAATTGGGGTATTGCTTCCACTTGTGGGAGAAATAGGCAGCAACAAAGTCATCAGTGATGTGGACATCACCAGTGTATGCTAGTTGCTGTAGCTAGTTGCTGTGTAACCGTGGGATGGTGACTGGAGAGAAGTGTGTGAGCCAGGGAGAAGGAATGAGGTACAGCATGGGTGGGGTGAGTGAGGCATGGAATAAAGACCACAGGCAGTCCCTGGGGAGTGGAAGCTTGCAAACTCCGCTTCTTATCTGCTGAGCACCCATGTCTACCAAATATATTATTACATTGTTCAGGTTTGTTTGTGAAGAGTTACTCAAAATTCCATTTCATTTTTCTAGCACTAAAAAACCAGACTTTATGAAATAACTGATAAGGCCAATCAGATAAGCAATAGGCATCTATAGAAATTAAACTGAGCAGGAGTATTTTATTCCTAAAATATTCCTATATAATAAAGAGCTAATATGCTAATTAGACCGAACAGCAGAACAAGGGGCTGTGAGGGCTGAGCCCCTTGCACGAATTTCATGCATCGGGCCTCTAGTGTTTTCATAATAAAAATAAATGTCTTCCATTTTTAACTGCAAAAATTTCAGTGAGGCTTTTCTGAATTTGCTGTTTGTGTACATTTGTATTTATGTTCCTCATATAGTCTGAGAATGGAAAGAGATTGACTCATCCCAGTGTGTGTGTGCCCCAAATGGAATTGTGTCACCTAACACACCGCAGCTGCTCTCAGCCAACACCAAAGAGAAACCCCTGACAAATTAATTAGCTCTTAGCTTTACCAAGCAATTACGCAGTTCCTAGTAGCGGGTGAGATATTTGTTGCCCCATATCTGGAGTGCACAGGTACTGGGGGGGGGGGGGGCTTGCTTCCACACTAGCAGGTGAAGGGGAATTCTGGGGCCAGGTGAATACCAGCCTCCCTTTCTGGGACCACCCACCACTCAGGGCCCATATCTCCTAGCACAGTTCAGGAGGGTTTGCTGTCAGTGCCAGAACACACAATCATTGCTCATCAACTAGAACTTCAGACTATGGTCTCCTGATGAATGTTATTGTTCCCATCCTACTGTCACTGTCACTTCCAAATATTTCTCTTGTTTTTCATTATTACATGATAACATTATCATCCACGGCCCCTACTTTCTGATACCTGCTCTGCATTTGGCACTTTCATATGTTACCAGTAATAGTTAGGAAACCTTACACTTAGGCAACTTTGGCATCATTACCGCCATTCCGTAGGTGAGGACGTCAAAGGTCAAGCTACATAAATGTCACACTCAAGGTCACTTGGTTGGCAAGAGGCGAGCTTGGCTTCCATGTGAGTCTGTTTTGAAAGGACCCAGGTGTTTCTACTGCCCTGCGCTCTGAGGAGCAGCCCGTCTGCAGGGAGGGCTCTCCTCTGCCCCACCCACAGAGGCAAGATGGAGATTGGGCTTCTCTGTAGCTCTCTGCAACCGCGGCATCTCCATTGCAGATTTCTTGTCCTTACCCAAGAAGGAAGGGATGCTGGGGGCTTGTGGTCTCACTGACCCTTAGGCAGTCTCAGTGGCTTGCAATTCCAAAGTAAGGACTGAAGTGCATTTAGTGGATAGATAGAGACCTTTCTGCTAGAAATTCTGGTTTTGCTGGAATAATTTTAAAGTCTAGGCTGCACAGCACATGGGCTATAATTCATTAAGTGGGTCACTTCCCACTGTGCTTGCCTTTAAATTGCTAATAACTATCATACCATAGTTGTCACTTTCTGAAAAATATATTTTTAAAAGAAATGGTAAAGATGACTATGATGGTGGCATTTAGCAACCTACCTGTGACATTTGTTCCAAATATGTATGGCATGGAGGCCAGTCTTCAGAGGCAGTTGGGCTGCTGGGCCTGTCACCCACCCCCACAGGAGAGCAGGCTCATTCAGATTCCCTCACTGAGTCACTCTCCTTAGCTCAATTATGGAATGTTTACTTATTTCGGTGGCAGTGTGGGCAAGTGTGCCTCTGAATTTCATTAAAACATGAAGCCGATCACTTTATATTGGGAATTTAACACTCACTGCCCTAACATTCTTAAAGTTAAAACTACAGGATTTCTTTAAATTATTTTCCATAAAGAAGGATTTAAATAGGCTCAAATCTTTTTTTCCTTTCCTGGACTTAACTTTGGAAAGCTTGATGGGAGGGCATTCAATGGGGCACAGACCTTCTCCCCCTTAGCCCACAGCATGCTGCAGTGAGTGCCAGGAGTTCTCCCGGGCTCTGCTGTCCGTCTGCAGGGTGGGAGGACTCCTTTGTCCTTATTGGCCCCTGGTGTGCTTTGGGCCAGATAGCAGGAGTTAGGGCTGTACAGTGAATCTGTGCTGTGAAAGAGTAGAGCATTTAAGTACATTCAGGAGTGGCCCACATGATGGGCATATGATTAGTCCCCACTCTGCTTCACTTTTATCCAAGAAGCCGGAAAGAAGGCCCGGTACTCAATCCTCACCAACCCCCAAGCTCCCAGCCTTGCCTTTGCTCATCCCTGTGATTCCAGCAGAAACTGTGTGCTTCACCCCTGTTTATGGTCAACCCTTCCCCACCCTTAATCCCAGTCATTGCCCTGTACCCTCTGGAGTCTTTTTTCTGAACATTCCTTTCACATTTCTACTTTAAACACAATCTGGCTCCCTCTTTTACAGCCCTCTCCATCTGGGGGCCCTGCATGAGCTGGTGGTGAGAGAATGGTGCTCTTTGCTCCTCATTATTTCCACCTTTGAATCTCAGGTCATCAAACTCAGTTCATCACTACCACTCATAGTTACAGTCACCTACCAAGGCCCCCTCCTTCCTGGGTTATTTTAGCTGCCACTTCATGACCACTCACCAACACTACCTCAGTCTTTATTCTTGGTGGTTTCAATATACACATAGATGATCATTCTAACACTGTCTTCTCAGTTCCTTGAAGTTCTCTCTTTGGATTATCTTGTCTTCCACTTTGCCTCAGTCAGTGAGCCCCATTGTCATACTTTAGTCCATGCTTTACTAGTAGTCCAGCAGTCGCCAATTGGTGGTCCGCAGACCACTGGTGGTCCGTGAGGTCCAAAATGTTGGTGACCGCTGTTTAGTCCATGCTTTAGCACATATTGTTAATGACAATAATTAGTATAATTACAGTATTCTTACCTAATAATAGACAAACATGTAAATTGACCATACCTTCACTACGCTAACCAGCCAATCAGGAGAGTATGCAAATTAACCCAACAAAGATGGCAGTAAATTTGCATAGGTAGGCTCCAACTGGTGGAGGGAAGCCGAACAGCCCCAGGCCAGAGCAGCAAAGCTGGATGGCCCCAGGGCCAGAGCAGCAAAACCAGATGGCTCCGGGGCCGGCTCCGGCTGGAGCCCGGCCAGAGTGAAGGCCTGGGTCCTGGGCGCCAGAGGCAAACTGGTGCCAGCAGCCAAGGGAAGGGAAGGCTTATTGCACGAATCTCTTTGTGCAATAGGCCTGTAGTGTTATTATATTTTATTATAAGTAATTATGATAAACATTATTAATGACCATAATGTAACCCTTTTATATTTATAATTTTGTTTGCATTCAACTCCCTGACAACATCATCATCTTTCTAGATAATTCCCTTAACACATTGTTTACGGGCAGTTTTTATCGTGCGCTAACAGGTGGCGCGGGCCATTTTTGCTAATTTTTTGCGCAAATGGCAACGTTCAGTAAAATTACGATAACTTTAGTTTTACATATTTTTTTCAATGAAACTTTTTGTGATTTACTATAAAATGTATACTGAATTATTTTTCTTAAATTTTAAACAGACAAATACTGGAAAACTCACTGGAAATTGAAATAAAAGTAATAAAATATGTAAAAATTCTGATTTATTGAAAAATAATTGATTATAGGCATGACTTTCACTAATCTTCCTGATTCTTCTGTGATGTCTTCATTATTATTGAAGTGCCAAGCTGCCCAAATTTGTCGAAATCTATCCCTTGACGTGATTTTGGAAAAAAAAATGGTGTTTCCAAGCACGGGTCTGTTGACCAATAATCATCTCGCTTATCTTTGCGAACTTGTCCCATCAAAATTATTAGACCCAAAAATTTCTTCATTTCTGCGATTGTAATATCTCACCATTTGATAGTTGTGCGGTATGTTTGGAATCATTCAATATTTTGATAGCGTTATCTGTTTGATTCATCAACTAAATATTGAAAGAAATCATCTTTTATAAATGATTCAACCGCATCAATCAGAGATTCTGGAGCAGCATTCGAAGTAACTCCAGGACGACCCATAAAATCTTCAAGAACTGGAGGTTCGTCAGTCGAGGACCATTCGTCTTCACTTTCATCAGAACTTGAAGATATAGTTCTGTGAGTAAAATTTGTAGGTAGGGGGATATCTTCACTGTCGCTTTCATTGTCACTTTCCAATTCTGAATGATCTTCAATATCGGTATCACACGAAAGATCCGATAAACAACCAACACACAATTCTTCATCACTTTCGTCATCAAATTGACTCATGTCTCTTGAAATAATGTCACTTTGATCAAAATTACAAAGATTTTGTGAAGTGTGCACCCTTTCCGATTGTTAGAATTGCACTGAATGCGTGGTGAGGCAGAGAATTGTGTGAAGGGATGACTCTACGCAGTTGAATAGATTACTGTTATACCTGAAAGTACATACATAATTCACCATTGTATGTGTTAGAGACCCAAATTTTGTCCTTTGGAATACGTATATCTGCATGTTAGCATCCCTTTAGAGCAATAAAAAAGTATAAAAATAAACGTATTTATACGTTACCCGCATTCTACCGCTAGTCTATAAAAAATGTATTAATACGTGTCCCACGCTCTACTACCAGTCAACATAAAACGTATAAATACATTTCCCGCATACAGTGTGTTAAATATCCAAACTATTTGCCACTGAATGCCCTATCACTCTTTCAACTCCATCAGGACCTGTAATTCATTGATCCTACCACCTTTTCACTGTCTCTCACCTTCTTATTATCTCCCCTCTTTCCACAGCATCAATCCCATAGATTATGGACATAATCAGATCACTGCATGTACTTTTTGCTTCCTTGCCCTTCAGTTCATCTTATTTTCTTGTGAAAACCACAACTGTGGCAAAAATATAACCCTCTGCTCCTTTGTACCTGCCTCATGAAGCTAAACATGGCTGGAGAAACACACAGTCTGCCAAGCAGACTTCCTGTACAACCACCAACTCATATGTTACCTGATTCTTAATGCTGACTGGGAACCATTGTTTCCCTAATCTGTTGACTCATTCTCCCAGGTAACTGTCACATTTTCCCCCTCTCTCCTAAAATTTCCCCCTCCATTTGCCTCATTCTTATTCTCAGCTGTTGATATTTATTACTTTCTATTCCATCTAGAAAATTGAAGCAATCAGAACTTCTACATATTCCCAGCACCAAGTATGCCCACCCATCTGCTTCTGTCCCCATGTTATTCCACTTGTCTTCCTGTATTTATAGATGAACTTTCCATGTTTCCATCAAAGGTAGCCGCCTCCCTTGTGTCCAGTTCCACCCCTTCCTGCTTCCTCAACAACTTAACCCTTTTCCTTTATCATCTGTTTTTTTATTTACACAATATAATTTCCATCAGCAAACAAATATGATAGTATTTCTGTTACCTTAAAAACATTATTTTCTAATTTCACTTCTCTGTTCATTTCTATGAAGAGGAAGCCTCTTTGAAAGGGTGGTCTATACTTCTGTTAACACTTTCTTTACCTCCACGGCACCACATTCTTTTAGTTTTTCTTTTGACTCATTGTCAGTTCTTTCTCAGACTCCTTTTATTTGATTCTTTTTCATCATCCCAAACTCTTAATATCATTGTGCACCAGGACTTGTCATTGGATCTTGTCTCCTTTAACTATATTTACTTCCTTTATAATTTAATCAAATATCATGAATTTAAATATTACCTCTATGTTGATGAACTCCAGATTCCTATATCAAACTACCTATTTGACATGTCCACTTGATATCCAATAGATTGTTCAGACTTGACATGTCTGAACAGCTTTCAATACCCAACTTTCTTCTCTAACTTTTTTCTACCCACTATCTTCGCCATCTTAGGTATTCTATTTTTTCCATTGCTTAAATCAAAAACATGGCGTTATCTTTTACTCCTTTGTCCTATAACAATATTAAAATCTGACAGTAAACAGTTTGGCTCTATCTTTCAAACATACATAGAACCAAGCTTTTTTCACCACTTAGACTAATACGGTTCCAGTCCAGGCTACCATCATCTCTCTCCAGGATTATAACATGAGCCTCCTAACTGGTTTTCCAGTTTTCAACCTGGCCACCTCCCGTCTGCCCCAGTAATATCAATGCAGCAGTCACACTGATTCTTGTAAGACATGGTCAGATATGTTACTCTTCTGCATAAAACCCTCTCATGCCTGTCTATTTCTCCCAAGAGTAAAAGCCAAAGTTCATAAAGCCCTACCTGAAATGGCAGCAATCTTATCTCTCTGATTCCAACATGTTTGTTTGTTTTAAATATATTTTTATTGATTTCACAGAGGAAGGAAAAGGGTGAGATAGAAACATCCATGATGAGAGAGAATCATGGATCGGCTTCCTCCTGCAAGTCCCCCACTGGGGATCGAACCCACAACCCCAGCATATGCCCTTGATCGGAATCGAACCTGGGACCCTTCAGTTTCCAGGCTGACGCTCTATCCACTGAGCCAAACCGGCTAGGGCTGCCTGTTTCTTTTTTAATTAAAGGATAATTTATTGAGAGTAAAATGTACACATCTTAAGTGTACAGTTCAATAAATTTTAACATATCTACCCATCCCTTCTCTCTCATCAGGATACTCTCAAGGTCAAAATAGAGAGCATTTCTATCACTCAAAAACTTTCTGTTAAGCTCACCTCAATCAATACCACTACCCCTTCCATATCTCTCCAGAGGTAACCATTATTCTGACTTCTCTTTTACTAAGGTTAATTTCTCCTGTTCTTTTGCTTCTTATAAGTGGAATTATACACTGTGTACTCTTTTGTGTCAGACTTCTTTGATTCAACATTTTCATTTCAACCTATTTATCCTTACAGACTGAAGCAGATATATAACAGATTTGAAAACAGATATAGTTGAGTCTTACTTTTCATTTAGTCTGGTAATCTCTAGATCTTTCATTTTCATTTTGACTTGATGTGTATTTTTTGCTTTGTATTTAAAATATAAACACTTTCTTTGTATTTCTTATGTTTGGAATTTATTTAGTTTCTTGAATATATGTGTTGATGTTCACAAATTTTGGGAAAATATAAGACATTCTCTCTTCAAATATTGATTATGCTCACTTCCTGTCTCTTCTCCTTTTAGGATTATAGTTGCATTGTGTTAGACTGAGAGAAACCCAAATCTCTCCAGATCTGTTTTATTTTATTTTATCTTTTTGTTCTTTCATTTAAGTAATTTGTATTGATCGGTATTTCATATATCTTGTTATTTCTACTGCTGTTTTTAGTCTGCTGTAAGCTCCATCGATGATTTTTTAATTTTAAATATGGAATTTTAAATTATAGAATATTCATAATTTTATTCTTTTTAGATAGTATACTTTTATGTTGAATTTCTCCATCTTTCTATCCATTTGATTATCTTTCTTCTTTTTCATTTAACATATTTAAAATAATTATTTTAATGTCCTTGACTGCTAATTTCAACTGCTGTTCCATCTGTTAGTTTGCTTCTATTGGCTGTATTTTCTTTTGATTACAGTTATATTAATCCTATTTCTTTCCATGTAAATTTTCATATTTGCTGGATGTTGTGTATAAAATAACTGTAGAGACTAATATAGATATTATTTTCCCCCAGAAAGGTCATGCCTTTTCTTCTACTAGGCAGCTAGTGCAAGGGACAATAGTGGGTTGAGTGGTAGTCGCCAAAATGATATATCCACCTCCCAATCTTAAAAACCTGTGATTGTGACTTTATTTTGGAAAAGGGTATTTGCAGGTGTTATTATGTAAAAGATCTTGAGATGCGGTCCCCATTGGCATTAAATTTAATTATGAGTGTTCTTACAAGAGAAAGAAGACAGAGGGGACAGTGGAGTGATGCAGGCCTGAGATGAGGAACACGTGGAGCCACAGGACGCTGGGAGTGGGAAGGGATGGTTTTCTCCTGGAGCCCTGAGAAAGAGTGCAGCCTTGCCATGACTTTCATTCCAGACTTCTGGCCTCCAGAAATATGGCAGAAGGCATTTCTGTTGTTTAAAGCGACCAACTTTGTGGTAATGGGTTATGGTAGTGCTACAAAACTATACAGGGACTGATCACTTTAAATTGGTTAGGAATTGAACTGGGTTGAGGATAGGTTGCAGGGTTAGTTTTAGTTCATCTCTGATTTCAAATGTATTGAAAAATAGGACTTTTTGTAGGCATTACTGGCCCTCTCTCTAGTGATCTAGGCCCAGGAGATCTCTCTGCTTTTCAGCCCCTCCCCAAAGGCTCCCAAGCACTGGCACTCTGCAACACCCAGGTCCCAGAGAACCAGCTTCGGGTGTGGAGTTCCTCCAGATTCCAGTCCATCCACCTTGCCCACACGCTTCTAACAGCACCACTGGCTGCCTTTCCTTTAGCCAGATCCTGTCACCTTCTTCAGGGTTGATCCTGTGCTTCTCCATGAAGTTCTGATGATCTCTGTTCACTTAGGAAGGGGCCCTGCCTTATCTGGTATTTAGATCATTTAGACTTCTTTGCATCCACAATTGATTAAAAAATGGTTTTACAATTTTGTAGTAATTAGTTTCTAGATATTTTCTAGTTGTAATACTTCTAATTGACCTGCCCTATTGTTCAGCATCCTATCCAGAAGCAGAACTCCCTAATATATCTATTGCAGTTTTAAATTACTAATTAATAATTAAACTTTCATATTATTATAGTATACGTTATGAAATATTATATAGTACATATACATGTATGTATTATTATGTTAAATTTGTTTCTACATACTTATACATGTAATTTAAAACATAATTAGTTATTAGTACCTTTGAGTATGATCTACATGGAGGTTAGTGGGACTAGTGTATGATCTGTATGAAGTCCAGTAGCTGCTGACTTCAGATTCTAGGCCCTAGTCTTTCAAGGTGGAAAAGTGGGAAAAAGGTATGGGATACATGGATAGGCATAAATATTTAGGAACATATGTACTGAAATATTAGAAATAGTTTCTTACTGAATAATAATGATTTTAGGGGCTTTTATCTAAAATAAGTAGAAGACTAGCCCTAAATGATTAGATCTTTGTATGATGTGTGTGATGCTCTTAATTTACATTGTGTTTAGCTGGCATGGCATGCCAAGGTTTAGAGGGCAAAAGCCAGGTTGTGACTGTTTATTCTGTACCAATTATTTCACCAGAAGTAATTTAGGCTTCTGATACTGAATTATGAACAAAAATGTAAGAAAACATGAACAAGCACATTAATTACAAACATTCATTCTCCTCTTTTGCTTGAAAGTTATTCACTGGCTTGGACATTATTTATTTTCTTGAGAAATTTAATCCATTTCCAGAATGCGTTGTTCTGGTTGAGATAATTAGTTATACATGAACAGAGACAGTCCCTGCAGTCAACGGGATGAATTACCTTTTCAGAGGGTACAATACATGTAAACATGAGAAATTTATACAGAATTTTAAATTTATAACACCATCTCCTTGTTCTTTAGAAGCAATTTATTTTATTTTATTTTATTTATTTTATTTTATTTTATTTTATTTTATTTTATTTTATTTTATTTTATTTTATTTTATTGACTGGGTGTACTTCATAGAATATGAATATAATCAGTTTGTAAATGAAATATACTAAACATAGATATTATTGAAATAGAGCCCAGATCTTTATCTATACATGTTGTGTGTGTTTATAAGTATATTTCCATTTTGCTGATGCCACCCATATAGTTGCAAAAATCATTATTCATGTACTACATCATGTTGTCATTGTGTTTTTCATTGTCCCTATATAAATGTCTGCACAATTTATCTCTATAAGTGAAAATTTTGGAACTTTAGATTAACTGGTGTGATTTTTTTCACATTATAATTGGATTTGTGCACTATTTCCCCTTTGCCATTGGTTTTCTGGAGATTTATTTACAGCAATCATCCTTAAGCTATCAAGAGTAATTATACATCATGTCCTGGATTATGCCTGTTGCAATTGTGTAATCATTGATAGTGCTCTCTTTTATCCTCAAAAAATGTCCCATTTGAGTAATACATTTTGTGGTCCCTCAAGATATAATTAGCCTTTCTTCTTTTTCACATGCCTCATGACCTACTATTATTTAGAAATCCAATGTTTGATTACTGTAAGCAGCTCACGTTCTTTTGCGTTGGTAGTTTATCAATAATGAGTATAAGTCATGTATGATTGAATAGCAAAACCTTGATGGCTGATGAAGGATCCAACCCAGAGATTCAGAATGTGAAGCTAAATGGAGAGAGCATGTTGAAACAATGTCCACTGCAAGAAGGAGCGCAGTAGCCTGGTGAATACCCAGAGAGGACATGGCCTTCCTAATAACAATGAATGTGTAGTGTGTGCTGTTCCCATGCTTAACACTATAAATCTTAGGGCAGAGCTTATGAAGATATTTGTTAGTTATAACTGTAAACTGATTTTGAGGTTGTTTGTCCTCATGGTGCTTATGAAGAAGGTTTTTCTTCCTAAGATATTACCCACAGATATGTGGCTGTGGAGCCGGGAATGTGGCTGTTATTATGCCAACTCTGATGAAATATTTAAGGATTTCTCAACAAGAAGTAAAGCCCCGGGGATTATGTTAGAAATGTGGAATTTGTATTTCTTGTGGGGATCTTTATGGGGAAAACACATCTTATGGGAAAACTAATTATATTAGTTATACCAATAACCATAGAAATAGAGAAATAGAAACTTGTGTAGACATATTTATCACAAATGAAAACATTTGGAGTTGAATGTTCTCTGCATTAGGCTTTCTACCAGGTTTCTCCTTGGACTCATTGTGTTTCAAAATTAAAAAAGAATGATCACAAAAAAAGTTAGGTTTTTCTTGATTGTTTTAGATAGAATTGTGAGTTTGATGGCAAGCGCAGTTAACAACCTTGTTGCCACGGCAGCACCCTAAAGAAACATTTTTTAAAAGTTTTATCCGAAAATCACCTTCAGCAGAATAATCTTAAGATGTGTGATTTAAAAAATGTGATTTCCAGACATCACTTCTGACCCCCCTCCCCAAAGAATTAGAATCCTGGTGGTAGCAAGAGATAGTTGATATTTTTTTTTTTGCTTACTAAAGTTTGAAAACATTGCCCAAGAAATATGATTAATTTGAGCAGTTATGTTGAAAAAATGAAAAGAATTTTAAAATAGCTATAGTGAATACTATTAATTTTCCAGTTTTGAGATTAAAATATTTTTTTCCTAAAATACTTATCATAGAGGTGGACTAGAAGGAAGATAGAAACAATTGTACTTGTTGAAAGAGCAGATGGGCTTATGGGGAGGTTAGCAGGAAGAGAGAATTGAGATGATTGATCAAGAGTAGGTGTGGAAGCAGTGGGAGAGAATGTAGGGGCCCTCAGCTCCACAACTACAGGCTCAGGGCCAGGAGAGTGAGGGTTTTCAAATCACAATGACTTGGAAATGGCAGCACATTTCTTAATCCTTATGCATCTCAGTAGCTTCATATGTAAATGGATATAACATACGAAAGTAAAATTTAAAAGTATATACACTTTTTTGTTATAATTTCTTTCCATTATGTTTTCTCCTTCTCCATTCTTGCCTGGATAGACAAGTAAATGGGTTGGCACAATGTGGAATTAATGTTTAATACGCAAAAATAGAGGCAGTCTGGACTGCAGCCCTGTGTTATTCTATGTTATTTTATTCCCATTATGGAAATGTCTTTTTATATTTAAAAATGCAATTTACCTCTACTATATTAGATTCTTAGATGTAGCAGTCCCAAATATCCCCACAAATTAGATTTTTGTATCATTTTCTCAGGAAACTGTTTTCAGTTTAAATCTGATTTTGCTATTTACTGGCTGTGTGATCTCAGCAAACCTTCTCAAAAGTTACTTTCATCACCTATGAAAACAACATATTGTGGACATTAAGTGAGAATACATCTATTTTACAACTATGCCCGGAATGTTAACCACACAATGAAAGTGAGTCCCCTGCCATACCCAATACTTGCTCTTGGATCATGGTGGTATTTTGTGAAGGCGTGACCTGCAGCGGAACAGATGTCTGGCTTTGGTGCTATTCCTGCATCCCCCCCAACACCATCCCACAGTAGAGCCCTGCATCATAAGAACTAAGATTTTCTGTAGCCTTATTAGCAGCAACGGTTATGAGTAAGTGGTATTAGAACAACATATAAAGACTCAGTTCATTCTTTTAGAATGAAATTTAAGGCCACTTTTAGGTAACAGAAAATGTATTCAATTAAAGCTTGGAGAGCTCGGGTACAATCAGCTCTCTTTCTAAATAAGTTAACCTCATATATTCTTGTGTGGTTTCACCATAAGCCTTTAAAATAGATTAGAGGCCTGTGACAGTAAAATACGCACATCCACTAACCTTGTTAAAATGGAAATTAAAAATTTTAAAACTATATAGGAGGAGCAAACAAGCATACTAATAAGCTAATAAATTGTTGTTATTGAGCATTAAATTTAGCTCCAGTGTTTCTAGATAAATAACTGCTTATTTTCAAATTGCCCCAAAGAACAGCAAGACGTGATGATTACCATCATGCATCTTATTAAGCCCATGGTTTTTTATGTCTAACAATGTGTAAGCCACAGTGCTAAGGATCATGGAGGCAGCAAAGATGATTCAGACAAAGTGGCAAAGCTCACAGGAAAGTTCCTGGTGTGGGTACTGGGCAGAAAATAATAAGACAAAGCAAGAAAGAGTCAATCCTGAGAATTGACAGCTTTGGATTTACACTAAGCATTGTGCCCGTGGCTTTCTATATGCTGATTTAGTTCTTAAATGTCCAAGTTATTTTCCCAGTCATTAATAACTCATGCATATAATATTAGTACCTTCAGGAAGCATCATTGCCGACTTAAGGATACTAACTTGAGATAGCAGTTGACTGTTTGCTGATCTTTTTGTTCCAGTTTATCAAAATCTGAGCAAGAAGAATCTATAAGTTTACTCGGCTTATTGAAACCCCAAATGTGAAAAAGTTATAAATATTATGAAATACAGCACTGGATATGATTTGGTTTTCAAAATGATTCTTTGCTTTAAAAAGGGACTCTGTAAATATTCTTAAAATGCCAATCTTCTTTAGTAATTTGACCATCTGGCTAGAATTCTTAAAATTGGATTTTCACTCGAGAGATATAAAAATTCAAAGATAGAAAAATATCTTTCATAAAGATGTATCTGGGTACAGATTTTCATTATACATTCCAAGTTTAGACTGCCTTTGTGGGGGAGGGGAGCAGCTCGTTGGATTTACAGGGGGCATTTTTAATTCTCATCTTTCATGGTAAGCAAATATATACAGCTTTGGAAAGGACAGATTAATATTTATTAATGAACATAAGGGAAAATGTGGAATAGAATACTAAAAGCATTGCATTAGCTTTCAAGAAAAATTGTTTAAGGTGTTATTTTACTTTTCAGTTTTAGATCAGTTTTATGTAGGATTCCCAGGTGCAGGCTCAATACCTGAAATAGAAAGGACTTGCTCCTTGAAGAAGAATCTTGATGGATCATGTGGCCTGTCTAGTTTGTGCTGAGAGATTGCTTGCTGGCTTTTGAAACATAAATACTTGCACTACAAACTCAAAAGAGAAGGATATTGAAATTAGATAGGTTGACATTTTAAAGCTTGAGAATTTTATTTTTTCATCCCATTCATTATACACACTTACATAAACTTTTTCTATTGGTAATTCCAAAGCAACCAACATCATTCTAGAAGGGAATGTCAGTTTTGCCTTTTCACAACTTGAATATTTCGTTGCCTGGTAGTATGATGCAGTTTGGCTATGTCTAGAATGCAGCAAAATCATAATAAATAAAATATAGTACAAGATCAGAAAAGCCCCATATGATAGCAGCTGAATGTAGAAATATTTTAAATAAGTTAACTTTAATGAAATATGTTACAAATGGTAAAATGTACAGATTTTATGTGTGAAATTTGAAACATGTGGTTCTATACTTATAGAATCACCACCCCAATTAAGATTTGGAATATTTTCATCCTACAGAAGATACCTTTGTGTTCCTCTGCAGTCAGTTCTACTCCCCTCTCCCTCCCAATAGCCATGGGTCTGATTTTTGTGCCTGTTGTTAAACTTCATATAAATGGAGTCATAGAGTATACATTCTTTTGTGTCTGCCTCTTCTGCTCAACATGGTCTGTTTGATGTATGCTTATGAGGCTATAAACTATTTTTTAATTGATGACTAACACTCATTTTGTGCATATACTATACTTGTCTGTGAATGGATAATCGTTCACCTGTTGTTGGGTATTTGGCTGTTTTGGGGGTTTGGCTATTATGAATGAAACTGCTAGGAACCCTTGCTTACACAGCTTTATGTTTTCATCTCTTTGGGGTGGAATGCTAGGAGTTACAGAGTTAGCACCTATTTAAATTTATAATGAAGTAGCAAAACATTTTCTATAGTGGTTGTGTAATTTTATGGCCTCTTTCCCAACATTGTATGAATGTTGCTGGAGCTCCACAGCCTCACCAATAATTGATGCTGTCAGTCACTTAACTTATTTGAATGGGTGTACAGTAGTGTCTTATCGTGGTTTTTCTGATGAATACTGATGTTGACAATTTTTAAAATGTGCTTATTGATCATTTATGAGCCTTCTGTTTTCAAAGATTCTATAAGTCTTTTGCCCATTATTTATTGATATTTATGTCAAGTTTTTGGTCAGATAAATGCATTATAAATGTCTGTGGCTTGCTTTTCCTTTTTCATTAATGCTAATTTGAAGAAAATAAGTTTTTTATTATGAAGACAATTGAATTCATCAGTTCATTTTTATATGGGCAGTGTTCTACATATGTTTTTCTGTTCTTAAACTTGTAAATTGGAAAAATAGGGAAATTTTTTGACATTATTCCTTCAACTTTTGTTTAACCTCTATTCCTGCGTCATCTTTCTGTCTTTTCTCCTTCTGGACTCCAAATGCATGGATATTAGACCATTTGCTGTTAGCTCCCAATCCCCTGAGGCTCTGTTCATTTTTAAAATCTTCCATTGTGTGCACTTTAGATTAATAATTTATGTGCATCTGTTTTTATGTTCACCCATTTATTTCTCTACCATCTTTGATCTCTTGTTGAGCCCACATAGAAACTTTTTTATTTCTCAGTTCTAGAACTTAATTTGTTTCTCTTTTATAGTTTCCATATTCCTGCTAAAATTCACTATCTTTTCAATCTAGAACATTTTTTCTTTTAAGTCCTTGAACATATTTTAATAGCTACTTCAAAGTCCTTGTCTGGGGATTACAACATCTGGGTCATCCCAGGATCTCTTTCTATTGACTGCATTTTTTATTTTTGTGATTATTTTTGTTTACTATAATATACTAATAATAGATAAGAATTTATTAACCTCTTTTTAAACTTTTTCCACTGGATAAAATGGTGTTGAGTTGCTTCCCCTGCCCCTTATATATTCTTTATAAAGATTTGTAACTTTCATGGCCACAAAACCCCTTTAATTGACTGGATATACCATAATCTCTATATATTAAAAGCCAGCATCCAGAACAACCAGTCACTATGACGCCCACTGCGGCCAGCTAACCACCTGATCAGGGGATGGGGCCCTCCCCTGATCACTTCCTCAACCCCAATAGGTGGTGGGGCTGACTGGCCAATCGCCTACAGCCCCTCCCCCTAGCCAGCCAAGCTCTCATCAGCCCCATCAGGGCAGGCCAGCCAGCCAACTTCCAGCTGTCTCCTCCTCCCGACAGGCCCAGCCCGACCCCACCCATTCACGAATTCGTACACTGGGCCTCTAGTCTATATACATAAAAGGCTAAGTGTCCCTCCATCCGACTGGTAGCTATGACACGCACTGACCACCAGGGGGCAGATGCTCAATGTAGGAGGTGCCATGACCTGCACTGGCCATTTAAAAATAAATGGCACTGCGGACCTGGCACTGACAAGCCAACACTCGGCTTCCCCCAAGTGGGACACAGGCCCCACCACCACCCCGGAGTGACATCCCACCAAATCGCAACCAATGCTGCCAAGACCCCATGGCACAAAATGTGGCCCACAGTTCAGCCAAGCCTGGAAAAGGTTGCTGTGGGTGCCAGGTAATGACATCACGTAACAACGCCCAGCTTCCTGTCCCTAACAACTAGCCTCCTTGGAGTTTCTTCAGCCCAGGAACCCAACTTGCTTTATTGCCAGTTGCAAACATTTTACAGTTTAACCAAATGTTTGTGAAACACTTTCCGATGCTTCATCTCATTTGATCCTCACAGAAGTCTTATAGTAGGTAGATAGGAGACTCAGTAGAATCCTATTTTCTTTTCATTAGCAAGATGTGAATAGTGATATTAAAATATTTCTCCTAATTAATTTCCTTTCAATATGCATGAATCCATGCACCGGGACACTAAGTATAAGATAAAGAATGGTATTTATAATATTATAGCTTGTAAAGTTTTATTTTGTATAAATTAAATTTCATTTTGTTTAAACTTTAAAAGCTAAAAGCTATAAATATACATCACATTTTTGACAATTGATGCCTCTCAGCAATGCAGTTCAACTGGTACTTATCTCTTTGTTTTCATAACTTCTCAAAGTCTGTGAGGAGTCAAGGAATTAGACACCGTACCAGGATACTACACTCTGGCATTTTAGGTCATATCTCAAGGGTCCATCTGAAAGTGACAGTCTGTACTGTCACATATGGATACCTGAAGGTCTGCTTGTGAAGCTCACATGCTTTATTCCTACAAGCTATAAAACACAGTTGATGCGTTTGACTGCATTTTAAAAAATTCAGATCATCAAAACCTCAGAGGAAACGTAGGAGAGAGTGGGGGTAAGGGGGAGAGATCAACCAAAGGACTTGTATGCATGCGTATAAGCCAACCAATGGACACAGACAACAGGGGGGTGAGGGCATGAGTGGCAGGGGGGAGAAATGGGGGTTAAGGACACATATGTAATACCTTAATCAATAAAGAAAAAAAAATAACTATGGCTCACATTCACCTGCTGATTTGCATGTCTAATAAATTATTGCTCTGTATTGGACATTATAAATGACATAGTACACATAGTTGGGAGTATTTGTCTTTCTTTAAAAAGGGAGAATTTGTTTTATTAGACAGTTAATTACTGGGCATTCTTAATATTTTTGAAGCTTGATTTTAACCTTTTTAGGTCTGGTCTACAGTAGCTCTTACAATGGCATGGTTCTTATTCCAAAAATATGAACTTTTTGGTGTCTCAAATTATCAGGGGATTCTTGAGATCTTTACACACTGGTCTTTCTATTCTCCCAGGAATGTGTGACCCCTAGTCTCAGCTCTGCATTAACTGCTCTCTGCCTGGCTTCACCATGTCTTTCCTTGCACATGTGTAGTCCAGCCTTTGACCAGGGTCTTATGAATAACTTCCATGGATTTCTAGATAGTAGCTCTAGCTTCTCTATACATTTTACTCCAATTTCCAGGTGCTTCATCAGCTCTGAGCTTCAATCTCCGTCTTTTCAGCACAACCTAAGTGCTTTGTTTATGTTTCTCCTCCCTGTGCAGTTATCAGGAAATTGTCTCCACTCTGATATTCTGGACTCATCTGTGTGGTACTTAGGGATTGCATTTGTGCTGCCTATTGTCCAGTGTCTAAAAACAATCACTTCATATGTTTTGTCTAGTTTTATAGCTATTGCTATGAAACAGCACTCTGTCATGTCCAGAAGCCTAAATCTGGAAGAAATAGTCTTTGAAAATTATTTCTAAGATCACTGGTTCTCAAACTTTAGCATATATCATATTCACCTGGAGGACTTGTTAACACACAGATTGTTAGGTCCCACTTTTAGAATTTCTGGTTCAATAGGATTGAGTTGGGACCCAAGAATCTGCATTTCTAACATGTGCCCAGATGACACTGATGCTGCTGGTCTGGGAACCACAATTTGAGAACCACTTGCTTAGAAAAAAGGATCTTAAGAAAAATATTGGAACTCATTTGGGACTTAATACACACAACTTTTTTCTTTTTTCTTTTTTGTCTTGTGCCCTGAATAATAAATGAATATTTCAGTTGGTTTAGTATAATGATAGGAATCTCTTTCTGTTTATTCAAAGTGTGATTTTTTAAAATTTTTCCATTTTTTTCCCATTGAAAAAGATATCTTCTCCATTTAGTTGATAGTCACAGAGAGAATATATGAAAATAGAGATAAAATAATGCAATATTGTCATTCTTATTTTTTGTTTGCACAAATGAATTTTTAATCTAATATGAATTTTCTAGAACAGCGGTTCTCAACCTGTGGGTCGCGACCCCTTTGGGGGTCGAATGACCCTTTCACATGGGTCGCCTAAGACCATCGGAAAACACATATATAATTACATATTGTTTTTGTGATTAATCACTATTCTTTAATTAAGTTCAATTTGTAACAGTGAAATTGGGGATCACCACAACATGAGGAACTGTATTAAAGGGTCGCGACATTAGGTTGAGAACCACTGTTCTAGAACATAGAATTTAATATTTCAAAAATAAGTAGTGAGAGAACCAAGATGGCGGCATAGGTAACCGCCTATACTTGCTGCCTCCCACAACCACATCAAAATTACAACTAAAATACAAAACAACAATCACCCAGAACTACGGGAAAGCTGGATGAGTGGAAGTACTGCAACTAGAGAGGTAAAGAAGAAAGCACATTGAGACTGGTTGGAGGTGCAGAGGCACAGAATGGGCTGGCCCGGCACCCTGGTGTGCCGCTTTTTTAATCGGGAGGAAGATCACCTCGGTAAAGGCTGCCTGGAGGAGCAAGGAGTCCCAGCCCCACACCAGATGCCCAGACCAGGGTCCCAGAGCTGGGGAAAGCAGTCTCTATGGGCCCAGCCATAAGGACTATAGACTGTAAAAACCAGTGCTGATTGGGGCTGAGTGACACACAGGCTGCTGGAGATCCAGCTGCTCCTATTAAAAGGCCAGCATCACAAACTGAATTTACAAGCTCCTACTTCCTCTGAGCTCCAGTGCCAGGCAAGGCTCTGGGGGACCCAGACACATACGAGGAGGAACTGGACTATTTGGTATCAGGGCAGGAACTCGGAGGTGGCTTTCTTCCAGACAAAGGTGCTTGCAGTGGTCATTGTTCCTGTGCTGGGACCTCCTAGGTTCAGGGCTGACTGGCAGCCATTTCTGTTTGCTCCACCCTGGTGATTCCCTGAGACCCCGTCCTACCCAATTTACAACCCCACCCAAGCTGTGCACAGAGGCTTTTGCATAGAATGGTCTATTCTTTCTCAGGAGAAAACTCTGTTAAACAAGGTGTAGCTAGGTCAGGGAGCTGCAAACCTATCAATAAAAGGCCCCAAAAAACCGGCACCAGTACCAGCCTTCCGTGCTTCACAGCTGGGCCTCATCTGGGCACATCCAAACCCCATACAAAGAGGAGGAATCTACAGGTCTCTCTGGAGCTCCTGCTGGGTGGCCCCAGGCAATGGCTGACTTTGCATCTCCCTGGAGACCCAAGAGCCAGTGTACCAGTGGTCAGTGTGAGACCATACCAGGTTACAACTCTTCACATCCATAAGCAACATATTCAAGGAGCAGATTCAATGAGCACCAAAGCCCCAATGAAACAAGTCGTGCTTCATAGGGGTGTCTCCTGCATAGAAGCTCTCCTACTATAGTTGCATATGGTCCCTGCAGCCAATTGGCCTGGAGGTCAGTTCCTCTCAGTGACACCAACAGCAATCAAGGCTCAACTACAACAACACTGTGCATACAGCCTACAAAGGGATGCACCAAGAGTGTGTACCTCATGTGATTGGGGAGGCTGAGCCACTGGGCCTTATAGGACAGTGGTTCTCAACCTTCTGGCCCTTTAAATACAGTTCCTCATGTTGTGACCCAACCATAAAATTATTTTCGTTGCTACTTCATAACTGTAATGTTGCTACTGTTATGAATCGTAATGGAAATATCTGATATGCAGGATGGTCTTAGGCGACCCCTGTGAAAGGGTCGTTCGACTGCCAAAGGGGTCGCGACCCACAGGTTGAGAACCGCTGTTATAGGACACCTACTACACAAGGTCACTCTATCAACTCAAGGAGACTTAGCAGCTACCCAATGGATAGAAACAAACACAGGGAAGCAGCCAAAATGCCGAGACAAAGAAACATGTCACAAATGAAAGAAATGGAAGAAAGAAAATGACTGGATATAAAGTTCAAAACCACAGTTATAAGGTTACTCAAGAATCTTCTAGAAAACTCTGAGGAACTTAGTGAGACTTTCAAGGATCTTAGTGAGAATGTCAAAAAAAAAAAAAAAAGGAAAAGGACCAGTTAGAAATTAAGCATACACTGACTGAAATAAAGAATAATATGCAGGGATTCAACAGTAGATTAGAGGATCCCAAAAATAAAATCGATTTGAAATGTGAGGAAGCAAAAAACAACCAACCAGAAGAAAAAAATGAAAAAAGAATCCAAAAATATGAAGATAGTGTAAAGAGCCTCTGGGAACACTTCAAGCATACCAACATCCGAATTATGGGGGTACCAGAAGAAGAAAGAAAGCAAGATACTGAAAACCTATTGGAAGAAATAATGACAGAAAACTTCCCCTATCTGGTGAAAGAAATAGGCTTACAAGTCCAAGAAGCACAGATAACCCCAAACAAGAGGAATCCAAAGAGGACCACACCAAGACACATCATAATTAAAATGCCAAGGGCAAAAGACAAAGAGAGAATCTTAAAAGCAGCAAAAGAAGTTAGTTACCTAGAGGGGAGTGCCCATATGACTGTCAGCTGATTTCTCAACAGAAACTATGCAGGCCAGAGGGAGTGGCAAGAAATATTCAAAGTGATGAATAGCAAGAATCTATAACCAAGAATACTCTACCCAGCAAACCTATCATGTAGAATTGAAAGTCAGATAAAGAGCTTCACAGACAAGAAAAAGCTAAAGGAGTTCATCACCACCAAACCAGTATTACATGAAATGCTGAAGGGTATTCTTTAAGAAGAGGAAGAAGAAAAGGGTAAAGATAAAAAATATGAACAACAAAGTGACAACAAATACATATCTATCAACAAGTGAATCTAAAAATCAAATGAATAAAATATCGATGAACAGAATAAACTGGTGAATATAATAGTATCAGGGCTATGGAAATGGAACAGACTGATGATTCTCAGAGGGGAAAGGGTGTGAGGGATGCAAGAAGAGATTAGACAAAGATCTTATATGCATGTATGCATTACCTATGGACACAGACAATAGGGTGGTGAGGGCCTGGGGTGGGGTGAGAACCAGGTGGAGGGGAGCTATATAAAGTTCAAAGAGGAACATCTGTAATAATCTCAACAATAAAGTTTTTTTTTAAAGTGAAAAGAGCCCTAGTCGGTTTGGCTCAGTGGATGGGACTGAAGGGTCCCAGGCTCGATTCCGGTCACGGGCATGTTCCTTGGTTGCGGGCACATCCCCAGTAGGGAGTGTGCAGGAGGCAGCTGATGGATGTTTCTAACTCTCTATCCCCCTCCCTTCGTCTCTGTAAAAAATCAATAAAATATATTTTAAAAAAATAAAAATAAAAGTGAAAAGAAAATAAGTATTGATTTTTTGTTTCACAAATTGGACTTTATTTTAATCTTATTCTCAGACTTGTATGTATGTGTCATGGGTGTGTGTGTGTGTGTGTGTGTGTGTATGTGTGCATGTTTATGTGTCATGTGTATTTTATAGTTAAGATGCATACATGGATAACCAAAAAGATTGGTGGACCTGGGCCCAATCTCTTTCTCGGGTTTTCTGAAAGCTTACACATTATTTTATAATAGCTATTAGATAGCTACCAATCCTTCTACCTCAGTAGCACATTTTATCAGCTCTCTTTGCCTCCGTTGTTCCATTTTTTTAGGATTTTGAAATGCATTGCTTCCTTTTATTCTAATATATTCACCTCCCATCTGCATATGGCTTGTTACTAATGTCAGGTGGTGACTCTTATTGATGATGCTGACATGGTTCTTTCAGTGGCTGCCAGCACAGAGAATATGCTTACAATATTTCTTAGTTGGTAATATGGATTGATCTTATTTCTTCAAGTTCTAATCAATCCTGATAGATTTTTTTGTTTACCAATTTCTTTAAATTCTTTGGGGGGAGTGGGAAGGCTCAATAAATAGCCTTTGGTTGCTAGAGTAGAAGGCTATTTTATAGTACATTTTAAATACAGTTTCAGCTCTAATGTGTGTTTAATAAAATTTCGTTCTCAATTTTGGATATCTTTTTTCCAATATTTTGATATTGGGGATAGTGAAATTAATTACTAAATACTAATTATTCAACAGGTCCATTTTGATGGCTGGGACCACAGATACGACTATTGGATGGATGTAGACAGCCCTGACATTCACCCAATTGGATGGTGTGACGTAACAGGGCATCCACTAGAAGTGCCATATCGTGAGTATTTTTTCTTTTAAAATACTTAGTCTGAATTCCTACTTTACTACTGTTTTTTCCATGTTATTATAAATACTTGAAAGCTAAATATAGATAGGTGAATTGATTAATCATCACTAGAGATACACTGAAAGCCATTTACTGGCAATTAAGCTTCATGCTTCATATAAATGAAAAGTTATAATCATTAAGAAATTCTTTAGATGGTATTATCTAAAAAAATC
The DNA here is from genome assembly GCF_964212035.1 of Myotis nattereri. Lineage (NCBI taxonomy): Eukaryota > Metazoa > Chordata > Mammalia > Chiroptera > Vespertilionidae > Myotis > Myotis nattereri. The sequence continues at coordinate 60,257,900 of NC_138083.1, read as the reverse complement.
TTCAGCCCAGCTGGCTTGGCTCAGTGGTTGAGTATTGACCTATAAACCAGGAGGTCATGGTTCAATTCCCCGTCAGGGTACATTCCCAGTTTGCAGGCTCAATCCCCAGTGTGGGCTGTGCAGGAGGCTGCCAATCAATGATTCTCTCATCATTGATGTTTCTATCTCTCTCTCTCTTTTCCTCTCTGAATATATATATATATATATATATATATATATATATATATATATAATAAATAAATAAATAAAAGCATCTTCATTTTTTATATTTTAGTTTGGAAAACAGAGCCAGGCTTAAATCCATCTCATTTTGACCATTGCTTTTAACTGAAGTATGTTTTGTTTTTTTAAAAATTCCATCTTAATTTCATTTATAGAATAGATTTTAAAATGTTTTAGACAAAACAAATATTTTAAATTTCAGCAATTAAAAATAGTTGTAAAAATTTTATACAACCTCTCTTTTATTGCTATGTTTACTATTTCTGTCTTTCAGGCCACTTAAAGTTAAGGAGGAAATTAACCACTCTAAATTCTAATGAACCTTAAACCAAAGTATCTTATTCTTTTGTCTGAAGGATTCTTCTGATCAGAATAGGCTGTCGTGACTAACAACCAGTTTTAGGCCCATGTGCAAGCAGCTGCATTGTTGTGTGTTTTGTTTGCTCACTGCTTCTGTTGCTCTCCTTTTGGCTTCTTGGGATGAAGCTAGCAAGTTTTTCTGTTAATGAAGATACCTTACATTGAGCCAACCCAATGATGCTTGAACCTTAATTCCGAAAGGACTACATTTTTGAAAGAATTCCTTAACTTCCTGTAGAAATGAGAAGAGTCCCTGAAAATATGGCAAGCATTTTTACATTTGCTAGATTCTTCCAAAGCCACAAAGCCAATATGGTACAGGTCCTTATGTAAGTTGCAGTGCTTTGTCAGGCACAGGGTCTGTACACAGAGTGTAACGCAGGGAGTCATGCTCAGTACCATGCTGGGAGAAGAGTAGAAGCATTTGTGCTTTGTGGTTACTTTTTCCCTGCTTTGTATTTTCCCAGATTTCATACCCCAGCATGCTGGGAAATGGTCTCACTTTATGGTGTCCCCCTCCCCCATACCCACATGCACACCTCAGTCTCTCATTCCAGTAACTTTCTTAAGTAGGAATGATTTCAACAGGGGTAGAGATAGGTCAGCATTTCAGGTTTAGGGGCAGATCTCTTTACTCATTGCCTGTTCCTTTGCCAAGCTGCTTAATGGACTTCTTGACCTGAATATCTCATAAGTATCCTGAAGCCTATGGATGCTTATCTCAAATGTGAATATCATTCCAAACCAAAACTTCTTTTTCTGTTGTTGTTCCTACTTGCTTCCAAATCTCCTACTTCTTATTCAAAATCATTCTGGTCTCTGCCCCATCCTTACCCCTTCATCACCCCACACATACAACCAGTCATTACTTCTTGCTGATACTCTTTTTTAATTTCTCTAGAATCCATCTTTGACCTTCACTCCTCCCTTCCAACACCATTGCACTATTTGCACCCTTATCATAGTTAGAAATGAGTGTATGGATGAGTTGCACAGATCATCCTGAATAGCCTAGAATGGATCTAAAAATTCAAGTTCTGGAGGCAACATAGCCTAGTCATTAAAAGTGTGAAATGTGGAGTCTGAATGCTTGGGTTTGAATGTCAGTTTTACTGCTTGCTGAGCGTGTGCCTCTCTGTGCCTCACCTATAAAATGAAGGTGATATTAGTATGTCTATTCCATATCCTATGTAATAAAAGTCTAATATGCTAAGTGTCCAGTCCTCCGTTCAACCAATCAAAGCATAATATGCTAATGACATGCTAAGGACACTCAATCAATGGCTATGACGTGCACTGACCACCAGGGGGCAGATGCTCCAACTGGTAGGTTAGCTTGCTCCTGGAGTTTGGCTGATCGGGACTGAACAAGATGGGCTGGACATGCCCTGGAGTCCTCCCGTGATCCCTCCCTGGCTGGCCAACCTCCCACATCCCTCCCCATCCCTGATCCTGCACTGGTGAGGTCCCTTGGCCTAGCCTGCGCCCTCTCACACTGAAGGAACCCCCCCTCCAGTGCACAAATTTTGTGCACCGGGCCTCTAGTATCCTATCTAATAATAGACAAACATGGTAATTAACCAGAACTTCGCTACCCTTCCCATTGGCTAATCAGGGCAATATGCAAATTAACTGCCAACCAAGATGGCGGCCGGCAGCCACGCAGCTGAAGCGAATATGAGGCTTGCTTGCTCCATTGATGGAGGAAGCCAAGGTTCCCCGCCTGCTGCAGCCCAGCTCTGAGCTCCAGATGCAACAATGTTGCAATTATAGAAGCTAAACAAACCCAGAAACCTGCTTTCAGCCGCCAGCAGACTCAGAGCTTAGAGCGCCAGTGATGGCAACAGAGTTTCAATTATAGAAACTAAACAAACCCAGATACCTGCTTTCAGCCAGCTACAGCCTCAGAGCTGGAGCCAGCTCTCAGCTCCAGTGACAGCTATAGAAGGTAAATAAATCCCAGAATAAAAAAAAAGAAAAAAAAGAGGCTGGGCGCTTCAGTCACCCACCAGCCTGAAAACGGCACTCAGCCCCTCACCCAGACTGGCCAGGCATCCCAGTGGGGACCCCCACCCTGAAGGGGATGTGACCCGCTGCAAACAGCCATCAGCCCGTCATCCAGGCTGGTCATGCACCCAAGCGGGACCCCCACCCTGATCCGGGACACCCTTCAGGGCAAACCAGGCAGCCCCCACCTGTGCACCGGGCCTCTATCCTATATAGTAAAAGGGTAATATGCAAACTGACCCTAACAGCAGAAAGACTGGGAATGACTGGTCACTATGACACACACTGACCACCAGGGGGCAGACGCTCAATGCAGGAGCTGCCCTCTGGTGGTCAGTCGCTCTCACAGTGGGGTGCTCTGCTCAGCCACAAGCCAGGCTGATGGCTGCCAGTACAGCGGTGGTGGTGGGAGCCTCTCCTGCCGCCTCAGCAGCGCTAAGATGTCCGACTGCAGTTTAGGCCTGCTCCCCGCTGGCAAGTGGACATCCCCTGAGGGCTGCCAGGCTTCCAGAGGGATGTCTGATTGCCGTCTTAGTCCAATCCCCCGGGGAGCGGGCCTAAGCCAGCAGGTGGTCACCCCCGAGGGGTCCCAGACTGCGAGAGGGCACAGGCTGGGCTGAGGGACTCCCTACCCCCGAGTGCACAAATTTTTGTGCACCGGCCTCTAGTTTATAATAATGAAATAGGGTAAATATATGCATAACATCTTAAAGACTACCTGACCCATAGTATGTGCTCAATTAATGCTAGCTGCTTTCAGCAAATTGCATAACATTCTATAGATTTTCATTTTTATATACAACTGTAAAATATTAAGGATTACAACATTCAAAATTGTGCTAAAATTAGTATCTGAGTGGAGTTTCCAAAATATTTTACTTCAGTTTTTTTCTGAAGTTTCATGTGTTAGCAGTATTACAAGATTTCTGTTTTGAGTACTCACACTCAGGGGATTGGAATCCCTATAATTTGGGGGGAAGATAACTTGTAATTGGCTGTCTTCAGTTGGTCATGTACTTGCTTTTTTGTTATAAATTTGTTTAGATTAATCATTATTAATATGGCTTATTATAGGTTGTTCAGTTAACCCTATGGTTTATAACTATTCATATGTTCATCAGTAGTCTTATTAATGTTTAAATACCTAGACTTCCAGACATAATATGGTTCAATATATACCATTTGTGCAAAAATACACAAAACCACACACATAAACAGAGCTCTGCTCCAAAGTTTATTTGTCACTGAAAACTTTTCCCACTTGAAAGTAGAAAAAAAATGGTTAGTCTAGGTACTACAACAAAACCAAGTTTGAAAGTCTAGCACTTACTGTTGTAACAAGTTCCTGTTTTTGTCGTTTCTTCCTTATAATAGTCTGTGCAAAACTGAAATCATACCTCATTTTCTCCATAATCATAATATTTAATAATTTATAATATTCAATCACTAAGGCCTAATATAGAAGTTCTCAAAACAGTAACTGGTGATCACAAAAGCCTTCTGAGCATGAAAATTTGAATGTTCTCATTCATCTGGGAAGAGCGCCAGTTTGTATGGCCAGGTGATGACAATTACCCCCTAGGTGCCATTCTCAGCCACAGATGCTCACCTGCAGTTGTCCTGTATTCCTCTGCCAGAAGAAACTTTTCTTTTCTTGTACCATGAAGGCATAATTTCTTTCTCTAATGTATAGCCCTTCATGGTGGACTTTTTCTACACTTAGCATCCGAATTAAATACTTAAGATGTAGCACTATTAAGTTGTTAAGATCTTTCTGTCATGCTTTGCATTCCATGAGTGTCTTTACAAATATATAAAAACTAGAAGCCCATTGCATGAAGATTCACACAATAGGCCTTTTTTCCCCTGGCTGCTGGCACTGGTTTTCCTCCTGCAACCTGGACCCAGGCCTTTGGTCCGGCCACAGCGAGGCTTGGCTTCAGTCTTCAGTCTTCAGTCTTCAGACTTCAGTCTTCACTCCGCGCCTGCATATGCAAATTAACCACCATCTTTGTTGGGTTAATTAGCATAGTTGATCTGATTGGCTGGTGGGTGTAGCAGAGTGACACCAATTTGCATGTTTCTCTTTTATTAGTGCAGATGCCCCAGCTGGTTTGGTTCTGTGGAGAGAGCTTCCGCCTGTGGACTAAAGGTTCCCAGGATAGATTCTGGTCAAGGGCACATGCGTCGGTTGCAAGCTCAATCCCGAGCAGAGGGCGTGCAGGAAGCAGCCAATCAGATTCTCTCTCATCATTGATGTTTCTATCTCTCTATCCTTCTCCCTTCCTCTCTGAAATCAATAAAAATCTATTTTTAAAAAGATATAAAAACATCAAAAGCAAAAAAGCCATGCTTAACTTGGTCATCTACTTGATTTTGGGGGGCAATCTTTTTTGTCATATCATTGGGAAACTGTAATCCCAGTCACATTTGATGTTAAATTTCTTTAAATAGAGCTCATTTCTTTTCCTTTATTGTTAGTTATACTCCCACAGATTACCTACTCCATTGGGCAGTGGATGGCCAGTAGCTCTTGCTTTGGAAATTAACCAAGCTTGGATATGATCGACTTTGGAGTTAGAAAAACTTGGATTTAAATTCTATTCTGCTCTGACTGACTCCATGCCTTTGTGCAGGTTACTTTACCTCTGGAACTTGCAGGCTTGTGACATTAAGTGCCTTAATGGCTGCTTTTGGTTATTAGAGACACAGTGGCCCCTCAGTAAATAGCAGGGCTGGGTGAAGAGTGCAGGAACATTTGCTTCCCATGCCACCGTTTCTCTTCATTGATCCAGAAAATTGGGAGTTGACTTTATTTTCTAGAACTTACACAACCAGTATGGCCTTTTCCTAGGTACTTGTTATAATCACACTATCCATGAAGGGTTGCTGATCTCTGAGCAAATATTGAATAACATTTAGGACAGTTCATAACATTTAGAATTATTGACTTAAGCTTAGGATAAGTAGATCCTATAAGCCCCATTAAACTAAGAACTAAAGAACTATGCTGTTCTCTTATTAAAAAATCCTGAATATATCACTGCAAATTTGTACCCAATTCCATATGTGGGGTTTTTCCTCACACCAAGCAATTCTCTGACACCAATTGGATGTCCTACAATTCAGTCCATTCTGACACTGTCTACCTGAAGATTGCATCAGACTCCATAGGTGAAAGGCTCAGTCCCACAAGACCAGGGGTCCTCAAACTACGGCCCGCGGGCCACATGCAAATACAAATATTGTATTTGTTCCCGTTTTGGTTTTTTACTTCAAAATAAGATATGTGCAGTGTGGATAGGAATTTTTTCATAGTTTTTTTTTTTTAAACTATAGTCCGGTCCTCCAACGGTCTGAGGGACAGTGAACTGGCCCCCTGTTTAAAAAGTTTGAGGACCCCTGCAAAATACTGTCCCCACTTCAGATGTCAGTCAAAACTTCAGGTTGTTAACTCTGCTTGTAAAAAACTGACTATACATCATAGGTTTCCATGACCCCCACCTTGAGTTCAATTAAGGTGCTTGAGCAGCACATAGAATTCAGGAAACTAGTTATGAAGTAATATACGGGGTGATGTTCTGTCCTAATGTCCCAGCATGGTGGCACATGGATACATTCCAATGTACTAACCCAAAAGTGTTCCAACCCTGTCCTTCTGGGTTTTTATGGATCCTTTATTGCATAGGTATGATTGATTAAATTATTGTCCACTGGAGATTGAACTGTGTCCAGCCCCTCTCCCCTCCCCAGTGGTCTAGGGTGGGACTGAAGTTTCCAACCCTGTAATTACATGGTTGGCTCCACAGGCAACCCGCCCTCATCCTTAAGAGCTTTCCAAAAATCATCATCTCATTAACATACAAAAGACACTTATTATTCTCAACACAGGAAATTCAAGAATTTTAGGAGTTCTGAACCAGGATGGGTATAAATATTTTTTATTATAGATAACAATATCACAATTATAAATATACCACCAGCAAAATAAAATTATTCTCACTGAATTGTTTAATAGCTTTCTAGTTGTCAAATCAAGTGGATTTAACCAGTTCTAATAGCCTTCTCTGTTAAGCACAATTTACCATGTCTTTGTCCCTGTTTTAGGCAGTGCACTTTCGTTGGGTCTCCTTTTGCCTTGCTTCTCAGACCATACAGAAGGCTGCTCTGCCTCTGGGTAGGATGTATCTTCCCTTCCTTCTAGCCTTGGGCCAACAAGGTGAAATCATTTGCAGTCAAGAGTCACCTGGTCTCCAAAACTTTGATGTTCTTGAGGAGATGAGTTTTCTCTTTATCCTTATCATCCTACAGTATTTTGTCCTCTCCTTGTTTTGTTATTTATTTATTTATTTATTTATTTATTTATTTATTGGCCACTCTTGTGCCCAGAACCCTCCAAAGGCTTCTTGGCTCACACAGAGTTTGTTCCACAGCTCTTCCTCTCACTCACAGGCCCTCTGCAATTTGACCCGTGGGAGCTCCTAACAGAGTTTTGTATTCTTATCCTTGCTCACTCAGGGCTCTTCCCAGCATAACAGCACGCATCCACGTCTGCTCCTGTTGTGCCCTTGACTTGGAACCTGTGCCCCCTGTGCTCCCAAGGCTTGTTCTGAGGGTCCCCCCCAGAGATGCCTTCTCTGTTGAGCTGTTTACAAGACAACAACCTTGCCATTCTTTTTTTTTTAATATATTTTATTGATTTTTTACAGAGAGGAAGGGAGAGGGATAGAGAGTTAGAAACATTGATGAGAGAGAAACATTGATCAGCTGCCTCCTGCACATCCCCTACTGGGGATGAGCCCGCAACCAAGGTACATGCCCTTGACCGGAATCGAACCTGGGGCCCTTGTGTCTGCAGGCCGACGCTCTATCCACTGAGCCAAACCAGTCAGGGCAGCCTTGCCATTCTTTAGCTTTGTTAGCTGCCTTTGTGTTTCTTAATGACAGTTCTCACAGGCTGACATGAGATTATAAGTTTATTTGTTTCTGTTCTCATCCTTCTCCCTTACTAGAATACTTCTTATGGTGACGGACACCTCATGTTGCTGGTGACCTACCACTTCCTGCCATGGTTTGCGTGGCTCACCCTGTGCTCTCCACACAGCGTAGGCTCTCAGTGAATATTTCTCCAATTTGCTTGTTATTTTCCTAACCTCCTGCATTTTATAAATGTAATCTGTCTATATTATTTCCCCCTACCTACTCCTTCAGCCCTTGTTTTAAATACACTTTTAGAAATGATATTTAAAAAGAATAAAATATCTGACTGCACAGAAATGTTTTCAGGTAGGGATGGAATAGTAAAATAAAGTTATGATAGGTCCCAATACCTCTAATAAGGGAAATATAGCTGGAGACAAAAAAGAAAACCAAACCAAACCAGAAACAGTTTTTGAATTAAGTATAGACTTGGATGAGCCACTTGGTAACTGACTTTTCTCATAGGTATGTATAAAGTGTTTTTTCTGAAATGACAAAGAACAAACATAAAATGACAAGAGCTGATGGGGGTGTGGAGTGACATAGTGGGCTGCTGAGCCCTCCAGGGAGAGCCTCCCTGAAGGTGACCAGTTGTCAGAGGAGGCTTGCCTCACCGTTTGTGCCATGAATACCAACCACCACACACTTGAGAGGAGCAGACTGCTCTCTCAGCTGAGGTATAAAAATAAGTAGATGTAGGAGAGAGGGTTTGATTCATATTCTCGAAAAGTGTGAACCAACCTAGAAAAAGTGCTTTATTTTTGAGAGACACCAAAGATGTGGATGTCAAACATAAAAGTGACACAGTCCTCTGAGCTCACCAGGTCCCTGAAGACTCGAAGTTTGCCCAGCTTGTTGGGACAAAGGTGGTCCAGGGCCATAGTTAGAATGCATTTCTGGTTTGCCTGAACCCTACTGTGTGTTAATACTTTTATAATCATGTGAGGCTTCCCTCTCTGTCACCCCTTCTTTAGACAGGAAAGTGGGTGACCTAGCTGGTGTGAGGTTCCAGCCTTGGAGAAGCCTGTGGTAGTGCCAAGTCTGGGCTTCCAGAAAGGGTAGCACCTCTATCTTCTCTGTTCAGAATGGAGGACTCTCTCACCCTGTAGAGTGAGGGACTCTTTCTCACCCTGTAGAGTAGGAGACTCTCTCTCTCACCCTGTAGAGTGGGGGATTCTCTCTCACCCTATAGAATGAAGGACTTTTTCTCACCCTGTAGAATTCATCTCAAATGGTTTCTTCTGAGGAAGGCCTTCCTGGGCCACATTATCTAAAAACAGCCACCACTATTATATTCCATTTCACAACTTCCTTTTCTCACAATATGTAAGTATTACTTTAATCATCTATTTCCCAGCTTTTTATCAGTAGTGCTTATGAGACTGTAGGCTTCATGAGTGGAGGGTTGATGAGTATTGCATGTCATCATTTCTCTAGTGTTTGGCTTCCAGTAAATATTATCCATTTCTCTCTCTAAGGATTGGTTAATCACTTATGCCAAAACATGCATCTCTAGTGGCCGAATTGGGTTCTCACCTACAACCTTTATGAAGTGAATTATTTAGTTGTAGCTATGGAATTAGTCTAGTCAGGACTAGTGGTAAGGACATGGGCCAAACACTTCTCTTTACTAACAGAGGGACATTTCATTAATAAAAAGTTGGCTGGCAGAAAAAGGAAACTTTCTAGTGGCTTGCATGTCTAAATAACCTGGTCATTGTTCTCTCTCTGGTTTATTTGTGATTTGTATTTAGAACTAATTATGATGCTTTATTACAAAGTAGATTAAATGAAGCATTATTATGAAATTAAAGTATATATTAGTAAAATAGTAATACAAAGTATAATATGCATAGCCTTTATAAATAAAGACCTTAAGAACAGGCTAATTTATTTAATTGTTAAACAAGCAAAATAGAACATAACTGATAAAAAGATATAGTGAATCTTTATTTCATTTGTTTCATTACACAGCAGATGCATAACAGAATGACTTGTAAATGCACCATATGGCCTAATACATTGTTTATCCTATTAAGTGAGATGAAATTCATTAATCTACATTAAGAAATGAATAATGCCTAAAACCCTCTTTGATGAGCATTTGGGGTCCTGTTGAATTAGAGAAGTTTTATTTCATCAGAGATGGAAATTCACTTAGATTATAAAGTAAGAGTTAATGCAATTAGAGCCTAGATGTGGAATGAAACTATGATGGATAGATGTCATTCAGAGGAAAAAAAAATGGAGATTGTTAAGTAACAACACATTTTCAATTTTACTCTGTTTTAAAGACGATTTTGTAAGGAATCTTAGTACTTATTCTTCCAAAATACAGCAAGCAAGTAATCAGCAGTGTTTTAAGAGTCCCTAAGTAGTCATTGACTTAATAGACAATTACAGTGCATTGTGTTTTTAAAAAAAGTTAGCTATTTTAGAAGTCCCTAATTACAGATTTGCATGCTAGAGATATCAAGGAAAAATAATACATTTCAAAATGTACTTACAGTCTAAATGATATTATGTTTTAAATGGTCCTTGTTGAAGTCTTGTCCTGTGTGCTCTGCCTTCTGGAGGTGTGAAGACAGAACTCATTCACTTGGTTCTAAAACTTAATCTTTGAAATCCTAGTGGCAGCTCAGAACGATTTTACAGGTTGTGTTCCCATCATAGCTAGAGGAGTTTGCTCGCTGCTGTTCGGTGGAGATGGAATGTAACAAGGTGGGTAGGTATTAGTCCTCCCATTACCGACATTGGTAGGTTGTATCTTAACAAGGTACAGCTTTGTGCAAAGTTACAGACATGTAGAACAAATACACACTAACTTCTCAAAGTCATGGACTGACTCAGTAGTTTGACAGTAAGCTGAAAGAGATTATTATCCTGTCCCAGTCAATGAGTCACATCTGGCCAGATTGTGGACAGCAGCATTCATGCTTTCCCATTTATTTCAAACCAAAAAGTAAAAATTAGAATTTCTTTCTGAGCAAAGCAATGAGTTTCACTTCAACACATAAGATAACGATGGCAGAATAATCTGCACAAGTCTTTGGGCTAACAGCTCTCTGCACCTGTGCATCCAGCACCGGTGAGTATAGATCTTTCTCATGATCTGCTCACAGATCGACATATTTAAGAGCTCCTCACCCTAGCAGCTGCAGATGCAAAGCCAGAGCTACATGGACCAGCCAAAAGCTTCCCCCTGATATATTTGAACGTCTTCTGCTCCATCTCACCCCCCTGGAGCATTCTTTAGACTACTTCTAATTTTACTTGTATCGTTCCTTCAGAAATGTTATCTATATGTAATGTTATTTCTATGATCATCAAATAGTTAAAATCCATTAATGGTGAGAGGCACGGTGCTGATAGCATATCATACTGGCATTACATCCCAGTAATGCATACCTTCTGCATTACTGACCTTCCCTTTCAAGACATCCTTCCCCTTTAATAATCATAAACTCTTCATAATGCTCCTTTCCTTAACTGTTTTCCTGACTATCAAATCGTTTATGACCTAAGGAATTGTAAAACAGAGTAAAAGAAATAGTTTTCACCCAGCTGGTGTGGCTCAATGGTTGAGCATTAACCTATGAACCACAAGGTCAGAGTTAGATTCCCCATCAGGGCACATGCCCGGGTTGCAGGCTCAATCCCGACTAGGGGGCGTGCAGGAGGCAGCTGATCAGTGATTCTCTATCATTGATATTTCTCACTCTCTTTCCCTCTTCCTTCCTCTCTGAAATCAAAAGTACGTTTAAAAAAAAAACATACAGTTTTTACAAGTTTTCATTCTTTTTTTTAGTTAAATTTATTTGGATGACATTGGTTAATAAAATTATATAGGTTTCAAGTGTACAGTTCTATAATACATCATCTGTATGTTGCATTGTGTATTTACCACTCAAAGTCAGTTCTTCTTCTGTAACCATATATTTTCCTTCTTTTATTTAATTTATCTTTATTGTTGAAAGTATTACAGATGTTTCCCTCATTGACTCCCTCTACTGTGCCCCCACCCCGCAGGCCTTCACTGCACTATTTTCTGTGTCCATGGGTTATGCATATATGCATACAAGGTCTTTGGTTAATCTTTTCCTGACCCCTCTCCTCCCTTCCCTCTAAGATTCACCAGTCTTTCCCATGCTTCTATGTCTCTGTGTCTATTTTGTTCATCAGTTTATTTTGTTCAGTAGATTCCGCATATGAGTGAGATCTTGTGATACTTGTCTTTCTCTGACTAGCTTATTATTTTGCCTTCTTTATCTTTATTTCCTTCCCCAATCACCTTTTTCCATTGGTGGCCACCAAACTAATGGCTGTGTCTATGAGGTTTTTCTTGTTTGCTTGTCTTGTTTGTTCATTAATGCTTTCAGTTTTATATACCACACTAGAGGCCCGGTGCACAAAATTCATGCACTGGGGGGTGGGGTTCCCTCTCACAGTCCGGGAGCCCTCAGTGGATGTCCTACTGATGGCCACAGTCTGGCAGCAGAGGCTCAAAGCAGGCGTCCTGTGTGTGTGTGTGTGTGTGTGTGTGTGTATGTATGTGTCTGCTGGGGGCCTGCCCCCAGCCACACCGTGGAGGCTTGGAGCAGGCACCCCTCTGTGTTGATCTCTCAGGCTCCTGGCCTCCACTGTGTGTTTTTCTCTCCCTTGAGCTGTGGCCAGGGTGGGGTGCTGCCTGCAGGCTGCGCTTTCCTGCTCATGGATCACCGGATCACTCCAGAGACCGGGGTTAGGCCCTGCTTGGTGCTGCCTGTGGGGAACTTGACTGCTCTGGGATTGCCATGGCTATCCGTGGAGCAGGCCCACCCAGGGGCCGCCCAGCCTCCGCACTTGCCTGCTCTGGGATCGCCATGGCGACCCCTGGAGCAGGCCCACCGGGGGCCACCCGCCCTCCACACTTGCCTGCTGCTGGCAGCGGGGCTTAGGTGGCACATGGGGGTCCTGGCTGGGGGCGAGGCTTAGGTGCACTGGGCTTAGGCAGCACACAGGGGTCCCAGCTGGGGCGGGGCTTAGGTGACGCAATCGTGCCACCTAAGCTCAGCCCCCCAGGGCCGCACACGGGGTTTGGATGGCGTCTGGCGCTGGCCAGCCCTGCCTGATCAATGTTTCTCTCTCATCGATAATAATCAAAATAGTATCATATTTGCAAAAAAGTAAGTTTTCATTCTTTAATGTGCAGCTTGTGTAATGTCTCCAACCAAATGTTATACAATGCCAGGCAGCCATGGAAAATTCAGCAACAGTGGACTCACGTCTTATTCTAGGGTTAGTTTCTAAATTCGGCAAGTAAGGCAAAAAATGTTTTCAGTCACAGTTATTGCAAACTGTGTCTCAGTAAGCCCAGCACAGGGGTTCCCCATTGTCATTGAACTGAATAGTCAGCACCTGTTCAGCATTAGGTGATGTGTTGGTGAGCAGAAGGTCATGCTGTGTGAAAACCACATCTCATTTTAAATACGAGGACCATTGCCAGCTCAGGGATCTGCTCCCATTGGGAGGAACATGAGGACTAGGGGAGTAGTGATGGTCTCTGACTCCCATGTGTGGTCCTTACCACATTCATTGCTGACAGCATGGTGGGATCAGCCAGACTATTCTGTTCATTGTGTGTAGTTGGCTACCTTGACATTCATGTCTACCCTTGCTATCCTTTAGAGTAGGGGTCCTCAAACTACAGCCCACAGGCCACATGCAAATACAAATATTGTATTTGTTCCCGTTTTGTTTTTTTACTTCAAAATAAGATATGTGCAGTGTGCACAGGAATTTTTTCATAGTTTTTTATTAAACTGTAGTCTGGCCCTCCAATGGTCTGAGGGACAGTGAACTGGCCCCCTGTTTAAAAAGTTTGAGGACCCCTGATTTAGAGCTAGGAATTGTTGATTAATAAATTTGTGTAGCCCTGACTGGTTTGGCTCCGTGGATAGAGTGTCGGCCTGCAGACTGAAAAGTCCCAGGTTCGATTCCGGTCAAGGGCATGTACCTTGGTTGTGGGCACATCCCCAGTAGGTGTGCAGGAGGCAGCTGATCAATGTTTCTCTCTCATTGATGTTTCTAACTCTCTATCGCCTCTCTCTTCCTCTCTGTAAAAAATCAATAAAATGTATTTTAAAAAATTTGTGTATATGAACATATAAAAGTTTCTATTATAGCAATTGCTTATTGGGCAGCATAGCAGAGTGAAAGAGTACAGATCTGTAACTTAGGAACCTTAAGTTCTTGTCCTATCAACTGAAATGTGGTTTTCTATATAGCACAGATTATTTAACCTTCTAAAACTTTATTTCCTTGTTTGCCAAATTAAGTGGATAGGCTAGGTCAGTGGTTCCCAACCTGCATGGGGAATACTTAAGAAATAAGATTTACAAGCCCACCTCCAGAATTCTGATTTTGTGGGACCTGAAAATTTATATGTTTAAATATATCTGAGTCCTTCCTGCTTTGTATGCCAGTCATGGGACCTCTCTCCTTTCTCTAGTTGACTCACAGGCTCTCCTGATCCTGCTGTGTCCATGGCCTCTAACCTGGCAGAGCCTGGTCTGCTATTGCCCTGCTGCTCCAGATGGGACTGAGATGGCAGTCCCTGGGGCCCATGCTACCTTTGCTGCCACAGAGCCATAGGCGAGCTAGAATCTGGATGGTTGCACCTTGTGATGGGAGGCTTCTCTGAGTGGTTGCCTTTATGTCTGTGATGAACATTATTATTTGCTGTTTTTATCAGGCAACATGTAGGTCGTCTAGTCTGTGGCATCTCTGTACGTGGAGCTCCCTTGGGGGCAGCACTGACACTTGCAGTCAGTAAGGGCTTGTCTTTCTCACTAAATTCTATAATCCAGACTAATTCAAAGCCGCCAGTGAAGAAACTCCTGCACAGGTCCTGCTTCTTTCATTTCATCCAAGCATCAGTTACAGACATCAGGGAGAGGGAGAGAGAAAACGATTGAGAAGGAGAGAAAGGTGGTTTTGCAGCATTTTCATTTAGATTAGGTGGGAATAATCCATTTACATAAATCCAGTACCAAATTAGTCATTTTAAAAAAAATCTGATCCTCTATAATAAAGAGCTAATATGCTAATGAGACCAAACAGCAGAATGACCATCAGGACAATCGTCCAGACGACCTTCTGAACAAAGCTGGGGCTTTGAGGGCCCAGCCCCTTGCACAAATTCGTGCATCGGGCCTCTGTTTTTATATAAAAGACAAGCTAAACGAGGTTCAGAACAAAGAAAGTAGTTTTAGGTTTTTTAAATGATCTCTGAGACAAAATTATATAAAAATTAAGATTTAGAAGATAGTCTGTCTGTTGATTTCTTCCTTAAAAATAATGAAAAAAATTTAGTAGGAAAGTCTAGTGCGGCCGTGGGCAAACTACGGCCCGCGGGCTGGATCCGGCCCGTTTGAAATGAATAAAACTAAAAAAAAAAAAAAGACCGTACCCTTTTATGTAATGATGTTTACTTTGAATTTATATTTGTTCACACAAACACTCCATCCATGCTTTTGTTCCGGCCCTCCGGTCCAGTTTAAGAACCCATTGTGGCCCTCGAGTCAAAAAGTTTGCCCACCCCTGGTCTAGTGAAATAGTGTTTATATTAATTACTTTTTGATGCCATATTACCCTCAGTTCCTCACAATACATTTATCGGTTAGATATAGGCTTAGTTCTATTTAGTGACATGTAAACCAAATTTTTTAGTGAGCCAATAATCCCTAAAGCTTTTTCTAGTCTTAAAATCCGGTGCTTCTGTCTTATCTACATGGACCTCTCTCAGTTTTTTCCTGCATAAATCAAGAGTGTCATTTTCCTGATTTTTTTCAAAGTTAAAAACTAGGCAATAAAACAGGTTGGCAATTTATGAAGGCTTATGCTATTTAGTATTATAAAAAGAGCCTAGTTTTGTCTACTTAAATAAATATGGTATAACTGATGATATAAATTCCCTGCTTAAATGTCATTACAGCCACATATTGGTGAACACCATTCACATAGTCCTCACTGTCTTGTCTCTAGACCTTTACAGCAGCCAGAGAAATGATATTTCATCCAGATATCTCAGGTGGAATCATCCCATTTTCCAGCAAACCTATGGTCTCCCTGAAACTGTACCCATATTACACATGAGATCCTCTTGTTCTGGAATCCTTGTGCAATTATCCAATTACCCACCATACTATTCTTTCCCTATTTAAAGCTCAGCATGTGATAAATGCATTTTATCATATTTGCTAAGAAAATCTTTGCCAGCTGCTCTGCAGTCTTTTTTTAAATACTGAGCAAAACCCAACATACCATGTTTCGCTTTTTGTCCTCACTGCTCAGAAGCTCTGTCAGATCTGTGGAAGGGACCTCTAGAAAACTGTCCATTGCTTTTGACCTCTTTTCTTACCACATATTCCTGTGGGGTGGGATTAGTATCGTTTTCACGTCCACTGGTCCTTCAGGACTCTAGCACACTACTGAATGTTTTCCTGTGATAGGTGGATGGTTAATTTACCTTCCTCTACTAATATTGACATTGTTATCTTTAATGTTTTTTCTGAATCACCAAGTAAGTATAATATCCATAGTTTTAGTAACCTTTTAAAAATTATTTTGAATTTCCATTTCAGAAAATTATTGTTCTATTTTATTTATATATCATGAAACCCGACAGTCTGAAACCCAGTACAAGTAAACATGATGTTTAGTTACACTATTTCTTCTCCTTTTTTGAGAAACTCATTGTTATATCACAACGGGTATTTATTGTCCCCAATTTTATTAGGAGACGGAGAATAAGTATGATTAACCTATAATATTAGTTTGAAAGATATGCTTATTATTTGCATTCTCCAACAGTCAAGGGTAATTATTTCATTAAATCTTCTTAGCAAACTATAATATAAATTTCCTGGGTATGGGGTGAAAAAGAAAACAGGCTACAAATACAAAAGTTTCCAATTCAAAAAAAAAAAAAGATTGTGAAAGCTTAATTATTTGAAATGAGAACATGAGCATATTTGAACAGTTTATTTTTTTTCTCTAGATTTAATACTGTTGCATCCCTTGCTCCATTCTTAGTCTCAGCTGATATCTTGCTGCTATTTTGCTGAGAAAATAAATGCTCTCAGGGAAAAATTGGTCAACCCCTACCCTGATCTACCAGCACACCCTCCTCTGTACACATGCCCCTGCCACTGAAACTGCTTGAGTCCCTGCTGTCAGCACTCAGTCCCCACTGGCCTCCAGCTTATCCCTATGTGGCCACTCAAGAACCTTTCCCTATAATTACACCCTGTCTCTATGTTATCAAATTTTCCTTCGACTGAAACATCACCGTTATCACTCAAACAGAAACAATAATAACAATATATGCTTGACCACAAACCCACCTTTATACCATCCTTCATATAAAAAACTCACCAGAATAGTTTACGCTATGATTTCCCTCTTTCCTCTGCCATTCTCCCTTGCACTTCAGTCAGACCTGTTCCTGTCTGTTCAATGAAAATGTTCCAGGCACCCAGCCCTACTCACAGCCACTGACTCCCTACCTTCACGTGCTTCCTCTGTGAACAATGCGCTTTTCCTGGCTTTACTCTTACTCCCCCATCTGCTCCTTTTTGGCCCCTTTCTCATGCTTTCTTGTCTCTACATACTGTGTTCCCCAGGGCTCAGTCCCCAGGCTTCTGCTCTCCCCCAGGACACTAACTCACTATGGGACCTCGTTTAGTCCATGGCTTTCAATGCCAGGTATGGATGTCATCGCTACATTGGCACCTCTAGTTCCACCTCAGTGCAGAGCCTGCCCAAGACCTTTACTGGTTTCCAGTAGAAGCAAATGCTTCTCAAGGAACATGACCCCTGTATTTTCTCACTGATTCAGTCCCTCTCTATACTTTCCAGTGTCCTCACTCTAACCCAGAATATAACGCAGACCCTTTTGCTCTGGCTTGTCTGATCTCTTGCACCCTATCCAATGTCCATGTCGCTCCACCCATTTGATTGTTGATTCTGTCTTTGGCAACAGAAGGTAAGCTCCAAAGGGTCAGGCCTTTCTGTAGGGTATACTGCCTTATTCCTAGCACCTGGAATACTGTCTGGTATGTAGCAGGCACTTAATATCTCCTTAAATGAATGAATAATCCTCAGTGGCTAATTTATTTAGATAATAATAGTAAATAAAGTATTTTAACTTGTCTGTTATCAGTGAAATTTAAATCTGTTCCACTTTTCTGTTACATCCTCTGCAGCGGTTCTCAACCTGTGGGTCGTGACCCCTTTGGCAGTCGAATGACCCTTTCACAGGGATCACCTAAGACCATCCTGCATATCAGATATTTACATTACGATTCATAACAGTAGCAACATTACAGTTATGAAGTAGCAACAAAAATAATTTTATGGTTGGGTCACAACATGAGGAACTGTATTTAAAGGGCCAGAAGGTTGAGAACCACTGCTCTAGTGGATATTATCACCCATGCTAATGCCATCCTATATAATAAAATGCCAGCCACCATAAGCATAATGACTAGAATGACCAAAGACCAGAACCACCACGGCCCCTCAGAGGGCTGGCCCTGCCCCCAAGCAAGTGGTTAGGGGTGATCAGGTAGGCAGGCCAGCATTAGGGATGGGCAGTCAGGTAGGCAGATGGCCCCTCACCAGGCTGGCCCTGCCCCCAGCAAAGAAAGAGGGAGGCCCAGGCCACCTACCGTGACTCTGTGGCAGGTGTGCTGCCAGCTAGCAATCGCCCCGCAGAGGGAGGCCCAGGCAAGCCAAGCCATTGCACCCCATGCTTGTCGCCTACAGAGGGAGGCCACTGGTGGCGGGGGTGGGGGGGATGGGGGGGGCAGTGCTGCACAGATGGCAAGCAGTGGTAGAGGTGGGGGTGGGGCCAGCTGCCTGCCGCCAGGGGAAGGAAAGCCCGATAGGCCCTGATCTCAGGCCAGGCCTAGGGGCCCTACCCGAGGGGTCCTGGATTGTGAGAGGGTGCAGGCCAGGCTGAGGGATCCCCCCGAGTGCACAAATTTTCATGCACTGGGCCTCTAGTTTGTCTCTAAAACACCTCCTGAATGAATCAGGTTGAACTGCATGCTTTTTCAGCAGAGAGTGGACAGAGTTGAAATAAGGAGAAAATGCTGCTGCTGCCTGATCCTTATTTCTGAAGCGACCAGCACCGATCTGGAGTTCATACAGTATATCTGAATTTGTTTCTGTCACTGTCAGTATTGTCACTGTGCCCTGGGTCAGCTCTATTCCAAATACAATAACAATTCTAAGAGGAAACTGCTTCCTACACAGATGGAGGGAGATGATCTCAGCTTCCAGCACATTCTGTTGGGGGAGAAGGGGGTAAAATAAGCCTTTCCATTCACATCACACAGGGTTGTCGGTTTGGGCCACTTTGAAATAAAGGACAGTTCACTTTCTCATTTCCTAGAGAGGAGTGCAATCTCTTTTTTCTTGATTTGCCCTTGATATCTTACATCATGTTTACGTGACAATAGGTCTGATACCCACATGCAATTCTAGTTTTTGTTTCAGAACAATTACTTGATTTCACACACACACAAAAGAAACAAAATAAAATTGCTGTTTTACCCTAGGGAGTTTTTAGCTCCAAGTGACACAAAAATCGGCTCACAGTGGTTTAATCAAAAAGAGGGTTATTTTTTGTCTGTGACAGACACTGATGTGGTAGGACCCCCTGGCATGTCTTGAATCCAGGCTCAGTTTTCCTTTATTCTCTGCTTCCTTCAACACTTCTGCTCTTGTCCTTGTGCTTGTCACCTCATGAATGCTTAAATCTGAGTTCTGCAAAGGTCAAAGGAGGAAGAAATGGGCAAAGAAGATCAGCGTCATCTTTAGGAAAGAAGAGCATTTATAGACTTCTTCACCTTGCCTTTTCCTGAGATCTTATTGCTCAGGACAGTGTCATATGACCAAGTCTGGATGAGAGAGGCTGGGAAAGCTAACACTTTTAGTAAGGCATATCGCTGCCCTAAACCAAGTCATGGTTCTGTCAGCAAGAAAGGAGGGAGTGGATGTTGGAGGGCAACTACAGTGTCTGTCCTGGTGCTCCTGGCAACCGTGTAGTTCTGTGGGAAGGAGGATCCACAAGGACCTTTTGCTACAGTGAGTGTCCTGTTAGTGTGAAGCATTATTCATTACTCAGATAATTTCCAGTTTACAAGCATATTTTCCATTTCTTTGTTGTCTTGGCACCTGGAATACTGTTTGGCATTTATTATGCTAGCATGACAGATATCACTATCTGCAATTATATCAACTCCTGCTTGAGTAAAATTTTTATGAAATAACTGAAATAAATTAGAAGTTATTCAACTGCTTGATATAGCGAGTAGCGAATAATATTTAGATGTAGAGAACCAGATTGATTTTAGGCACGCTAAGCTCTGAAATGAGGATCAAGTGGTTATTATCTCACAGCGTTCTGGTCAAGATATACCAAAATAATGCCTACAGATGTTAATTGTTGTTGTCTTCATGATTCTTTATTCATTCTTAGAACATACTTAGTCCATATCTCTTTTGTGCTAGTCGCTGCTGTAGCAGGGGCTGGGATACAATGGTAAACAAATTAGATAATGTCGATGCTCTTACTTTAGTGAAGGGAGACAGGTGATAAACAGATAAACTAGGAAAATAATTTCTAATAAGGTGGTAAAAGGAAGGCAAGAACGGGCAATATGTTTAGGGACAATCTCTCTGAAGGAGTGATTTCAAGTGGAGAACATTTTTTCTAGAGACCTAATTCTCTAAATATCCAAGTTACAAATAAGATATTCTTGGTGAAAATGCAGTTATTTTTCTGGGGACCTAGGATAGAAATTAGTTTTATTATAGGTTCCCTTTATTCTAGAGGAAATAATATGAAGGGTTGTAGAATGTACAGGCTTCTTTTCCTGAGGATAGCTCTCTCTTATTCATCCTTGAGTTAACACATTAAGCATCATACAAAATTTACCAAGGAAATTGTTTGAGTCTGTGCATTTTTATTGCATCTTTTTCTCAACTCTTTTGTTGTGTTCCCTTGCTGTAATTCTTAATATATTACTTATTCTCCCAATAGCTGAGGTGATACTCTCCTTACAGATCTAACAAGGAGAGAATTATGACAGCCATGAGTGTTAAACATTTAAAAGATCCCTTTAAATCTTAATTTAATCAAGTGCATTAAAATGGTCCTGAAAAAATGCAAAAAAAGCATTGAGAATTTCCTGTAGTATTATCCACACAGAGTGACACCTGGGCTGGCTGCTAGAAGGTATATGGGTTAATATTCCAGGCCTTTGTGACAGTGGTCTTAGTAGTATATTGTGAGGTACAGTTAGGAGAACAGTCTCTTATATCTTGTGTCCCTTTATTTTCTCATAGATTCTTTTGTTTGCTGACTAACATAAGAATACTTCTTACTTAAGGGACTTGTTTACACTTTTTAAACTTCAGTTCCCTCGAGTTGTTTAAAAATTGTTGGGGTATTTTTTTAAGCGTTTCCAAAAGCCACCTTTGAATTGGGAGGTCTTATTTCTTTCTATTTTTTCTCTCAAGGTATTTTGTGAAGTTGTGCAAATGCAAGTGTGTGAGACATACTTTTGTATTTTTTGATAAATTTAATACAAATTTATATGAAGTATAAATATTCTGATATCACCACATATTGGGACCCAGCTTCAGTCAGTATTTTTGTACAACATAATCAAACTGTAATGCAAATTTCTGGGTTGTTGTTTTTTAATCCTCACCCTAGGATATGTTTTTATTGATTGACTGAGAAAGAAAGAGAGAGAAACATCAATGTGAAAGAGAAACATCGATCGATTGCCTCCCATGAGTTGGGACCAAGGATCAAATCCTCAACCTAGGTGTGTGCCCTGACCAGGAATTGAACCTGCAACCTTTTGGTGTACAGGATGACACTCCAACCAACTGAGCTACCTGGCCAGGGCAAAAATTCTGTTTTGTTTTGCTTTTGTGTAATAATCTTTTCTTACCCAAGAGCATCTTGAGGGGAGGACTGTGGGATATTCATCTGTTTATTCAATAAGCATTTATGGAGCACCAACTATGTGTCCACTAACTCTGTGTCAGTCTAGGTACTGGTCACGTAAGAATGAAATATACATAGGCATGCAGCTCATAGTCTAATGAAGAGATAAACAGTAAACAAACATTCAGTTTGTATTTTGGTAAATGTTATATGAAATGGGAACCTAACATACTCCAGGGAAGGCAGCCTGAGGAAGTGAAATATAGCTGTGATCTGAAATATAAATGGGAGTTATCTAGGCTTAGAAATAGGAAGGTCATCCCAACATGCACATGCTCTCCATTGTGGAAGAACCTGGTAGGTTAAGGAGCAGGAAGAGACCAGTTTGGATGCTGAATATTGAATATGGGGGAAAATCAAGTGAGATATAGCTGAAGAGGTATATAGGAATCAGATCAGGTAAACCAAGGTGTGGATTTTGGATGTAATCCAAACATCAATAAAAATCTATTGCTTAGATTAGACTTATGTTTTGAAAATGGCACTCTGGTTGCAAGTAGAATAGGTTGGACTGAGTCAAGATTGGCTACAGAAATGCTCCAAGGAGATGATGATGACTTGGATTAGGCCAGTCACAGTAGTGATGAAGAAAAATTGGCTGCCTAAATAAATATGTAAGAGATTGAGAATCGATTGGAAGTTGAGGCAGAGTGAAATGAAAGAGAGGAGAGGTCAAGAATTATTCCAGGTTTCTGGAATGGAGTGTGATGTGATTTATTGGAATGAGCAGCTCTAGCAGAAAAGAAGGTTGGGGGATAAGATCATGACTTCAGTTTGAACATGTTGACTTTGAAATGCCTTTGAGAGATCCCAGGGGAGGTGCATTGGAGTTGAATGTATGGAGTTAGAAGTATTGGTCTGGAACATAAAGAATGTCGGGGCTATCATCTATGAGCATGTGTAGCACAGTTGATAAATGGAGTGTTGAAATGGATAGCCCAAGAACAAAATGTGGTGCTCTGTGACATTTTAAGGTTAGCTAGAGGAGGGAAAGCTGGCAAAGGGAAATTGTCAGAGTATGATGTCACCAAAGCCAGTGGACAGTAACAATTCAAGAAGGAGACAGTGATTAATAGTACCAAGACATCTAGTGTAATGCATACTCTGCAGTGTATGTTGGGCTTAATACATAAAGGTCATTACTTAACTCAGAAGATAGAATGATGTGATTTGAGAAGCAAGATATGAAGGAATAAAGATAACTTCTCTGAGAAATTTGTCTATGAAGGGGGAAAGAGTGAACAACAATAACGGGAAATATGGGTGCCAAGTAGAGTTTTAAGCTTTTGTTTTCTGTTTTTGTCTTCATTTCTTTTTGTAATTGGAGAAACTGGAGTAGGTTTAAATGTTGGTAGAAAGGATTCAAAAGTCCAGGAGTGATTAGAATATCCAATCACCTAAAGATCCTGGAGAATGAGGTAGCTATGACTCAACATAAATGGTGATTGGAGAGGGAATTGTTCCTGCATTGTGATGGGAAGGAAGGAGGAAGATGGTGCACAGGAGGGCGATCTCCTGGTGTCTCAGTGAAGTAGCAGGCAAACTCAGCTACTGACAGCTGAAGGGTGGAGGTTGGTGGAAGGTTTAGAGAGTTTAGAGGAGTCCATGTGGTATTGAAGAGAGGAAGTAGTTTTGGTAACAGTCTACACTGTTGTGTAATTTTTTCCCAGGAGAATTTAGTTGCACAAAACACAGAGCAGCAGGGTAGTACATTTGATCCATGGTTGGCTTCTCCCACCCCCCAGGCACTTGTGATAAGGTCAGAGAGGGAAGGGAATTTAAGTTATTTGCAATAGAGGGTCAAATACTGGTTGATAGAATCTAAGATGAGGGAAGGGAGTTATGGTAAGTGGGGATTGATGACTGATGGTGGGAAAAAGAAGGGAAATTAGTGGCCTGGGAATTCTAGTGGTGTTGAAAACATCATCAGGAATTGGGTGGGATACCTGAGCAAGCAATCTGGAAGGATAAGATTTTGTAGTTAGATGGACTGTTTGCTTAGTGATTTTAGATGCAGTGTCATTTTAGTGCTGACAAGATCCAGAGGGTTTTCCTTGTGTTTGGCCCAGATGGATTCAGGGAAGAAGCCACTGGAGATGAGTTGGTTAATGATCTGTGAGGGCAGCAGATTAGATGCTATGACTGTGCATATTGAGATGCCTCGGTATTGCTGGAGCTGGGACAGAATGGAACACAGTGAGTGAGGGCTGCAGTCTTTTCTGAGTGGCATGGCTGGCAGGCAGACAGGTGTGAGCAATGAGAGGGCCAGTGATAGGGAGTCCCATGGAGTCAGCCTTAGAAGAACTGGAGTATTGAAGAACATGAAAGAAATGTGGTCCAGAAGAGATGCTGGGAGGAGAGGGGGGCCCTGGCTTCCCTGCCAATTCTGAGACACATGGGCCTGAGAAAGTGAACATTTTCTCTGGAAGAAAGCTCAGAATGTACTCTCTTCAGGCAGCAGCCAGACAGAGTTAGAGTGGGAATAGAGAAAACCGTGAAATGAGGACAGGAAATGGGGAGCTTGCACAGGAAGTGGAAGTATGAGAGCTGAGGAGAGAGAAGGAGAATGTGGGACTGTCAGGGAAATGAGACCCAGATGTCTGACAGTAGGGGGTAGAGCATTCTAGGAGGTGATATCTGTGTTGGAGAGAGGGAAAATGAGGGAGAGCAGACTGAGAAAAGTCTCAGAACAGAGCAAGGGGGTTAAATCCTGGTAATCTTTAGAGATGAATTGTTTCTTGTGCTTGACAGACTTCATTTCTGAAGTGGTTATATATAGTTTAGTGTGGTGTGTGTGGTGTGTATGGTGTGGTGTTGTGGATGTGGTATGTTATGTGTGTGTGGTGTGTGGTTGTGGTGTGTATGGTGTGTGGTGTGGGCGGTGTGCATAGTGTGTGTGTGGTATGGGTCAGGCAGTTCTTCAGATAGCTGTGACAACTGATTGAGGAAGCACATGTAGGGCCCTGTTGGTTCGCCATCTTTGGCATGCACAATTGCTCACCCTGTTTCTGTCTAGCATTTGGGGGTGCCTTGCTGTGGTCAGTGGGAGTAGTATAATGGGAAACCACAAACTAGACATCACCCCCTCACATTCTCACCTCATGGCTGTATTGCTTTTGCCAGTACTGTTCTCTGAAAGAGATAATGAATATTCTCACACTGTTTTTTTAAATAAATAATTTCTTCAGTGTTTATTTATTTTGCTCTGCCTCTGATATTAGTTGCTTTTAGTGTTATCTATTACAGCAATGATATTTTCTGCTCAATCATTTTATAAAACATCACAAGTACCCAATACATGTTTTTAATTTATAAAGTCTCAATGAATATCATTTACATATTTTAGTCTTTCCAGTTCTTCTTTGCTAAGGGTGTTTCTTTTACTGCCTGAAGGAGCAAACGATGTGAAAATCCTGCCAAGCCAAGCTGGCTGTCCTACTCCAGGCTGCCGAGGAATAGGCCATATCCGGGGCCCACGGTATTCAGGACATCACAGGTAAAATATTTTCTTCTTTAAATTTTTTCAGAGATGAATTAAAACATTATGCAGGCTATCGGCTTTTGGTTGCATCATCAATGACTCGTGTGAAGCCAGACATCTCCCTATCATACTGCCTTCTCTGTGCCTAAAGCCCTTCTTTGACATTTCTTACTGTCTGCTCACCTCTGCCTTCCCAGAGCCTGCTGGACCCCCGAGGTCTTGCCCAGACCCACATCATTTCCCAGTGCCTCTGCTCTCTAACTGATTCCTTAAGCACACCCTCCATAGGATATACTTACCATCTGGGTCCCACCCCAGCCCTGAATTGTCTTCAAACAGCTGCTGTGTCTTGCTTTCTTTAGAGAAATTCCAGAACCTCTTGTCTTTTCCCCTCTTGTTCTCACCTTGCCCCTATTTCTTTTTCTCTATTTTTTTATGCATTTGGAGATGAGATAATTCTTTGCTAGAATAGAAAGTAATAAATGTGGAGTTATGTTGCAGAATATACCTGTGCTTTAAATGTGTGACAACAGTATGGAAAATATGGTGCTTATAATGAAAAATACATACAAATAAATGTATATAAGCTCTTACTGCCTGTTTTGTCCCCATCAATTGGTAAAATGATGGATAGATGAATTACCTAGTTACAGAATATCTAAATTAAAACTGAACAGAGCTGACATCTAATGTGTCCAGCAAACAGGTATCTTGCCTAAGAAAATATAGAGAAGTATAAAGAGAAAAGAATAAATCATATAATATGTGAAGCAAGAAAACATATGTTTGAATAACAGATATACAACAAATAGAAGTCCTTGTTTGATGAGGTGGTTGCAGTTCCGAAAACTTGTGTTTGAAACAGTTCTAAACAAATCAAAACAAGTATTCATGTAAGAAATAATGGTAAACACTCCCAAAGAGCCTATGTGAATGTTATATATGTAAATGTAATATTAGCACTTAAAAAGAAGAATATCATATAGTATCCATAACAAATAAACTGAATATCTACAGATACCTTCGTTACTTGTTTAGATGTGTAGGAGTCATGGATGAGAGTGAGATAGACCTGGTAGAGATGCTGTAGTGTTTTATGAGGGAAGGGGGAGAGTGAGTAAAGGACATGTAGAGGATGGAAAAGAGAGAAGCAATCACATCATTGGGAGGGTGGTCTATATTAGGTGAGGACCCTGTTGGACTTGATTGAACCACTTTCCAGACCACTATGGGGTATGTGGCTACAAATAACATTCCTTAGGCTTTTATTTTGTGTGTGTGTCTTTGTTTTGTTTTTAAATCTAGAACTGCAAAGTCCAATATGGTAGTCACTAGTCACATGTGTCTGTTTAAATTAAACAATAATTAAAAGTAAATAAAATTAAAATTTAGTTCCTCACTTAGCACATTTCACGTGCTCAATAACCACGTATGGCTAGTGGCTGCCATACTGGACAGCAGATGAAGTTCCCTAAGAGAGTTTACCATGTTCTGCCTTCTCATGGTAGATTTTTGAGTGCATGTTTTTCCAGATGAAACATCTGGCCATCTTAGTGCCTCTTCACAACTTGAATCAATATCCTCAAAGTTTGCCAGACCATCATGTTGCAGTTGGCCTGTCCATTAGCACTCTCTGGAGTTTACTCCTGTAGCTCTGGGGCTGGAATAACAAATACCACCCTGGACAGCTCCTAAAGATTTCCAAAGTAGCTTACTCAAGGCCTCTTCCACTTCATCACAGCTGACTTGCCTCCCACACTGTTCTCATGTGTAGCTCATTCTCCTTTCCCTGCTTGGATTCTGAAAACATTGTGAACAAAGTCACAATGGACATTTCCACTTCATTCCCACAGCTCCCCTGAACTTTTCTCATCTAGTATGAGGCCTGATTGTTCCTACTTGTAATATCTAATTATGAATAGTATTGATAATATATGACATTATTTTTTTGACCAAGTAGCTTTTAATGGTTGACCTCATAACTTCTGAAGAAACTAGAATGTAAAAAGAAAGAAGAGTTTAAACCAAGGCATTCTATGACACTTAGAAAAGAATGAAATACCGTGCTGAACAAATGTGATAGTGAGAAGAATGGGACATTTTAAGGGAACTAGAAGGCACAAGGTATTCTATCTCCACCCTCACGATTCACAGGGCTGCTAGAGGTGCCACCTCTGTGATTGGGTCATGGCTCTTCTCCTGCCCTAGCCTTTGTTGTGATAAAGCAGGGCTCCTGGAGGGTAAGTAAGAGGCCTGTGGAACTCCCGTAGGCTCTTGACTTCCTAGACCTAGCTCCTGTCATCCTTGGGAGTAGCCTTTCCTCAAGGATAGTGTTTCCTCCTCCCTCCTCCTGCTTCTCAGTGGGTTTTGAGAGAACACTCCCTGGTTGCATCACATTTTGTCCTTGGAACACAAACTCCTCCATCTGACCTCTGGCCCATCTCAGCCCTGCTCTGGGGCAGGCTCAGACTCCTGCTTAGTTATCTCTCACCTCTAAAGCCCTTCTCAGCTGCAGTCAGACATACCTGATAGTCCACTAATCAATATCTACCCAAAGCAGGTGATCCTCCTGGGGCCCTGTCCTTGCCCCCCAGTGTCCCATTCTGAATTGGTTTCTCTGCAGGTTTGATAAACAACCATCTTATGAGGACTTACCTGCCTCCTGGAATTCCCTTTACCTCCCTTCTGTTAGATCCTTTGTTTCTTGGATTCTGAGTCTTCTTTTCACTGCTTTATTTTTTCCTAGCTTTTTGGGATAGGATTTGTGGGAGGTAAGTATGTATAGCAAAATACATTTTTATCTTTCCTGATCCACAGTTTTTTTAGTTGTGGATAGAATTCCAGCTGGAAACATTTTCATCAGAATATTTAAGGCATTTCAGATTTCAATTCACAAAAAGGATATTCTTCCTCTACCTACCCCAACAATCTCACTGGTCACATATTTTCAGAACTTTCTTGTGTTCTGAAATGAGCCTTCATTCATTGGTTCAATGTGGAAATTTATGTCCTTTATTTCTGGGAAGTGTTTCTATATTATTTATTAAATATGCTCTTTTTTATGTTTTCTGTTGCTTTTTTGCACTGATGCTTGGATTTTCTCTCATCACTTTAAATTCCTTATCTTTTGTTCTATTCTGTGGAAGATTTCCTCAACCTTGTCTTCCAGTCCCTTGATTGGTATTTTTAATGGTTCTATGATTTTCTTTTTCAGTTTGTGAGAATGAATCCTTATTCTCTGATTTGATTTTCATTGCATCCTGTTCTTATTTGATGAATTGTGGGTCTTTTCTTAACTCTGACAATTTCTGAGGCTCTTGTTTTCCTGCTCCCTGGATAGACTTTTCCTTCAGATACTTGTGTTTTTGTTTTTTGGTTAGGTTGGCCAGCTTGCTTCTACCATATGAAAGGCATTTCTAAATCTTGGCAGTGTTTGCTTGTGTTCACTCTTGAGAGTAAGGTGCCAGAAAGCTGGTACGTTAGGGCCTGACAGTCAGTGAGCTTCATGGATTGTAGTCAGGCAGGGGTCTGGCCAATACCAAAGAGCCCCTAGTCACCATTGATGTGCCCCTTCTTCTGAGTAAGCTCCTTTCAGCAGAGATGATCTTCCAAAATTTTCCCCGGTATGTCTTTATGGCATCCTTCCTTTCAGAATCTTGACTCACAGCTTATCCATTTTCCAGTTTCAAAACTGTGTTAAATTATTTTATCTGCTATCATTTCTTCTTTCATGCCTTGTCTTTATGCACTTTCATCCATTTATTCACTTTTTAGCAGTACGACAAATGATCTATTATCAAGGAGAAAGGATGAGTTCACATTTCCAATCTGCTATGTTTTCTCTAACTTATTTTTAAAACTTTGTTTACCCCAAAATAATAATTCAGCTAAGAACATATTACTTTATTTCTAATTCTCTGTAGTCTTTCTACCTGAGCATAATAGCACCTTGTTGGAGGAAAGCCCCAAAAGTCTAAATTTAGGGTCAATTCCAAAGAACTGACACATAGCCTTATTCAAATTAATAGGAGCTTTATTAGGAGCTTACATTTACGAACATAGCAGCTTCACTCCCAGTGGTAGCAGCCTGGAATAAATCCACCCCCTCCTAGCACAGGATCTCTTTTATAAGGGGTTAATAGTAAAAACCGATGGTGGGTAGTAGCTTAGACCACCAGAAAGAACAATGCATTTCTAAGTTAACAGATAACATCAGGGAGTTATCCACACTGTATACATGCATTAATCTCCTTCCTGGGGCATGGCCTTTGTCTTTGGACTGCATTCTGGTTTTCTGGGTAGTCAGTGAAGCCTGAGGCCACAGAAGGTTAAACACAAGAATCCAACATTTCCCAGATGCCTTTGCTACTAGAGCCATATTGCATCTCTAAGTTCCCCTATATACCTTCTTCTTGCTATACATAGAAAATAATAATTTTGCATAATGACTGTTTTGTTTAGTTTGGCTCTGTAAATTTTATGAATTTATAATGACTGAATACTATGTAGAAAGGATTTTTAAAGGCCGGGTTTTCATTTTATAATCACGGTACTTCTTAATTTATTGTCACTTTCAGTTAAAACTTTTAGCATGCCAAGAGAGTTCCTTAATGGCATGTGTTCACATTTATCTGATTCCTTTGTCACTTGGCCTGTCATTTTCTTTGACATTATGTTACCACATAGTGAAATTGAACTGGGTGGAAATTTAAAAATAAACTTGCAGATGTATTTTTACTTCAATAAGTAAAAAGAAAAAAAGTATATGACTTTAGATAACACATTTAATTCTCTAAATGACATGATTTATTACTGAGTTTAGTAAACGCTTTGATGAAGTAACAGAGAAGATCAGCCATGGATCTTTAAATCACTTCTACCCATTACTATAAAATTCTTGAAGGTTAATGTATATGTCTGATTTACTGAACTTGGAAATAATTATATGAGAATTCTCTGGGGTTTTTTTCCTAACTTTAAGGAAGATTACATATGGAATGTTTAGTTTTATAGCAACTGAAGTGTTCATTTCCAAAGATACCCTGTTCTTCGACACATTCTAAGGGTTTTCCTAAGTACAAAATTTCAAATTACAAGAATTGCCAAGACTGTATATGCTGTACCTTATTATGTTGGAAGCATATATCGCTTTGGTTTACTTTGATGTGAGAACAGTGTATAGCAATTAACTGGAGGTGATATCATGTAATTTTAAATCACCTTAAAAAGCAAAATCAAAGCAAAATATAAATGAAGAAAACTTATTATCATAAAAAATAGAAATATTACCATGTAATTATTTTATAATTGGTACTATTATATTACAAGATTAGTCCACGATCAATAACATTTTGGGTAATGTTTGAAGTACTCAAAAATAAATAAAAACCACTTGTACTCCAACTACAAAATAATATGCTTTAGGTCTGTTTCATTTTTTCAGGCTTTATATATATATTTTTTTGCCATGAGTATAATCCTATATAATAAAAGCCTAATATGCTAAGTGTCTAGTTGTCCGGTCATCCGTTCAACCAGTCAAAGTGTAATATGCTAATGATATGCTAAGGTCACTCAACCACTTGCTATGACATGCACTGACCACCAGGGGGCAGATGCTCTGACTGGTAGGCTAGTTTGCTGCTGGGGTCCAGCCAATCAGGACTGAGCGAGATAGGCCAGACATGCCCTGGAGCCCTCCAATGATTTCTCCCTGGCTGGCCAACTTCCCTTGTCCCTCCCCGGCCCCGATTGTGCACTGGCGAGGTCCCTCGGCCTGGCCTGTACCCTCTCACAATCCAGGACCCCTCAGGGAATGTTGGAGAGCTGGTTTGTTTCAGCCCGATCCCACAGGCCAGGCCATGGGACCCCACTAGCACACGAACTCGTGCACTGGGCCTCTAGTCAGATAATAAAATATCAATTAGTTCCTTGTGTTGTAATTGTTTTAGGTACATTAATGAGGTAATATTTGGTTGATAAGTTTCATGACCATTGTGTCTGTATGTTATGGATTCTATATTAGTTAGAAGTGACTTTTTGTATTTCCAATGTAAGGTCCATAATTGCAAAACTGTTGCTAGTAGAAGGAACTGGGTTGGAATAACCCCTTTCTTAAAAATACCTCAAGAATCAATATTAACATTTCTCCCATTATCTGCTAGACACTGAAAAAAATTGTAATTCCATATTTAACTTGCTGTGATTTCCTGGCGTTACTCAAATTGTTGAAGGATTTGTGCTAGCTAATCTGAAAACCATGGAAACTCAGTAATGTGAATTAAAATGGATTATTTTTCCCAAAAGGTAACATTACTAAGCCTGGGAAGTTTATCATTCTCTATAGTTTTTTTCTTATTTATAATCTAAGCTTAGGTATATCATTATTATGGAGACTCTGTTTTTAAAATTTTTAAATAAACATCATTGTTAAAAAGTGATGTCTAAAACCAAGTAGATAATGTAGTCAGGGCCAGTTTTCCTTTTGTGAATAAGAATAATGTTGATAATACAACTTATAGTCATGTGTCACATAAAAACATTTCAGTCAGCA
This sequence comes from Myotis nattereri, assembly GCF_964212035.1. Taxonomy (NCBI): domain Eukaryota; kingdom Metazoa; phylum Chordata; class Mammalia; order Chiroptera; family Vespertilionidae; genus Myotis; species Myotis nattereri. The sequence continues at coordinate 60,226,226 of NC_138083.1, read as the reverse complement.
AAGGACCATATATAGGATAGTAATCACATAAGGTTGTAATGGAGCTGAAAAATCCCTATCACCAATTGTCGTCAAAGCAGTTGTAATGTTATAGCACAATGCCTAAGTTTATGCTGGTGCAAACCAAGCTACTGCCCTGCCAATCTGTAAAAGAATAGCAGCTCCCATTATATACAGTACAGAACACTTCACAATAATACTAAATAGGTATGTTACCAGTTTATGTATTTATTATGCTGCATCATACAGGCAGCAACTTCATTCATCTTATGTTTACTATGTGTTTTCATTGCATCATTCCTTCTTATTCTTGGTTATATCTCATGTTGTTTCGCAAAGTAACATCCTGTACAGTCTTGAGGCCTAGGATCAATAGGCTCTACCTATAAAAGGTTGAACCTATATCATGTATTAGGCTATCTCATCTAGGTTTGTGTAGTATACTCTATGGTGTTCACACAATGATGAAATCACCTAATGATGCATTTCTCAGAATATATCCCTGTTGTTAAGCAGTATGTGGCAATTTTAAGAAATTACTTGCAGGTAGACAGTAGGGTATACTAAGTTTGATACAAAATTTTATGATGTTTTTCCTTTGGAAAGAGTCTGTTTTACAAGATCATAATAACAATCATAATATGTTATATTTTCATATTATTTAACCACTTACAGAATGTTTTCACATGCATTATCTTAATTATTACATAGAACAGCCCTACAATGTAAGTTTTAAATTTTTTATTTTATGAATCAAAAAAAGTCAGTCTTGGGCAGATTGTATCTTCTTATCATGGCACAGCTAATAAATGACTGCTTTTGAAGTAAATGTCTTGTAATTACTCCTCTGATACTCTTTTTTCTACTGGCAAGTACATATGTTAGAAAGGGAAATTGATACTAAATGACATACAAACCTGTTCCTCCTGGATAAGCAGGTGATTAGGAGACTGTAAAGAACTCCAAACAGAGAGATGGAGAGATGGAGAGGGAGAGGGACTCTTAAAGACAGTTGTAGGAGGTACTCACAGTTTTTTATAGAAAATAGCAGAGATAGAAGCTACCTAAATGTCTGCTTCCACTCTGGTATGTAGAGCTGTTGAAGTACATCATATAAAACATGAATTATCAATAAAAAAAAAAACTAACAAATAATGCTAAGTGAAATAAGTCAGACTGAGAAAGATAAAACCATATGATTTCAGTTAGATGTGGAATCTAAAACACAAAACAAAACAAACAGATATAGAGAACAAGCTTTGATCGCCAAAGGGGAGGGAGGTAGAGGAATGGGTGAAATTTAAAACATAAAGTAATATGAAAACAACATACAAATCAGAAATCTGAAATAAAAGCTTTAGTTATGAAAATATGAAGTTAGGTGTGATGATTTTATTATCCCTTGGTCTCGATTATTCCCATTTTGATGCTATTATACAGCATCATATTCCAACTTCTGCTGATATAATCAGTATCCACATATGTCATACTTATTGTTTACTTGCCTGCCTTTATATGGGGCCAGATGGAGGTAGTGCATTGCCTGTTTATAAGAACTAGCTTGTTATTACTGAATTTTCCAAATTCCTCAGTTATAACTGTGCAGGATTTCTTACAATTGCATTACAAATTCCAGAGCAACAATGCAGAGTAAATGTGGTACCATGTATCTGCAAACGATCATGCTGATTACTAAAATAGACATAATGCCATTGACTTATTATAATAATACATGTTGCAAAAGGTTCAAGTATGAATGGAAAACCAATAATTCTGGAGGTAAAAAATGGATTTTAGTCTTGGAGGCCTTTTGTAGAATATAGTAAGCATGAATTATATAGTACACACCTAAATTAACTGAGAAAGATAGAGCAATTCCATTCCAAGTTAAATGCCCAACAGAAATGTATGCATAAGTCCACTAAAAGACATGTACCAGAACTTTTATAGCAGCACATTTTTAATAACCCAAATGCCCATCAGCAGTGAATGGATAAATTGTGTCATATTCATACAATGGGTCTTAGCAAGAAGAAACAGGAACTACATGCAATGATGGATGAAGCTCACAAATGTAGCATTGACTAAAATGTTTGATCCAAACACAAATAATACTTAATGATTTTTATTAATATAAGTGCAAAATCAGGCAAAATTTACTACTACAAAAAACTGTGATTATCCTGTGAGAGTGCCTGGGAGAGGGAATGGAGAGGCTGTGGGGTAATATTCTGTTTCTTGATTTGGTGCTTGTGACAAGAGTGTGTTCAGTTTGTGACAGCAAGTTATGATCTCCGCATTCTGTAAGGTCTACTTCAATAAAACATGTTGCAAAAGTTAAAAGGAATGGAAGTAGCCTTCCCAGCTAACATGACTCATAAGTTCCTACAAGTTGACCCTGTCAGTTTGGTAAACCCAGCAGCAGTCTGACATGACACCGGACAAGAAGGAAGCCCTCCAATCTCTTCCTCTCCATAGAAATTTGTTTCCAGGGGAATCAAACTTATCCAGTGCAAAGGTTGCCAATGACCACACCCAGCCCCTGGGCATCTTGGCCAGCTTCCAAGGCTTACTATGAGTATAGTCTCAGAGCAACACAGTTTAGTGAGGTTCAAAACCCACCTATGCTATTTTAAGCCCATTGGGGTTTCATAGTCCACAGTACTCATCTTAGGTTTTATCTGCTTTGCTGGTCTCTATCTTGGATTAAAAATTAGCAAACAGAACACAGTAAAATGATGCAACTTCCCTGCATTAGGAATGAGAACCCTTGCTTCTTGGCCTTGTGTTCGGGATTACATTTTCCAGCTCTTGGCCTGTTTTTGCTTACTTAACGCTTGACGTTGGGTAGAAATATGGCTTTTTTTTTTTTTATGAGACAGCAGGTCTTTCAGACAGGCATGTTAGGATAATTAAACCTGACCTTAAATTCCTTTTAGTAAAATTTATATCTCATGAAAAACCATGGTTTTTATCCTGGAATTAATAAGCACATGCACCTCCCACACACATGAAAGAGGCATGCAGTCTTCTGTCAAGTGGTATTTGGCCTGGCTTCTGTGCTGTTTAAACTAGGTAGTAAAATCCTATATAATAAAAGGCTAATATGGAAATAGACCGAAAAGTGGAACAACCAGAACAACCGAACAACCGGTCGCTATGACGTGCGCTGACCACCAAGGGGCGTGCGTGGAACATGGTGGGCATCAGCTGTGGTGGGATGGTGGAGCAGGTGAGCAGGGGTGCCACCCCAAGGTGGGGCACTGATCAGTGTCATCAATGTGAGCCTGTGGCAGTTACTGAAAATTCTTTGGTCCCACGTGCCGCAGTCCCGCCGGGCGCTTGCACCTGCTGCTGGTGCCCGCCTCGCTTGCACCCGCTGCTGCCACTAGAGCCACTGCTGGCACCCACTGCCAATGCCCAGCGCCGGCTTCGATTGCTCGGCACCATCAGTGGGTGTGAGTGGCAGCTGCCGGTCCCAGTCGCCCCTCAGGGATTCTCCGCCTCCCCCTGCTCCTGAGAGGAGATTGGGGAAGCAGCTGCCACTCACACCTGCTGCTGGTGCCAGCCCCAATTGCTCCACGCCTTCAGGGGGTACGAGCAGGGCTGGCGCCATCAGGGTGTGGGAGCTGCCACAGCAGGAGTGGAGCTTCAGGCAGACAGGGGACCAGGGACGCGGCAGGAGGGGCTGGAGGGGGTGCACAGAGGATGTGCTAAGACCTGCCCCCTGTGCCCACTGCAGCTTCCTGGCCCACAGTTCCTTTCAAGGTGCACGAATTCACAGTCAACACAGGAGCTGCCCCCGTGGTCCATGTGCTCCCACAGAGGGAGCACCGCTCGGCCAGAAACCCTGAGCTGGGCTCACAACTGGCTCACAGCAGTGGTGGTGGGAGCCTCTCCTGCCTTCACAGCAGCACTAAGGATGTCCAACTAACAGCATCCCCCGAGTGCTCCTGGACTGTGAGAGGGCGCAGGCCAGGCTGAGGGACGCCCTCTCCGCACGCCCCACCGAGTGCATGAATTTTGTGCACCAGGCCTCTAGTAGAAGATAAAAATCTAAAGAAGGATGAAATAGTCTGTACCACTACTTTGAGTATTTCCTGAACAGTAAGCCGCAGACACACAAGCCTGTCTCTTTCATCCCTGCCACCCACATGTTATCTAAGAATTCTTTGCTGGTAATTCAAACATGGAAAAAATATTTTTAAAAGAACTAAGAACGATGTTTTTTTGAGCAGCAAACTGGTGTTATATCCTGAGTACGAGGAGACTCTGTGGCTGCACATACCATCTATTTGCTACCAGTGTATGGTCAGTGTTTCCACGCTCCTACCCTTTCAGCACTGATGGTTCCTTTTGACAGTAGCTCCAAACAGGTCCTAATTTTTGTTCACAGATATAAGTGCTAAGAATTTCAGCACAGTATCCTCAGCTGTTACATTTCTAAAAAATCAAGCAAGCTGCTGGTGGCAAAAGAAACAATGTTCTTCTTTTCCCTTCTGTGACTTCATATAACTAATATTGTTAGTAACTGGTAGGAATTCGGTGATGGGCTGGCTGCTTGTCACTCAGAACAGGTACAGACTCCAGGACAGGCACAGATCAGCCTTGTAAAGGAAGGCTAAAGGGAAGGACGCCTAAAGGGAAGGACGCTGTCTGGTAACAAAACAAACTGTGCCAGACTCATTAGGAACTGCCAGGTATACATTTCAATGTGTAAGTATACCATGATGGGAACATTTTTACCAATGATTGAGTCCTGCTCTTCTATAATACAGGAAGGTGAGTGGAAAACCCCTTAAAAAATGAAGCACTTGGTGTTCATGTAATCAGTTACTTCTATTGTTACTTAACGATAAGGCTCCATCAGTGGCTAATGAGATTTGTGTGTGTCTTAGGGTTTCTTCTGACTGAGATAGGTAGGAGCTTCAAGAAAAACACTAGAAATTTATGACTTAAAATAGTTAAAATTTTTCATTTACATCTTCAATTAAAATAATTACTTGTTATTAACAAAAATATATCACCTGTGATGGCTTATGTTTCTTTCTTTTTTCATACAGTTTTCATCCTTTCATGAACAAGCATTTACTGAATGCCTTTTATTTTATTTACTAGAGGCCCGGTGCATGATATTCATGCACAGGGGTGTGTGTGTCCCTCAGCCCAGATTGCACCCTCTCCAGTCTGGGACCCCTTAAGGGATCGGGCCTAAATGGGCAGTCGGACATCCTTCTCACAATCCAGGACTGCTGGCTCCCAACCACTTGCCTGCCTGCCTGCTTAATCACCCCCAAACCACTCCCCTGCCAGCCTGACTGACGCCTAACTGCTCACCTGCCTGTCCGATCACCCCCAACTGCTCTCCCCTGCTGGCCCAGTCACCCCTGACTTCCCTCCCCTGCAGACCTGGGTCCTCCCCCAACTTCCCTCCCCTGCAGGCCTAGTCACCCCCAACTTCCCTCTCCTGCAGGCCTCATCATCCCCAACTGTCCTCCCCTGCAGGCCTGGTTCCCCCAAACTGTCCTCTCCTGCTGGCCTCAACACCCCCAATTTCCTCCCCTGCCAGCCAACTTTAACCACATGGAGGCGTCCATCTTGTGTGTTGGAGTGGTAGTCAATTTACATATTACTCTTTTATTAGATAGGATTTTACTTTTTTAAATATGTATTTTATTGATTTTTTTTACAGAGAAGAAGGGAGAGGGATAGAGAGTTAGAAACATCGATGAAAGAGAAACATCGATCAGCTGCCTCCTGCACACCCCCCACTGGGGATGTGCCTGCAACCAAGGTACATGCCCTTGACTGAAATTGAACCCGGGACCCTTCAGTCCGCAGGCCGACACTCTATCCACTGAGCCAAACCAGTTAGGGCCTGAATGCCTTTTATATGCCCAGCGCTGTGCTAGGTATAAGATCTACTCCTGTTTCTAGAAGCTCCCAGTCTAGGGAAGGAGATGAATACCTATAATATTAATCAAAGGGCATGAGAATGGTGTGTTTGGGAAACTATGTATGAGTGGGTTCTTGATCCAGTTTCAAGGCGTTTCCTAGAAAAGGGGTTGTCCTCCCTGAGTGCAGAGTATGAGTAAGATTTAACCAGGCAAAGGGGAAAGGAGGAATACTCCAGTAAGAGAGAGTAGCCAGGACCCAAAATCAGTGTGGTACATGCATGCATGCCTGCATCTGTGTGTGTGATTGCACTTAAGTTTAAATACCTGGAGCTTGGAGATGGGGATGAAGGGTGACAGATGAGGCTGAGGAAGTGACCTAAGCCCCTCCCATTGTAGTCTTAAACCTTTCCCACCTTTCCTGGCATGTGCCCTCATAGCCACTCAGGTGGGAGGTTGAGAGGACAGATATTTCATCTGGCATTCAGGTCTGAGCCTGTGCACCCACCCCTGTGGTTGGTAGTCTTCCTTGGCTGCCTCTGCTGGTGGCTGACTGATGCTCTTTTAAGCACATCTGATATAGTAAATGTAAGGGCAGCTTTCCCTTCTTATGTCCCTAATACAGCATATTAGACATTCTTTCCATGAGTATACTCAGCATTCTCCAGCTAGCCCAGGATGTAGGCATGGAGAATATTCTTTTGAACAATGTCATTGTGGTTTTATTATTATTCCATTGAGAACTTTTTTTAATGACACTTCAAAATTGGGTCTCTGTTGCTGCATGCCAAGTTTTTGACATATGATGCTCTATATAATTATCACAACAAATGTTTTAAAATAAATATTATCTCTGTTTTATAGATGAGGAAACTGGTTGGTTTGGGAGGATTGGCCATCTTACTGGCTACCAGTAAGTAGCAGAGCCAGAGTTTTTATATATTTGTTTAAGCTCATCATTACACTAAGTATTGTCTCCCTCCCTTTCTGTTAAACTGAGGATGCCTGTGGCTGCAGAAGGAATTCTATTCCAGGTGGTGTGTCCCCACTGCCCTTTACCCCCAGACATTCTGGGTACTTAAATTCAGGCCCTGCCGGGCGCAACATTTTCTTAGAAGTCTGTGAACTTCCCTAACAGTAGCTATTTCATATAATTTCTGTGTCCCTTTCCCTTCCCTACACCACCTCTTCTGCTCTCTTCTCCAAGAAGAGAGCGCCTACTTCACTGAAAAAATATTAACCAACTGGTCATAATTCTTTCCCTCCCAGAAAGCAGAGGAGCCCTTCTCCTATTCACTGCTGGTCTCTGAGCCGCACCCCAACCCTTGTTACCCATTGTCTATTAGTCAGTATTTCCCTTTCTAAGTGCATCTTCCCCACAAGACCTAAACATACTCTTAAAATACCTATATAAAGGAAAAACATAGAGCAGAGAAAATGAAAACTACCATCAGACACAATGATTTACAAGAATCTCACAACATCATGTTAACTGAAGAAGACACACCAAAACAACACAGCATGATACAAATTATATTAAGTTCTGCAACTGGCCATCCCATCTGCTCAGTTCTGCCAGTTGTGCATGTGTCCCTATACAATGTGCTTGCTTTTGCCGGTTGCATTAATCCCACTCTTGAGGGCTCTACTCTTATGACCTAAGCATCTCCCAAAGGTCTCACCTCCTAATACCATCCTTCAGGGATTTAAGATTGAAATATATGAATGGGGTGGGGATGGATACAAACATTTAGTCTGTAGCATTGATTGATTAGTTATTCCAGAGCCATTGGTTGAAATGCTAGTATTGCTGTGTCCAGGACTATAACAGAAGCCACAAGAAGTGATCAAAGGAGTGTAGAGATTCTCAAGGAGCTTTTAGTCTAATAAGGTTGAGAGTATATGAAGTATATGAATGAGTACCTAGGGTCTCAGCGGAGGGAGAGATTAGTTTGCAGTGGAGCAATTGCAGAAAGCTGCCCAGAGAAAGTGATGTTCACAATAGGTGAGAGGAGTCAGCGAATGCACTGTGTGGAGAAGGAGGAGAGGGATACGAAGCTGAAGGGCAGAGGGAAGGCTTGGCTTGTTCCCTCACCTCTTTCAAAGTGACCTCAGTGAGGCCACACCCACACACATGAGCATCATCTCTCACCCCACTACTTTCTTTGCCATCATTGGAAATACATATTTACTTTTGTGTGTGAGTATGTGGGTGTGCACGTCTGTGTGTGTATTGTTCACTGCAGTATCTCCAATGCCTAGAACAGTTTCTGGCATATGGTAGGTGTTCAGTTAATACTTTTGGAAGGAAGAAGGGGAGGGCAGAAAGAAAGGGAGGAATTCACATTCAAAATTTGGTTTTAATCTCCAAGTTGGTAGACTATGGATCTTCAGAAGTGATGTCTATGTATTCCAGATTACATTGGATCCCCCACACTTTGCTTAAGTGTACATTGGAGCCAATTATAACACCCATTTCACATTTACTTTTATCCAGGCTTTAAATATCCAGTTTTGAAAAAATAATTATGACAGTAAACTCAAGTTTTCTTTGAGTTGTCCATTATTAGTAGGACAGGAAGAGAAAATTGCCTAGGAGTGAAACTGAGGAAGGCAGTGGCTTAGTGTTCTTGAACAAGTGAATCAATGAGTATATTTGAGAGATCCTTTTACATTCCTCTTGTCTGTATTTACCAAATAAAAAAGTAACAATCGGAGGACTCCAAGGAACCCATGAGAGCCACTATTAATTAGTTATTTGTAATTCTTTCAGCACTTTGGACGTGATGTGTTTTATAAATAAAGTTAATTATCCTTGCTTTTCTTTTGCTCTTTCCCCACACATCCCTTTAATCACATAGTTTTATTTTAAATGAAACAAAGCTTCATCAGTTTTTGTGGTTATACAATATAGCTTTTTGGACTCTTGAATATACTTTTTTTTTTTTTGAGTCTTTGTTCTCTTCTCTCACAGTTTCTGAAAACAGAGAAAGCAATTCCTATCTCCATGCATGAATATGTTAACCTTCGATACTAATCAGATAATACTTAGACATGAACAAAACAGGAGAGTAATTTTTATTTCTCCAGAGAGTCCTATCCATATCCTTTGTTTTGTTATCAGCACATCCAGTTCTGAAAAGTATTTTCTCATAATTTTATCTTTCCTGAAATTGCTTTTTGGGAAACACTGAGTGAAAGATGCAGTGTGCAAACAAACTGAATATAATATGAAGGACAGATGATCTGGGCTGTGTTCTTCTGATGTGCTAGGGAGTTAACCAAGCCCAGAGCATAAACATTATGGAAAGCTTCCTTACTTACCTTGTGCATTCTCAGACAGCAGGAACCATTTCTCCCCTTAATTTGCTGCATAACTTGATTGCTTCTAAATGTACTAACACTCAAAAAGAAGCTATTTTGTCAGTCATGCATCTTAAAGATTACTTTTCATTAATTTAAATTTGAATTCAATTGAGAACAGACATTCTTCCCCCAAACCATTGTTTATCATAAATACCTCTATAAAGTCCTACACACTATATTCTTATTTAAGTTTCCAAATAATGAGGGTACACACCTGTCATATTTTTGTTGTTAATCATTACCCCAGGATATGTTTTCATTGATTTTTTGGAGAGAGAGGAAGGGAGTGAAAAAGAAACATCAATGATGTAAGAGAAACGTTGATTGGTTTGCCTCCCGTGTGTGCCCTGACCAGGGATTGGACCTGAAACCTAGCCTTGATTGGGGATTGAACCCACTACCTTTTGGTGTAGGAGAAAATTCTCCCACTAACTGAGCCACCCAGCCAGGGCTACTTGCCATATTTTTAATCTAACTTACATTTTACTGTATTTTAAGTACTGCTCAACATTCAAAAAAAAAGGAATTGTTTCCTCAATTTCATTCAGAAATCTATATGGCTTAGAGATTTCAAAAAGGACATTTCTGCATATATGGAGAGGAGTTATTCACCAGCTCTATCTGTGTGGAACACAGCTGAGAAGAGGACGCAGCAGGGAGAGGCTTATGTATAGTCAGAGAATGTGCACATCATTTGTGTACTTCCCGTCCAGATCCAAAATGCGATGCACTCAATCTAAATACTTCTGAATCCGTGATCATTCACTCTTCTAGCTTAGTAATGTGAAGTTTCCAGCGTGGTAAACCTTTATAGGAAAGCATACTAACTACAGAAAAAAAAAAAAAGAGGACCCTCAGTTATCAAAGAATTTAAGGTTGGAAGGTGTGCCTTTTTAAAAACAGGTTTAAGTTTATATTATTATTTTAGAGATAAAAGAGGACTGTTTTGACAGTGACATGAGGCTGCATATTAGTGCTTGTGTGTGTGTGTGTGTGTGTGTGTGTGTGTGTGGTGGGTGGATGTATGTCCGTGTGTGTGCATGCAGTAGTACAGAAATTTGGATATTAATGTTATTTAGCAAGTGCGCATCTCTACTAGTTAACTATCAATTTCCCCTAATTAAAAGTGTGTTCAGAAACTCAGAAGAAAGGGCTGATGCTCATTAGTTCAAACACTAGGCAATGGAATCAGCTGACCCTGGCAGCAGGCTGTTTCTTGTCCCCTATATCTCTCTCCTTTGCATTTTCTGCCTCTCCTTACAGATTCTTCATTTCTAGTGACAGTAAAAGCCATCTGCCCTGGAACCTCAACGTGCAAGAGATTCTGTGGCCTGAAGGAGGCCCTCAGCAGAGCAGGTCTGCTATGCATAAAGTTGGCCAGGAGGCTGATGTGCATTAAAATATATCAATTTTTGGAGAAACTAAGATGGTGGCATAGATAAACACTGGGAAATTGCTGCCTCCCACAACAACTTCAAAAAATACAACAAAAAGACAAAACGGAGATCAGCCAGAACTACAGGAAGGCTGGCTGAGTGGAAATTCTACAACTAGAAGGAAAGAAAAGCACACTGAGAGCCAGAGGAGCTGCGGAAGTAAAGTGCAGAGGTACGGCGGCTCGCGTGCGCGGAAAGTGGCTGGCACCTGAGGACGCGGCTGTCTTTTTGAATCGGGAGGGAGTCACAAGCTCCCGACTGCACTGAACTCCAGTTCCGGGATGTCTCTGGGGACCCAGGACTCATATGGGGAGAAACTGGACTGTCTGCAAGCAGGCAGAACTCTGAACTTGAGGGCAGCTTTCCCTCAGAGGTGCTTGCAGCAATTATCGGGACACTGAGACACACGGCCCCTTAGGATAGGGCTGAGAATCCACCATAGCTGCTTGCTCCGCCCTTTGATTTCCTGAGACCCCGCCCCACCCAGGCTGAGGCAGAGGCTTTTGCATATGAATGCCCCGGCCCTTTGCAACCTGAAAATTACCTAACTGCAGCTGGGCCAGACAGACCCAGAACTTCCAAGAGAAGGCCCAAGGCCCTACAGCGGCTTGCATTGCTTCACAGCTGGGCCTCATCAGGGCACCTCCAAACTCCAAAAAAGGAAGGGGAATCTGCAGTTCTCTTCGTAGCTCCTGCTGTGTAACCTCAGGCAGAGGCTAAATTAGCACCTCCTTAGATCCAAGAGCCAGTATACCTAGTGGTCAGAGGGGGACCATCCAGATTACAACTCCTCAGATCCATAAGGGACACACTCAGGGTGCAGACTCAGTGAGCACCAAAGCCCCACTGGGGCAAGTCTTGCCCCAGAAGGGTGTCTTCAGCACAGAAGTTCTCCCACTGCAGACACAGCTGATTCTCACTGCCAATTGGCCTGGAGGTCAATTCCTCCCAGTGATCCTACAACAATCAAGGCATAACTACAATAAGACTGTGAAAAAAAGCCCACAAGGGGGTACACCAAGAGTGTCCACCTCAGGTAACTGGGGAGGCTGAGCCACTGGGCCCTACAGGACACCTGGCGCACAAAACCACTCTACCAACACAGGGAAGCATAAAAAAAGCGGAGACAAAGAAACAGGTCACAAATGACAGAAATGGAGGAAAGCAAATGACTGGATATAGAGTTCAAGGCCACGTTTATAAGGTTTTTCAAGAATTTTATGGAAAGCGCCGATAAATTTAGTGAGACCCTGGAGGATATCAAAAAAGACCAACTAGAAATTAAGCATACACTGACTGAAATAAAGAATAATATACAGAGATCCAACAGCAGACAAGAGGATCCCAAGAATCAAGTCAAAGATTTGAAATACGAAGAAACAAAAAATACCCAACCGAAAAAGAAAAAAGAAAAAAGAATCCAAAAATATGAAGATAGTGTAAGGAGCCTTTGGGACAACTTCAAGCATACCAACATCAGAATTATAGCGGTACCAGAAGAAGAGAGAGGGCAAGATATTGAAAACCTATTTGAAGAAATAATGACAGAAAACTTCCCCTACCTGGTCAAAGAAATAGACTTACAAGTCCAGGAAGCGCAGAGAACCCCAAACAAAAGGAACCCAAAGAGGACCACACCAAGACACATCATAATTAAAATGCCAAGAGCAAAAGACAAAGAGAGAATCTTAAAAGCAGCAAGAGAAAGACAGTCAGTTACCTACAAGGGAGTACCCATCCGACTGTCAGCTGATTTCTCAACAGAAACCATGCAGGCCAGAAGAGAGTGGCAAGAAATATTCAAAGTGATGAATGCCAAGAACCTACAACCAAGATTACTTTATCCAGCAAAGCTATCATTCAGAATAGAAGGTCAGATAAAGAGCTTCACAGATAAGAAAAAGCTAAAGGAGTTCATCACCACCAAATCAGCATTATATGAAATGCTGAAAGGTATTCTTTAAGAAGAGGAAGAAGAAAAAGGAACTCTTACCATTTGCCACAGCATCGATGGAACTGGAGAGCGGATAAATACCACATGATCTCACTCATTTGTGGAATATAATGAACAACATAAACTGATGAACAAGGACTGATCCAGTGACGGAGAGGCTTTGATTGGACTGTCGGGCCTTGGAGGGAAGGTAGGGGAGGGTGGGGGTAAGGGGGAAAGATCAACCAAAGGACTTATATGCAAGCATATAGGCCTAACCAATGGACACGGACAACGGGGGGGTGAGGGCATGAGCGGGGGGGGGGGGGCGGGGAGAGGGGGGTAGGGGGTAACGTGGGGATAAGGACACATATGTAATATCTTAATCAATAAAAAATATATTAAAAAAATATCAATTTTTAAAATGTGAGTTTACTTTTTTAAATATAACAGCTTCAGTGAGCTAGAATTCACATCATGCAATTCACCGATGGTTTTCAGTAAATGCAGTTGTGCAACTATCACCACAGTTGATTTTAGAGCATTTTCTTCAGCCCCAAAAGAAACCTTTAGCATTTGAATTTTCACCTTCTTTCACTTCTTTGCAGCGCTTTCTCTCTTTTTTCTTTTCTACTTCTCTAGCTCCATCTTTTCATATATTCTCTTTTCCTGCTCCTCCTCTTCCTGCTTGCCCCTTTTCTTAGTTTCTCTTTCTTTTCCTTGCTGCTGGAAACCACAACTTTTGTGTTTGGCTAACTTTTGGATCTGGCTATTGTTCAATGCCAGGGAAGGGGGATGAGGGAGAAAGAGAGGTCATTGACCTGAAAGTCTGAGAGCACCTGGGGATTAACGTACACAAATACACTTAGGCATCTTTCCAGCACCTTCCTCTTCTCATTTCTGGACATATTACCCTATCCCTCTGTAGTTCTGTACTAAAGGCTCATGTGCTGCAACAACACTGCATTTTCTCACTCCCGTGCTTTCCTTATTCTCCAAAGTAAGTGCAGACATATGAGTGATGCAGATGAATTGATATCAGCCATGTCTCCTCTCCCTCTCCCCCTCCCCCTCCCTCTCTCTCCCCCTCACTCTTTTCAGGCTTATGTTTAACTGTAACGTTTATTTGCTCTATCACCAGATTGAACGTGGATAAGGGTCTCTGACATAAATTGGATTAGAGTTTCCCCAGTGGAAGCAGAGACACTCCTTCCCAGGCTGCAAAGGACTTAGTGAACACTGAGCAGTTACAATTATCTCTTCCGACTGGTAGTAAATATTCACGATGAGATGTGCTTGGCCCCTCCGCCCAGTGCCTAACAGGTCACCTGCATTCACTGTGTGCAAGGCCATTGAGGACTTGTCCCAAATACAGATTCTGTGGCCATGGTACCCATGGGGGACAGGTGACTGAGGGCCAGGAAAGCCTCCTGGTGGCCTCCTCCTCCTCCTCCTCCTCCTCCTCCTCCTCCTCCTCCTCCTCCTCCTCCTCCTCTAAATGAAAGAAGACTATATTCAAAGGCCATAGGTAAGTCTGATGAAAATCTCTCTTGTTTTTAAAGACAGTGGAAAGGTCAGGACAGCTGTGGTTGTTGGAGGCCTTCTGTGCGTGGAGGCCCCTGGCCCAGAGTTTCCTGGGCTTCCAGGAGGGCTGTGGCTTCAGGGGAGGGAGCTGCTGCCTCTCCTGTATGTTGGCATGTGTGCACTTGTCCTCCAGGAAATCCACGCTATGTAACTGGTTCTTAGGAGGACTATGGCTCAGAGCAGGCTGTGTAATAATATTGCTTAATTACTCAGAATAGGCCTCCAGAGACAAGAGTGCACCTGGGAGAGTGAGGCCAGCAGAGGGTGCTCCCGCCAGGGAAGGCAGGTCAGCGCTTCTGTCACCCATGGGGCTGTCGTTGGTGCCAAAAATTTGGGAATCATCCTAGAAGTGAGAAGTTCAGGTCTCATGACAATGAGTGTGATAATGATTAAATCCATCACATACATGGATACACTTGAATGAGGCCTGCATATGTATGAAAATTAAAACCACAAGGAAATAGAGAAAATGGTGATGGTTTGCAGTGGGAGTAGGACATATTTCCTTTTAGTAACATTCTATACTAGAAATTTTATAATTTAAAAACTATATATAACTTTTATAACTTTCCTCAAACTATAAACTTCAGTACGTAGTTTGAAAGCTAAAACAAGGACAAGTAAAACCGTATTTTACTAGGTTAGATGCTAAGCTAGTAAAATCCCCAATACTTTTCGTGGTCTAAACAGACAAGTAAACCTTGCAGAAGTGTGGGTAGAAAGCATAGAGCTGAAGTCTGCAAAAAATCAGAACACTTTTTATAAATATTTCACTGTCAAACTGATAAAATTTAATGAGTTAGTGGAGATTTAAACAATTTTTTTAAGTCTAACAAAGTGAACAGGCAGAGTGCTTTGAAGCCCCAAAGAAACTGTTAGAAAGAGCAGCCCCTTCCAGAGTGGAGTCATAGGTTAATTTCCTATTTCATATCAAGTGTCACTTTAAAAAGTGGCCCATCACTGGTCTAAAAAGAAATTGAACGTTCACCAGAGAGACCAGTGTATAATACCATTGAGAAGATTTCATGTTGTCAACTACAAAGAAATCCTGATTTACCTCCACTAAGTTTCCTTCCTCAAGTCTCTCCACGGACGCAGACTCAGTCCCTTGAAAGCCTCACTATACCATAAATAAGGAGGCTCAGAGGCAAAGGGTGGGAAGGGAAGCAGCCAGCACTGCGAACTCCCACGTTCTAGAAAAACCCATCTGTCCTGAGACTCAGCTTCAACTAATTCTCAAGAATGGACTCCAGTCGGTGACTCCAGCTGAGAAATCCAGTTCCATAAATCACACCAGGAGCCATTTCTGGAACTGAATAATCCATGCTCCTGCAAATTGGACTTGTTCAGCTTTCTTAGAGGTTCCCCAAAACTAACACATCTAGAAGTTTAAAATGCCAGCCGATCTAGATGGATTTGCCAACAAAAAATGTACAACTGGAACATTTCTATTGAAACCATTTTTGAACAAGCAAGCTTTTTTCTTAATGGTAATTGATAAAATTCAGGACAAAAGCAACTTTTTCTACCGTTTTGAATATTAGTTACCCTCAGTGCCACACCCAAGTCCTCCCTCCTTCCTGGAATCTCCCCCTGTGGGGCGCGGCTACAGTGTTTTGGCCAGGTTCAAGCCTTGGACTAATGAAAGGACAGGGTCCTCTCATTTCCACGTGCAAGTCCCAGCTGGAAGGGCAGGGCCCTCCCAGCACAATCACAGCCAATGGCTGTGGTTGTAAGCTTGAACCTATGGTCCAAACATGTGGCTCCACGTGCCTGTGTGCTAGAGTTCAGGTGCATGTAATTGAGTGAGGTTGGAACTCACGAAAGTGCTGTAAACAACGTGATCATGCCCCTACTTTGCCTCGTGGCATCTGCTATAAAATAAAGACACGGCTTGTGGGCGCTGGCGCTGTCTCCTCATCAGGAAGCAGCGTCCCACCGAGACCCAGCTTTCATTCTCTTGTCTGTCTTTCCTTAATCCTTTCAACCCCCCACTCAGGATTACCTTTGGCCGTAACATCCCCCAACCATGCCAGTGACGTTTTTCTTGTACAAAGAGTGTTCTTTATTACTAAAGCACATACCCTTGTGCCATTTTAGCCTAAAGGAAATATGTCCCCATCCTGTTACAACTGGAGGCCAGGGACCGCCACACATGGGACTCCTGTTGTACATGGCATAGCAAGTGGCATTGCAGGAATGCTGAGTGTTTTCCTGCTCAGAACAAAAGTCCACGAGTGTCCGATGAGTGATGTAAAGGGTGGGAAGCCTGTCACACAATGTCCTTTCCTTTGTCATGTCATGAGATTATTTGCGGGCGGGGGGATCGGTGGTTAAATAGTGACTCAAAAGAATATGTTACTAGGCGAAGTAAACACAGTGAAGTGGGCAGTGGAGGCAAAAACCTTTGGAGATTTCCAGGCATTAAGATTTTCAGGGAACATTAACAGATGTACTAAACGTAAGCAGCAGCAGTGTGCATGCAGGCTGAGACTTGGGGATGCGTCCGTCCTCAGCTTCAGCCACAGGGGTCTGCTGGTGGCTCCCTGAAGGTCATCTTCCTGATGACATCTCACTCAGTGGTGTCTGTCTCTGCTCACCTGCAGAATGCGTCCAGAGTTGTACCGCCAGGCCTGCGGTTTACAATGTTAGAAACACACTACTTTATCTTACCCCTTCATCAGCAACCCTACCTTTCCCAGCTTTATCACTACACTTCCAAGGTTAGATTTCAGTGTTTTCCTTAACAATTCCTGAGTTTAGTGAGTCTTCAAGTCCCACTGATTACGTTTCTGCAACATAGAAAAGTATAGGAAGGAACTCCTCTGTTCCTGCTGCTCTTATCCAGACCCTCATGCCTGCTGTCCAGATGCTGCCAGACCTCAGGCCTGAAGTGCTACAATGACCTTCCAGACCTTTCTCTACTGCATTTCTGATTAGTTGAAATTCTTAGCCAGACATTTGGATCCCAACCCCCTCTCCTCCACACACAACCCAATCATGAGCAAGTGTTGCCCACAGTCTTGCCTTCCAGCCGATTGGTCTTCTCCTGCGATCTTTTGTCTCTGTCCACACCCCTGGGACTGATTGAGGCCAGTCCTATTTCAAGAACCTGCCTCTGCACCCTCCTGAGTCCTAATTTAAGAAATAATAATAGAAACAGCAAAAACAGTTTTCTGAAAACATTCCCTTTCCAGATTTTATTTATATTTTGAAATAATACATATAATGTGATAAGCACTTTTCATTATGCCTGGTTACATATTAATGTTTAATAAGTTAATGTTCCAATTGTTATGATTACATCATTATTAACTGTATACGCAATAACAATAAACCACAACATTCACTGTTTTTGCCTTTTAGATTTTTAATTTGTTGGTTTTTGATCTTTGAGGTAAAGACTGTTGAGGTGGGGTCTTTGCTGTACTTTGGGTCGCCATAGAGCCTATATAGCTGTGTGTAGTCACATTCTATAAATATCTGTGGATGGTATTAAAAGACAGTAGTCTGTGCCTCCTACTCCTGGCCTCCACTAGAACAGGACACTATTTGGATGCTTGTGGAGCAGGGTTAGGTGGAATGGTGCATTTGACCATGCCGATACCACCTTAGTGTGCGTATGTATGGGTATCAAATGTTTAAATTCTCATTTAAAAACATGCTAGGATGGAGCTTTAAAATCTTTTTCTGGTAGAAAGTCAAGACTATCCTCTATTTTCTTGTTCTTTCTCAGGGTTTTATAAATTACAGCCTGTCCCAAAAAAATTATCCAGATGGCCAGTTCTTCATATTACATTTCATCCCATGAAGAGAATGTCCCTTTGTTTCCTCTTTACCTTATTCTATTTTTGTAGCAACTCGGTAAATTTCAAAATGAAATACAAAAACATTAAGCAGCTTAAATTCTTTCAAAGTATTATAATTTCCCTGCTTGTTCTCTCTATGTAATCAATGCCAAAGGGGTTATATAAATATACCAATATCTTCAATATTCATTTGGCAAAGTACCTAGTGTGTGCAAGGCATTATGCCAAGTGTTTCATTGGTTTTATTTTCTCTTATGTATTCAGAGAAAATACAGAGGCAGTTTGGCATAGTACTTAAAAGCCTGGACCCCAATGTCAGGCTACCTGGATTTCAATTCCATCTTTACAACTTCTTAACTATGTGACCATGATTGACTTATTTAATCTCTCTGTGCCTCAGTCAAATGCAAATCATAATAATCCCTATTTCATAAGGATATTGTGAGAACTGTATGATTTAACATAAAAAAGACTTTAAATTATGGTTATAAGAGTAAAAACTATAAAAGCATAACCTGTTATTGGTAATACCTATATATACAAAAGGTTAATATGCAAAGTGTCCCCTTAGGAGTTCAACCGGGACACCGGTAGTTTGATGGCTCACTATGACATATGCTGACCACCAGGGGGTGGCACGGAATGAAGGAAGGCCCCAGCCTGCAGCTGGCAGCCGGGGAAGGGAGGCCCTGGCTGGCAGCTGGAAGGCCCCGATTGGCCCTGATCGCTGGCCAGGCCTAGGGACCTTACCCATGCATGTATTTCATGCACCGGGCCTCTAGTTATGAATATTAGACTAATCAAATTGTGTTTTGATGACATCTCTCTTTAATTTTAAAAATAATTTTACTACCTAAATTTAGCAGAATAAACATTTTCATGTGTATATATTAGATAACCCGATCAACTTTTATAAAGTATTTTACCTGTTGATTCTCAACAATTATTTAAAGCAAATGACTTGAATAATCTTCTAGAGGAGTTTATGATAAGAAAAATAGTTTGATGATATTTTCTTGAAAGAGATATTTGTTTTTATCCATAATTACCCTGATGCCCCCATCTTTAATATCTCAGGGTTATTTATTAAAAGAACAAAACAAAGGAAAACCTGTTTTTAAACAGCTCCCTTCAAAATATAATGAAGGATTCCTGTTGTTGGTTCTTTTTTCTAATTAGGACAATATTGCTTTACACACACTAAATTGCAGTACACTGTCTTTGGTGTGTTAACTAATTTAGAGGGTAGAGAATTAACAATCAACGTTTTTAACAAGAAGTCTGCCTATACATATTTGAGTCTGCAGATGAATTTTTATTTGAATACTGTAAAATTATAAAAGGCCACCTCTTATCTAAATGTATATTTTTTTGTAGTATTGCAAAAAAAAAAACAAAACAAAAAAAACACAAAACCCTCCCTAGCATATCGTTTGCTAGGGACAGTAGGACGTCTTAAGTCCTCTTTTATCTATTAGTGTTTGGGGCTACTTAGCTCAGGCAGGTGAAGGACGCTTTATTGTCTGACCTGGGCTGATTTGGTTTTGCTTTTTCTATCACACAGACTGTACTCCTAATCTTAGCCCATAGGTTCCTTGAGGTGACTATGAATTTATCACTTTAAGAAAGAACATCCCAAAACAACATCTAAATGCCCTGTTGATATTAAGTAAACATTAGCATTGAACACAAAGTTTAGATGTTTGTGAGTATATATGAATATATAAATATCTAAGCATATCTTCATGCATATCCAGATAAACTTTGCAATTTTATTGAAATTAAGTATATTGAATTTGAAGCCATCCAAAATATAGTTTTCTTTTATTATGATCTATAGCCAAAATGTATACCTTTAACCTATGGATGATTTTAAAAATTATGTTTGGAGCATTTTTTACTTCAGTTACTCTCCAGGTGCCCTTTGGACAACTGTCCAGAAAAATGCTTTCACTTCTGAGTGAAATTTTATCTTAAAGCAATGCCGATTTATAAAAAGAGGAAAATGTACTCTAAAGACCTTTGCAGAAGTTAAGTGTATTTCACACTAGAATATTCCAAATGAAAATGCATTTGTCAATTTAAGCTATAAAATCATCTCTGACATGTTCATACCACTTAACCAAAATATTAAAATGAAAATGGTAAATACAGTTTGTATATAGTTGCAAAAATGTTCATTGTCATAATAGAAATACAGACTTATTGCTGTAATTTTGTTTTCATTGAGTTAATAATATAGCATGTTAATTACCTTGTTTAATTTACTGCTTAATGTTAACTATGTAGGTAGTACTCTATTTGAAAATTTTAAACTGCAGATTCCATTCATCAGATCCTCTCCATGCATAGATTATAGAAATTACTTACTTAGTACACTAAGCTGGTTTCAGCATAAAATTTTAAAAGCCATTAGTTTGCTACTCAGTATACTATATATAACATTCCTTCAGAATAATTTATACCTTGGAAGTTTCTAGTAACCATGCACTAAAATACTTTAGAGGGAAGAGTACACACACACACACACACACACACACACAGAACACACAAACTTCAACCTTTACTCATGATGCATTTTTCTTCCCTGCCCAGTTTACTGAAAATATTACCTATAACAGAAAAGTTCAGATAACATTTTGTACACACTCAATTAAGGGATATCTCCTAATGCCTACCCAGTAAATGCCATATGTTGGACTTGACTTTTTGGTATTAGAAAAGACAGTAATGAAATGACTCCAATGAAACAAAAATAAATAGAAAATGCATTTAATTCTTTACTAGTTCTGTGCCAACAGGGTTCATATTCTTGGCATGCACTCTAGTCTTTATCAGTTTCAAATTTATGAATATTTTGAAAACCACATCAGGAATTAGTAGACTAAATTGTGATAGGAGCTAAATCTTCTCCAGGAAGGGGCAGGTTCTCCACCTCTGCAGTTGGGTCCTTGTTTCATCTGGACAATGGGTAGAGATGGCAAAAAGTGGAAAAGGCTAATCTAACCTTTCTGCAAGAAAAGAGGCAGCTTCTAGGAGGAAGGATTCAATCTGGGATAGTTAAAAAGAGTCACTGGAAAGAAAATCCCACTAGGCTGAGTTTGGGGACATTGATTAAGGTAATGAGATAAGAGATTGAGAGCAACTTTTGTGCTGATTGAGATATTCAAGTCTTTTTCTCTGAGTTTTATGCCTGAAATCCTGCTTTGCATCCATTTGAGTGACATCCATAAATGGGCAAATTACATGTATGACATATGGCTATTATATATGACTGTTATTTCTTTAGAAACTGATGTGCTACTGAGGTGCTGGGATATAAGGTAGCCCCAATTTTTTTCACACTGATATGAACAATTATGGCCTCTGATTTCAGGAAACATATAGTATACAAAATGGGTACATACAAATTAGTGTCCTGGTGCACACATTCATGCACATTGAAAGGAAATTAATTAGAAGAAATATTTTAATATCACTATTTGCCCTTTCTCTATAGTAAATGTGTCAACCAAATTCACGATCAACAATGACAGATCAAAACACACACATGTGATTGGCGCCAGCTTTATATGTATTGTGCATGCGTGAGTCAACTTAGCCTTTTATATACTAGTATACAGAATAAACTCTCTTAATTAGACCTGCTTTCTGATTTAGCTAAACTTTTTCCAACCCAGTGAAGCACCCCAACTTCTCTTTCAGGTAATTGTCAGCAACACAGCAGTAAATATCAACATGAAGCAGATTATTATTATAGATCACGCAGGGAGAACAAAGGGTAAAATATTTAACTCCAGCAGTGTTTGACTATATTCTGCACAGTGAGAAAACCTGAAGTCACTTTCAAGTTCCAGCATTTCTTACTTCTTTTCAGTTGGGTCAAGTTTCTAAACTTTCTAAAGTGTAGAAAGTTTCTAAATCTCCGTTTTCTGGCTAATGAAAAGAAAATAGGATTCTACTGAGTCTCCTATCTACCTACGCTAGGACTTCTGTGAGGATCAAATGAGATGAGACATGGGAAAATGCTTCACAAACATTTGGTTAAAATGTAAAATGTTTGCATCTGGCTATAAAGCAAGTTGGGTTCCTGAGCTAAAGAAACTCCAAGGAGGCTAGTCGCTAGGGAGAGGAAGCCAGGTGTTGCTACATGACGTCATTACCCGGTGCCCACAGTGACTCTTTCTGAGCTGGGCTGGGCTGTGGGCCACATTTTACACCATGGGGTCTTGGCAGCATTGGCTGCGATTTGGTGGGGTGTCGCTCCAGGGTGGTGGCGGGGCCTATGTCCCACTTGGAGGAAGCCGAGTGTTGGTTTGACGGTGCCTGGTCCACAGTGCTGTTTCTCTGTAAATGGCCAGTGTGCATCACGGCAGCTCCACCTGCATTAAGCATCTGCCCCCTGGTGGTCAGTGCGTGCCATAGCTACCGGTCAGATGGTCACATGGACACTGAGGCTTTTATTTATATAGATAACAATATGATGAGGTAAATATTCATAAAATTTGGAAAGTGTGTTTCAAATCTAAGGAGCATTGATTATTCTGATGTAACCAGAGCTTAGGTTTTATAGGTCATGAAGATGGAGATGGCTTGGAAAGGTGGCTGGGTCAGATCAAGGGGGTCTTTCTTTGAATGTCATGCAAAAGAATTTCAACTTGGGTCTAAGAACATACTTTTATAACAAGTAGAAGAGAGGGGGCAAAATAATGCCTCCTTTTTCTGAAATGCATCTACAATGTGAAAATTGAATTCCTGTAACTAACAGTATTATGAATTATAGAGGGATAAATTAGAGTTGGAAAGAAATAGCCTTTATTGATTGCACATAAGCCAGGTATTATATTCATATTCTGCATTCAATGCAATTTTTACGTTGACCCAGTGAGTGGAATGCTATTCTTCATGTTAGGTATGAGGAAGCCAAGATCTGCAGAGGTAGGGTTGGTGGTAGAAGGGGAACTGAAACTCAATTTGCCCTGTTGAAAGTATCTTTTACTACTTCAGGATTCCCTGGTTGCTTTAGTTGAGTAGAATAAATTCTTCCTTTAAAAGAAGAGTAAAGAAAGGTTTGTAGCCCTGGAGGAACTTTTAAAAGGATCATTAGGGCCTCCTACTTCCAGAACAATGGAGTATAATATTTTCCTTCATTACTTTCACTAATACCTAGACATTATATATAAAATAAACATATGAAGGCTCTAAAAGTGGAGAGGAAGAAGTAGACCAGCTAGAGACTTCAAGACCTGAGTAGCAACACAGTGGTGCATTTCCTATGTTTTCTTTCTCCTTATATATCTTGGGCTGGTTGTTGTTTCCATTTTTCATTGTTTCAAGTGTTAATAATTGCTGTTAAAGCATTTTTTTATTGATTTCAGAGAGGAAGCGGGTGGGGGGAGAGAGAGAGAGAAAAAGAGAGAGAGAGAGAGAGAGAGAGAGAGAGAGAGAGAGAGAGAGAAAGAGAGAGAAAGAAAGAAACATCAGTGATGAGAGAGAATCATTGATCAGCTGCCTCCTGCACACCCCGCAGTGGGGACCTCGTCCACAACCCAGGCATGTTCCCTGACTGGGAATTGAACCATGACCTCATTGTTCATAGGTTGAGGCTCAGCCACTGAGCCATACAGGCCGGTCATGAAGCATTTTTATTAAGGCTGCTTTAAAATTCTTGTAAGATAATTTTAGCACCTATGTCATCTTGATATTGGCATTAGCAACATGAAAACATATGAAAGTATAAAATTCACTGCTAAAAGAAAGTATATATTCAAATTCAGAATACTCTAATACTGTAATGGTAATATATCAGTCACTTTAGCAAAAAAGTTAAAAGTTAAAATATTTAAAAATGACTATAGCCACAATAACTTGTTATGAATACACAATCTTCAGAAAGAATAATAAAGCTGGAGGCATCACACTTCTGATGTCAAATTATATTGCAGAGGTATAGTAATCAAAACAATATGCCATTGGCATAAAAATAGACATGTAGACCAATGAAACAGAACAAATTCTAAAAATTAATCCTTGTATATACAGTTAATTGATCTTTGACAAGGATACCAAGAATAAACAAGGGGGAAAAGATAGTCTCATCAATAAATGGTATTGTGAAAAGTGGATATCCATGTGCAAATGAAACTGGACTCTTATCTTACACCATACCCAAAAATCAACTCAAAATGAATTAAAGACTGCCCTGGCTAGGTCACTCAGTTGGTTGGAGTGTCATCCCTTAAGCCCAAAAAGGTGTGAGTTTGATTCCCAGTCAGAACACATACCTAGGTTGTGGGTTTGATTACTGGTCAGGGAGTGTACAAGAAGCAACTGATCAAAGTTTCTCTCTCATATTGATGTTTCTCTCTACTTTCCTCTCTCTAAAATCAATAAACATATCTTTGGGTGAGGATTTTAAAAATGAATTAAAAACTTAAATGAAAGGTCTTAAATTATAAAACCTCTAGAAGAAAGCTTATGGTAAAAACTCCTTGACAATGACTTTTTTGACTATGATACTAAAAACAAAGGCAACAAAAGCAAAAATAAGTATGTAGGACTACATCAAACTAAAAAGCTTCTGTACAGCAAAGAAAACATCAACAAGATGATAAGGGACCCTACTAAATGGGAGAAAACATATGCAAAGCATACATCTGTTAATGGCTTAATATCCAAAATATATAAAGAACTTACCCAACTCAATAGCTAAAAACAACCTGATTTAAAAAACAGGCAAAAAGACCTAAATAGTCATTTCTCCAAAAAATAAATACAAAAAGCCAGCAGGTAGTTTAAAAGGTGCTCAACATCACTAATTATCAGGAAAATACAAATTAAAACCAAAATGAGATACCACCTCACACGTGTTAGGATGGCTATTATCCTATATAATAAAGAGCTAATATGCTAATTAGACTGGACTGCAGAATGACTATCCAGACGACATTCCAGATGACCTTCTGCATGAAGCGGGGGCTGCAAGGGCCGAGGCAGCTGCGGCTGTGAGGGCTGAGACCCTTGCACGAATTTCATGCATTGATCTTCTGGTTAAAAAATAAGTAAATAAGGGTTGGCAAATGTATGGAGAAAAGGAAACCTTGGGTAATCTCATTTTAAACTCACAGGAATTAGCGGTTGACCCTGAAACCTTATAATCTTACTGGAGGCCCAGTGCATGAAATTCATGCACTCAGGGGAATCCCTCAGCCTGGCCTGTGCCCTTTTGCAGTCTGGGAGCCCTTGGGGCATGTCTGACTGATGGTTTAAGCCAGGGGTGGGCAAACTTTTTGACTCGAGGGCCACAATGGGTTCTTAAACTGGACTGGAGGGTAGGAACAAAAGCATGGATGGAGTGTTTGTGTGAACTAATATAAATTCAAAGTAAACATCATTACATAAAAGGGTACAGTCTTTTTTTTTTTTTTTTAGTTTTATTCATTTCAAATGGGCCGGATCCGGCCCGCGGGCCGTAGTTTGCCCACAGCTGGTTTAGGCCCACTCCCCAGGCCTAAGCTGGCAGTCAGACATCCTTAGCGCTTCCACTGAGTGGGGAGAGGCTCCCGCCATCGCCGCTATGCTCACCAGCCCTGAGCCTGGCTTCTGGCTGAGCAGCACTCCCCCTGTGGGAGCGCACTGACCACCAGGGGGCAGCTCCTGCATTGAGTGTCTGACCCCTGGTGGTCAGTGAGCTTCATAGCAACCGGTCATTCTGCTATTTGGTCAATTTGCATATTAGCCTTTAATTATATAGGATATGTAACGTTTGGATGTGCCCATCTCTATGAGAAAAATATGATAAAATTGTGTTAGATCCTCAATAGATATTAAAATGCTATGATGCTTCTTCCTTCCTGGTCTATATTCCAACATGGACCATGTGTATTTTCTCTTAATCCTTTAAAATCAGCAACAACTTAAGTCACATGTAAAGAGTACTATAGGTATTCTGTAATTGCAATAATCTGCATTTCAGTATTTATCATGCCGTTTAGTACTGTTTGGCCAAGAAATCAATATTTCCTAAGAATAAAAAGTGTTTAACATTCTTATACTGTGTGAGTTTAGAACACCACATATTGACTAAAATGGAGTGATTTGTATTTATACATTTAAATGGCAGTGAGAATAAACGGTATTCAGTCTACTGGGAACCAACATGAGGTAGGATGGAGGCGTGCTGCTTTCCTTATGGGACAGGTATGATGTGGGCAGTTGCCAGCAGGATGGGGCTCCTGCCATCATCAGGGCTCAGCGCCAAAGCGCAAAGTATTTATTTATCTTGTTTCCTCCCATTTTCTTGCTGAACCCCTTTCTTTGTCAAGTTTCAGCACTCTCTCTTATGATCTGAAGGAGGCAGCCACTCAGTGCTTCCTCACTGCCATTATTTCTGGGAGGGTAAGATATGAGCCTTCTCTTCTATGTCATCTTGTGGAGGTCTTATAAGGAAAAGAATAAAATTGGCTCATAAAAAATTTGAGACTAAAATATAAAATACAATAGGCTTCATCAAGGGTGAATTAGTTGCATCGGAGAAGAACTCAGAGTCTAACTATACTCCCAACTTCAGGCTGTATGAGGACCTATTCTAGATCAGGGCCCCTTCTGGGGGCCACTTGCCTATGTTGGGTGATTTCACTTTTCAGGATGAGGAGAAAGGTTGTCAACAACTTGACACTATTCCTGAAATACTGCCGACCTCTGTTTTTTATTTTTATTTATTTATATTTTGAAGCACAGCACTCAAAGGACTGTTTCATCTTTGCCATTCTGCTTAAATTTGTAATGCTTCCTAACCTTCTGAAGTCATGTCACAGAGAGAAAAATGATAATCAGTACTTGGGAACAAGAAAGGATTTGACCCTGGAGGGGCTGCTCAGGCTGGAAGGATTGGCCTAGGACTTGGTGCCCAGGCCTCTCCTGATCACCCTGAAAGTAGCTGCAAACTGATTGGGAAGTTAGCATAAGGTATGTTGTGACAACTGACTTATAACCTCTGGCTCCAAACTGTCCATCTCTTCGGATTTGACAGACATAGCTCATTATTTTCAGTAGAACAGGGCTGTTAGAGGGAAGTAGGAACCAAACTTGCTGCTTGGGTATCAGAAAATGAACACATTATTGATACAAGATGATAATATAGTTGTATGTGCAGAATCTGGTGGCAAGGGGGGTTGGCCAGATTAGAAGAATCCAAGAAGAAGGAAGGGGTCCCCATTAGTAGGGAAAGCACAGTAATAGAGAGTAATTTGGGGGGAGAAGCTCCTGGCAGACTGACCAGGTTATATCTGGAAAATGGACCCCTGCTTCCTAGGTTGGGATTGATTAGGAGGTAGCATCATGGGAAGGGGCTGGCAAGAATAAAGTAGGAACACAAATAAGTCCTAGCAAGGCCCAAAATTCTAGTCATGACAGCAAACAAGGCATTTAGGAACAAGGACCAAGGCAGATGCCAAGCTAGGGGACCTGGAGCCAATGATGCTGAGTAGGTCCCATGAAAAAGGCATGAGCACAGGTATCAAAACTGGGTCCTACTTCAGGTTTGGACCTTCGGACTTTAGAATGAACAAGTGGGTTTAGCAACTTAGCTCCAGCCTCAGATCAGGATTGGTCCTGGGAATATGGGGAAACTGCACCAACCTGTAGAGTCAGGCACACCTGCCCTAAAAGGAAGAAATGGGAAATCAGAGGCTGGGCCTGCCACAAAAAGTGGGGATTCAGCATCGCCTGTTCATGCCGCTGCCTCCCCCAACCTCATTATAACTTGAATGTGGAGCATCAGTCAGGAACGCTGCACTTCAAAGGAAAGGAGTACAGGGTAGTTTTTTAAGGAAAAGAATATATTGATAGTTTACTTTTACATTTATCCTCAGATGTTAAAAATTATACTTAAATATCCTGAAAAGCAAAACCAGGATTTTCATTGCAGTCATTTTTATGTTTCCTCCTATTTACAACGTAAGAGGACAACTAGGATCTCAGTTTTAGATCCGTCGAAAAACCTCTTTTAAAAGTTTGCAACTGTCTAGCAGCTTTTTGCTTGTTCAGCATTTACCTTCTGTTTTGCTGCCTTGCTGTTGATGAGCGTGGAGCAGACACTTTTTAATAAATTACTCAGTTGAACCATATGAAATTCCTGATATTTGACTATCTGACTTTTTAAGACTGCAGTTTCCTATGGGTCAACTTAACAGTTCCTGCTGTCTTTCTCTCCCTAAAACTACAAATAACGGGAGTGAGGAGAGAGGGGAAATGGTCTGCTCAGTCTGAAGAACCGTGTCTCCCACAGGCCCTGCTGCTCAGGACTTCAGCCCGCAGCGTTTACATGTGCTTGTCTCCACCTATAATGAGTGCAATTTGAATATACTGTGTCCTTCTCAGTCAGAAACTGACATTTTACCTTGACCAACACAGCTTTTGGTCATAGACATTTCAGCTTATGTCAGCAATTTTCTAATGACAGTATGTCTTCAGACCATTCCCTCAATATTTGACTAAATTAAAAGTAAATTTTAAATGGTTTTATCATACCTAGGAATATCACTTCAATTGTGTTTTGTTTGTTTTTTTTCTGTGTGTAGATTTACACAGAATCATGCACGCTCTCCCATGCATGGGCACATGCGCATATACATGAGTAAAGGTCTGCATTTGGACAGTCAGGCCAGCGCTTGCAATGCTCTCTTTACCACAGCTGACCCCTGCAGAGAATGCAGGTAAGCCCCGGGTTGCCGAACAGAAACTGTTCACAGTGACCAGCTGGAAACCTGACCTTATACCTGAAAGCCCCTCATCCCCGCTTCTTTTGTACGTTCTTTGGTGGTATCCCATCATTATCTTCTTTAAAGTTCTCCAGCACTTCTTCTGAAAAGTATATTTTTGTCATTTAATATGTTCTTTTGAACTTTATGCTTTATTCTGATTCATATAATCTGGAGATATGTTCTCACAAACCTTGCCTCCCAGAGTCAGGAAATATTCTGTTCTAATGACACTCGGGGAGTTCCATCTAGTTTTCATACCTTAGTGCCCAAGTGATGAAGAGGGACTAGAAGGAAATTAGGAAATAGGTGTATGATTAAATGACCAAAGGAGCTGATTTATGAATAAAGATCAAGGGAAACAAAAGTTCTCTCAACTTAAGCAAGTTCTGAGCAAGAGGGTCTATGGTAGCACTCTGCACTATGGACAAATAAGTCTTAGGAAGAGATAGCCATTAATGCCATGCAGCACGAATAATGGAGGGGTGATGATCTGAAATTTTAAAAATTCACAATAATGGTCATTAAAAAAATCTCAAATTGAGAGTATATGTCACATGAACAGCAAAGCTTGTGAATAATAGTATCTTAATGAAAGCTCAGCTGTGACTGAAATAAACATTTCCCAATCTCCCTTAGGTTAGTCTTTCACCTTTTACTGCAGAAAGTTTTTTCTAAACTCTCCTTAAGTCTTGTGTGCTGCAGCTTAAAGAGATCACGCCTGCCCTTCTGTCCCTGGAAATAGTACTTTATCACCTCTCCACTCCTCACGAGGACAGCACGTGCTGGCATTTGTTCCCTAGCCATGAGCCATGGCTAACCCAGTACTTGCTTTTCCCGGAAAACACCTGCCTCAGCTACTCTTCCTGTGAGAATTATGGCAGTTTCTTTCCTGTGCCTTTTCCTTTTTTGGTGGTGTTCAAAACCTTGTTCTGCTTCTGCTCACCTGATTGGTGCTAAAGATTAAGTGATCAATATTGGAGCTTCCCAAGAAAGTGTCAGGCATCTTTAGGAAAGCTGCTTATCCTATGTGAGCCTGTTTTCTCACCTGTAAAATAAGTAATACTAATACTATCTTTGGGTATTTAGTAATAAGTTTTTAAAATAATGTATGTAAAACACCTTGAATTGTAATGGGCGTATAGTATACACTCAATAAGAGTAGCTATTTTGTTCTTATTATAAGTTGTATTCATTGGTATATATGTCTTAGCTTTACTAGATTTATATTTTCTAAATTGCTTATCATGTAGTAGATGCTCATTTAATGGGTTGTTGAATCAATGAATGAATAAACTAATAAATCAATGACAATTATTAAAAAGTATAGAAAATGCATATAAAGAGACAGTTCTATCTGTAGCACAGGCTGCTGATCCACCCTGATGTCAGTACAGATTTTCCCAGACATGTTGGGCTTGGCTGGTGTCATCCTAACCATTCCATCACAAATTCCAGATGTAGGTTGGTACTACAAACCCTCTGAGGCTAGACTGATTATAGGCCCTCCCTGGGAAATTCAGTCTACTTTAAAATAGAGGAAAAACTGCATTTGTTCTTGGTTTTATCATGATCTTAAAATTACAAAAGAAAGCTTTCACACATTCAGAAAGAATTTATTCAGCATGTATCAGCAAATTTACAGTAATTAGGAAATGAATTTCTATAAAGGAACCAACTGCCTAAATATTAATGCATTTGACTCTGTGCTTTTCTAGATGTGGATAACACTGTGATGATAGCAGCTGCCATGTAATGATGTGTGTGTGCATGTGTGCGTGTGTGTGTGGTGTATGTGTGTGTGTAAGAGAGAGAGAGAGAGAGGGAGAGAGAAAGAGAGAGAGAGAGAGAGAGAGAGAGAGAGAGAGAGAGAGAGAGAGAGAGCCCAGCAGGGCACGTTTCCCCAGGGTTGTGTGCCGGTGACCTCTGTCGCACCTGTGCTTTCACTGACTGTGGCTGCCCCATTCCTAACAGCAGCAGAGGTTTGGGGCCTCTTTGGAGACAGGCGTGTGCACACAGAAGTCTAACAGCGACAGTCAGTCAGCCCATTGAAAGAGCCAGATCATTTGTCCTGGCCATCCTCCTGCCCACACCTGACATTAGGCTCCAACCACATCCAGCATTCAGGGTTCAGCCTTAACTATAGTCTCTCCTCTTTCACCTACAGGTGCCCCTTCCCATTCAAACCCATAACTTCATAGCAAGTTTCAGGAGGATTAAGCCAAATACAGATATAGTATTCCTGGATATATAAATGTTAAGAAACAAAAGCATAATATTCTCTGATACTGGTAAATATTTTAGTTAACCATAATATTTTTTATATAAATAGTCAAATCAGGGCTTAATTATTGGAGGGAACTTTGAGTCGTGTTTCTGTAATATTTTCATCGCTCCATTAGGAGCACATATTTATGTTGTTCTTAGATTTTTAAGCTTCCCAAATTGTAAAAATCATATATTCTGATGAATCTATCTAGAATACCAGCTGACCAGTGTCTAGAATCTAAAAATATTATCCAGGGACAATATGAAACGAAACTTATTTCAGTGTGTTCATTGAAAGGAGAATGTCTACTCATTTTTTAAATATTGGATGTAGGTCTGTTCCAAAGACAACAGTCACTGATTTATCACTGTAAACTGCTCTCATTTTATTACAAACCAGTGCTTTTGGCTGCCCATATTCGGAAATGAACTTGAAAAAGGAGACAACGCTCCATGAATGTGTGAGAGAACAAACACAAGCAAATTTGGAATCAGACTCTTCACATTTAAAATTGAAAAATCTCTGTAATTTGAACTTCAACAGAAAACATGAAAAGGTGAACAGTCATCCCAGGTAAGGAACTTTTTGAAAATGTGAAGCAGAAAGTAAACCATGTAGAATAGTAAAAGAACAATTTTGTTAATAGTAATAATTCATCATATTTCTTTGAAAAATTTCTTTTCTGGGAATTATTATGATCACTGGCTCATAGAATTCATTTAAAATATTTTATTTTCATTTGATCTTCATTTAAAAATATTTTATTTATCAAAATGTGAATGTATCTCTTTGTAAATGTATATATTACATATAAGCAATAGAAAGCATATTTCCTTTACAAAATTCTATAAGATTTCCTTTTTCCTTGATAACTTTTTTATTCTTTGGATTCATTTTATAGAAATGATCCTTTTGGCACATGGCCTAGCATTTGTACCCGGCAAGTCATATCAGAATGTCCTCTCCTACCTGCTAACTCGTCTCTGTCATCTTGAATCCACATGTACCTCAGATACGATTTTTTCTGACTCTGAATAGTTTCCTTTTGATTTTTTGATAACACATCATCCTTTTGTTTGGAAATATACATTTACATTTAAAGTATCAGGTTCCAATGTTTATTTACATATAATCATTTCTAAAGAACCTTATTTGGCATTTTTTAACCTAAATTAGTAAATATTCTAAACAACATTGTCTCTATAAAGGAGCTCGATTCTCCATGCTGTGAAGAATAAACCCAGAAAAATCTAACACTAAGTAAATGATTGGAAACCAGACAGAGATGGAGCCAAGAAAGGAGAAGTGGGAAGTGGGTGTTCTCAGACCCGTCTGCAGGCAGAAGGCAGTCATGTTCAAGCCCTTGCATGACGCTGGCCCCTCCCTCTGCCAGCTCTGAGGGAGCTGCTGCTGAGGGCGGCTGTGTCCAGCCCTCCAAAGCCTCGCTCCTTGCACTTGGCAGGCGGACAGGGAAGACGTGCCTGCCTCTCTGTGAGAGCAGAGTCTGCACTGGAACAGCTTTCTGCCCATTTACACCTTCAGTCCCTACAGGGGAGCTCCTTCCTCCCAGGGGAGACCTGTTCATGGGGAGGGTACACTTTTCACACTCTGGACTGTGGGTTTCACACTCTGAACTTTGGGTTTTGTGTTTTGTGGGGGTGGGGGGGAGTTTCATGCAAATGTTGTTATACAGAATTTGTGTAGCATTTCATTTTTGTTAGTTTATTTTGATTTTGATCCTTGTGCACACAACTGCAAATTAGCTCCCCTCTAGCGCATGATCTATGTGCTGTGGACATGCGTGCCTCTGTTTCTGTTGCTGAATCTTGCATTTTTATTTGTTATACACCCACTCCTCTTGTTGAAACCTCACAGGTCTAGTTGTTCTTCACTGTGCTTCACACCCACACTGTTTACAACTCTAAGTAGTTGAGAGCTTGAACATCCCATTTTCTAGTTGAGGGAGAATTTTTTTAAACTGTTTTCCAAGGAACAATGCTTATTTATTTCCATATACTGTATCTATTTGCTTTATCCTGACTATTCTCTGCTTTTATCTTTTTCCCTACTAAAATCTCAGTCAGTCTCTCTTGTAAATATTTTAGGCATTCATCCTCAATGTCAAAAGCCATATAAACTGAGCAGATCTTTGAACTGTTCTAAAAAATAATTGCAAAGTTGTATTGTCTCTGAAGTGAGCTAAACTTTTCCTTTCAGCACAGATATATATATCTATATATATATAGATATATATCTATAGATAGATATATAGATAGATATATATGGCTTCCCCTGTCTTGAACTCCCCTTAGTAATTTTCTCTTTTCAATATATTATTATGCATTTTATCATTTTAAAGGGGCTTTGCACTGAAATAGCTCAGATAAGCGTAATTACTACAGATAGGAAGAAACAGGAGAAGGTTAGTTGATATTTGAGCAAAAAGTCACACGATCCTTTTCTATCAAATCCTATTTCATGTATGCACAGAACTGTGCAAGCAGCTGTATGGATAAGGGGAGTAGGGGCACACATTTGAATTCTTAAATCTTCTTTTGCTTTCAAATCTCAAGACCAAAGCTATCATTGCACTCCAATCTGTCCACTTTTACTTTGAACCAACCATCCTAACAGTGTTTAAACATTATTGACAGTTGTGCCCACTATGACTCTATCCCCCAGCTTCATGACACCCTGTTCATGGCCTAGAATTCCAATGGGAGTTCAAAGACATCAACAAGGAATAATATGTATTCTAATTATAAGGAAATAAAGTATATTTTAACCCAACTCACAGTTTCCTTATAGTAATTTCCTGAAGTTGCTTTTCCTCTAACCCAAGATATCAGGTACAGGACAGGGAGAATATTTAAATTCCATCTGTTCTACATGGTAAGAAATAATTTTTACTTGGTTCATGTACAAACATAAGCATGGGGGCTAAATTAGAGTAAATTAGAGTTATAATTTCCACTGGCCTCCAATCCATCCATCCGTCGCTGAGCTCTGGACAGGACTTCTGTAATTTCTCATACAAGCAACACTTGTCACCTTAGAAATTCCAGACTTTGTGTAATTCACATGCAAAATATAAAATTAATTCTTGACACTCTTCCAAAATTTAGATGCTGCCCAACAATTTAATGGATTTTGTCTTTTCCTTAACTGCATCCCAGTGTTTTGTATATTTTTAAAAAGTATGTTTGTTCTCATGTTAATCTTTGAAGAGAGTTATTAGTAAACATTTAGTCTCCATAATTTTGTAGTAGAAATAGTCTATGTTCACATTTTCTTAGTAGAGGGTCAAGTTTTAAAATTGAGTGGATTATATACTAATAGATGTTTATAAAATTAACCTTCATAGCAGTAGGTCTACATATTAATACAAGTTTAAAGACTAGATTCTTAATAGGTCACCACTACTGAAAAACTATGTAGGTCTTCCTTTTCCCTTGTACTAACAGAGTAGTGGGATAGTCATGGTGCATTAAATAGAGGCATATGACTTTATGCTTGAGTGTCTTTCCTTTGGGTATGTACTCTAGAAGGGAAAAAGCCTTTAATTTGTTTAACAGTCTATAGTTTTCACATACATTAACTTTGGAGCTCCTGTAGTCTTGTGATTTAGTCAAAGCGGAAATTACTGTCATCATAGCATTGCCATTTAGGTGAGGGAGTAAAAATCCTTACTTGTAGCTGATCTTGGACCCAAACATAGGTAGTTTCATTAAATTCAGAGTATTCCTAGTCTAGTAAATTAATAATAGTAACACCAAAATATTAATACCATTCACTTACTTTGAGCTACAAAGCATTGTGCTACACAATTTATATACATCATCCTGTTCATTTTATTTCATTGTCACAACCACCTTTTGTGTGGTTAAGTGTTCTAATTCTGATTTTATAATGTAGGCATTTTAAGATTAGAGAGGTTATTCAAAGTGTCCAAGATCACACAGATAATCAATAGAAAAGTTAGGATTGGAATCTAGAACTGCCTAACTCCAAATCCTCTACATGTTTCAACTTAAGACCAGCAAAGGAATGACAGTTTAAGACCTTGAAATTGCCTGGCTGGATTTAAATGTAGACTACTCTCAGCTGCTAGCTAAAATTCTCAAGGTCATCTCATGATGCATTTATTTCTTATTTTGTGAAAACAGAATACTAAAGGGGAAGAATCTTAACTATGTTTTTTCCCAAACTGTTTATTCTTATGTATATATTATAAATAAGAACATTTATAATCTACCTTGAACACATTTTATTGTAATATACTAAAGGATTCTATCTGCAACAAGGGAATACAATGATACTTATTAAAAACAGTTTTATCATAAAGAAAATTACTTTGAAATGCAACTCCCCCACCTCTCCCTATATTCTGTTAGTTAGCTTCTCCAGGCCAGAGCAGGACATTTCCTTTCTGGCATTTCCAACCCAGCTAAGTATTCTTTAATGACTTCTTTTGCCTCCCCAGAGCAGTGTTTTATACATTTTAATTCACACAATTGGTAGAACCACCATTAGTTAAAATACCTGTCATATTCAATCATTACTATTAAGAAGATCCAAGAAACTGCCTAATAAAGCTACTTTGTTTTTCCTAATGCCTGCCATAAAATAAATTTTATGCACTTCCCTAAGGCCTGTATTGATGATGAAAATGGTTGGGGAAAGTTATGGTAATCACAGAATGGCATGTAGTGGAATAACTCCTTAATGATCCTCATAATACATTCCACTGCCATGAGCCAACTAGTTTATTTCCACTATTTAAATTAACTGCAACATAAATACCTTCTCTGAAGTCCATTCTTGGAATTAAAATAGTGTTAGTTGGTTGTTCCACATATTAACTTTCCAGGTTATTGGATAAATTTTATTTAATCCATCAGCCTTTTCTCTCACTCCTTCCCACATAAATTGTCTGCTTTAGGGGATAAAGTCTACCCAGTGTCTCACCCCTTGTCATCATCTGCAATATTGTTATTTCCATTCTTCTTGCCTTGTTTATCCATGCCTGCATCTTCTCCCTTCTCCAAGGCTCATCTCTCTCTCTAAATTTTCTATAGCAGTTCCAACCCATATGAGATTCTTGAGGTTAGAGATTGTGTTCTACATGTCTCTGTATTTCTGACACTTAATATAATGCCAGACACTTCATAAGCACTCAGAAAATTAAGTACATTTTGAGCAACATTATGTGCCAGGGACTGCCCTAGGCTCCAGGATATAGATCAAATAAGAGACGGCCCCATTCCTTGTTCTTAGCTTATGCATGTGTGTCTGCATGTGCCTTTTTTACTACTTGTGTTGTGTGTGCCTTATTTTTTCAAAAAAATTGGAGGCTTCTAAAGGGTTATGAACCAGTTTTCATTATGGTTTTGGGCGTGTGTTTTTTTTCATTAATTTTTCCATTGTAGGACTTAACAAGTCTCAATTGACTGATTCAGATATAAACATTACCTCTTAGAATCTCAATTTCTTTACCTGTAAAGTGAAGATAAAATATGAGGCTTAGATTTTGACTATAGATATATGGATAAATATAGATGTAAGATAGATGTAGTTATAGCCATATAATTGGACCCGGCACATAGTAGAGATTATTGAAATAGTAGTTCCCTATATTCTTTTCGTTTTTATAAAAATTGTTGATTTTAAAGTCTTGCAATTCTACCTGTTCTAGTTGTGTATATATACCACACGTCTTTGCACCAATCATAGAAAGTTAGACCTTTAGTTATTTGAAATATTACTCAGCATCTGGAGCTACATTGGACCCTAATCAGTTGAGCAGTGAGCAAAGCACCAAGACACCAGTTCCTTTTGGGCCTGTAGAGAATGGTGGCTACAGGAAGCCTGCAGGCCTTCCACACCAGCTCCCGCCCAGATCACACTTCAGGTGCGATGATCCTGGAGCTTACAATGGGGCAGGACTCAAACGATGATCTAATCCAACTTTTTCAACGTAGAAATAAGGATATCAAAGCCAAAGAATTTATTTCCCTGTTGACACTGTTATTAGCTGCAACATGCCAGGACTACTCCAAGCCCTAGTGCTACAGCAGTGAACAAAACAGACTGAAATCCTGGTCCATCCTGGTCCTTTTTAGCCTTTACTTAATGATAAGAATGTCACACCAGCTAGGAAGTGGCAGAATGAGGATTTGTTCTCAAGCAAAATGACTCTAGTCCCTGCAGCCTTGGCAGTGGGCATGCAGATTCACTCACTGCATCAGCACTCATTCATTCAGCAAATATGTACGGGGCTTCTTCAGTTGCCAATTGGTGTGTTAGGGGCTGGGGATATGGAGGTAAACAAACAGTCCCATCTCAGCAGGGAGTATATTTCAGGTGGAGGAGATGGAGGAGTAAAACAAAAGTAAACCATGAATGAAGAGAAAAATCACAGATTGTGATGGGTGCCATGAAAGAAGTGAAAGAGTAACACTTGAAATGCTTTCAGCTGTTACCTATATTAGCATCTAGTGGACCATAAACAGATCCAAGCCTTAAAGAAAAAAGGGAGCAGTATTCTTTTGAATATTTTGAAAATTGAAATGAAATTAGGTGTGTCAAGATCAGCACAGGAGTGTAGACAGAAACTGTGATGACATGAAAGGACCTGGCCCTCTTTGGCTCAACTCATCTTGATTCCTTTGGCAGTTAATTGTAGTCTTATGTTTCCTCAACGAAGTTACTGTTTTGCTGAAATGTTATAAAATAACCAGTGTATACCTTAAAAAGACCTTTACAAATACTTTTCTGAACTGGTTCTCTTGCATTTTACAATTTATTGTGAATCTCTGGATTTCTGGAATCCTGTCTTGGCCCAGGCTCTTAGTAATTAAATCCCATCTTCTGCTGTAGAACAGTGTGTGCTAAAATGCTCATGGTTCTTTGCATAAAGCAAACATTGGTGTTCTTGCACCCCAGAAAAATATAAAGTTGTTGCCCAAGCACCAGCGGGTATTTTTTTTTCTCATCTACCTACATACCTAATCTAGCTTTAAAATAATTATTTCCCATTCATTGTAAATAGTAAAATGAGGAAATTAACATGTTTTCCCCCTATGTAAAGCCATGCTTGTGTATTATAGGAAAATGAGAAAATATACATTAATAAAAGTAGAAAAATTAAACATTGAAAACATTTAATAATACCCATACCTTTCCCTATCAAACAGTATAAGTTAAAGGCTTATAAGAATATGACAAAATTCCTAGCAATAATTCAGGTAATATAGAAGTATAAAAAAATAATAAATTCTCATTTCCCACTCCTGAACTCTGATGCTGCATCCTGGTGTGTGTGTGTGTGTGTGTGTGTGTGTGTGTATGTGTGTGTGTATGTGTGAATAGATTGTCATGTTGTCTTCTACACCTGTTCTGTGTTAATGTATGTATACAGATATGTAGATACACACTCTTTTTTAATTACATTAATTTTTGCTAAGGTTTCTTTGAAAGTTAGCTTGTATCTACTCTGGGTAGATTGCTATATAATCATGGTAAATATTGGGAAAGATGCTGCATTCCTGAAAGGTAAACACGGGGACACTAATTTCTGAGGCTTCCACAAGATACACGCATATTTTATCCCAAGTATATAATAGTGGACTGAGCAAAGCACCTGTAAGTAAACCAACACTTATCACCAAAAGAAACATAATCTGGTCTTGGACTTTAATTTTTATACGGAAATGTTCTAAAAACATAGACAACTAAGTACCCACAAAGAAAAAATAAATTTGCCATGCAAAATCATTGTTTGCTGCCTCAAAGAAAGTCTGAAGATAAAAGATATTAGCTAAAAAGTATGTTTTACTTATTTAACAATATATCATGGATAATCTGCCATGTCAACACAAGTGGATTCAGTGCATTATCTTTAATAGCTGGATCATATTCCACAGAGTGAATATGCCTTAACTATTTCACACATTTCCCTACTGACAGGTATTCAGGTTGTTTCCAGTATTTTTCCACTTATAAATAATGCTGCATAAATATTTTCATATGTGTGTTATTTATTGATAATTTATAATGCAGTATTTTTAAAGTTTAATTACTTTTTACTTACCAACTAAACATATTGAATAAATCCTTCTTTGGATTGATAGCATCTTATAGGTCCTTGATTCATTTTGCTTTACTATAAATAAATTCACATATACAAATATACATACACAGAAGTATGCATACAGTATGTAGGTCCATGGGAAGCTTTTGCAGTCCTTATAATTTACCCCCGCCTGCACACCCACCTCAGGGCACACCATGCCCCATGACTAATTCTTCTCACTCCCTACCTTCCACATGATCATGCCTTTGCTGTGTCCCTCTCAGTACTTCCCTTAGTAAAATTTGTTTTGAGGTTTAGCTCAAATTCATCTTCTCCTGAGAGGTTTTTCTAATCTCTCCGACCTTTAAGCAGGAAATCCCCCTCCTATTTTGTGATCCCACAGTGATTCTTCATTTCTCCATTGTAGCCCTTTCTCAGTCTACTTCATGTGAGAGTTTGCAGCATGCACAGCTGCATCCTCTCTTAGATTATCAGTTTCTCGGCAGCAGGCACCATCTTGGTTGAATGCAACGCCTGCATGTAGGAAAAGCTCCAAAAATGTTGATTGGACTTGGACGATTTGTCTAAAAATAAAAGACAGTCAGAGCCCAATATTTGCCTTTCAAGTCCTACTATAACTAAATGCAGTTATCAAGGCAATTTTGGGGAAAGATAGTAGTGTAAAACAGTCCCATGTGGTGTGTACATTCTGGCCTAGGGACCTTTTCCTTTCCTTCTAGAATGGGTCAGAAATGTTTTCTGTACAGGGCAGATTAAGTATGTTAGACCCTGCTGGCAATAAGATCTCTGCTGCAGTTAGCAATTGAAAGCCTTTGTGGACAGTGAGTAAACGGATGAGCATGGCTGTGCTCTAGTCAAACTCCACTTACTAAACAGGCAGTGGCCAGGATCCTTCTGTGGGCTGTCGTTTGCCAACTCCTGCTCTAGAAGGTGTCTAGCTACAGTTAAACTGAATTAAATTCAAACTCTAGCTCTTCTTTTTGGACTCTTCTGCTTACTATGTGACTTTGGGCCAGCCACTTACTCTCTCTTCATTTTCAACACATAAACATAAGATCCATAGTACCTCCTACAGGTTAGGCCTCTGGTTCAGGGCCTGGCATTTGAACACAGAAATGGTAGCCACTAACTGCGGTAAAAAAAGAAGGAACTCCTACCATTCACAACAGCATGGATGGAGCTGGAGAGCATTATGCTAAGCGAAATAAGCCAGTCAGAGAAAGAAAAATATCACATGATCTCACTCGTTTGTGGAATATAATGAACAACATAAACTGATGAACAAAAACAGATCCAGAGACAGAGAAGCATTGATCAGACCATCAAACCTCAGAGAGAAGACCGGGCGGGGGCAGGGGGCGGGGGTGGTGAGGCGGAGGAGGTTAAGGGGGAGAGATCAACCAAAGGACTTGTATGCATGCATATAAGCCTAATCAATGGACACAGGCAGCAGGGGGGTGAGGGCATGAGTGGGGGTGGGGGTGGGGAGGCAATGGGGGCATAAGGACATATATTTAATACCTTAATAAAGAAAAAAATAAAAAATAAATTAAAAACTGGAGAAAAACAAGTAGTGGTAGCATAGAAAGAGTGTCAGAGAACATGCAGTTTCCTTTTTCAACTGAAAGTAGAAAAATCCTAAAGAAAAGGCAAGAGGAAAAGCAATGGATATCAGAGATTATTGGATGACGGTGGCAGGTCCCACAACAGAAGCAGTAATCCTCTAAGTCAGTGGTCAGCAAACTCATTAGTCAACAGAGCCATATATCAACAGTACAACGATTGAACTTTCTTTTGAGAGCCAAATTTTTTAAACTTAAACTATATAGGTAGGTACATTGTTATTAATTTAATTAGGGTACTCCTAAGGCTTAGGAAGAGCCACACTCAAGGGGCCAAAGAGACACAGTTTGCTGACCACGACTCTAAGTCATATACACTCCTTTATGAGAATGAGTCAGGACAGACAGACAAGTAGCTTGACTTGCTGCAGCAACGGCAGTACTCTTAGTAAAGATTTTGAAGATTGTTTAGAGTGCTTAGAGCTCTGATAACTATATAAAATGTACAAGCCAGGCTTCAAGAATTATTGGTGAAATGCTAATATGTGCAAATTGCAATGGTATTACCTTTTTAGCTAAAATACAAACAAATATGAATCTCTGGCACCTTACTAGCCTAATCATCTGCAAGCATAAAACTGGCGGTGTGCAATAGGCTCTTTTATGATCCAACACTTCAGTACCTTTCCCACCGCCATCAGGATGAGCGCAAACACTTGAGAACAGCATGCAGGGCTCTCCACAGCTTGGCTCCAGCTTATTCTTTCAGCCTCGCTTTTGATCTTCTCTTTCCTCGCACAGCACAGATGCTTCATCCAAGTAAGTTGATTAGCTTATTCCCGTCCCAGAACACTTCTCCCTCCCATCTTGCTTATGCCCATTCTATTCCAGTCTAATTCCCTAGACCTTTGCAAGCCCATCAGTCATCCACACTCCCACTCGTCAGGACCAGCCACTAGCTGAGTCCTCTGCGGAACAATCCGACTGGCCCAGTGCCAAGTAGCATCCTCACTCCAGCTGCCAGGGGCATTATTATTATTCTCTCTCCTTTTCTTTTGGGCCGCGTGTGACATCTCAAAGCCTTCTGCAAATGCTCAGTACACCCTAGTGGAAGATGTTGTGTACCCTGAAGGAAACTGGATTTGGAGTTTGAAGGCTTGAATTTATGTCCTGGCTCCACCATCATCTCACTGTGTGCCCCAGATGGGCAAGTGGTTTAATATCTCTGAGCCTCAGTTTCTTTATTAATAACAAGGGTCCTAACCTACCTGTGGAGTTTTTGTGAGAATGAAATGAGGTTCAATGACATCCAGAGTCCTTGGAAGTACCTCTCTCCCTCAGAAAATGTAACCGAATCTGAACTGTTCACAGGGTTTGCCTTAGTGTATCTCCCTAGTGATGTAATAATTTTGAAAGGAGACTATGACAAAACGTATTTATGATTAATTGTAGTACCTGCTATGTTTATAAAAAGCCACTCAATAAATTTAGTGTATTTATTTTTACATTATTTTTTAAAGCCCCATCAAATTTATGTAAGGCATCTGAGCTTCCCAGGAGAATCTTACTACTCTGCACCTACATTGTGCCTTCAGCATTCCATGTTGACTAGCTCTCTCCGCCAGATGCTCGCTGCTCACGTTCAGGCCCTCTTTCTATAATTTATATTCTTCCCTATAAGAATGCAAACAAACAAATCTTGGTGATATGTATAGAGAAAAATAATGAAATTGTACACATTGAATTAATGAAAATATTCCACACATTTTATGCATGTCCACGATGCATAAGAGTTTGCATACTTTTTTATAATATTTTTTTCACTTAATTGTTCAGAGCAGTTAGTGAAATTGTACTGTACCCATTTTGCAGATTGGGAAGCTGAGACCTTTAAAGTTTAAATGTGCACCCGAGTCACAAGCTTAGGACACGGGTGCTAAACCATGCAGCTAGGTTTTCCTACACTAAGGGTACTGGTCTCTGCATAGCACCAAAGGTGGCTAACTACCTGGAGTTAGTGTGCTCCACAGTAGCTATGTAGGGCCTCCTTTCAAGGTCCAAAAATAGGATTTCAGTATTTCAGTAGAAATTCTTTCTCAGTTTCTTGGTGTGTGTTTTTATGGGGGTGGGGGGGAACAGCCTTAATTGTTTTTAAAAAAACAAAACACCTCACTTATAAGTTGAATGTATTTCTACCATGACATACACGTTTATAGAACCTATAGATAAAATTACCTCAATTATTGTACAATTCACTTATCTTGTATGTAAGGTTTGAGTAACTGAATGAGATTCCTCATTTAAATCAGAAATTGAAACAGTGTTTGCATGCCTACTTCAAAGGCGTATTCCTGAGGATAAAATGAGAGAGCTGCTATCCAAGTGCAATTACAAAATACATTTGCAAAGCAAGTTATTATCACTTTCATTAAAATCACAAATATTACAGATGAATTGATCAACTACCTCAAGTTATGTCTACCTAAAATTAATTATTAGGTAATTAGCAACACTGAAAAAGTTTCATTTTACCTGGTAGAAACTACCACATTCATTACAAACTCTGAGCCTCAAATTTTTATAAAGTTCCATTCGAGTTACAAAATTAGTCCTTACAGCATACTGGAACATTTAAAAGTTAATTAATTCTCTGACATTCAGCAATATGGGCAAATTACTTTATACACTTATTCAGGCACAATGTATATAATCTTCTGATTAAAATAAGAGCTAGAATAATCAGTAGCAATTATTATTTGCCCACCTACTCTCCCTAGTAGCTCCTTCTCAGAATCTGAAGAGATTATTCTCCAGAGAGTTTTAAAAACATTTGGCAATAATGGAGGAGGGGAGACCTTTAAGTCTTCATGTCAAAGTTAGAGTTCCTTAACAAAAATGTATTTTTTAAATATTAAATTGAAAAAAATTCTGACAAAGTTTCTGTGGAGGAAAATACCTACTAGTTCTCTATTGCTTACCCTGGCTTCTATTTAAATGTGTGCTGCTGTCATGAGTTATTCCTACCTCACAGGATAATGAATCCAGGTTTTATTTCTGTTCTTTGTACAGACATGTACAGCAGGCAAAGTGTTTGAAAATCAAAGAAAAAGAAGATAATGACTTGGATAATCTCTTCAGAGGTAAAAACACTAGCAAAACCACAGAGTATAATTTTTGTTGTGAAGATGTCTTGCTTGTTTGGTTGGTTGGTTTTAACATTCCGCCAGGGAATGGTGGGGAGAACTGCCTGGAAGTCAAGAGTCTTGTGGTCTAGTCCCAACCGTATGAGTAATAATTTCTGTTATTCACTGCTCTGAATGTTAATTTTCTCATTTTTAAAGTGAAAGGACTAGACTGTGATTTCTTTGGTACTCACTCATGATAGGACAAATCTAAGCTTTTGGAAGTAAAAGTCTCAGTGGTAGAATATTTTTCTGCCATCTGCAGAGGGCATGGAGAGAAACCAGAAGTGCTCAGTGCACTTTTATAAGTTGGTGGAACCTGGAAATGTACCTCATTAGTAAGACAGGCAAGAATGTTATTGGGGGGAAAAGTTTAATTATTTAAATCTGAGTATAGGAAAAAGAACTACATGTTTTCATTTAATTATGTTTCTTGCCAATTAAGGTGAAATCTCATCTATAATTTTGAGGTTCTATTGTAGCAAGCTAAGGAATAAATTATCCCATGTTTGCATTAATTTAGTGCAATACTTTTCACTTGGTCAGATTGAAGCATGTGTAATTAATTAGTATCATGTCTTTAGCCATAGTACTTCCTTATGTTTGTATCTCCCAAAACATGGTTGGAGATCTGTTTATCTTTTAGAAAAATAGTGAGT
The DNA here is from genome assembly GCF_964212035.1 of Myotis nattereri. Classification (NCBI taxonomy): domain Eukaryota; kingdom Metazoa; phylum Chordata; class Mammalia; order Chiroptera; family Vespertilionidae; genus Myotis; species Myotis nattereri. The sequence continues at coordinate 60,181,677 of NC_138083.1, read as the reverse complement.
TTTCTTCTGACTTGGCCAAAAATGCAACAAATTAGCCCAATTTGGTAGCACTGCACTTCATCTCCAATGCAATCACCTGTTCTACTTTTCTTAGAGAAACACAGTGTGCTTGGCAGTCATTGAACAAAAGGGCTGTGACTTCTATGAGCAGAGTTCACCTGCTCATTTCAGGGAGGACCCAAGCTCAGCTTATGGTTGGGAACTCAGCCCCAGAGGAGGGAGGAATCTTCTCGGAAAATGGAGGGCAGTGAAGTTACTCCGGTTTCCTTGTGCACCTACACATTTCTCCATAACCAGAGGGGTTTCTATGTGACATAACTGGTTCTGAACAGCGCTTTACAGAAAATAAAATAAATAATTGATACTTCAGAAACTGCCTCATACAAATGTTCTAATCTATTCTGTAAACATGTTTTGGAATGGCACATGGAGCCCTAAAAAAGTGTCAGTGTGTTAATTTATATTTTGACACTTTTGAAAACATCTCCACAGAGTAATTATGTATATGTTCCTGTTAAAACAGATACACAATTTTGTAGTTCACATAGTAAAAGTAGTAATGAGGAGCATCTTTGTAAAAATAGAAAAGATCACTAGCAAAATGCATTTGCATAATGGGAAAGATTTTTAATATGCACTTGTTCTTTTCTGCATCATTTATAACCTTATGCGTTTATTTATTCGTGCTTCCACTGTGTTCTTTAAACATTTTGATGTCCTCATGGTGAAGGTTTATGATCACAGATTTGGGGCAATAATGATATAGGAGGTACAGGAATGCACCCTGCCTGATGCAGAGCCCACAGCTAGCTACTGGGGTCCATAACCCTCTCTTGTTGAGAAAATGCGTTCTGGGATCCATTCTAGTCCATGAAAATGAACAGGACTTATTTAGCACCTGCTCTCTATTCTAGCCTTTTGTCACACAAACTGGTTCTTCCTTATAGTAGACTAATCCTCATTATTTTATAAGGTCATTTTCTCTGGTTCGTAGCTGCATGGGACAAAATAATGAGAATCTGTTACTGTTGTGATATTAAATTATTATTTAATATTTTTCTTTTATTAATTCTATAAATCTGAGCAGAATTTCTAAATCTTTGCCTTTGTTTTGTGTGTTTTTGTTTTTTGATCTGGCCATTGATTTGAATATATTTTTGTTGTTGTTATTATTGTTGCTGTTTTAAGGAAAATGGGCTAAAATTTGTTATCTATTTTTCCCATGAGGGAAAATAGTATAACTTTGATTTTTAGAGATTGTGTACACATGTGTACACAACATAGGTAGCTTATGTTTTTCATATATTGGGTATGTTTTCAATTTTTACTGGGAAACATCTTTATTATCTAAATAGTTTCATTCCGATATAATAAAAATGTTTTTTTAAATGCTACCCATTATTTTTAAGTATTTTAAAAATATACTTTGTGAGATTCAACATTTTTTTTTCTCATAACATATTCATGTTAAACTAGGTGACAGAAAGCTTTAATTAATCTATAAGTAAAACTAATCTAAAAAAGTGAAACTAGGTGACAGAAAGTTTTAATTAATCTGTATATACAAAAGCCTAAGCGACCGAACAACTGACCAACCAAATGACTGGTCAGCCAGTCACTATGACTCGGCACAGATCACCAGGGGGCAGACGCTCAATGCAAGAGCTGCCCCCTGGTTGTCAGTGCACTCCCACAGCCCACTTCCCGCAGCCAGCCAACCTCACGCGGTCCCTCCCGCTGGCCAACCGGCCCCAGTGACCCCAGTCGGGACTGCCAGCCAACCTCCCATGGCCCCTCCCCCCACTGGCCAACCTGTTCGGCTCGGATTGCCGGCCAGGCTGAGGGACCCCACCTGTGCATGAATTTGTGCACTGGGCCTCTAGTTTATAATATAAATTGGTTGAGAAAAACAATTATCTAAAAAGCCGTTTAGTAGTAAAATTAGCACAAGTAAGTTGGAGTGTGTCTAACTAGAGTTTTGCAGACAAGCTTATTGAGTGTCACGCCTAAGACATGGCAAATGGTAGTTATCCTTTGTGCCTTTTGTTAAGTAAATAGTGCATGAACAAGTGGTTGACATGGGTGACTATACCACACGACCCTTCTCTGGGATTGAGTTGGGTATCTGTGCACTGGCCTTTGGGGTTTTTACCTTTGCTTGATGAGTGTTCCACAGGGACCTGCACAGAATTTCCTTTGAACATAAGTTGAGTGAGGCTAATGAAAGTGCATTGACATTGCATGTAGAGGACCTGTTCACCTTTTGTCCCTGAGAGAACTCTAGAACTAGAGCAGCTAAGACTCAGCTACTTAGTACCACAGACAATATGCTGTCAAGGACACCATACTGTGCCACTCCAGGGGACACATTTGGAAGTGTGGAATGTTTAACTAGAAAAGTGTTTCTTTATTACTTCTGGTTATTTTTGGATGCAAATGTGTAACTAATTGCTAACTCCCTTAAAAATCCAAAAATTTCATAAAGCAAAAATGCAATTATAGATTTATTTTGGATATAATAGTTTACCTGTTTATTTTTTCTTCCAGTATACAATTATATTATATTGGAGATCTAGAGTTCATTTTATTTTTCTACTCGCTATAGCATATTATGATTACCTCTCTAAGTCAGTGTATATACAGTGCTAGATTCTTTTCTTTTAAGTGAAAATTGTAATCAAGTACACAAGAGGTCACACCCATTTAATCACCACTTGGGTCATGAAATAGAAGCTAACTCGAGTCCCACCTCATGCCATGCACTTTCCCGCTTCTGCCAGGAAACTCATTCTCCTGATTTCCGTCACTATCAGCTTTTACTTTGTCCTTGTTCTGAACACTTGATAAATGAAACCATACAGTATGTACCCTTTTGTGTCTGACTTCTTTTGCTAACATTATGCATGATCCATCCTAATCATGGTTTGCTTATTCTCATTATTGCATTTCCGGTATTGTTATCCCTCCTACTTTATACTTCTTTCTCAAGATTGCTGTGGCTATTTGGGGTCTTTCTTGGTTCCATATAAATTTTTGGAGTATTTTTTCTAGTATTTGTGAAATATGCCCCTGTTATTTCATAGGGATTGCATTGAGTCCATAGATTGCTTTGGGTAGCTTTTCTTTCTGAGAGTTAATTATTGGCTCTGTGCAGGCTTCTTCCAGACATTGTTTGTTCATGAGAATTATCACAGTTAAAAGCAGATTGTTGGTCATGATTCTGACATGGGAAGAGTTTGTAAGTCATCACTCCCATCCTCACAACAAAAAAATGCTGAACAAAATGAGCAACAACTCTTCTTGGATACATCAGAGAACTGAGGCCCTGCCCTCAAGGTAAACTGCTTTCCCAGGGGCATGCATCCCAGGGGAATGGCGGAGAGCTCTAGTTCCCTCTAGCCATGTGTCTTACACTGGGGAAGGAAGGAAAAAACGCCAAGAAACTCTTCTGAAGGTCACAGCCTCGAGACTCAGGCCCTTTAAAAACAAACTGCTTTTCATCATAAAACTCTAAAACACTCCCCTCACCAATACCTTGACCTCCACATCAGTAGGGCTCCAATATCATATTGAAAGAGAGGCAAGGCTCTATTTCAGAAGGAGTTTCTAAGGGCTTTCTTTAAGAAACCCCAACACAACAGGGGAAAGTAAGAGTACACTAGAGGAAACTGAAGCCCTGACAGCTGCAGGCATTATACATTTGTCAGAACTCCTAGAATATAACACAGAGCCAAATCCTACTGTCAACTATAGACTTCAGTTCATCATAATAATGTGTCAATATTGGTTTATAATTTGTGATAAATGAACCATAGTAATGCAAGATATTAGTAAGGGAAACTGTTGGGGAGGTTGGGGAGTAGAGTGAGGGGATATGTGGGAACCCTTCACACTATCTGCTCAAATCTTCTATAAACCTAAAACTGCCCTAAAAAATAAAACAGTAATTTTTTAAAGCATCTTTGTAGTGACTCAGCAGTATTTGGTATGGTAATGTGGGCCATGTAGAGGGACAGGGACAAACTGGAGTTCTTGGGAAGATGAAGGAAATTATTTACATTGGGCTAAAAGATGAGTCTAAGGGCAGGAACTTGATACCCACAGTTAACTCAAGGAGGATATTCTGACAATTAAGCAAGAGGAGACTGATGACATAATGAGAGTTCATAATGAATATCCTCAGTTGTAGTCTAGAATAATGTGAACAGCTATGCTAACATCTGTACTGCTGTAAGACAACCAAGTGACGTGCCGGTTCTTATTAATGATAGAGATGGCATCTATTCATACAATACTGTCGTGCAGGCACTCGGCTATTTTCTTTAGGTATCAGTTAAAATATTAATAATAAGAGTTTTTAAGGTAGAATGGAATATAATAAATATTTCTCGTTAAACAAAAAAAGGAACAGGGAACTGTATATCAAGTTAGAGACCAGCTGCAGTTAGGGGTGTCGAGTTATAAATTGTGGAGATTTGAGGTTTGAATGACTAGTGTGTTTCCCTGCCAGATGCTCTGAAACACCTACACCCCCAGGCCTGCTGGGAGCTGCCTCACAGAGCACACAGGCTCTGGGCGCGAGGAGAGTTCTTGGGATGAGGGTGGGGTCTGGCTGCCTCCCATGGCCTTTTTAGGGTATCGTGAGTGTTGTTTTCAGCCTAGTGTTTAATCTCTTCTATATTTTCTTCCCCAAAATTCTCTTTGACCTTCTTTTAACATACACTCTTTTTCTGCAAGTACCAGAGAACATGGAAGTGAGAAAGCCAGTTTTCTTGGAATCAAGGCATAGATTATAGTTTATGGACTTTGCAGAATTGTAAGCGTTGTAGACAAAATATTTTGAAAATTCAATTGTGGAGAAAAGTAATAATGCAAAAATACAAAAGTCTGAATAAAAATAAATCTGCTTTAATGAGTAGATACTTATTTTTAGTTATGAGGCTGAGGGACTGACAGCTCTGAACACTATATGCAGCAGCACCAAGCCCTGGTGCAGTGTGGGCAGCCACACCATCCGCTTCCTCACAGTATTCCAAAAATAACCCTCTCGACCTGGAACCTGCCTCTGACACATCCTCCTGCCCACAGTGACCCTGCCTCTGGCTGTCTCAGAATGCAGCATTACCCAAAAAATCACTGCAGTCCACACCCATTGCTGGTCCCTTCAGCGTTGTCACGGCATAGTGACCAGACACCAGCGCAGCTGCGGGTCCTCAGCCTGCTCACAGTTCAGAGCTGTGGGAGAGTGGACAACCCAGATGCAAGCAGAGAAGCATCTTTGTTCAGGAATAGAATTGCAGCTTTGGGTTCCAGCACTGCACAGTATTCATTCCCCAGGACCAAAACAGGATGCCTAGATTCTTAGATTCTAGGGTCATCATCCCAAGGAATGTCCTAGGAAATTCTAGTAATTTCAGCTTCTTCCCAGTGTCAGATCTGAGGGATGCAAACATTTCCTTTCTTAGTTCTATGAACTCGTAAGAACTGTGTGGGTGTAGGAGGGTGGAGGGCACCTCAAAGTAAAGCAATTCTCTCCTTTATACATTTCTCCCAGGGTGTTGCCAGGCCTCTCTTCCATGTCTCTGACTCTAGCAGAGAACCTCTACCTCTAGAATGTATCCAGGACCAAAGGGAGGGAGCCCTGCTTCTCTCCACAGGTCAGGGGTGTGAGGCACCTTTTTGCCTTGATGATAGGTACCGAGGACTTGGAAAAACACAAAAAAATGCCCTGATACTCAGTCTCCTTGGAGAGAACATGCCTATTTTATGAGAAAAGTTTTTTGAACTTGGGATTTATACTCCATAAGGGTATAGTCAATGCAGAAGAGCTCAGGGGTTGTTCTAAAGCAGTGGTTCTAAACCTTGGCTGCACATTAGAATAACCTGGGAATCTTTTTAAAATCCTGATTTCTGGGCCTCATCCTCCAGAAATTCTGTTTCTTTGTTATGGGGTGAGGCCACAACATTAGTACCAAAGAAACATAATTTCCAGAGGATGAGGCCCAGAAATCAGGATTTTAAAAAGATTCCCAGGTGATTCTAATGTACAGCCAAGGTTGAGAACCACTGTTCTAAAGGATCCAGCAAAAGGGTTGGGTAGGAGTGCAGGTTCAAAGGATTGGAATGATTGATACCCACAACAGTGAGTGAGGCAGTGGATTTTGCTTTCTTAAAAGGCCTGTAGCCAAAGATTGCCTGGGTTTCTCTACCCAGACAGCACTGCTATTTTGACATTCCATTATTGCAGAGAGAGGCTTTTAAATAGTAATATCAAACACTTTATGTCTAAATAATTAGGATTTGATGTCTTAAATATATGTAAATTATTCTTTGCTATATCATTGTACAGTTGTCCTGTTAGATTTCTGAACTAAAATTATTTGGACTTAAAAATCATTACTGGGAGGTAGAAAATGAGAGTTGTTGCTGACCCTGGTTCACGGGTTGTGTGTTTAAAAGTTATGTTTATTTATTATATAAGTTGGGAGACCCAGAAATTTTCTTCTCTTCATAAATTAAAGGAGTAGCTATTAAAGTGAGTAATTTTACATCAATAAGGGGCATAATATAATTCAGCATCATATGAAAATATACATGAAATATATTTAGTATATTCATTGGGTATTGGATTGACTGACTCTGAGTACATTGCATCTCTTCTTGTTGCCATAGTTACCACTGCCTTGTGGGGGCACATCGAGTATCATTTTTGTTGTAGACTTTATTTATTAACAAGACATGAGTTTCTTCTATTATTTACATGGTTTTCCCTCACTCATGTTTTTGTTATACATTTCTTCTTTGATTTATTTTTCCTTTTAAAATAATTTTAGATGATGCCATTTTTCCTTCAAATTTTGACTGCCAGTGATTTTGATATGCAGAAAATCAGATTATAAAATAACTATGAGGCAATAAATAATAAAATAACAACTATTTAAGGAAATTATAAACTAAACTAAAAAAAAAAAAAAAAAAACACAGGGAAGAGTCCTGAGTTATTCTAGATGTAGCCACTCTGATGATACTTTTTTCTTTTACTTGCCTTTAGAAAAATGAGGCTTTAAAGAAATCTCCAGTGGTGGTAGGTTTTCATTCACATACTTTGCCTAGCTTTTATTCTGTAACTTTGAAAAGGACATTGTTTTTAAAAAACATTTCTTAGCAATAGCCCCAAATACTGCCTGTTTTATTAATATGCTCCCTATGATAGTGATAATGATAACACTTTCTATGTTATAAAGCAGATTTATATTTATTGGCCCAATTTCCCTGCAAATGATTGTGGTTAGCATTTCCTTGTTGAGGTGATTGAGTTGCAGGATAGGTCCAAGGTCACACAGCTGTTACAGCTTAGAGATACGGCTTAGATTTTCCTCGAAAATTCAAAACTCTTCCCCTTTAAAACACTGTTTGGTCATGATATACTCACGGAGCTGTGGTTTAGTTGCGGTACCATTTGAAGGAGAGCTGACCACAAACTCGCTGCCTGATGGGGCTCAGCCATTTAGACTGGGAGATGGAGACCATTTCTCTACTTCTAAAAGTGGTAGTTGAGTGGATCAAAGGAGAGAATTAATATGAAAGAGCATTTTAAAAGCACATATAGGAGGGTATGACCAATACACAAACATTTCTCTATAAATTCATCAGAGATAGATTAATACACCTGAAATTTAACCTCCTGCCTGGGTGGGGTGCCTCAGCACCACTGGGCCCATGGTAGTGGGGGTGCTTGGGATGCTGTGTGACTTGCTTTCTCTCTGACCACTGCTGAGTTCTCATTTAAACATGAAAGCAAACTTGTGCGGAAATGTTGCTAATTTTGCTCTGTGTTGAATAGGAAGTCTGGAATCAGGAGCCATGTCAGTGTCTCTGACCTTACTCTGTGTGATGACAGGCTTTCTTTTGTTAAGAAGAATGCCTTTCTGCTTGGCCAGAAATTTCTCCTTGCAGGTGACAGAATTGCTGTTTTACCATTAATGAATTTTACAGCTAGAACCTTTTTATTTTAAAGAATTATGGACATATCTACCCAAAACCATGCTTTAATACAAAAATAGAGGAAATTACTGCTTCCCTGAAATACCAAGGTGTTTTCAGCCTTGCTCAGAAAAGCACCTTCAGATAATCTCCTTCTGGACACTTGCAGAAGCAATTACTTTCACAGTTTATGTTGGAATGTTTTAAAAAGCCACAAAGTTGCTGTACACAGAGCAGAGGCGGAGAATAAAAGTTTCGTCATCTGTGTTGCACACATACATTCTGAAATGCAGTGGAAAGGTCCTGCCCTGAGTGTCTGAGAATCTGCATGCGGCCACTATTTCTGTGATATGTCCCCTCAACATCTACCAGGTGATGGGTTGCATTTGGCTAAATTGCGGAGGCTATTTCTTCATTAGGTTACATAATTTTTTTTCTGGAGGGGGCCTTCTGTGAACATATGTGTTAAGGAATAAGAAGTTTCAAAGCAATCCTTGTTTGAGTGTTGTTTACTGTTTAGTTTTAATATTAAGAATGTTTTCCTGAAAAATATTTCTAAATCACCCCCCCCCCCCGCAAAAAAAAAAATCCTCCTTCTTGAACACCTTACTTATCAAAGAAACCTTACTTCCAAGTATACCTGCTCAAGTGATGATCTTATCGGCCGTGGCACAGCATGAATTGAGCTGCTTAGAATCCTGCATCTTTGTCAGTGCTTAGCAAGTGTGAAGCCCAGTAATTTGAAAGGTGTGGGTGAGATGAACATGATATTACCAGATGTCACTAATCAATAGAAATTAATCTTGGAATGGATGCCAACATATTATACATTTTCTTCTGGGGCTCAATTCCACCAAAGGTCAGCACCTCTTTAACTACCTCTAGAAAATGTATTAGAAAAGTTGCAGCATTTAAAATGGTTTCTTTCATATATATATCAGGGTGAAGTAACTATTCACTATCAATAGGAGAGATGTGTGATTTGAGTTGCTTCTTCAATAACAGACAGTGTAGAAGTATCTGCTCATACCATAGATTCCTGGGGTAAAAGATGCAAGTCCTTGGAAGGAATATTGAAAACAAGTAGTTTTTAAACTAATTTAAGTGTCTTCCAATGGAGTCCTGGGGGCAGAGGAATAACCTAGAGGTACACATTTAAAATTTGAGCTGCGGGAAGCGGAAAGAGGCCAGAGCCACCCACTTGGGGCTGCCTCCCTAAGCAGGGGCCTCGAGGCATTTCCACAGAACCATTCTGTGGTGCCACACCGTTTGTTTGTTCATTTGGTCGTTGAACACCATCTTAGTGCGTGCCCAGTGTTATTCTAGGCCTGCAGAGACCTCAGTGAACAGAGCAGAGCTGTCTTAGTTGTCATGAGCTCACGGTCCAGGGAGAGTGAGTGGCATAAACCCATGTAAGGTTGCAGCTGAGATGAGTGCCAGGGAAGAGCAGTATGGGATGCCTGAAGGCCAGCGAGAACTCCTCTAGGAAGTGACATGGGGCCCACCTCTGAAGGGTGAGGAGAAGTGCATCAGGGGAAGGGCAGGGGCAGAGGGATGTGGGGAAAAAAGAAGGCATTTGCTGACTGTTTGGATTAGCTTACAGTATGAGTGCTGCATATGCTAAATCATTTACTGGGATTCTCAGGTATAGTCGCCTTAATCCTGTGTTTGGGGATGCCCCGTTGTACAGATGAGTGGAAGCTAAGGTACAGGAATTGAATCATGTACCCTTGGGCTCACAACTAACGGTGATGGAGCTAGGGTTTGAACCCAGATCTTGCTTCAGAGCCCACACCCCGGGCCACCTCCCTGTACTGCCTCCTATGTGAGGGAGCTGAAGCAACAGTGATGAATGAGGCAGTGTGTTCGCCAAAAAGACCATGAAGATGCAGGCTGAGACAGGTGCCTCAGCCCATTAGTGCTCACTCTAAGACACATGTTGTAAAGATGGAGTTTGAGAGATTTTAGTGGGAAAGTTGGGCTAAGAATGGGCACACACAGGACAGCACCGAGAGCCTTTGTCTCCAAGATGGGCAGAAAGTGGGGACTTTAAGAGCAACATCAGAAAGGAGGCAGCCCTGGCCAGTGTGGCTCAGTGGCTGAGCATTGTCCCATGCACCAAGGGGTGTCCGGTTATTTCCCGGTTAGGGCACATGCCTGGGTGTGGGCTCAGTCCCAGTAGGGGGCATGCAGAAGGCAGCCAAGTGCTGTTTCTCTCTCATCTTGTTTCTATTTCTCTCTCCCTTTCCCTTCCTCACTCTCTTAAAAAAAAAAAACAAAGAGAACATCTTATCTAATAAAAGAGAAACATGGTAATTGGTGTATGACTGCTACCCTTCCCATTGGCTAATCAGGGCGATATGCAAATTAACTGCCAGCCAACATGGCGGCCGGCAGCCAGGCAGCTTAAACTGAACATGAGGCTTGCTTGCTTCAGTGATGGAGGACTGCAGCATTCCCCACCTGCCTTGCCAGCCTCTGAGCTTGCAGTTTAAAAAACATTGTAACAAATATAGAAGCTAAACAAAACCCCAGAAACCAGCTTTCAGAGAGCTGGGATCTCAGAGCTGGAGTTGATACAGAGTTTCGATTATAGAACCGAAACAAACCAGATACCTGTTTTCAGCAGCTGAGGCCTCAGAGCTGGAGCCAAGCCTCAAAGCTAAAGCTGGCCCAGAATAAAAAAAAAGAAAAAAAGGAGCAGTTGGGAGCTTCAGTCCCAGCCTGAAAACAGCCCTCAGCCCCTCACCCAGACTGGCCAGGCACCCCAGTGGGGACCCCCACCCTGAAGGGTGTGTGAACAGCTGCAAACAGCCATCATCCCCTCATCCAGGCTGGCCAGGCACCCCAGTGGGGACCCCCACACTGATCCAGGACACTCTTCAGGGCAAACCAGCCAGCCCCCACCCATGCACCAGGCCTCTATTCTATATAGTAAAAGGGTAATATGCCTCCCGGCACTGGGATCAGCGTGACAGGGGGCAGCGCCCAAACCCCCTGATTGCCCTGCGGCTCTGTGTGTGACAGGGGGTGGGGCCACAACCTCCCTATCGGCCCTGCTCTGTTCGTGACAGGGGAAGGCGCCCCAACCCCCTGATCAGCCCTGCTCTGTGCCTGATAGGGGGGAGCTCCCTAACCCCCTGATCACCCTGTGGCTCTGTGTGTGACAGGGTGCGGCGCCCCAACCCCCCCCCCCCCAACGGGCCCTGCTCTGTGTGTGACGGGGTAGAGCCATAACCTCCCCATTGGCCCTGCCCTGAGTGTGACAGTGGCGGCGCCCCAACCCCCTGATCGGCCCTGCTCTGTGGGTGATAGAGGGCGGCACCCCAACCCCCCCCACACACACGGGCCCTGCTCTGTGTGTGATGGGGTAAAGCCATAACCTCCCCATTGGCCCTGCCCTGAGTGTGACAGTGGCGGCGCCCCAACCCCCTGATCCGCACTGCTCTGTGTGTGACGGGACGGTGCGCCAACTCCCCTATCAGCCCTACTCTGTGATTGACAGGGGGGAGCTCCCCAACCCCCTGATTGACCCTGCTCTGTGCGAGACAAGGGGTGGCGCCACAACCTCCCCATCAACCCTGCCTTGAGTGTGACAGGGGGCAGTGCCCCAACCCCCCAATCGGCCCTACCCTGAGCGTGACTGAGGGTGGCATCGCAACCTCCCAATCCGCCCTGCTCTGTGCATGACGGGGTGGCGCCCCAACTCCCCAATCAGCCCTGCTCTGAGCCCGACCAGGGGCTGCACCTAGGGATTGGGCCTGCCCTCTGCCACCCGGGAGCAGGCCTAAGCCAGCAGGTCATTATCTCCCGAGGGGTCCCAGACTGCGAGAGGGCACAGGCCAGGCTGAGGTACCCCCCCTCCCCCCCCCGAGTGCACAAATTTTTGTGCACGGGGCCTCTAGTATTTTAATAAAGAAATTAGGTGGTGCCTTGCCAGTGTCCTGTCAGATAGGCAAGAGGTCTGTGAAGGACTGGCCTAGGTGAACCTGGTCAGTCAGACTTTGCAAGGGCATTTGCATGTCGTGCCTCCTCCTTCAGTCACTTCTCGCATAATACTGATCATCTGCCCTTATTGTTCAGGGCGTTTCTGTGCCCGCTACACTTTGAACTTCTCAGAGGCTGGGAATCTTTGCTTATTCGTGCATCCCCTGGGCTTGGCTTGTGCCAGTTCTGCAGTGGACACTCAGTACTGAATGAATTTCGTAGCATTTGTGGAACCATGTTCCTTGCCACTTTCTCTACAGTGTTATTGCCTTATCAAATTTGTATTTCACCTATGCAAGCAGTTTTACATTAATACACATAAACAAATTATACGTTGTCTTAACTATACGAGCATAGTATCTTTTAAAGAGCTAACACTAGCTGGAAACATATACGAAATCTCTTTATACCATTTAAAAATAGGAAGACATAATTAAAAAGGACAGGGTGATAATTACATGTTCAAACATTGGACTCATTCTTCCAGATATTAAATTTGTTGTTGGGAGTGTAAATGGACAGATTTTTTATTATTATTATTGCAGTGGTTTCTGCCTGGCCATTTCGTGTGCACCTCTGTGGCACTGAATTTCCATAGCCCAACTTTGGGGCCATTGCGGTACGTTTTCCAGTTTGTTGAGTTGTTCTTTCTCTAAAAAATAATGATGTCAGAATTCTTTATGCCCATTAGCCTACTTGCTCACTGAATCTTGAAACAGAAAATTCTCCTCTATTGGCAAAGTAAGGAAAGAGTCAGCTATTTGCAAAACTTAAATTGAGATTCTCTTTTACCTCAGAATGTTAGATGTGAAAAATATATATGACTATTGTAAACCCACTGCCCTTTCAGCTTCAAAGGTCAAACAAAGATATTTGACCTTTTTTACTTTTGCCATTGCTTAAATATATGGAAATTGATGTTTGTTGTTCCACAAGAGGCATATAAAGTGCAGTACGCCCTATTGTTCATTGTCACCAGCATCTGGCAAGGTGGAGGCATGATTCATACTTATTGTAACCCAATATATTAATTAATTGAAAGTTAGATATATATCAACTGCCATATTCTGAATATTGCAATTAATTTGATACTGAAAATATGCTGAACATATTTTATTGCTTTATGATTCAGAAAGTACTCCAGAGTCTTCCTACACTTCTGAGCCATCATTTAACATCATTTTTAATTCTATTGATTATGTGATAGTGCCAGTTAATAGGAATTTCTGATCAATAACATGTTCTCAGTATCTATCTATATTCATCATTTTTAAAACAAAACATCAAAGAAAACATGTTTGTGAAATTGACTTTAAAAGCAATGTTTTAGTCATTGCCAGGTGTTTCCCTAAGTTCTTAGTAAGCTTTTGGAACTACTTCCAATTGCTTTCCAAATAACTCCAAGATAGACATTGAACAGTATGGCATTTGAGAAACCACAAAATAAGACCATCTGTAATCAAGCACAGAGCTCAGTGGCCAAATATATGCCATCAATGTTTAATGAGACAGAGAAGCTAACTTGTATTTTTGCGATACCTGTTCCCATAGCCACAGCTGCCGCTTTTAATTGTCCACACTGTTAACACTATCCTGAAAAGCCAGGAATTTTTAATGTAATATAGTGAAAGCTGTTGTGTGGCACCCATGGGACACCTTTCATAAGCACAGTACCGAGTCCTTCACTTCCAGCAAAATACAGTGGTCCCACCTTATCTGGAGGAATACTTCCTAAGACCTCCAGTGGACCCCTGAAATCACAGATAGTACAAACCCTATGTTTTTTCATATATATATACTTATGATGAAGTTTATTTTATACATTAAGCACAGTGAGATATTAATAACAATCTATAATAATAAAAGCGTAATATGCTAATCAGACTAGACCAGGGGTGGGCAAACTTTTTGTCTTGAGGGCCACAATGGGTTCTTAAACTGGACCGGAGGGCCGGAACAAAAGCATGGATGGAATGTTTGTGTGAACTAATATAAATTCAAAGTAAACATCATTACATACAAGGGTACGGTCTTTTTTTTATTTTTAGTTTTATTCATTTCAAACGGGCCGGATCCGACCCACGGGTCATAGTTTGCCCACGGCTGGACTAGACGGTCGAATGACCTTCTCGGCGATCTTCTGGATGAAGCTGGGGCTGTGAGGGCCAAGGCCCTTACACGAATTTTGTGCATCAGGCCTCTAGTCTATACTAATAAAAGGGTAATATGCTAATTAGACCGGACGTCTTCCGGACATCCATCTGGACAAAGTCACCGTGGCTTCGAGGCAGGGCGGCTCAGGAGAGGCGGGGCGGCGCGGGAGAGGCGGGGCGGAGTGGCCCCTTTTGCAGAAGCCACAGAAGAGGCACTGCTGCAGCTGCTAAGCCATCAGAAGGACATCCCCTGAGGGCTCCTGGACTGTGAGAGGGGGCAGGCCAGGCTGAGGGACCCCCCCGCCCCACACTGCATGAATTTTCATGCACTGGGTCTCTAGTAACTAATAATAAAATAGAATAATCACAACAGTATACTGCAGCAAAAGATATAGGAAGGTGTTCTTTTGAAAATTTCTTATTGAGCTGTACTCACCTTTTCACTTAAAGGAAGCACTTTACGGCTTCTCTTTGGCATATCCAAATTGCTAGCATCTCTATTCTTTCATTTTGGGGTCATCATTAAGTAAAATAAGGTTACCTGAACATAGGCACTGCAATACTGAGGCAGTGCAACTTAGTGACTAATGGTCGGGCAGCGTACACAGCGCGGAGGTGCTGGACAAAGGGATGAGTCACACCCTGAGAGGGATGGAGCGGATGGCGTGAGATTTCATGCTAGTCAGAATGGCGTCCAATTTAAAGTTTATGAGTTGTTTATTTCTGAAATTTTTCATTTAATATTTTTGGGCTGCTGTTGCCAGGAGTAACTGAAATCATAGAAATTGAAACCCAGATAAGGGGTGACTACTGTACAGGAAGGTGTGCTGCTCCCCAGAATGAGAGTCAGTGTCTCCATCAAAGTTACAGAATAAATTCAACCCACTACTGGAATTCTCAAGAAACAGCTGCATTCATCTACTGAATCCATCCTACCAAGAAAATGCACCAGGGTTTCCACACAAGTCTTAAAAATGCAATGCAGACTGTGATGGCCTCGGTGGCATCTCGCTGCTCCAGGGCCAGTAAGATTTTCATCAGAATTCTTCTACACTGACAACCAAATTAGATTGGGGCCGTGCATTGTGCTGACTGGTATATATTGAAGATGCCGCAGGGATAAGAGCACAAGGAGCTCCACAAAGGGCACCTTCGCTCTGTGGCAGGCGAGAAAGAGTCCCCAGATCAAAAGCAGGGCTCCTGCCACCACCGCCTTCCACATCTGCTTCCCCGGGAGACCTGCTGCAGGAGGAGAACAAGAATCACAGCATCGATGGAGACCAACTAGATTACCAACTGTGTTGACGTCACATAGCCACAATTCTTTAATGTGTAGCATATTGAGAGTTTAAGAGCAAATCAATACATATTCCACAACAAAATTTATTTTAAAATTTTCCCCCTTTATGAGCAGATCACCTACTGGGAGAAAAAAAATCCTTCCCTTTCCTCTCTCCCTTTTTCCAAAGCTCATTTCAAATCATTGCACTATGAGAAAAAGAAATCCATTTAAAAATTGAAGTTCTACACTTCACAGCAGTAGGGCTACTGGAGACAACATGGATCTTATTCAAATAACAAATCTGAGAGCCGCTGAGCACACTGGAGTCAGATTACATTTGCATTCTGGAAAATATTAGGCACTCATTTTGTTGAGTTGCTTGAAATTACATACTTTAGAAATTAATGTGCACAGATATTAATAATAGAGAATGTCACCATTTATAATGACTGAGGAACTTTGCTCTTAAATTATAAAAATTGCAGTGACATTATTAATATTTTTATCATGTTGAAGATGCCAAGGTTAATTGCTTTTCAGAGTGGTGAGACTAACTAGTTTTTGCAGTTTCTACCTAAAGGAAAGGCTGAGACTAGGTTTTCCAGGATTTTATATGTTGCTAAAGAATTTCTCTGACATACTATGGGAAGTATTTGGGGAAAGTAGGATTTGGTGAGAAGTTAGATTATGCAGAGTTCTCTATCTAGAGGAAAAGAATACAGATAATTAACTTTGAGTCCTTCTTTTGACCTCCAATAATTGTGTCACTTTCTATAGCATTTATTAAATAATGTCCTGTCTATGCGTTTTGCAATGCACTCCTGTTCTCACTTTAAAGTTGGGTCTCTTAAAAATTATTTTACCAAATTAAGTGACATGAGTGCTGTTATCAATCAATTTTAGTACTAACAATACTGTATTTATTGTGTTCCTGAACTTATATCTATGTTTTATGACAGTGTTTTGCTAGCTAACATTTTGACCGATTAAAAAATTTTTATTAACAAATACAGAACATAAAATTACATTGGTGTTCTGTACAATTACAATTTGGGGTTATTGTGCAATATTATTTTTCTGAGACCACTTTCATAATACAAGATGAAAGTTTCTATTGTTTTACTCCCTCCTTTTCCAAGAAATAATCAGGATAATGGATAAAGGAAAGATGCAAAGCTTGCCAAGCTGCAGTGGAGCAGTCCACTGGGTGTGTTGTGGGCCAGCAGGTGCTCTGGGGACTTATTAAGAACCTAAGTATGTCTTCTGGGGGATGTAAATTCAACTCATAGGCAAATACGTTGTCAAGACAAACTGCAAAAAGAAAGTTAGGTAATTGGAAGCAAAGCCAATTCTGTGATCTTTCTGAGCAAAAGTTACTTTTCTGATGAGCCACTTAAAAATGGAAAGAAGATTGGGTGAAAGCAAGGAGTGATCACTATGTGCTAGGCAGGCTCCAGGTATTTCTCTCAATTATTACTATTATTACTAGAGGCCCAGTGCACAAAATTCATGCATGGGGGGGGGGAGCCCTCAGCCCAGCCTGCACCCTGTCACAATCTGGGACCCCTCAGGGGATGTCCCACTGCCAGTTTAGGCCCGATCCCAGAGGAATCCCTACGGGATTGGGCCTAAACCAACAGTCAGACATTCCTCTCACAATCTGGGACTGCTAGCTCCTAACTGCTCACCTGCCTGCCTTATAGCCCCTAACCCCTCTGCTTGCCTGCCAGGTCACCCCTAACCATTCGCCTGCCTGCCTGATTGCCCCTAACCACTCTGCCTGCCTGATCACCCCTAATTGCTTGCCTGCTTGCCTGATCACCCCTAACCACTCACCTACCTGCCTGCCTGATTGTCCCTAATCGCTGGCCTGCCTGATCACTCCTAACCACTCTGCCTGCCTGCCTGATCACCCCTAACCACTGGCCTGCCTGCCTGATCGCCCCTATCTGCTCACCCACCTGCCTGATCACCCCTAACCACTCTGCCTGCCTGCCTCATCACCCCTAACTGCTCGCCTGCCTGCCTCATCACCCCTAACTGCTTGCCTGCCTGCCTCATCACCCCTAACTGATCACCTGCCTGCCTGATTGCCCCTAACCACCTCTGCCTCAGCCCCTTCCTGCTGTGGCTGCTGCCTCTGCCTCGGCCCCTGCCGCTGCAGCTTTGTCTGGAAGGTCGTCCAGAAGGATATCTGGAATAACGTCCGGAAGGTCGTTCGACTATCTGGTCTAATTAGCATATTATACCTTTATTATTATAGATTATTATTATTAATTATTATTATTATAGATAAAATGCAATATATAGAGTGTAAGTACCTTCCTAGGGCCCCACAGCTAACAAATAACCAACACTAACACACTTGGTCATTCGCATTGAAGGGCAGCATGGTGGGGTAATGTAGTTTGGCAGCAGAGGCTGGGATCTCCAACCTGCGTTAAATCTACATGAGAAACACCTTCCTGAGTGCCAGTTTGAGACAAAATGAGAAATGGATTGGCCAGCTCCCCACCACACTTATTTGTGGTCATGGACTCATATGAAAGATGTATGTATTTTCATCAAAGGGTATTGAACTGGCAAAGTGTTCTCACTCTGCTTTAGAGAGGTAGTGCCACATGTCAATATTAATGTTCTTTTACTGCATTCCTTTAGGGATTTTTCTTAAAGCAATCATCAGAGCACTTGCATTCCAACATATTCAAAATCTTGCCTACTCCAAGTGTCATCTAAAAACAAAGGCAGTTATCCCTTACTCATGCTCTTGAGAAAACATCAATGACAGTAATATTTAGATGATGCTTTTCTGCTGAAGCTGACATATATATGACAGACAGTATGTATATATTTTTATGTATTATATGTTTGTATATATAAAGTGTAAGTATAGTGAAAATAGACAATGAAAACTATCTGTAAGTTCATGCTCATATCATCTCTAATGGCAGTATTTCTCCCTGGCAGTGGTATCGTTGTGTTATTTCTAGAATGGCCGATGCTGTGGAGCCCCGCTGCCTGGGCAGTGCCCTAGGAACAAGGTCACACATTATTTTTAAGGTGTTTTACATGTGTTATGGTGTGGTTTACCAACCTGGGGAGAGGCAGCCAGCTAGCTGGCCCAAGAGACAGATGCAGTAAATAGATTCATTGTCCTTGTCCTTCTCCTCTCTAAGTCACTGAACCGGAACATTGCACAGATACTTCCAACTCCTTCCTTATCTACTTATCCTAATTTGTTCCAAAGTATTATTTCTCCTGCCTGTGGATGTGTGAGTTACGTTATGTTAGCCCATGATGCTTTTTCCAAGTTCTCCCACCAATGCCTTTTTCCTCAGTGCCAACTACTCCTCAGGAGCCTACTCTTACTTTCACTCCCTGTTCTGTATAAAACCAGCACTTTTATACACTAACTAAGCTTTTGCTGCCCTCATCTGAGAGACTGGGAGATAGTTGGGGGTGGAGATAAGTGCCGCCCTTGGATCTCTAGAGAACCACCATTCCCTAACTTTTATCATTAAGCCTCCCCAGGTGATCGCAAATGTCATAATGCAGAGGCCCAGAATAAAGTTTTCTAAACCAAACCCTTCAAGCCTATCTTTTCAGAGGCTACAGTCGGCTCTGCAGTTGCAAGGGCTGGAGTTACAGGTCTGTGTTCTACCAATTATCCATTTGCATATTGCAAGCAAAAATAACTTATTATTTTATATCAAACCGCTTTAACCTGGATTTGTAGAAATCATGTTTCCAGTCTTCATTACACCTCCAACAGAAGTATCCTGCACAGATTTTCATGTGGAGCATGGTACTCTATCCCTACTAATTTGTCCACGATGAGAATGGGATGCTTCATGGTCTCTATTAATTTCTCAGGAGGCAAAGGGTGATCCCTCCAGCAACTTGTGAATGGCTCAGAAGTTAGAGAAATTGATCTGCACAGAGAATAGAATTCCAGGTATATTCTATGCCTACCTGAAATGAGGTGAAGGGAGGGATTAATCCTCTCAAGAACATTGTTCATCATTCCAGTGTGCTCTTTGGCAGCCAGTGGATCCATTTGGAAAAGCCCCTTTGCACAGAAACTAAAATAATGCTTAGTGATCATTCTACTCCCATGGAGGGTGGAGATATCAATTAGAAAAACAGCTGGGCTTGGAACTTGGGTCACATGAAGCTTTTTTTCAGTGAGCAGAGGGGGTTCTCTGAGATTATAGAACTGTGTTGCCCACATGACCAAGAGGAACCCTGTAACTGCTTTTACTTAATGCTACCTTTGCTTTGTTTTTGTTTTTAATACATTTTTATTGATTTCAGAGAGGAAGGGAGAGAGAGAGAAACATCACTGATGAGAGAGAATCATTGATCGACTGCCTCCTGCACACCCCATACTGGAGATCAAGCCCACAACCCAGGCATGTGCCCTGAACGGGAATCGAACTGTGACCTCAATGCTCAACCACTGAGCTATGCTGGCCGGGCAATGGTACCTTTGCTTTTATTTTAATTTTGTTTCATTAGTCTCTTTCTTAAAGAAATTATAATAATTTACTTCTCACATTTGCATAGTACTAAAGAATATTGGGGTGGAATGTGGCACCACAGCTTTAGTGTTTCAAACTTTTATTGGTTTCCCTCTAAATTCTGTTTAACATTCAGAGAAAAAATTGCTAAAATTGCAGAAGTTTAAAATTACCCAGTTTAAGATATATGGAGTATTACTGTAATGCTGAGCATGTTTTACTGTATCTCTTTATCTGAAACTTGGTCATCTTGTGAGGACCTGTAACTTCACTCAGCAGCCTCCAGTAGTGTCATGCTTCTTTGGTTCACCAGCAGGCACATTATTTACTGTGGGGCATGCAAGGCAGTTAAGATTCTTGATAAGAGAGTATTAATAATCTTACTTTTATCATAATTAAATGTAACATAGGATGAGGAAAATTAATGTAAGAAGTTATGTGTTTAAACTTAGCTCAAACATCAGTTTGTTTTACAACCCTTTGATATTTTCAATTTTTGGATGTGAACATTAAAAATATTCAATTAATATTAAATATTAGTTCATATAAAATATTCAACCACTTATATTTTTAATCATACCAGGCAGTCATTATTGTGAGGCCTCACTAAACAGCCTTTTGCGTTGATATTACTACTCACTGAGGTTACTCTGATCTCAATATGGAATTTTAGATGAGGAAGCCGGACAGGTTTTCATGACTTCTCCCATGATCCATCAGCCGACTGAAGGAGCAGCTGTGATAGGAACCCACAGACATGGTTTTTTAGTCAGCTGCTGCCTCAAGCTTACCCTAAGTCCATCAGACTGCCCCCCTGCAATTTGTCTCCCGCCTTCTCAGGAAGTTGGTAAGGATTAACTCTTGCCTCTTGCTAAAGTCATTGCAAATTGGGACTGCTAAGGAATATAAATACATTAAGCCTCCTGAGGATGAGACACCAGCATTGAGAAGCACTGTGAAGGTTACAAATAATGTGACTAAGAAAAGTAAAGTCTATTTGAAATAATAGTCAAAAGGTGCACTAACCAAGTTTTCCTTTAAATTATTGATATCACCTTTTCCTTCTAATCTAGCACACTAGTATTTGTCTCTTGTGCTAGCTATACTTTTTTTATAGCTTTGTATGTCCTGTTTTCTACCTCCACTTCTAAGACTAGAAAGAAGTCTGTTGCAGAAAGGTCAATGAAAGGAAAAGCTGTGAAGTCAGTAATGTGTGATGAGTCTGTGAACTTACTGCGTGTGTGCTTACTCTCTGTAGCTGATGTAATTTAAGTGATACTGGGTAACCAATCATTGTTGTCCTACCAGACATTGGATAGATGAAAGGCAAAATATCCACCAACACTTTAAAATATAGAGAAGTCCTGACAGTCCTCCTGAGCACTATGAAACTACATATAGTAAAGGTGTGGGAGGGGGGGTGCTTTTAGAAATGGGAGAAACTGGAATGTATGCATGCACAAATGGGCTAATTGACAGCATGAAAAGATTTAGGTTTGTCTTTAAGTTATGATTCATTCTGAAAAGATCAGATGCAGCTTGGGTGAGGGCTGTGGGGAGGGGTCCGGGGACCAGTGGGTGCCAGTTCTGAATTTAGAAACCCCTCCAAAGAGATGCACAGTTACACCATTCTTCACTTAACCAAGGAGCAGTGTGTTAAAGTGGTTTTATTGTTCACTTTTAACTGGGAGGCCGATGCTGCAGATATCCAGTGATGCTTGGCTGGATATTCCAGTTCTGGAATGTCATTGTCCCAAGATTTTGTGTCATTTTGTTTTTACCAGATGCAAGCCAGGATTTCTGTTTTCTGATGCCCTCCACAGAAGTGTAACATTGCTGAGGCATTTGGAGGGATCCCATAAGTATGGCCACCCAGAGGAAGAGAGGTGCTATTGATGGGCAATCATGAGTGAGCAGGAACAAGGGAAGAAGCTGCTTGGAAGAGAGGAATGAGAATTATTTTTAAACACTTTCAGTGATTATTTGGCTAAATGTGGGAAGCATAACTGAACTTTATTTTCAGTTATGTGACCTTTTCACGATCATAAACTGTATGCCAGAATGTGCCACGGTGTGCGGTAGCTTTAACTAGCCACCCTATCATGTAAAACCAACAACCAAACTGAATATGAGGGCTTTTTTAAATACCTGATGATTTAAGTAATTAGGAAAAAAAGAATTGTTAGCAACAGTCTTCTGCTGAGTTTATCCTGGCCTTTTTAATTTTAACTAGAGTAGCACCAAAAAATGCAAATTGCACTATTTGGTTTCATTTCTTAGTTTAGTAAAAACAACTATGTCCAGCACTAATTAATTAGCACAAGTGCTTTTTATGTAATGACACCTTTCAGCCAGTGTACCTTATAGGGAGAGGTAGGTGGTTTGTGTTATTTTGTCTCTGTGGACTTAGTGACTATAATTGAGCAAGGCAATATCCTGGAATATATTCGGAAATAACAATGCCAGATTTATTTCGTATTTTGTGCCCTGGAAAGCCACTTATGTAAATTCTATATTTGTGATATAAAAATAGTAGGAAATTGCTAAGTCCTCAGTCAGGGTTTGTGAAATGATAGGAGAGGGAAAATTATGAATCCCTAACTGCATTGTGATCAACTCTATATTAATAATGCATGATATACCCCATTGTAAGGAATTCCAATAGATAATCATCCAAACTTCAAAATAAATAAATCAGGGAAGTTGCAAGAGTACTGTCAAATAAGAAATCAGCAGGAACTTATAGAGAGTAATACCAATTATTAATTTTATATAAGTGAGAAGTTGAGGAGTTAATTTCTGGAAAGTCTGTAGTATACAGCAACAAAAAAATAGCACTCTATCAAGAAAATGTTGATTTATGGACAATTTATCCATATGTTTATTTTTAAACTTAATATGACTTTTTTTCCAATGTGCAAAATAGTATACAAATAAACCATACTGATAAGTGTTTAAAATGAGACTAGCAGACTTCTTAGTAGTAGTTATGTATTTGCATTGGCATTGTATAGGAATGGAAAGCACTTTGATGCAAATCATACATCTGCCACTTTAAACAGCACAAACTTGGGCAAGTTTCCTTGATTCTCTGAGCCTCATTTCCCATGTGGTAAATAAGGGGTAACATACTCCCTAGTATGACTTACGACCAGGTGAGATGATATGTGAAGGTACAGATGAGTACTTGACAAACAGTTTATTGTTATTACCATCTTATATGAAAACTAGAGGCCTGCTGCACAAAATTCGTGCACTCAGGGGGGGGTCCCTCAGCCCAGCCTGCGCCCTCTCACAGCCCAGGAGCCCTCAAGGGGATGTCCAACTGACGGACATCTGGAAGAGGCTCCCGCCACCACCACTGCGCTCGCCAGCCATGAGCCCCCTGGCTTCTGACTGAATGGTGCTCCCCCTGTGGGAGCACACTGACCACCAGAGGGCAGCTCCTGCATTGAGTGTCTGCCCCCTGGTGGTCAGTGCACACCATAGTGACCGGTCATTCCACCATTCGGTCGACTTCCATATTACCCTTTTATTAATAGGATGATTTTCAGTTAAAATCACTTTAAATATTTCTTCTAAGCAATTGTAGTAGATTATAACACCCTCCCCATTTTTAAGTATTTCCCACAATGTCCTGCATAGCACTTGGCAAAAAACGGTACTTAATAAATGTTTGTAGCACATTGAATTATTTAATCCTAATTAATTTACTTTCCCATTTCTTAGAAAGCTAAATTATTTCACATACTATCAGCCATCTATTTCTACATTTTCTACTGGAATCTTCTCCATTCTATCAAAAGGAAAGGGAAGTTCACTTTCTGTAGATTTTTACTGTCTTTTCCATTTGAGGCTTAAGGACTATTAAAAATAGAGCTTTCTTTTTCTATTTCTGCACATCTTGAATCACTGCACTCAGATGCAAAGACCATTTTCCACTTTAATCATCTTTTCCCATCTTTATTATCATCCCAAAGCTAATAAGGGCAATTGTTCAATGTATTCTCTCCCACAGAAGTCAGCATGGCTAGCCACATAAGTGATTTTTTTAAAACTCTTAGTAGAGCCACACATTTGCCGGCAACCTAGGAAGGAGCAGGACCAGGGTCCAGGAAGTGATCTTATCTCTATCAAGCCTTGACTACCTACCAGGCTGCCATCCTAAGGCTTTCACTTCTGTAATCTCTCTGGATCCTCCGAATATCCCACAGGATCTGGTTTTGCCAGAGAGTAACTGGAGGCCTAAGGGATTCAGAAATTTAGGCATGATAACCAGGCCAGAGGTGAGGGCAGTGAAAGTCAAACCAAGCAAATGTCTCAGGAGTCACTGCTATGCGCAGCTGCCTCGCAATGACAGCTGTGCTGTCCCAACAGAAGGTCCATGTACGCTCAGTGATACTTGTTGACTTTATAAAAGTGAAAAACAGTAAAACATTGTGAAATATACATATTCTGGGGTTGACTCCTGATTCCCTGTAGCCCTGTGACCCTAAACCAAATCACTTCATCTCCTTGTTCCTTAACTTCTGTGAAACAACAAAAAGTTGTGGTACCTACCTTACAGAGGTGTCATTGGGATTAGATGTGACAATCCATATAAGGACTGAAGTACCTGGCACACAGTGGATGATGAGGTTGTAAAGATGAATTTTAAAAAATATTTTGAGCAATGCTAAATACCTTCAACTCTAATATATTGACAGTTTATAAACTTTCAAGAATCACTGAAAGTTTATAAACTTGTCCAGGAGATGCATGATCAGATTTATGGTTTTGAAACATTGTGGAGGACTTCTGGGTGGGAGCCAGACCAGAAACAATGATACATGGTTGGAGGCTTTATGGTGGTCCATTCAAGAGGGGATGCAAGTTTGAAGTAGGACAGGGTGACAGAAATTAGAGAGCAGAACCCTAAATACTTAGGGGATGACTTGAAGGAACTGCCAGTATAATACTGGGGTAAGGAAGTAGAGCAGTTGCATGTGACTTTGAGGATGCTTTCAAAAGGTGTACAGTGGTATTGTTCACCAAAAATAGGATGTATTAAGTGAGAAAAAGGTTTTGTGGTGGAAATAAAAAGGCTAGTTTGGGACATGTTGAATTTAGATTTCCTACCCAGAAAAAAATGTGAGAGAAAAACATCTATCAGAAATTGTCTCAGGGGTTCAGAGCCACATCTGAGACATGGATCAACATTTGGGGTTTATGGAGAGGATGGCATCTGGATGCCTGGGAGTAAAGGACCACCAGCTGGTCTTGATTCAATAGAAAAATCACCCTCACCACCACCTTCCTTTGTGGAAAGAAGGACAGGAGATAGGAATGGAATGGCCAGAAAGAGAGTGCAGTGCCAGAAGAGGAAGGGCCCAGAGCAGCAAGAGGAGGGGCTGGAAGTGGGAGTAGGTCAGGCAGTGGAGAAGCCACACTCACAGGAGAATGAGGAACCAAGCACCAAGGCTTGGCTTTGCTTCTCAACTTACTAGTGCATCCATTTGTCTCTATTGAACAAGATTTTACAAGTACCCCGAAGACCAATGCTTCCCCTTATTCATGACTCAGAAATAGTCTGAATACTGCTTCTTAGTCACTTCTGTGCAGGGAATGCTGTGAAAGGCAGCATTGGAGAGTGGCTCCTGCCACAGGTAACAAAAGGGAACTGCACAAAAGGTATGGTGCTTTCCAACAGATTGTGTCTTTGAAAATAAGTAACTCAGGATTCTAGCTCTTGATTTCTGTTAGTCCATTTTCCACTGTCCCTTTCTGAATGTGTTCACCAAGCATCCTTCTATCCTGCAGATATACCTGTTGGCTGTGTCTCCCTCAGCTACGTGGCTAAACATTGAAAAAGAAAAGAACTCTGTCTCATAATACTCTGTATTTCAGTAGGAGAGTTGGATTCAAGGTGTGGCTTTGCCACTCACATGCTCCTCCCACTAGGCCCTCAGCCTGCAGCAGTCCATGGCCCTAGCACTGTGTCCTCCAGGTGACCACTGACACCTCATGGTAAAGTTCATTGAACATTTCCAGGGCTTCACTTACTTGACAGTGGAAATGTGTTTGGCCCTGTGAGACCACTCGCAACTTCTTGAAAATTCCTGCTCTGTCTCCCAAGACCTATCCCTCTCCTGATTTTCTTCTCTGGCCTTGCCTTCTTTCCCAGGTCCTTTGCTGCCTCTTTTTCTCTGACTTTAAGTATTATTCCATGGAGCTCTTATCTCTACCAATCTCTAACTAATCTTGCTCAGTCTTACGATGAATGACTCCAAAGTTCTATCTCCAGCTCATATGTATCCACTCTTGACCTGCATCTGCTTAATGAACACACCCACTCCCAGCATGAGACTAGTCCACGACTAAACTCACTATCTTCCCAGCTTACACCAGGAAATGACTTCACCGTCTGTCCAATTACCCCATCAGGACCCTAGGATCATCCTTGGCTCCTCTCTTTTACTAACTACCTATATCTAATTAGAAACCAAACCTATTGATTCTGCTTCTAAAGTCTCCTCTCCTCCATTACCCTGGTCCAGCCACCAGAATAGCTCACCTCAGCTTCAAGACCATCTCTTCTTATCTGGTCTGCCTGCCTCCCTGCTTCCTCCTCTGCATTTCATTCTCTCCTTTGTAGTTAAAGTAACTTTTAAATCTAGTCATGTCACTCAATGTTCAAATCCCTTTTGTGGCCTTTCCAATAACCTTAGAATGATAAACTTTCAAGGACTTTCATGGTCTGGTCCTTGCTCATGTCTCCAGCCTCTCTCTCCCCACCACCCTCTCATTTTTGCTCTCACGCCTTTGCACATACTGTTTCTCTCCCCAGGACCAGCTCCTGCTTCTCACCTCCACCCAAATACCTTGTTAAATTAGAATTAGCCCTGTCACTTCAACCTAGACATCCTCACTCTTTAATCACTACCACCACTAGCTCCCTTCTCTCCTTCCTTTACCTCAATAAAGTAGGGAGCCCTGCATGTTAATCTCATAAACCCTATAGTTCCTATAGGAACTATAGGAACTTTTCCTATGGAACTTTCACCTTTCCTATGATAGCATTATTATACTGTCTTTTTTATTGCTGTCCATTTATCCCCTAGAATGGTCCCTTCATTTCTATATCTTCAGTCCTAATTTAGTGTTTAGCACACAGTAAGCATTCAAGAATGAGTGAATAAATGCTGTTCCCTGTGTTTGCATAGCTAGACAAGGAGTTATGCCTCTCACTTTTAAGGAACTTATCATCTAGTAAAGAGGAAAAGCTTATAAATAAATGTCACATAACAGCTACAGTAAATAGAAACTATACATCATCCAAATTAGCACAGAAAAGGGAAAGACTGACTTTCTCTGGAGACTAGGATTGGTTTTTAAAAACTGAAAGCCCTTGCCGGGTAGCTTAGCTAGTTAGAGAGTCATCTGGGTCTGCCAGGGGATAGGTTTGATCCCAAGTCAGGGCACATACAAGAATCAGCTAATGGATGCATAAATAAGTGAGCAACAAGTATCTCTCTGTCTCCCCTTTTACTTTCTCTAAAATCAAGCAATAAAATTGTTTTGAAATTAAATAAAATAACTGAAAGGAGCCAACATAAGATGCTTCAGCTTTGGACTTAGCTCTGCCACTAGTTAGCCTTCTCATCTTGGATAAATTTCTATTTTCTCTGAATCCAAATTTCCTCTGTAGAAAAGTGAAAAAAAATAATATCTAATTTCAGCTCAGCAAGTGTGGCTCTGTGGTTGAGTGTCAACCTATGAACCAAGAGGTCATGGTTAGATTCCCAGTCAGGGCACATGCTCAGATTGTGGGCTCAATCCCCAGTAGGGAAGCATGCAGGAGGCAGCCAATCAATGATTCTTTCTCATCATTGATGCTTCTATCTCTCTTTCCTTCTCCTCTCCTCTCTGAAATAAATAAAAATACATTAAAAATAATAATAATAATACCTAACTTCACAAAACTGTAGGGAGGATTAAATGGTAAGATTTAAATGACGTATACATATAAAGCATGGCACCTAATTGGTGCTCAGTAGATAGCAGCTGTTTTATTATTTTAATTAATTTAAATGTGTTTATTCAATGCTTTTTGAGTGAATATACCTGAAAATGAATGAGGAAAAAGAATCTATTTCTTGAATGTGACGAAAATTACAACTTCAGCCTGGGTCTACATGAGGAAAGTTGCTGAAATAAGGCCTAATATATAATTTATCATTTGCCTCCATTAAACTATAATAAACTATTAAGAACCAAAGGAGCAGCCTTTATACTAGAAAACAATTTCAATACAACCTCAGGGAATCATTTGTTTGTGTGCTCTCATACATAGAGTAACTTACTCGCCTGGGTCACCTTTATTCACCCACGATTTCAGTTCTGCATAACATTACGTAAGTTCCCCTTCCCTGGACCTCAGCCTCCCCTGCCTCGTATACTTAGGGTTACTTTAAAAGCATAGAGTCTGTGGCTGTCTGTGTAACAGTACTAATACATTTGAAGACATGTGCTATGACATATAATTCTGAGCAAAAGCTATAGGTAGTATCCATGTATTACATTTTCTTTCCTTGGGGAAAGAGCTGTGTCCTATAAGTATATTCTTTATGTTGTTGTTGATCTAAAATATCTGACTACTTTCTGAGAGATAATATCATGAAATTGTGAAACCCATCAGCCACTTTCCCATCACTTTAAGAAGCCAACATGTCGATTTCACTTCGTTTGGGGCCCCTGAGATAAGGTTAAATCATGACTTAACTTGCATAGGTTTAGGCAGCTTTGCTGGAATCCTTGCAGTGGTCTCTTTAGCTTTGCTAATCAGAACCTTTGCTCTCAGATGTTTTTCTAAACCTTAGCTCTTTTGGAGCACAGGCATGCCTTTGGTTTGAAGTTCTCTAAAGAATTATCCCGTTATCTAAGAATTCATTTTTCTAGTTAAATGCTTAGAGGTGGTATGTTTACAAGGAAGAACAAATTCCATTTTGCCCTCAGAATTCAGGGTGAGAAGGCAATGGTAGAGCTTTTTCTTGTTTCGGCACTTATTAAGAATCGCATTGCATGCTCATCACACATGAAATACCTATCACTTTTAGGTATAGTAGATACCACTGAAATCTCTATAAATAGTCAGTGGTAATTGCCGCTCTAGAATCTGCCAGTGTTCTGTGTCAAGACTTGGATTTGGCTTTCTGTGGAAAACAGAAAGGCCTGGGTTTGATCTTTACTTCAGAGCCTCCTGTGGCTCTACAGAGCCTGGGCCATGCTACTCACCCCTGCTGTAGGCCAGAAAAACCTTCGTAGCCTTTTTTAAATGCATATGCAATATTTGGAAATTCTAGAAAGGGAACCAGACATGTATATTTTTTACTCCCACCAGCAATTTGGAAATGCAATTAAGGTCAGAATCACTCCACCATGCAAGGCAGTCATGGACCTTTAAAACCAACCTTCAGTCCAACTTTCCATCTGCCTCTGCCTCTCTGAATCCAGGACTTAAACCATATCAGTCCCTTCCACATCTCCATCTTCTTTGGGTGAATATACCCCAATTCCCTTTCCCCATCTTCGGAAATCCTACTCAGCTCTTAAAATGGTGGCTCTTAAACCTGAATGTGCAAATAAAGACTCTGAAAAAGTCCTGTTCACAACACTCCCATCCCAGAGATTCACATTCATTGGGGCTGGAATGGAGTCTAAGAGGGATGGAGCATTTTTTGAAGCTCTTCACTCAACTCTGAGTCAGACATTGGAAACCCACTGCTTTAAGCTTTCTTCCACACAGCCTTCACCTGTTCCAGCACTCAGCATTAATGGCTCCTCCACTCCCATGGCCCTTTGCTCTTCACACTTGTGTACCCCTCTGCATGGTAGCAGGAGCTATTGTGCAGGGTCTGTATCGGGCAAGGACCAGGTTGTCTTCACCTTTGTGTCCCTGCCCTAAATTCCATGCCTAACACAATTCAGAAAATGTGTATTAATAGGCCCCAGTGTTTGCTGTCATAACATGTATTTATCATTTTAAACTACAGTGTAAAATTTAGAAAAAGTAAATAAAATTTCACAGCTGCTGCTCTGCGCTCTGTATCAGGATCAAGAGTAGATTGTTTGCCCTCACCCTGGGGCTGTGTGTGGCCAGCGTCTCTCACACTCTCACTGCCCCAGAAGTGTTCCATCACCAGCCCGCCCATAGCTGTGTTTAAATTCATTGTACATGTTTCTTTCAAAATCAGTTTTTAAAATATTTTTCTGTTGGGGGAATGGGTGCAGTCTTCTGATGGCAACAGGTGCTTGTAGTTGTTTCTTTTTGTCCAGTTTCTAGAATGCTCAGGACTAGAATTCTGTTCAGAGTGTGTGTGTACCTGGTACCATGTACCCCACAAAGTCTGTGGGCTTCACCCCCCAGATACCAACTCAGATGGGCCCTTTGCCACCTGATCCATGCTGTGCCTCAGTTCTGCCTGGGGAAAATCGGAGTCCATGGAGATGCCCACTCAGTATCCTCTCTAGCTCCACAGCCTTTGCACCCTGGCCAGCAGGTCTGCACTCTCCAGGGCTGCACACCCCCTGAGGCTACCTGCCTCTTTCTTTCAGTTGGTATCTTCACCAGGAGCACTTTCTTGATCTGCCTAAAGCAGAGTTGGGGCCTCCCACTGCACTTAGCACAGGTATGGCAGCTTTAGCACATCATAGTAAAATTGCCTGTTTACTTGCTGGCCACTCCCACTACACCCTAAAAGCAACCTGAGGGCAGAAACTGTCATTTATAGCCACCATTTCCCCAATAACAGCATACTGTTCCTGTCCTTAGTAACTATTCAGTCCGTATCTGTTGGAGGCTGATAGAGTACAAGAAGCCCAATTCAAAAGCCTATAAGGATGTCTGCTCCTGAGACTGGGGGAGGCCTCAGACACCCCACTGGCCCTGACGAAACCCATTTCTGTGGCTCTTTGCCCAGAGGACAGTGATTGTCACCTGTTTCTAGCTGAGCTATGTGCCTTCATGCCTGGCCTTCATAGGCCACAAAATTATCTTTGAAATGTTATCCATATGTAATACCCTTTGTAATACTTTAAGCAATAAAAAAATAATAAAATATTAAAAAAATATATTAGGTGAAACAGCAGTGTGCTGACTGGGTTGGGACTTGGAGAATTGGATTTATAATCTCTTGAAGCAATCTGTCCTGTGAAGGGTTGAAATAAAGATTTTTAAGTGAAAAAAAAAAAAAATACTGGAGTTAGAGGCACTGAACAAGTCCCTGTGGAACAATCAACGATTAAAAAGACAAGGCCCCTACCTGCAAAGTGCTTTAAAAGAAATTAGAGTCATAATCACATGGATAACATTACACAGATAAGAATTGAATGGTATCCAGAGAGTAGCCATTATAGTTGGCTTCCATTATCTGTGCAAGAAGTCCACAGTCCCAGCTGTCTTTCAAAAACCACCTTCACCTGGATCCTTGAGATGCTCTGGCCATATCTTCTGTTGTTCCCCTACAAGAGTTCTCTTTAACCACATGATCTGTTCCTTGCTCTTCAGATAAACTGTTCTTACTCCCATGACCACATCATTGCATCCAGTGATAACCTTCCTCTAGTCTTCTAAGCCAGGGGTGGAGAATGTCCGGTCCATGGGCCATATATGGCCCTTGAAATCATTTGGTCTGGACCTGCCAAGGCAACTGCAGGTGGGACTCGAAATTCAATAAATCTAGGAGCTTTTTTCAGAGCAACATAAATTTATATTGAGTGAATCGTAAATATCCAAATGGCCCTTGGCAGAAAAAAGACTCCCTGTCAAACCCTCCTTTCAGTGAGGCCTCTCCTGACAGCCCCGGAGGAGCACTCCCATAACATTCAGAGGACACTCGGTGTGGACTGACTTTTACTACTTATTTTCTCAAGGATCATACTTTATGTGTTTTCTGATTTCCAATGTTCAAGGTAGACAGTAGCTTCTTGATAAATACAGGATGGGGCAGCAGTAGATTTACAGTTGTGAGTACATGAAACAGTTTATTCTTGTATTATTATGATTATTCATGAATTATTGTATTACTTTCCATAAGAACCATTATAAACCTACTTTTGCCACACCCTGTATTTGGAGATGGTGGTCACTTCTGGCTGGAGAGGTCAAGGAAGATTCTCAGAGGACAGAGCATAAAGGAAGGCATAGAGGGTGCCCCATCTCTCCAGGGGCATAGTAATCCAAGTTCCATGTTTTGGCCATAGTGTTTAGAAATGCATCTTGCATTAGATTTTAGTTCTGGGTGGCACTCAGCATGATTGACACCCCCCTGCTTGGCAGCTTCACCAGCATCTGGCTTCACCACATCACCATCACCAGACGCTGCTTGGACTTCCTTACAGATTCATTTCCTCTGCCCCTTATTAAAGTTGGAGTTACTCAGGGTCCTCTCCTTTCTTTCCACATTCCCTTGGGAATATCGTCTACTCCATGGCTTCAGTGAGCAGTCTATATGTTGAACACTTTGAAATCTATCTGCATCTCCAATCCACATCTCTCTCAGACCCGGAAACTTAACAGCTTGCTGAACACTCCATTGTATGTGTCCAAGCCCCTTCACATTGTCACTGCTTTCTGTGTCAGTCGGTGGCATCCCCTTCCACAAATTGAAGCCAGAAGTCAGAAAATATCAATTTTACCAATATCATCCTATTGTTTTTGAGTCCTATTGATTCTTATTGAGTCATTTAGCATATCCGCCCACTTGTCTCCATTCCTACTGTGACTCCGGAATCCAAGCCTGATTACTGCAAGGGCCACCTGGTGCTCGTCCTGTTTCCACCATTGCCCCCTGTAATCCAGTCCTTACACTGCAAACCAAAGTCATATTTTTGAAAGTCAAATGTAATCATGTAATGTTTCTTCTTGAAGCTCTTCCAAGTTCCCTCATTGCTTTTAGTATAAAGTCAGGTTGTCTTCACAAAACCCTTCATCATCCATTGTCTTCTAGATTTTCCCTCTCCTCTTTGCCATGTCCTTTGCTCTCCTTCCCCTGCTCAATACTCTGGTCACAACAGCCCCTCTCTTGTCAGATGCCTCTCTGCTGCTCTCACCACTAGGCCTCTTCCATTACTGTGTTCACCCCACCACCACCTCTCTGCTGTCACATGCATGCACTCCCTTCACCAGCTAACACCTACTAATCTAGATTTAGAGCTCAGTTCTGACTTTACTTGCCTGGCGGCCTTCTCTGACCTCATGGTCTGGCCAGGACACCCTTTCCCGCTATCATGGCAGCCTCCACTTCTCTCACGGACCTCATCAGACTGTATTGTAGTTGCTTGTGTCATTTGTGCTCACTAACAGTTTTCCTGGAGGATGGGTGGATGGATGGATAATTTGTTTCCTGAAAAGGTAGCTTCTATGGAAATTCCAGGGAATTCAGTAATGGTATGTGCAATTATAAAAAATGATAGAAGTACTACAAAGCATTTTATTTTTAAAATGCATTATATTTGTGTATCTATATTTTTATACAGCACTTTTAAAAGTCAGTTTTATCACACTAACAGTCTCAGATGAGTCAGTACTCCCATATGAGGCAAAAGGAGCAGAAAAGATTAAACTTCATTTACTAAAGAGAAAATTGAGGCCCAAAATAATGAAGACTGTGGCTTAAGGTCACACTGGATTTGCAACTGTGAGTAAAAGAGAATCTATTCACAGTGGCCCACAGACCACTTCCCCAGGCTGCCTGCCCTCAGGCTGGTTGTTAGAAAACAGAGTAATCTTATATATAGAATATCAATCCCATTTATTCAAGCAGTCATTTAGCAAATATTTCTGGATGTCTGCTATACTCTGTCTAATCTGTGCTCAATACTAGGAATCGAGTGGTGGACAACATGAAAGCTGTGACTGCCTCTGCGCTTACAGTGGGAGAGGAAGATAAATAAAAACATGGAATGGAATGTGAGATTACAGTGTGGGGAGAGGTGTGGTATTTCAACTTCAGCTGATGGGGAAATTTGACAGATCAGGAAGGTTTAGGACCTAACAAGGAGTTTGCTGGTGAGGGTGGGGCTGGAGCTGGGAAAGGCAGGAGTAGAGTGAGAAGCAGAGGAAGCCAGATCCCAAGCAGGAACCCATTCATTTCTTGGGAGGATAAGGGTCAGAAAAGGAACACAGATCTTCATCATCATGGAATAAGGAAGGAGATACAGTATTCACTTTAAGGCTTTAAACATTCTATTCTGAGTTAGCACAAGACTGGTGTTCCAGCCAATTATAGCTAAAAAGTAGATGAATAAGACAGTGTAAGAAGCTAAAACAGTGATGGCGAACCTATGACACGCATGTCAGAGGTGACACGCAAACTCATTTTTTTGGTTGATTTTTCTTTGTTAAATGGCATTTAAATATATAAAATAAATATCAAAAATATAAATCTTTGTTTTACTATGGTTGAAAATATCAAAAAATTTCTATATGTGACACTGCATCAGAGTTAACTTAGGGTTTTTCAAAATGCTGACACGCCGAGCTCAAAAGGTTCGCCGTCACTGAGCTAGAAGAAGAGAAAGCTGGCACAGAAAAGGAGCAAATGAATTTTTCCTTCACTATTATGTTGAACGTTTAAAAAGCTGCCTCCTGTTGCCAATGGGCAGGTGTTTGCCTGCCAGCGCCTGCCTCTAGGTACTCATTGAAAGTCAGTCCAAACTAGGACATTTGCTCCTAGCATCTGAATTGAACCTGCAGGGGACCATGGGTAGTGGCTACAGAAGGTTTGTGATCTGGTTTCCCTTAGAAGAGTGAGCATGTGTACGAGTGATCCATTCGGTCACTCTGATCTGTCAGGCCTGAGGAACTGGGCAGCCATGACTGCTGTGGGATGGGCAGATGGGAGGGGAGGAGTCCAGTGCTGGGAGAGTGGACTAGAGGTGGGACAAGAGGGACGAGCCTGCATGGAGAGTGTGCTGTGGCATGACTAGCCAAATGCATAGATCCCTGAAAGACTACACGTATTCTCAGGGATTTTTACAGAGTTTAAGGTGGAAAATGCCAGGGCTTTTAGTGATTGCCCATTTTCAAAATATTTTCATGTCATTGCCACTAGTGAAAAGAGAGAAATGGTTACTTACATTGATTTCTGGCAAAACTGACTTCAAAATCAGATGCTTGTGTATCTTTTTAAAACTTATTTTCTATGTCAGGGGATTGAAACCTGCATTTCTTTTTTATTACCTTTCTGACAATTTGCCTTATTTCCCAAAGTTTTCTATTCTCCTCCTTGGCCTTTCTTTCATTGAGAGGCAATAAATATTTGAAATTTCCCCATGCCCTTGCTGTGTCCCTTCCAGACAGCTCTTCAGGATAGCTATCCCTCAACCCTTCATCTCTATTCTTTTACTAGAGTCCCAGTGCACGAAATTTGTGCATGGGTAGGGTCCCTAGGCCTGGCCAGCGATCAGGGCCAATCGGGGCATTTCTTTCCCTGGCTGCCAGCCAGGGTCTTCCTTCGTTCTGAGCCACCCCCTGGGGGTTAGACACGACGACATAGTGAATGGCAGTGAATGGTCAAACTCCTGATCAGTGGAACTCCCGAGGGGACAATTTGCATATTAACCTTTTATGATATAGGATGATCTCAACATTGTGAGTTTGTCTTCCCTCTAATTTGTATCTAGTGTATAGATGTTAGTTATACAACACTGCTGAGCAGGTGCCTGAGCTAACACCTGAAATATCAGCCCGCACATATGGGTAGTGACCAAAATATTCTGTTTTCAAGGAAAACTTGATTTTAATGTACTTCAGGCCAAAAGACAAAAGAAGAAGGTTTCTATCCAGAAGCAAAGTTGGCCAGTAATGGGAATTGGAAAAGCCGCCCAGGCCATTGTTTAAACAGGGAGCAATGGTCTTTTCTTGACTGGAAAAAAAAAATCCCTTTAACAATTCTCCTTCAACCAAAAAGTCTCTTATTTTGTACTATGTATTTGTGTATTAGGAGAAATTATGAGCATAGGGAGATAGTTTAGCCTCTGTTCTCTCTGTCTAAGAGCTCAGTTGCCTTTCTAAAAGCTACTGTGTTTAAGTTGAGCTGTCAACAGTAGCTGATGGTGGAGTGTAGCAGGGGTATTGATATGTTGCCACCTTCACAAGGGGAAATAAATACTGGTCAGAGGAAAAAAGGGAGATAGTGGTTCATTTTGAATAAATTAAATAGAAAGTTAAAAACCTTGGCGACCAGGAATGGGAATGGATTAAAGAACAATTCAGATGTGGATCAGTCAGAACACAACCAGATCAATGTCTTTATACACTGGCTTGTCACATGTCCTCTCCTAATTTCCATTTGAAATTATAAGAAATATCTTTGTCAGGTATCAGTCCGCAGAAACTTTGACCTCATCAGTAAATACAGCAGTTGTTATGAAATGGCAAGAGAATCTGCTTCTACCTCTTGTTTTTTATTTCTTTCTAAATATGCAATTATGGCTGACATACTAAATGAGGACTTGTCACATGCCACTTTCGCTTGTCTTCTAGCATATTTTCAACCAACATTAAAAACACATAGAATAGTAATTAAGTCTTCTTCAGAAATCATTTCTTACTGGTAATGTGCTTTTAGTTCCCTCAATGAGACACCATAGCTTGATAAATCCTTCTGTCAGCAGCAGTAACAACAACAGAGCCTGCATAATTGTCAACCCTTCCCATGCTGGTACTTAGCAAAGTAATTAACCAGCCTGCTCTCCTCACTTTGGAGTAAGGAGGCCACCACTAGCAGGTTTGCAGAAGTATTCCTTCATTCTGTCCTCTGGGAGCAGTCACTACTCACTGACAGATGAGATTCTGAAGTGATGGAGCCTTAGAGAAATGGTCTTGTTGCTTTCATGCCTCACCTCAGACTAATTTTTATTGAATTTGTATGGGTTGTGAGGTCCTGCTGGGTATGAATCTAAAGAGAACATCTGAAGTTTCCTTTTATGATGAAAATGTTTCCATTTACTTCCATTTTGTCTTTTAAAAAAAAACTTAGAATTATTCAGGGAAAAATATTATATTATGCAAATAAAAAGCGACAGATGGGTTAATGGGGGGAAAGAATATTTTCGTTTTAGCTCAATTTTCGAAATCTAGGCAAACACTGATAAAAATGAAACACGGATTGAAACCCGATTTGTCTTGCTAGGGAAAGGGCGCAGTATTAAGACCTCACAACACACGTGACTTTGACTGGAGACACTGTCTTCACTGGCTTCCGAGAGGTTGCTTTCCAATGAGACTTGTTCAGATTTGATTTCTTTTAAGAGATTTGAGTCATTACTGATCAAAATGAATCACAAGCGATTTTATGTGAAATTTGGAGGACATTTCAAAGGCATAAAACAGATCATATCAGACACTCCACATTCATCCTCTATTTCTTATTAGATTAGCAACATTTGAACATCTAAACTCTCACTTGGTGACATTTTCATTGGCACATCTTATTCCATGTTCTGGCTTTTAAGTGTTAATGCCTGTCTTATAAAGAAAGAGAGAATAGAGGGTAGTTAATCAGAAATGTATTACCTTCAGGTTACTATCTTTAAAAAATCTTGTTGAATAGCTAATCATAACTACAATTCAAAAGAGACGGAAAATATGAGGACAGGGAAGGCAAATACAGATTCTGAAGAGCTACAAGTAAGGATTGTAAAAGGAGGCTGAAGTACGTTTTTAAATTCTTGAAAAAGAAATGAACTAAAATATGATTCTTAGGCCCATGGCCGAGTCTTATAAGAGATGGTAGACAACTTTGTTCTTATTTTTAGTTAAGAGTAGAAATACCCTTTGTAATACTTTAAGCAATAAATAAAAAAAATAAAAAAGAAAAGATTGGAAAGGACTTTCCACATCCTGTTATAGAATGTGGATTCTTTCCTATAAATGAAAAGAATCCATTAAAGAGAATTAAAAAATAAAAAAAGAGTAGAAGTAAATTAAATAAGTTTAAACAATAAAGATGGAGGATGTGCTAAGAATACTTGCGTACTTTGTACTTAAATTGACTTCTAGAACTTTGATTTCTCCGTGTACTTTGGAAATACCAGAGTTCCAGTGTAGTGAGTTTGAGAGGCCTGGTGGACACAGGGAAATTCAGAGGCTCCTGGGGAGCTCTATT
Source organism: Myotis nattereri (assembly GCF_964212035.1). NCBI lineage: Eukaryota > Metazoa > Chordata > Mammalia > Chiroptera > Vespertilionidae > Myotis > Myotis nattereri. Next base: position 60,143,603 of record NC_138083.1, on the reverse strand, counting down.
TGGCCCTGACCCCACGTTCTTCACCCAGTCCATCCTCTTCCTCTAGGGAACTGGGGACTGGCCTCATCCCGGGCTGGTTATTGCTCCTCCAAACACGCACTGTTACTGACAGCCTGAGGTTTCAATCCCTGAACCCACTCAGCCACCCTTCCTTTTAAGTTACACTAGACCCCCAGGCCCTGACTGCCCAATGGCCTTTCAGTAACCAGAGAATCTCTCCCAAGCTCTCCCAGGTGCCTATGCCTGCCACCCCTGTATGCCATCCCAGGGTGCCATCCCTGCCCTAGGACTTGTGCTGAAAACAATCACTAATGTTTATGGCTGTGCAAGAAGGAATTCCAGGCCCCCTGGGAGCTGTTAAACCCTGAAATAGATTCCTGAGGCAGGTCTGCAGAACTAGGAGAGCCTCTTGTTTGTCTGAATGGTTTCTGTCCGACAGAGAATACAGACTAACTGGTGCCTGCTCCTTAGAGTTAGCAAACGTCAGGTTTTATAAACACGTTGGCAAAGAGAAAGGCCAAACTGTAACAAACAGTACCTGGTTGTGGAATTTATACAGAATTCCTTGGATAGAAATTTGCCCCATTTTGCATCCTTTCTTTATCTGACATATCTGTGCCAGATACAAATAGACCCTCCTCCAGGTGCCCCTGCCCCTGATATACCAGAAACAAACCTAGCCCTGCTGGGAGGGAGAGGGGCACATGGTTACAGAGAGGAGCAGTGTCCCCAGAACACCAGATGGGAAAGGCTTTCCATTCTCATGCTGCATGATAGCTCCCCGTGACCCTCCACCCACTGACAGGAAAGGATAATGTTCCCCTGTGGTGTCTTTTTTTTTTTCTAAATAAAAAAAAAAGAAAGAACCATATTTTACAGATTTTATAGTAAAGCAAGACACAAAAGATTTCTATGTTAGCTTTTTTGCCTTTTTATTTTAATTTTTGAATAGGTAGTATATGTATAAAAAGGTAAACAGTGAAAAGTCTTCCACCGACTCCATCTACACAGTATTCTCCCCTCCACACACAGACATCACTATTATTAGTCTTTTGTAAGCCTCTAGAGTATTTTTATGTATACATAAGCAAATATAAATATATTTTCTTATTCCCATTCCCATTCCCATTTCCTTTTCTTTTCTTTTTTTAAAAATATTTTTAATGATCTCAGAGAGGAAGGGAGAGGAAGAGAGAGAGAGAGAAAGAGAGAGAAACATCAGTGATGAGAGAGAATCATTGACCGGCTGCCTCCTGCATGCCCCACACTGGGGATTGAGCCTAGAATCCAACCATGACCTTCTGGTTCTTAGGTCGATGCTCAACCACTGAGCCATACTGGCCAAGCTTCCCACTTCCTTTCTCCAACACAATAACTAGTATGCCATATACACTGTTCTCCCTGGAATTTTTTTTACTTAATATTGTGTCCTGGGGATTGTCCCCATTTGTTTATAGGGAACTGCTTCTTGGTATCTAGAGAGGAGTTTTACAGCTGTGTGGCAGTGTTCTTTTGAATGATGCACCATTACATAACTAGTGCTCTATTGTCATTCAGAACATTTGCAGTCTTTTGTTGTTACAGTGCTGTCATGAATAACCATGCACATGTCATTTTTCCCATGTACTGGTATGTCTACAGGATAAGTTCTCAAAAGTGGAATGGCTGAATCAAAGGGAATATACATTTGTCACTTTAATAAAACATTGCCCAACATATGAATATACTGGTTTATACTCTTTCCAGCAATGTTTGGGATTGCCTGTTTCCTAATACTAATAAAGTGTGTTATCAGCATTTAGAGTTGTTTGCCAACATAATAATTGAAAAATGCTATCTCAGTATAATTTTAATTTGCATTTTTAGTTATGAGTTAGCTAGGTTGAGCAACTTTTCATAGTTTAAGGGTCATTTGTGTTTTCCTTTCTGTGAACTTTGCCAATTTTGCTGTTGTCATGATAGTCTTTTCCTTACCAATTTCAAAGAGCTCTTTGTATATTAGGGAATTAGCCCTTTCTCCATGATATAAGTTGTAAATATTTATTCCCATTTTGTGTTTTGGCTTTTGACTTTACTTATAGGTATTGTGATTATTTGGTTGGTTTTGGTTTGCCTTGCCCTTCTTTATAAATTGTTTTCTTTTCTTTTGGATTTTATAACATAGTTAGAAAACTTTCTCCATTCCATGAGAAGATCCTGTTATGTTTTCTTCTAGTACTTTCATGGGTTTTTATTTTTTACATTAAATCTTGTATTCATTTGGAATTTATCCCAATGTGTCATGTTAAAAAAGCAAAGCTAGCTACACATCCAGATTATATAAGAATGTGTTTCCTTGACTGAATTCTGAGTTTCTATTTTTCTTAGTTTCAGAAATAAGAAAACCCATCCTGTAAATAACTTCAAAATATCCTTTCTATATTATGTGAAATTTTTAAAAAACTAAGTCTCAGGTTTGGCCTTCAGCATTCACTCCACGTGGCTGTAGGGCTGGAGCCTGGGGGAACACACAATGGTGAGACGCTAGATTTAATTAAATCCAGGCTCCTGCTGCTGTTTTATTTGAGAAGTCCTGATTGCTTCTTTGCCCTGCACATCCCTGCATGGTGTGGTCACCCTGTAGGAAGTACAGATAGGCACTGTCAGCCGTGCATCAAACCCATAGCCACCTGGATGCGGCCATTTCTCTAGCTGGTGTTCTCCATGTAGCTATTTTCCTACCATTTTGAAAATTAGCCTTAAATATATTTTTGAAAAACCACATTTCTCAATGCAGCCTCTTCTAATAATAACAGTCTCACTAAATCAGGATGATGAAAGGGAGGCTTATCTCAGCTTAGGGAGAAAAAACCTGAGTTGTGAGCTGTTTGTAAAGGCATATAAAGCTGTGACATAGAAATGTACAATAAGATCATGATTTTCTGTGTGGAAGAGAAAATGCACTATTTCAAGGCAATTCCCGAGAGCAGAGCTGGGCCTAATGGATGGAAGTGTAAGGACACTATTTTACTTCAACCCGAGGAAAGCCCAGCTGGCAGACATAGCCAGGCTTTGGCAGAGCAATTTACCTCGTGGGGGTGATGCTATTGCTAGAGGTGGCCCACAGGAGTTGGCTCCCATATCAAGAGAAACTGCAGGTCCCTTTCCCTCCAAGGGGCCAGGTCAGTGGAGTGGATGCCCACACCGAGTTTGAGTCCACACTGCCTGGCTCCTCCTCCTCACTAACTGTGTAACCTTGGTCACATTACTTCACCCCTTTCTGCCTCATTTTCTCCCCTGTAAATGGGGTTGATCATTTTGAGAAATTGATACTTGGGGGGGGTGGGGGGGCGGGATTTAGACTTAGAACAGTGCATGACAAGTACATGGTAAGCACCATGTAACTGTTAAATATGAGTAAGAAAAGTATTTTCTAAGGTGTCCTGGAGACTCCAGAGATCTTTTTTGAGCGCTTCCTTTGTGCTGAGCAGTAAACCAGATGGACACAGGCCCACACTCCATGCAGCTCACAGCTCTTGCTGGAGAGACAGGTGGCCCAGCCATGTCCTGCAGATGACTCCATGGCAGAGGAAACTTGGAGCAGGGGGCTCCCATCGGTGCGTAGAACTCAGGAGAAGAATTGCTGTGGACCAGGGAGGGGAGGAGATGGTGAGAAATGTTCCTGGGAGAGGAAGAAGCATGAACCTGGGAGCTGGAGCCCGATGATTCTCTTCCCAGTAGCCTAGGCTGCTGTGGGCTCTGAGAGGCTCTGTGCATGTCTTTTAGGTCCACGGTTTGTACAGCTCCAGGCTCATTGCTTTCTTCACTCACTCAACTTCACTAACAGGAAAAATCCTAGAACTTACTATTGCAAAAAGGTAATTTTTAATTACCAATAAGAATTTTATTTAGTTAGAAGCATACATAAGTTTTTGCATTATTACAAATTCTATTCTTGTGCTATTTGAATAAAACTACTGGGGGAAAACAGAATTTATCCACATTGTGTCCTTGTAGAAAGAATGGCTATAATCACAATTCGACTTTTAAATTATTTTTACTGCAGAACTTAAAATAACCAAAAGAATTGTATAATTATTATTGTAATGCATGATTTTGTAAAATGTTTGAAGATTTTCTGTGGAATTTTTTCTTTGGTGACCTACAAATGGTGAAACTCATTTGGTGTAAATTAACAGCTCTGATTATGCCTAATCCTAAGAAAATTGAAAATCAAAAAAAAAACACAAACATTAAATGCTCTCAAAGAGCTTATCCAGGATAGCTTATCATTACACTATGGGGTAAAATATGAATAAAAAGTTTGGAAATAAAGGGTGAAATAGCAAAAGCTATTTCCTACCTGTGACAGCGTGCATATTTTCTTTCAAATTCAGTGGAATGTCCTAAACTCTAGTTAGTTCATTTCTCAGAGACCTGCCATGGGCTCTGCGAAGTCAGCATGTGGTGCTCCGAGTCCTTTTCCCTGGGCTGAGTTGTTCCCACATTTATCTAGAACATTCACTCGATTTGGAAAGACAAGGGCATTCTTTAGAAATCATTGCTTGGAGACCTGGAAGTCTCTAGTGAGAGGTTTATATGGAGATGATGTAGTATGGGAAACAGAACAGTGGCATGGGGTCTTCCTAACACATCACAAATGCTCTAAAACAACTTTGATGTGAAGCACAGTAAAGGGAACAAGGCCCTGCTCGGTCGGCATGGCTCAGTGATTGAGTGTTGACCTGTGAACCAAGCGGTCACGGTTCGATTCCCGGTCACTGCATATGCCCAGTTTGAGGCTTGATCCCCAGTGTGGGGCATGCAGGAGGCAGCTGATCAGTGATTCTCATCATAGATGTTTCTGTCTCTCTCTCCCTCTCCCTTCCTCTCTGAAATCAATAAAAATATATTTTAGAGAGAGGCAAGAGAGAGAGAGAGAGAGAGAGAGAGAGAGAGAGAGAGAGAGAGATAACAAGGCCCAGAGGCTCCCAGAGCACCTTTCTCAGAACTTTCAGACACAGTGGGCTACCTAAAATGCAAATCTGCCCATACCCTGTCCCAGAGTGACCTTTTCAGAGCCTAAATCTGATAGAGTTCTCCATGCGTAAAGCGCTGTCATGGCTTCCCAAGAGCTTCAGGGAAGTGTTCACAGTGCTCAGTGTGGCTTAAGGCATCTTGTGGTCTGCACATACCTTGCTCTCCAGCCTCATGTCTCATGTCTCCCCCCACATCAGAGTTCGCTCTTATCATATCAACTTACGGTGGCTCCTCAAATATACCACGCAGTTCCTTATCTCCTCAATGAAGCACACGTTCCTCTGCCTGGAAGCCCCCAGCCCCTCCCACCTGAGAGCTTCTGTTCACCTTAAGACAGAACTTGAGCATCTCCTTCCATGACCCACCATCATTCCCTCTTTGCTCCATCCTTGAACTCAGCACATGTCTCTGTCATTGCATTTATTGCATTTGTCTCAACTAATTATTTGCAGTTCTGCCTTTGCTGTTGGACCATTAATTTCATAAGTCTGGTTTATTATTTTTCTTAGCACCTGGCATAGTTTTTAATGAATGGATGCATTCTTGAGAAAAGTCTAGATCCCAGGGGCCCTTGGATAAGAGGGAGGAAAAGGAATAGAAGTATGAGAAAGTGCCTCACCAGTGCCATGGAAAAAAATAAGCCAAGGATGCCCACCTTCCCATCTCTTAGGGTGGCCATTCCCAGCTCAGACTGAGAGAGCTAGTCATGAGTTCTTCAGAAGGCATAATGTTTTAGAGCTAAGTAGGTCCCAACAATTCTAATTTGCTAAAGTTAATATATTAATATTTTATTACAGAGATTTTAAAAGTAGGCTAGCTAAGAAAAGGGCATTTTTGTAATTCCTTGCTACTTTAAATGTGTTGGAACAATTTTTGACACTGCTGGATGTGAATTAGTCTTACCTCTATGATCTTCCTCTTTTCCCACTCTAGTAACAGTCGTATAAGTATGACAATAACTAAACAGGTAAAAAGAATGAGCAGCTCTAGTGTACACAAAAGATATAACTATCAAATGACTAATAGTGTGACTTGTGGGGAGTCATTTGAAGTCAGCCAACAGAACTTTTAAATGTCTATTTAAGTATAGAGTATGGGTATGAGAATAAAAAGGGTAAAATATTATCAGAGAGAATGAAAGTAATGTAGAGTAGAGACGAACCTAAATTATATTTGAGAATCAGAAAGGGCCTGTCCGTGGAAATTCCATTGCATCTGGCCTCCTAAGAGTCAGTTAAACACCGAGAAGGGTGGGGAGCATTCTAAGAGGAAAGAAAAAACAGTAAGACACATTCAAGGGATGGAAAGAAGCTCTTCTGTGGCTGGAACATGGGAACAAGGTGGACAGAGGTGTGAGATGAGGTCAGAAAAGTAGAGACATATATAAATAAATTATGGAGAAAGAAAATACTATTCCATCCTAGGTACCATGTATTTTATACATGTATTTCATCTAATCTTCACTATCACCCTTCACTGCTGCTATCATGTAAAAAGGTGCCACTGGTGGACACTGGAACAGAAAGGTAGTAGTCCATCTTCATTCAATGCAAAAAATAAATAAAACAGGAATTCTCAAGAGATCTACTGGGTTCGCAGGACTCAGCTCTCTAGGTTGTGCTGATGACTATCTTTGCTGTCTCAGAGGAAATGGCATTTTATAGAGAAAGAAATGTGAGGTTCGCAGAGGTTAGGTATCATGCCCAAGGTCACACAACTTGACTCTAGAATATCTGGAAGTAGAACCCAGAGCTCTCTGACTCTAAAATCTATTCCTGCTCATTCCACAACAATATGCTTCAGACAAAATAGTTGCTATCTCAGAAGTATTCATTGTTGTGGAAAAACAGGAAGGGTACTTTATTTGAGCAAAGAAAAAATAGGGATAGTGTTATAGGGCTTTCATTACAGTGAAGTGAGTGGGGCAGACTAAATGCTACATTAGCTTCTTCTACCTCCAAAAAGCTGTGGTTCTGTGAAAGTTGTCTGTCCTGCTAAAGGCAAGGTCTCTGGCTTATATTGTTGATAGTTCTACCTGAGCTCGTTTTTATTTAATAAATGTGATAAATTACAATATCTTATGCACATAAACAAAATTAATAATGATAGGATGTAGGGAGTAGGACACATTTATTTTCTTCACAGCAGCCCTTTTTTATAGGTAAACAGCTAATTCTGGCTTTGAGACTAAATTTCATTTGTTTGCAGATAATGTTGCTCAAATTTGCTAAAGATAAGATGCATTCTTTCTACAAGATAGTTGCAATGTATCCTGAAGTCTCATGTGAATTAATAGCAGCCAAGCATTGCCTTCTTTTTGTTCTATTGTTTTCTTCAGGTTTATTTCTTGTAAGGAGACATAGATTTCTTTGGGTAAGAGATTCTCTGGAATCTATAACCAGGCATTTAAGCAATAGCAGCGTTACAAAGCAGTTGCCATTTTAGAAGATTTATTTTCTGTAGCAGGAATAGAAAACTGATGGCACAGCAACCAGCAGGATAAGTAACCTTTCTACCATAATAAACTTGGTTTCTAATCTAAGGGTCTCTTCCTAGTAACCCTCCATTGAATCACTATCAAAATAATCTTCTTAAGATCTTTCATTGATCCTCTTACTTCCCATTTTAAAAGTCTTTCATGCCTCTGGCTGACATTGAGAAGCTTCAGCCTTGAGCTTCCATTTATCTTTCAGGTGCTGTCTCTGATGGTTCCCATGTTAGAAACTGCAAGTTGAACTCCCTTCCATCTGTCTGGATGGTTGTAATTTCTCCCCCAACTGGACTGTACAATCTTCTTTACTTGCCTTGTCTCCTCATCCGACCACACACACACACACACACACACACACCAACACACCCCTCCAGCAGCATCTGCCCAGCACTTTGCTTGCCCTGTAGTAGGAACTATCCAAATTGATTATTCACTCAGTCGTTCAGCAAGAATTTGTTGAGCTCCTTGTATGTGTGGGCATAGTGAAAAACGACAGGGTGCTGCCCTCAGCGAACAACTAACCTTCTTGTTTGATAGTCATGTGATTGTGGCTAGCCTATGTGATTTAAGGCTTTGCTCCTCCGAGTATGGTTCTTAGACCAGTCATATTGGCATAATCTGAGAGCTTGTAACAGCTGTAGAATCTCAGCTCCCTAAGCATCCATTCTGCATTTAACAAGATATCCACATGATCGGCATTGCACAGCAGAGTATGAGAAGCTGGGCTTTAAGGTTCACAGAGAATGGAGAGGCAGTTAAAATGGTGAAGTATGAAGATCCAGAGCTCACCTCCTCCCATGAACACACAAAACTATAACTACATATAGAATGACTATTGCTGAGGATGATCTGAAGACTAGCAGACTGTAAAAAACAAACAACAAAACACACACACCCACAAATGTGGAGGCTAAACAACATGCTACTGAAAAACAAAAGGTAACAAAGAAATCAAAGAAGAAATAAAAAATCTTGTGACAAATGGATATCCATTTGGAAATGGATATTCAACTTTCCAAATGGAACACAACAAAAGCAGGTCCAAAAGGAAAGTTTATAATGACTCATGCCTACCTCAAGAAACTAGAAAATCTTAAATAGACAATCTAAACTTGCACTGAAAAGAACTAGGAAAAGAACAACAAACAAAGCTCAAAGTTAGCAAAAGGGAGGAAATCATAAAGATCAGAGGAAAATCAATGAAATAGAGACAAAACAAGATAGAAAATATTAATGAAACTAAGAGCTGATTCTATGAAAAGATAAGCAAAAGTAATAAACCATTAGCCAGAATCATGAAGACAAAAAAAAGAGATGTGTGCATGTGTATATACATACATACATACATACACATACACACATAGTAGTGGGCAAAAGTAGGAATACAGTTGTTCCTATGGAAAATAATACAATAATTAATAAATAATAAGAGAATAAATTCTGTGTTTTGCATACTCACAACTGTAAACCTACTTTTGTGGACCTCTACAAATACACACACACACATATGTATACATATATGTATATGCATATGTACACATATATATGTATATGCATATGCATACATACATAAATTGATAGGATTTACATTGAAGCTTCATTACTCTGGACATTGGTGATTCAAGATGTATGATAATTTGTGTACTGGCCTAACATTTGCCTTCCTCATCTATAGAAAAATGAGTACTATAAGCAAGATTGTTTTAAAATGTTTTTTAGAAACTAGGTTGTTTTCTTTTAAGGATTTAAATTCAGATGTTAACTTGAGCTAAATATAATTTCATATTATGGAAACAAAAATTTGGAAGACACCAGCAAGCACTGTGAATATATCATACAGAGCCCCTCAAACAATCGCAGAATTACTTTCATTGCCTTGTCTATTATCACATATACTAAAACTCTATTAATACTTGAATTACTTTACAATAATGTTTATTACCATTGGAATTCAGCTGTTTATGCCGCAGAATTGTTCTTACAAGGACATAGTTAGCAGCTAACGTCCTCTAATGCTCAGCTTTAATGGGCCTTCCCCCTCCCAGATCCATAGATTTTCTGATGTACTACAGCAGCGATGCTTAGCCGTTCCTCGTCTCATGGCACACGTAAACTACTAAAATTCTGTGGCACACCACCAAATACATTTTTTACCGATTTGACAAAAAAAATAGGTATAGTTTTTATTCATTCACACCGGACAGCTATTGTTGTGTTGGCTGCTGTCATTTTTAATGACAACCTAAGGGAAAAGAGGTCAGTGCCCCTGACTAAATAGTCAGGTATTGCATGTTTTACAGATTCTTGCCCTTGCCGCAGTGTTCTGGCAAGTGAAAGCGTGCTGTTGCGGGCAGATTCTCTTGATTAAGTGTCTGACAATCACCAGAGTAATTCATGTGATGACTTTATGCAAGAAATTTCATTATTTCTAATAGCTTACAGTGGTTTAATCGTTTAATGTAATTATGTTTAATTATATATTGTAATGTGCTTTGGCCAGGCTTTGAATTTGGGTCTGAGTAAAATACAGCTAATGGAAAATTTCCCTCTGTTTTTTTTTTTTTTTAAACAACGAATTAAATCCTAAAATGAAACTGAATGCAAATCTAACAAGCAATCTCTTGCCAGAGAAAATATTGGCATAATTATATTTAAATGGCCTAGTTTATCAGTTCACTTGGCTAAATCCCCACATCCCAAACTGTTTTAGAATTATTTCTGAAGTTCTGTTTCTCACCTTTCCACTATCCTACTTTTAGTAATGTCTTTTGTGTTGGGTGAAATCTTACCAAAAGGCAGTCTGAGTATTATCTATTATGTTATTTATTATGATCACCAAAAGGCAGTCTGCATGTTATTTATTTTGATCACCATTAAAGGTAGAGCAGAGGAGGGAGCTGGAAGTAATGCCCAGGGTGAGGTTTGGGATTTCATTAATTGTGTTGCCAATTGTGGTTTGATGCTAATGATAGACATAAATAGTAAGACCTAAAATATCACTTGCTTCTAGTCAGTAGGTCCACTTGCTGCTAAGCCGCATTGCAGTGCTTCTGATTACATTTCCGAACTCCTGGGGTTTGCCTGCAGTCAGGGCTTGAGGGAGGGAGGGCAGTGGAGAAGTGTTAAGAATAATGTAAATTTGTTAAGGCTTAAATTTCATTCTACTTCTGAGAAATAAACCCATTTTAGAGTGCCCCTCCCCACTCTCTCTTCCCCCTTCATTCTGCTTCTCACTTCTTAGCACCTTTTCTCTTTCCCAGGGAGGTCAAGAAAGATTGAAAAAGGGTTCAACATGAGGGCCACGCAGACCCTTCCTCACCCAGGCCTCTACCCTGCAAGAGCCCCCTGGAGGTGTGGCTCCCTGGAGCCTGCCAGCCAGACTCATAGGCCTCAGCAAAGCACAAGCTCTCAACGGCATATAAACAGACAGTTCCAACCTTCCCACTTACGGGAGGAAGCACTACTTGCTCATTCACTTGGGAGCTACCTACTCCCTGGCCTGGCAGGGAAGGTAGAAAACATAAAAAGGGGGAGATAATTCCTAACACACATATAGTGCTATCCCATACCAGTGATTTAATTCCCTTAATAATCCTTTCTTACCAACTCCATTTTCCAGTTGAAAAACTGAGGTTCTGAAAAGTTTGACATCTTGATGAAGTTCGCTAGTGAAAGCACAGTGGAATCTGACTGGATCTGGGCCAGCTACCCAAGTCCAGGGTGCTCTCCATCGCGCCCTGCAGGTCACGGAGGCAGAAGCACACTTGGGCAGTTCCCCAGTCAGGGATAGGCTTTCTGGCACAGAATTTTTCACTTGGCTTTTAGCAGAATTTAAAGATGCTTATTAAGGGCACATATTCCAGTTTAGGCAAAGGAAAAACCTTCCCTACCAGAGGTGATGCAGGGAGATGAAACCTCCTTTTAGTTTTATTCGATGTCACCTCATGTTATGGCGTTGCTTGTGACCACTGACATAGACACCTTGGAGATGAGAAAACCACAGTAAGTTAATGGAAAGAACAATGAGATAGAAGTCAGGTGCTGATTTGACCCCTGCCTCTGCCATTTGCTAGCTCTGTGATTGACAAATCTGAGGGATCCTGGGCAACCTGTAGTTCGGGAACAATGGTATCTCACAAGATTACTATGGAGCTCAAATGCTATAGGCTGTAAATTGCACTGAACCCATAAAAGACTTGACAGGTGAAAGGTTTCCTCATTTGTATATATTCACCAGTCCATAGTCTGAGGGGAGCAGGCTATGGACTAGTAAAGGCATGCCTCTCTTTCAGCCTCTCTCGGCACCTTCTTCGTTTATCCCCAGGTAACTCACCTGTACAGTCTTTGTAGATTGGTTGCTCTCTTTGACCACAGGTCACTCTTAGTTGCAGACCTAAACCAAAACTACATTATTGCACCCCTTGTTTATGGCAGGTCCTAGCTATGCACACTCAGAGTTAGTCCTACACTATGTCCTTCTCTGACCTTCATCATCCGTCTTCAGCCCCTTACTACAAAATTTGCCCACTGAATTAGCCTCTCTCCTGCTGTGCATCTGTAGTGTCCTCCCCCAAACCCCTTACTCCATAGCCTGCTCTCTGTGTTCTGTGTCCTAGTCTCTTTTGCTCTAAACTCCACCCCATACCTCAAGGCCTGACCTCTCCCTCCCAGGTAGGTAAATAACTCTGTCAGCATGTTATCTACTTAAACCTCATCTCCAGAGCATTTTTTGCCTGTACGTTGACTATATTCTTTATAACTTAAATACCTATAAGTTCCTTAATAAAGGCACTATAATGTAGTGGTCAAGAGCACAGACCAGGAAGCCAGACAGCCTGTGAGTCTCAGCCACTTTCTATAAGATTTCTTAGGCAAATTCAATTCTCTCTCTCTCTCTCTCTCTCTCTCTCTCTCTCTCTCTCTCTCTCTCCCCCACTCCCGCCCTCCCTCCCTCCTTCCCTCCCTCCCCTCACCTAAAATGCTCAAAACAGTGCCTGGCACATAGTAAGTATGATGTGAGTGCTGGGCCTCATAGGATGGGCTCATCTTGGGAAAGCAAAGGGAAAGAGGACTGGTCCATAGTAATTGAGAACAGAAAAAGCAGAGCATTTTACCCAATGGCTAATAATACATTCTTCATGTTATCTTCCCTCCAGTGCTATTTCAGGTCAGCCTTGACTAAGATCTGTCTTGTGGTTTCCCGCTGATTCCCTAGTATCGTCTTTTACATTATTGCCTTGGGTTCACTCCATTGTGTACTTCCATCCCAGCTTGTGCTTCTCCTTTGTGTCTGCACTCGTTTGTCTTGCTCTCTCATTTGAACTTTTAGTAGGTAAGAGCTTTTTACTTAAATTTCAGAACAGTTTATAAATAGGCTGCTTAGTTGCAGCCAGCAGGTAAAAGCTCTCATTAAATTGTTCCTCCCTCCCAACGTGCTATTATCTGAAGCTCCCAGTCAGGAAACGTTGAGAATGTTTCCCTAGTCATTAAGGAAGCAGTTTTTGAAGCCCAAGCAGCAGTTTTCTTTTTCCCAACCTAGCCTTGACCGATACGACTTTGACTACAAATCTACACCTATAATGTTTTCCCTCTGAGAAAACTTCTCCTAAAGACACTTAGATCATCAGCCATGATTCAGGGAAGCCAAAGTAAATATGTAAATATATATATATATATATATATATATGTAAATATGTAAATATATATATATATATATATATATATATATATATATATATATAAAAGAAGGTTAAGACTCACTCTGAAAGCAACTTATTTTAGCTTATCAATTAATTTTCTCACCAAGAAAGCAATGGGAAAGCAGCAATAGCTACCTTTTATAGAATAATAATTTAAATGAGGGGTAAGGGACTACTCTGAAGTCTCCCTTTTTTGCTCAAAACCGTTTTTAGTTGGTATATAAAAGTTGTAACAATAATTGTATGGTGGGGAGGGGTCTAAAATCAGTTGTAATAATGGGGTTTAGCATTACCATCATACTTCAGAAATATAGCCACAATCATTTTCCTTGCATTCCCCACAAAGAAGTACACTGGTATCCTATATAATAAGAGAGGAATATGCTAATTAGCCATTACGCCCTGAGACGTAAGGACCAAGCACGTCAAGACCAGATCACGGATCAGCAGGAGGGTGGGCCAGCAAGGTACACGCTACAGGAGGGGGCAGGGCAACAAGCAATGGGGGCGGGGGGGGGGGGCTACAAGAGGGCGGGGCAGCAGGCGGAGAACTACAGGAGGGCAGCATTGACCTACTGGTGCACAGATTCGTGTGCAGGGCTACTAGTGTCATAATAAATTTGCATGGCCTTAAAAGTGAGTTTCAGCTGATCTTGCTATTTCCAGGGTAGAAGAAAATTTGATATAATGTGTATTGGGCATATTCAGTATGAGGTTATCAGCCCTAAGGAAGACTGGAAAGTGAGGGGAATCCCATTCTCTGAAATTTCACAGGTTATTGTGGAAATAGGAGGGATCATTTGGCCTCAGACACTAGCTGCTTCTCGTTTATTTCAGACACATTTCCCATTACTGCCATTGTATTCCGTCACTGTTCAATCTTGTTCTCAGTGTTTTCTCTTTCAAATGGTTTATTAGAAGCTCTGCAGAATGTTTCTAAATATTACCCTTTACAGCAAACAGGATTTGAGAGTGTGGTGACAGCTCACCTGAGTCAGTCTTCAAACACTGTGACAATCCTCTTCTTTTCTAACAGTTTTTTTTTTTTAATTCTCACCCACCCACTCAAACACACTGATATTAGCAGTTGACAATCAAAACGGTTTTGTGGTTGTGCTAAATGCCAGTGGAGTCACCTTACTTCTCTAATTCATAACCGGGGATCCAGCCATCCCGTGGCTAAATAATCCTTCAGCATACCATCCCTAAGCATGGCCTCATTTCAGTGACACCCCCTCCACAGTTTCTTCAGGGGAAAGTAGGCTGCTTTTAGAGAAAATCACTGATTCCCAATGTGGCTGTTTTCAGTGGAGGTGCAAAGCAGGGTTTTATGTACAAGCATCACTTACTTAACAAGGAGGGTTACCAGGTCATCACAAGGAAGGCATTCCCTTCGTGGAATAAAGGCCTCAATTCACACAAGATGTGTTTCCTCCTGACCTGAGAACCTTGAGGCTCAAAGAGCAAAGACCTGTGAATTTGTCCTATTGCTATCCTTGTGCAGAAGGAAAAGACCCAAGGAAATTCCTTCTGCTGAGGTGAGCCAGCCTGCAGCCCATTCCCTCTGTTCCCCTTCATTGTTACTTGCATTTTTGATGTGATAGGATTGAAGTGCTTAGTTGCAAGTTACCTGGAAATGTTTACTAGTTACATTTACTAATACTCATAAAAGTGTAATTTCCAAATTTTGCATCTATTGATATAGTCACATGAATGAGAAATAATAGTCACTTCATTAATTCCCAGATAAATAATACTATTTCTTATACCACCAACTTCCTACCCCTCTACTCACACATGCGATAAATGTGACAGCTTTGATACAATCTCTCGCATTTTTTAAAAATGGAAATTGGACTGTCATTTTTGTAAGGTATCATGAATGTGTAAAATTAGCATCTGAACCAAATGTATTCTATAAGTATGAGAGGATCATAAACTTAATTCTTCTGAGCTTTACTTTATGCTGGTTAGTTTCCCAAACAGCACAGAGCCTATTTTTCAACCTGTGTTTTCGAAAAGCATGCTGATGAATTGTATGCTGGGCATTTTCCATGATGTAGGCAGCCAGTTCCTGAATTGTTCTGTTGGCGGTTCCTTTAGTCCCGGCTTCACAGAATTCTAATGGAAGGATGTGCATCTCAGGCTACAGAGATCTTACATCAGACTAATTCAATGTTCTTGGCTCCTTGGTAACACTTATCATCAATAAACAACCTCTGACTATCCTCAGCTCAGCGGATCTGGGACGTCAGCTCTGCACCGAGTAGAGAACCCACTGGCTAAATGAAAAGAATAGATTGCTCCAGGTAGGCTATCAGGGGCATGTGGGAAAATGTGAAAGAAGAGGACCAGGTGCAGGGGCCTGGGTGGCCTGTTAGGGAGAGGGCTGCACAGATGTGCTCGGGTGAGAGTTGAAATTTCCGTCAGCCACACTCCCAATTTGCAAAAGAAGGCTAAAATGAGGAGTGGAGTGGCTGTGATGCTTCATTATCTCTGCTTAATAATTTGTTTTTAATTTGGGCTGCATACTTGTTCCTGCCATTTAAGTTTGGAGTTTTTTTCTCATTTCCATTTTTTTTTTCAAAGCATGCACACACACACACACACACACACATACACTGAGAACAGCAAAAGTTTTGTTTTCTGGAAAGCTAGTAAACTGGAAGAGGTCGGATACATTATCTGTGCACATTGGCATCAAGTGATGTTTGTTTTAGGAGAGAAAATAGATGATTCAAGAGAACAGCTCTGAAGGCTTCACCCCAGTTTCTGACCAGACTTGAGTCAAGTAACCAAGAGTATGGCGTCATTGCATGTTTTATCCAGCCAATTGTCTTACTAGTAAATGTTGGTGTAATTTAGCATTTTCAACAAAAGAAAGGATCCCAAGTAAAAGATGTGATGGTTGCCTAACAGCGGGGGGTGGGCTCAGTTTGAATTCCTGAGGGGCCAGGTAGCTACCTCTCAGTCCAGCTTCTCCTGGAGTGGGAGGGGCTGCCTGCAGGGCTGCCCTGGGCTGGAAGAGTCCCCAGCACCTCTCTCAAGTGGGAACAGCTCCAGTAGGGATGATGGAGTGCACAGGCCTGTGAAAATAGACTGGCTTCCAGGGTACCTCAGAGCACCCCCCACCCCCGGTATAGGACTGATTTCTCTAATTCTGTGGGCACATCAGCATCTCCATAAGGAGAGCCCTTGGCACTGCCTCAGTGCCAGTGTCTGTGCTGAGCTCCTTGCCAGGGAAGGAAGCAGCTTTCAGTACCAGAGACAGCAGCACCGTGTCCGCAGGCTCTGCTCACACACTGGGACTGCGGCTTGTTCACCCTCTGCAGGCTGGGTGCAGGGGCCTTCTTCTTTCCAGGGCTCCAAGTGCTTCTTTGATCAGGTCTCTGTGGGCCTCAAGTAGAACCCCTGAAACATTATCTCATAATTTTTATTATGAGATAAATCTGACAATACTTCCGAGGACCTGTCTGGACCAGAGTGGTCTTAGTATTGCAATGTAGAGGCTTTTCTTATTAAAGAAGAGGTGGCTCCTACCCCCATGAAAAGGCAGTGACAGAGAGAAGTCACTCTTTTTTTTTTTTTTTTTAAATATAGTTTATTGATTTTTTACAGAGATGAAGGGAGAGAGATAGAGAGTTAGAAACATCGATGAGAGAGAAACATTGATCAGTTGCCTCCTGCACATCTCCCGCTGGGGATATGCCCGCAACCCAGGTACATGCCCTTGACCGGAATCGAACCTGGGACCCTTCAGTCCGCAGGCCGACGCTCCATCCACTGAGCCAAACCGGTTTCGGCGAGAGAAGTCACTCTTAACCTTCCTAATGCCGCGACCCTTTAATACAGTTCCTCATGTTGTGGTGACCCCCAATTTCATTGTTACAAATTGAACATAATTAAAGCATAGTGATTAATCACAAAAACAATATGTAATTATATATGTGTTTTCCAATGGTCTTAGGCGACCCCTGTGAAAGGGTCGCGACCCACAGGTTGAGAACCGCTGGATTAGAGGAAAGGGATGTCCTCAGCGTGGTAGCCTCTGGGTCAGCCGCCAGCCCTTGCCCTTGCCCTTGCCGAGTAACTTCGCCAAGGCGCTTAGTGTCTCTGCGAGCACTGCATTATCTGGAAAGGGGGCAGACCGCACCACCCCTGCTGAAGCCACGTGGAGAAGGAAAAGAAACAGTAAGAGGGGCCTGGCACAGGCGGGCCCGCTTGGTTCCCAGCTGCTGCGAGCTCTCCGGAGCCCCCCGCGGTACTGGCCGCTGCGTGTGTATTCAGTCCGATGAGATTTTGTCATTGTGATTGATGCTCCAGGCGGGCATCGCAGTGCTGTGCCCTGGGCTGGCTGTGCCTCACGGTGAGCCTAGGAAACTGTGGAGTCTTGGGTTTCTCTGAGTGGGTTGAGTACCCACAGACTCTGCTCAAAGAGTGTGTGCAGGGCAGTATAGAGAAAAAGAAGGCAAGTCTGGTGGGGCGTGTACTCATGGCACAGAGGGAAGCGTCAGGCCTTCCATCCGTCAGGAGGGATACATTCTCTGTCCGCTTCTCACGATTTATACCTGCCCTGTTACTTGTCAGCAAACAGCTGTGAGCACTTCCTGTGCACCAGGTGCTGTCTGGGGAGTGAGGGCTTCAAGGATAAATAACATATGGTGTCTGTTCCCCCAGAGGTAGGCGGCAGAAGGTTTTAAGGATTACAACTTGTATTAGTTCATTTGCCACTCCCACTCTCCACATTAATGGCAGAGTGAGTCAAGACCAGCCTTGACTTCCGCACCATCACACTGGGTGCCCACACACTGCCCTCAATTCAAAGGGTTTGCTTCCAAACCCATTTGCCCAAAGATGCATTGCTCCTTTCAGTCCAGTACCACCATCCAAATGCTGGAATTTATAGAGAATTAAACTGTTTCTTCATGCACTGAGGTGTGACACATGCATAAAGATGGTAGGGCCTGTCAGTTTGTGAATGTCAATCAAACATGCTTGTCTTCATGTAACTACACGTGGAGAGTCGGAATAGGAAGTAACCAGAGAGGGGTGCCGCTTTGAGAAGAGCAACTCCATCCTCGGTCAAGTTGACTCTACTCTTTGTGCAATTATGGTTTCACTCTTATGAGGGAAGAAAATGGTCTTGCAGTGGATTAAAAATGCATGCTGGGTGATTGGTTGTGGTATTTAATCAAAAGGTAATTAATGATGTCTCGAGCTGTGTGAAGCAGATATTAAACTAGGTTACCTTTACCCATCAGAAAACATTCTGCACTCGAAGTGTTTTTTGATTGACTAATATATAAAAAGTTAATATGGATTTTTCTTCATTTGTGTTAAAATGAAACCAGGGGAGATCTGCCTCTTGAGTATCAAATCGAGTAGATTCCATGTCACAAACAATTCCCAGCCTTTTCAGCAATAAATATATTTGGCAAACAGAGCCCACAGCATGGACACTCATTGTTTTCACTGGCACAGACTACGCCAGCATTTGCCGCTGCATTATTGTCTCTGCAGTACAATGCCTCAGATGGCTCAACCCAACCGTCGTATCAGGTAATGAGCGCCTGCACTGTGCTGTGCCAGGTGGCAGCCTGTGCTGCCCCACGGGATGTGAGGAGGACTTGGAAATGACTGCCCTTGAATGTATACTCCACTAATAGAGACTGCAGAGTAGACAGACAGTGTCAATATAGGGTAGCAAGGTGCGGAGTAGGGAGGGGTCTTCCACAGGAGCCGCCCTGAGGAGGCATGACTCACCCCTGACAGCTGGGAGAAGACTGTGGCCATGATGAGGCCAGTGGGCCTCTGTGCCAGGGAACCCTGAGCCTCTGGGTTTGGGCACCTGATGGATAGGTGCCCAGGTTTAGGGACTCCTTAAAAAGGATATTTGCTGAAACAGGATCCAAAAAGGAACAAAAGCCCTGCCCTCAGGAGTAAACGCTGAGGGCTAACCTGCTGCAGGGAGCAGGAGACTGAGTCCCATTCTAGGACGTGCGTTTGCCACTTCTCCTGTTCACTAAATGACTCCACCCATCGTTACCCTGTTGTGTTTGGGACTTGGAAGCTCCTCTGTGGAGGCAGCAGGCAAGGGAAGCCAGGAAGGCTGTGCCCGGGGCCAGCAGGCTTGGGTCGGGTAGAGGAGCGCCCTGAGGAGCAGAGAGAGGGGAGGCCTAAGAGAGAGGAGCAGACTTGGGTTCCTGGGTGGGCATAGGGATGTGCCAGGAGAGATGGAGCAGTCTGCTTCCTAGAGGGGGGTTGCCCACTAAGTAGGAGCTGTGAGGAGAGGCTCCTGCGGCAGGAAGACCAGCAGCAGCTGTGGGGCCAGATGCTTCATGTGAGGAGTGAGGAGCCGGCTTCTCAGTCTTCAAACGCAGGACTGTGGGCAGCAGGCAGGAGGAGAAAGGGAAAGGTGCCCACGGCTGTGACAGGCACAGCGCCCTGAAGGGAGGCAGTCCTGGAGTCAGAGGAGGCCATGAGCTGGCTCAGTCATTCTTCCCTGTTGGGACATGGCTGAGAAGGAGGGCTGTTCCTGAGAAGAGGTAACCCTATATAATAAAGAGATAATATGCTAATTAGACCAAACAGCCAAACAACCTTCCGAACGTCATTCCGGACGAAGGCGGCGGGGGCCAAGGCAGAGGCAGTTAGGGGCCATCAGGCAGGCAGACAGAGGCAGTTAGTGGTGATCAGGCAGGCAAGCAGTTAGGGGCAATGAAGTAGGCAAGTGAGTGGTTAGGGGTGATGAGGCAGGCATGCAGAGTGGTTAGGGGCAATTAGGCAGGCCAGCAGTTAGGAGCCAGTGGTCCCGGATTGCGAGAGGGATGTCTGACTGCTGGTTTAGGCCTGATCCCCCACGGATAAACCGGCAGTTGGACATCCCCTAAGGGGTCCCAGATTGTGAGAGGGTGCAGGCTAGGCTGAGGGACATCCCCGTCCCGTTCCATGCACAAATTTCATGCACCAGGCCTCTAGTAAATTATAAAGCTCAAAAGGAAGCCGGGCTTTTTCTTGATGATTGAAGAGGATTACTTGGAAAATGGCAACAGGAGTCTAGAAACTTAAAATCTCTTGTTCCCTAACTCCTCTCCCAGTACCCACGCCCTGGTGAAGAAAGAGAAACTGAGTTGCCACAAACCCCTTTAGGATTCAGTGATTGGCGGGTATGAAGCGACACTTTTAAAGACAGTGGCTCTAAATCTGAATGGTTCCCGGTCTAATTTTGAAAGTCATTTTTGCTTTTGTAGCAATCAAAGACAGTTCCTACTCTGCTAATACATGCATTCAGTCAGTCAGTCATGTTCATCACTCCACAGACATTCACGGAACAGCAAGTCTGTGCCAAACAGATTGCTCGGCTCTCCTGGCTAACAAACTGTGGGGCTAAACCAAGGGCTCAGGTAGCCTGTCTGCAGCCAGACCCATCCTCCCCGACAGACTGTCCATGGCATCAGGCCTCCCAGCTTCTCCCACTCGGGGGGTGGCCAGGGCTGCGCAGAATGCAGGCCACCGAAGCCACATCGTTTTCACTTCAACGAGTCATGTTATTTCCACTGAACCAGCTACTGAGAGAGGCCAGGACCCAGCACTCTTCCGGGCCATACTGCCCAAAGAAATACAACACTAGCCACATATGGAATGTAAAATATTTTAGCAGACACACTTAAAATAATAAAAACAAATAGATAAAATTAAATGAAATATTTTACTTTTTTTTTTTTCTAACTCGTCAAAATTTAGGACTATTTTACACTTCCAGCCCATCTCAATTTGCACTATTCACACTGCAGGTGCTCCATAGCTATGCATGGCTGATGGCTACCCTGTTGGACAGTGTACAGATCTAGAACATTCAGTGTCCTTCATTCATCTTGTGATTCTCTTCATAGCCCCCTGGGAAGTCCCTAGGAAACCTCTGTCTTTTCTGTGCTTCCATCCCCCACATTTACATAAAATCAGGAAGAACAGGGTTGTGATGAGGGGTGATTAAGAGCTACCATCAAAAACTACTCTATAGATGTAAATTTGGAATTCTGAACAATACAGCTATGATAAAACAGAACACAGTACAGCACACAAGTCACCCCACTTATTGGTCTAGTGTGACCTAGCATGTAAGACTGGCAGTGTGCGAGAGCCACTCTGCATTAACTATTTGCACAGAGCCATACAGACTTGTCTTCCCATCTTGTTTGCACTACTCGTTATCTTTCACTTTTGTTTTGAGGAACATATGAGGTAAAAAGGAAATGAGGATGGACTTGCCCAGACCCACCCAAATCAAGAGAAGATGATGCAGCATAGAAATGACACCAACCATGTTAGTATGAAGACCTTGAAAACAGGTGGTCCTGGGAAGAAAAAACATTTCCAAGTGCAAAGCCTGGCCTGAACGTTTCCTTGCTTCTCCAGCAGAAGTCATTACTGGATCGAGCAGCCCCAACAGGTGACTTCCCAGTGAGTGCTGGGAAAGTGTTGAAAGCCCGTCAGGGACTGTTGTCGACTGTGCAGCAGGCAAGAAAAATCCCATAACTGGATGTCGGAACTGAGTGCATTCTTATTCTCTCCTTCCTTATTTTTGGAGCTGAGAACAAGTAGAATCACCACCTCTTTCATTGAAAGGAATGTTACTTGTGAAATGGGTCTCCGTTTTTAGTGGGATTAAAAATAACTTGAGGCCCAGTCATGAAGCCTCTGGTTACCATCTATGACTCACTTGCTTTAGTTTTGTTGTGTGAATTTTTGTGAAGAAACAGCCATATTTTAAAATAACATTTCCTTAAAGGATTTGTAGAGCAGGAGTGGGAAAGACAAGTGAAGGGGGCAGAGAAGAAATCAGGGGCCTACCTTCATTTATTTTAAGGTGAGTTGGAGACCTTTAATAGGCAAATACCTTTTTTAAGTCTGTGGAACTGGGAAGCAGACAGCCCTGTACACCATTTATTTGGTCATTTCACCTGAGAGGCAGCCCCTGAGTCACAGGCCACCCACAGTTGGCCGGTCTGGCCATCCCAGGGACTCGGAGAAGGTGGTCTGTGCCTGGCTGGGGTTTGGATTCCAGCAGGTTACTGCCCCTGCAAGAAAGATAATGACATTTTGGGGGATGAAACTATATATTTGCTCCTCTCTGAGTACTGCTGAATGGACTCAGACCCCTGGCCAAGTCTCCTGGTGTGCCAGGAGAGGCTGCCTTAGATCCTGGAAGTAGGCACAGGGCTGAAGATCCTGCCTTCAGAAACTTGCGAGTGGGCTCTAAATCTCCAAGCACCTTGACTGAAATCGTTCAACACTTCATTATAGGCATGAAAGCCAAAAGAAATACCCAATGAGAGAAAAACTGTAGCAAAAGAATTCTTCCAACAAAACAATTCGACAGATGGCAAACCACTGAGTGACAAGGATTGTGTGTGTCACTCTGTTTTATGGAAGGGTAGGGACAGTCTTGTATTGTCACTCACATTGGTGTTAAGGCAAAGCCAGGATTATATGTTCATTTCGTTTTCTGATGCAAAAGGCATTTTGAATAATTAAAATATTAAAACCTTCAGTAGGAGGGCTGCTTTTATAAGCTGAATTTCCTTGGCTGACTTTTAGGGAAGCAGAGTAGGAATCACTGCTACAGTGAGGCAGTGTATCTGAGAAACATCCCGTATCCCTCTGCTGTGTTGGGTGGACAAGGGGCTGGGATGCTGGGCCTCGTGGAAGAAATGCAGAAGTTACCCAGTTGAAAAGACCCTTTCTGGGCTCTGCTCATGGTAGGCATCCTTTCCTCATCTAGAAAACTGTTTATTTAAGGTGCCCCAAGGGAGAATAATCTGATTCTTTTGATTCAATGAGAATGGTTTCTGAGGACAGTACACCCTTCCATCAAAGACGTATTTAGTGATAACTGATACGACATGAGCTGTGCTGGCTTGGTAAAAATTAAAATCAGTGTGTTCACATTAGATAATAAGGTATGCAAAATTTTAATTGGATAATTTCAAAAGTCTAGTTTTATGCACAGAATTTTAAATAATGCAAATCATCGCACATTTTAAAAGTCTGTCAAGAGCCACAGAATTTCAAAGCTGGCAGGCTGAGCATGTTTTAACAGTGCTACATACCGGCATGGGAAATAGACACCCGACCCTGCACGAGCAGTGCCCTGGGATTCCTTCACTGCCTTCCCCTGGGACTTCTGCAAAGGATTTTGGTGACAACTGCACAGTCTTTCCAGGACCACTTGGGTGTGAAATCGGAACACAGCCATGGAGATACTGAGTTTCAGTCTGAATTTCAGCTTCACAGATTTTAGGCCAATCTAGCCACACTGGCTTTGTAAATATTATATGTCCCCATATTCATTATTACAATTTACAATATCTTTGCATCTTATAACAATAATGTAATCCTTAACATGGACTGAACACTTTTCATGTCCCAGAACCTGTTCTAATCCCAACACCTCACTGAGGCATAGTATTATTATTGGCCCATTTTAAAAATGTTAAACCGTGATACATAGGAGTTAAGTATCTCACCCAGGGTCACTCAGCAACTACGTGGGGACCAGGATTCACAACCAGGCAAGCTGGTGTGGCCCGCCCCTTCCTCTGGTGGCACAGTCCTAGGAGGCAAGCCTGTCCTAGCATTCTTTCAGCTAAACCTCAACCCCAGGCACAAGTTCTCCAAAACCACCATCTTTGGAAGAAACCACCCCAAAACGACCATCTTTGGAAGAAATTAGACCTAGTAAATGATACAAAGATGGCACAGTAACCACCCTGAAACACTAGAAAATATATTCCCTCTCTTGTGTTCCTATTGGAAAACTAGTCTTGCATTTTGTTAATTTCTAATTATGCAGCTTTCATTCATAGACTATCAGTCCTGACCGCTAGAACCTACAGTCGAGTTTAGAGTAGCATCTGCCATTTGAGTGGTTGCAGTTTGCTGGCACCACACTAAATAAGCCTTTCTGCACAGTCTGCCTCCTCCCACCAGTCCTGCTGGTGGGTATTGTCAACCCAGTCATGTCTTCGAGATGGCAGACTGGCATCCAGACTCCCTACTCAGGGACACTCTCTAACCTAACTCAAATCTTTCTGAGCAGGAAAACTCAACTTCCAGGCTCTCCATCTAAAGATATAAAGTTGTTATAGTAAAATTGGTAATAATAAAAACAATTTTTATGTTCAGCATGTTCCTGAGATCACAAGTGAGCAGGCACAGAGAACTTGGCACCAGGCAGGGGATCGGCAGCATAGCAGGTGGTTGCAGACCTTTCCCCACTGCGCGTGGCATGAAGGGCCTGTTCCCCTCTAAGTTCTCTTCATCCTTTGAAAAGATTTCACCTCCATTCAAAAGGGTAGTTTGACTTAATGAGGACACTGTTAACAGAATTCAGAAGCCATAGAAAGCACAGAGCTAGCCTGGGGTGAGTGAGCAGCATAGAGTTAGAGTTCCTGATGTGGTTGTGACCTGGAGGTCATGGTGCTACTTGCACTGACTGAAGTCCCCGTCTTTCAGAGCTCAGTGTCTTTCCAAGTGGCTGTCTCAGCAGCCAAGGCAGTTTGCTTCCAAATTATGGTGTGGAAATTTTTATTGCCTGGGAGCAGAATGGTCATGGCGCATACCTTCATTTATTTGTGAATTATAGGAATCTGATGATCATCACTCGACTTCTCTGTACCTCCACAGCACAAGATTCACTAATCGTGTCTTAAAAGTCCTATACATTTTGGAAACTATACGTAATTGATTTACAAAGGGCATGAGTTAGAGATACATATGTGATTTGTTTTTCTTTAAGTCCATGTTTTTCAGCAAAAACAACTGATTGATTGATTGATCCAGTGATTCTTTTCCAGAATAAAGCCTTACTTTGCTCAGGCCTTAATCCCTAAGAGTACACAGCTTTACCTCTTGGTTTGCCAGGAAGGCTCCCGGTGCCTCTGGTAGCTGGGCCTGCAGGCTCGCTCTGTGACGCCCTACCGGGTTTTCAGGGCTTGTTTTGTACATGCTCCTTGCCCAACCTGATAGCTTCATTAAAGAACATTCACATTTGTCAACATACTGGCTTTTCAAAGAAGATGTGAAGTTTCCCTTTAGAACCTGCAGCCTTACTTTGTTGGCTGAATTACACTACAAGGAGGGAGATAACCTATTTACATACTAAAAAGGTCAGTGTTGGTCAATCAGCATTTAGAGACAAATGTGCTGCTGCTTACAACTGGAGCATAAGAATGTGGGAGGCAGCCGCAATCCTGCTCTCTATCTGTGTAGACAGCAAGCATTGGTAAATATGCAGGATGTCTGAGCCTGACACCAGTGGGAGATGGGTGGGCACCTCCATGGCTTAGAACCTTTCCGGTGACTACCGGGTACCATGCAAAGTGCAGGTCAGCCTCACCTGCTATAAACTGTTAATTAATTTGAGTTGGAAATATTTGCATAATAGCTTTGTAGACTCCTGTAGTAAAACACAAGTCATCATAATAGACTTTAAATTATGTGGCTACTGCCTACTTAACCTTCCATTTACATTAGGAATGACAGGCTTTGCGAGGGCTTACAGCATTTCCTTCTGTGGTCTTTCTCTTCAAAGTCTTAAAATATCAGCAACTTTATTTTGCTAATGTGTATGGAAAGTATCTTAAAAGCTGTCATAAAGGCATCAGTTTTCTCTAAAATTGCTATGGAGTTTTTGCTCCTTACCTATTTGTACATAAAAGCAAAATAATAAAGGCATTGAGACCCAGGGCTCCACCAACATGTTGGATATAACATAAGGTGGAAAAGGAGTTCAGAAAGGCTGGGGAGAAGTATGAGGCTAAGGGAAGTCTTTCCTCCGTGGCAGCAGCCAGCCTTGGGCAGGCGGTCGCCATTGCTCCTCATGCCATGGACCCCTCAGCTTTGCTCCTAAAAGAGAGCTCCCTCTGAGTCCCCGGGCGCGGCAGTTACATCCAGCTCTGCCTGCTCTCCACAAGTCCCCGTGAGGTCATCGAGGCTGGGAGCCATGGCAGCAGCTGCCATCCAGGTTCTCAGGGAGACCCTGACCTGCATTCCATGTTCAGGGTCCCCCAGGGGGCCTGTGGGCCAGATGTGGACCTGGCTCATTCCTTCTTTGGAGACAGGTGAAGCATGCACATCTCAGTGTGCCCATCAGCTGGGTCACAGCAGCGAGGCTTTGTGCTTCCTGGCTCCTCATTTAGGGAGAGAAGGACCAGTGGCAGCGACATGCTAGCCTGTCATTGGCATTCAGCGTGTGTCATGGAGGTTATGTGAACTTGCTTAGCCACAATCTTCAGGGCCTTGTAGAGCAGTGGCATTGGCTGTGCCCAGAACCCCTGGCAGAGGTGCTGTGTGGCTAGAGACTGGGCTTTCCCCTGTGTCTACACTTCCTCTAACGTGGCTCAGGCCTCTGTGACTGTGTGACGAGAGGCTGACAAACCTTGTCTGCTTCCCTACCTGCCTCTCTTAGCGCACTCGGTGGAGCATACGCAGCGGACCCTGCACCAGTCCATCTTCATGACGTCTTTGTCCACCCACCCTTTCCGGGACCTCCCCCTGGGCAGGGAGCAACACCGCAAGCTGCTTCCGGGCGTGGCCGACATCCGGGCCGGTGAGGTGGCCCGATGGACCGTGGACCAGGTGAGTGGAACTGCCCTGGGACCGTGGGACGGACATGCCCAGCTGCTGAGAGCTTCTCTTGGGCACTGGATTCACTGTTTCAAGTTTAAGACCCACATTTGCAGGAGAAGGCGGGCATGACTTTGAGGGAATTTGGGGAGCCCAGGAGGTGTTGCCCGCCTCTCCCCATCCATATCCTAGCACCACGGGCCCTGGGCATATTCAGCAGAGGGCCAAGCCTCCGGTCCCTCACTGAGGTGCAGTGTGCGGAAGGAGCCCCACCTGTATAAGCATCGCAGCCGTGTGTGCTGACAGCTCCCGTCCCGAGCAGCACGCTGAGAGCCTCCACCCAGGGTGGCCTGTGCCCTGCAGGGATGCCGCTGCTGGTGCCCACAGGCCCTGAGGATCTGAGTTCTCTCTGCTGAGCAGCTAGCTCCGTGCTGCCCATTTGTCCATCGAAGACAGAATTTAAAGTAAATTAGATCCCAACATTGCCTAAGATGCTGCAGCAGAGAGAAACATGGGCCTGATTTTAACATGAACATGCCTTACACTGCTGGTTTTTAATAAAAGTCCCATTGCTTACTGCAATGCTGTAGAAATGCTTTACGTTTAAAAACAGCCACCTTTTGAGGAAGATGTCCTGGACTGGCATTGCTTTTGATAAAGGTATTGTTTTCATTAGTCAGGCCTTAATTACTGTTCTTAAATGAATGAAAACCCTTAAATGAAGGACAAGATTAGAGCAGGACTTAAATTAGTCACAGAATGTTCACTGAGCACTTATTGCATCAGTCTCACTAATCTTGGTTTAAGCCTTCCTTTCCAGCCTTAGACAAGCAGCAGGTGAAGGGCCACCCACAGGTAAAGGGATGGAGGAGCCCTGCCCCCTCCTCTTTCCCAGGCACCTCACACCAGCCACCTGGTGGGTTCCCCATGCCCAGCATCCCTGCCCAGCCTTCCTCCACCTGGAGCTGAGGGCTGGCATCTTCTCCCCGCACACCCGCCTGCTCGCCTCTCCTCCCACTCCTGCCGAAGGGCCTGGTAACAGCCAGTGGACTGAGTCAGGAGCTGGCTGGGTGTTTGGGGAAATGACTAAACATGATCCTGCTGCTTCAAGAGTATGCAGAGTCTGGCCCCCTACCCCCTGTGTATGGATTTTTACCAGTTTACAAAGCATGCATCAGCTTCATGACCATGCCAACTGAATTAAAATCTATTGTAGCTATAATCAAATCATGTATGGTTTTGCCCTTGAAACACTGCACAAAATGAGGAGGTCAACTGAGACCACAGTGGCAAGTCATTCATTACTGCCTTTCAAGCTATTCATCTGAAGTTTTACCTTTTTAAAGACTAAGAGTGGCTGAGCTCCTGGCCCCTCGCACCATCACTGTCCTGCTCAGAAAGAGGTGGGGAGGCCAACCACCCGATCCAGCCCCAGCCCTACCTGTGTGTGCAGAGCCACTACATCTGGAGAATGAGCGAATGTGGTAGAGAAGGGAGAATTCTGGATGTGTCTCCGCCCAACTTAAACCAGTCCCTAGCTCCCCAACCACATCCTCAGCATGGGCTGTCCTTGCCTGCATTTTCAGTCTGACCTTCCACCCTGCCCCACTTGGTCCTCCCAGTCTGGGCTACGGAATCTTGCTCCTCCCCAGCCCCTGCATGTTGTTCTCATACTTGCACCGCTGCTACCCTGCCTCAGATTCCCCTCCCTCTCTGCCTGCTGCCTCCACAGCCAACAGCCCCAAGCTCACTTCCTGCAGAAGCCTCTGGGCTAGGTCAGACTTCCTTCCTGTGCTCCCATTTCATCTGAGCCTCTGTCTGCCCTACAATGTGCATGTCTGACCCACGAGCACATGAGGAGGGACCTGATTTCACTCACTCCGCATATGTCTTGAGAACCTCATGCTACACCTGGCACTTAGTAAATAATACCGTAAACGTTTGTTGAATGAATGTTGCATGACAAAGGCATCCTGAGCTAGATTCTGAATCCAAAAGTGAGATACATCTAAGCAGAAAAAGAAGGGAAACCATTCCAGTTCCATTCCATAAAGAAGGGAACAGCCCTAGCCGGTTTGACTAAAAGTGATCCTGCTGCTGCAAGAGTACGCAAAGTCTGGCCCTGTGTCAGTGGGTATAGCATCGGCCCAGGAACTGAAGGGTCCTGGGTTTCATTCTGGTCAAGGGCATCTACCTCGGTTGCAGGCTCCTCCCCGACCTGGGCCCTGGTTGGGGCATGTACAGGAGGCAACCAATCAATGTGTTTCTCTCACATCGATGTTTCTCTCTCTGTGTCTCTCCCCCTCCCTTCCACACTCTCTAAAAATCAATGGGAAAATATCCTCGATATCCTTGGGTGAGGATTAACAAAAAAAGGGGGGAACAACAGGAGGTTGCATGGGAGGGAGTAGACATATGCAAGGGTGACCGATACACAACACATTCTTTACTAACATTGGGAATGATGGAAAACAGTATTAATGTAATAATGATAAGGCAAGTAGTCTTATTTTGCCCATTTACAGATAGGAAAATAGAAGCACCAGAGACTGAGTAACTCCAGAGTCAGGTCTAGAGCTGATGTATTACTCACCAGGCACACTGTGGACCTGGATACAGAAAGCAGTGACCTGGGATGGGGAGGATGGGTCAGGCTTGAGGCCAGGCACTGGGCATGTGTGTGAGTCTGAGCTATTGTAGGTTCCTTACGCAGAAAGTCACTTTGTGAAGATGATGCTTCAGGAAGATGAGAATGGCAAAGATCTGGAAAGAAGAGTAAAAGTGAGGTGAGGGCTAGGAGAGGGAGGTGATGGGAAGTCGCCAATGCTCCGGTGGGGACTAATAATCGGGGCCTGGACTGGACACCACATGAGAAGAACCACCCAAATCCAACAGACACTTTAAAGTCAAGTTGACAACACAGGGAAAGAGATACTGAGATGAAGAAATGAGTCAAATGTGATCCCAACACTGCAGTTTGGAGTCCGGGGCCCTGGAGTTCCTCGGAAAGAATGGGAAATAGTTGGTCGAAAGAAATGAAACTTTGGGGCAAGGATCCCATTTGGAAGGAGGATAAGATGATGAATTCACAATGGGACACTTTGAGTTAGTGAGCCCTGCGGAACACACCAGTGGGTATGGAACAAGGATTCCAATGGGCAGAAATAGGGGACGATAATGCAGAGAGAGCTGCAGAATGGGGGTCGACGGGACCAAGTCAGAAAGTGCAGGGGGCACTCTGAAGGGAAGGGGGAGTTGTGAAAGAAAAGTGTTGGGGGGGTGCTTCTGTGAGGGATCCACAGCTGGGGCTGTAGAATTGAGCTCAGAGGATTTGGAAAAATTGTGTACATGTGTATTTTTTTCCTTAAGAGGAGGGTCAAAATTAATAAAAGTTTTATTAGTTTTTCAAAGGGGACCATCATCCAAAAAGAATAGGTAGGAATCACTGTTTTAGGAACATTGAACAGTGAGTAGGGAATTTGCAGGAGCCTCATCTAACTAGCTTCAAGTCTGGCCCTGAACAAAAGTGAGAGATGAGAGGGTGATTAAGATGAAGTAGATGGTCCAGGGGCAAGTCTCCTTAGGTTAAAGGTCTCAAAAGAAAGAGACTCACGGTGAGGGCAACAGGGAGAATGAGGGAGTGAGATCCCCACTCCTGCGTCTCTATGGTGGTACACATGAAGCCCAGCCTGTCTCTCTGGAAGAGCCCTTAGAGTCTTTCTAGATTAAAAATAAAGCAACCACAGGAGAGCCTGTCCTCAAGAAGTGTTTCTGGTGCTTCCTCGCCATGGCCTCCCTCAGGGATGCGACCCAGAGAAAACTGCTGGGGTAGTTTTCTACTTTGTAGATCTCGGTCTTGATGTCTTCCTAACGAGATGCTCTTTAGGACCACATCCTAAATTTATTTCACCATCCTCACACTCCTTAGCACATTTCCTGGCACCAAACTAGGTCCTCAAGAAGAATCTCGGATGGGCTGAAATTGTGGGCTTTCTGATGGTTCTGTGTGCATCACTGACAATAAAGCAGCCCTCAGACGGGAGTTCACTTAGGGGCCATTCCAGAGAGCACCCAACAACCGAGTTTACCACTGTTACATGCACCACATTAAAAATGGCATGCAGGGGCCCTGGCCGGGTGGCTCGGTTGGTGGGAGTGTCCTCCTTTACGTCAAAAGATTGTAGGTTTGATGCTCAGTCAGGGCACGTACCAAGGTTGTGGGTTCAATCCCCGGTCAGGCACATAAAGGAAGCAAGGGATATCTCCTGTCTCCTCCCTCTCCTTCTCCCTCCCCCTCCCCCTCCCCCTCTCCCTCTCACTCTCACTCTCCCTTCCTTTCTCTCTAAAATCAATAAAAACATATCCTTGGGTGAGGTTTTAAAAATAAAAGGCATGCAGGGTAGTGAGGATTTAAAAAGGCAGTTCGGGGTCAGGGAGCTTTGGGAGGAGGGGCGTTTTGGGGCTCTGTTCCCATTGGAGCGAACCACGGGGCGTGTTGAAAATGGTCTTGTGCGTCTTTGTGTTAAGAGCCATTCAGTGAGACTTAAAGGGGGTGGCTGTCTACACTAGAAGATGAAGCAGCGCAAGAACGCTCCCTCGGTCTGCCTTCCTGGCCGGGGAGGAAGACCTCTGCTCTGCTCTGTGTCGCCTGTGGAGAGAAGCCGGACCAGGCAGGGCCTCCTAACATTTCCCAGAGCACAGGAGCTGGCTTTTAACACCTTTGTCGCTGTGGCTGTTTCTGCTGGAGCAGTGTTTGTCAAAGCACAGGTGGGCTTTGAAGTCCACTTAGTGGTTCTGAATGAAAGACAGGGCTGGATGAAGGTGCATAATTGTAGGAAAGGCTGTTGTTCTGTGAAACCTTTATTAGAAACGGGTGGGTGTGTGCACACTCTCAGGTCAAGGTCAGTGTGAAGTGTATTTATTACTCTGGGTCATGGAAATATTCTATAGAAGAGTATAGGTGTTTAAGAGTAGGGACTAAAACATCTTTAGAGCAAAATGTTTTGCTCTAAAGTAGGTGTCTGGCAAATGTGTGAGTGAGTGAGTGAGTGAGTGAGTGATGGGAAATAAACGTTATGCAGTACCCTCCTGCCAGGGGTCCATGGGCACACAAGGGCTGGATGCAACTTGTTATATGTGCATTACAGCCACGAGTATGACTCAGGTATATTTGGTTCACATATGGATACTTGTATTTCTTATTTTCAAAAATGCTTTACAAAGCTGCACGCATAAATCATGCTAGCCTCGCAAGTAAGTGCTCCCTTAGTGCCCATTAACTTTACAAGATGGCAGTCACCTTAAAAGCAATCTTTACACAGGAGGGAGTGTTCTGAAAAATTCAGGGTATTGCTAACTAAGCATAGCAGCCTTATACCATCCAGCCCTAAAAAAAAAAAAAAAAAAGGCAAATAACCAACTCCACTGTTAAAAAATGAGACCTGGACTGGAAACATGGTCCCCGGTGGACTTGGAGCCAGTACAGTCAGGCACACAGCTACGGGCTCAG
Source organism: Myotis nattereri (assembly GCF_964212035.1). NCBI lineage: Eukaryota > Metazoa > Chordata > Mammalia > Chiroptera > Vespertilionidae > Myotis > Myotis nattereri. Next base: position 60,111,259 of record NC_138083.1, on the reverse strand, counting down.
CAAAATAGCAGACACCTCTATTAGGAAAGATTTAGGGGAGCCGCATCCCCAGTGAAGAGAACAAGGCCTGCTGAGCTCCAGGAGGACGCCAGGGAAAGTAGGTCGTGGGAACATGGCTGGGCACAGTGACGGGCTCATCTAGGAGCCTGCAGAGTCATCCTTCTTAGTCTTCTCCAAACTGCTGTGTCCTCCAGAGCGGGAACTCACTCAGAGTCCTTCCAGACCCGCTGGGCCTTTAGCTGTGGGACGCGTGCTCTCAGGAACTCAGGGAACCCCTGTGCAGCCTCCACACGCTGTGCTTCCTGAAGCCAAAGCCGGTCGCCCACACCAGGCGCCTGCAGAGCTGCCCTTTCCTGGGAAAGCGGGCAGGTGCAAGCGGAGGGCAGCTTCCTCTTCCTCGGAGGTCGCTCCCATCTATCTGAACCGCTCCCCACATTTACCACAAACTTGAAGAAGAAAAGTTTTTGAGGAGAGAATGAGAGGGAAACTCTCTGATGCTACCCCAGGGTATATTGAAGTTCATCAGTTTACATTTAGAAATTTTAGCAAAATGGGCTTTCTATTAAAGGCTAAGTATAGTTTCTTAGGGCACTAAGTACTAACAATACTGAATAATGATCCTGAATAATGATCAAGGCCTTTGGATATTTAAAAATTCTGGCCAGAAAAGTCTGCCTCAAAAGATTTCATAGAACTTGTTCTTCACTTTGGAAAAAGAAAAACAGATTGAATAGAATAAATCTCTTTAGAAAAAGACAGAATTTCAGGCACATGGTAAAGCAAATAGATGTCACTGCCCCCTGCTGTCTGAGGAACACAGACTAAATGGCTGCAGGAGGTGGGGCAGAGAGGGGTGCCCCGCCCAGCTCAGGGCCACCTTGCTTGGCAGCGCTGATGTGTTTACTCTTTGGTTTAACACATTATTTATTCCCATGTAAAATCCAATCTACCTTTGCCATGGACGGTGATTTCTTGGCTAATACTGAGAAGAGGGAATGTGACCCTGTTTTTCATTCGTTTGCTCAGAAAAGAACAGTTTAACCTATGCATGCCATCAACAACATGCAGCCGTGTGCTGGGAGCAGAAGTTCCTGGAGCATGTTTTTAAAGAGGCCACATCTCCAAACTGCACTTTGCCTGTGGCCAAGGTGTGGTCAGGGTGGAGCCCAGCCTCCTCTCTGCCTGTCCACCTCTCCCCTCTGCTCTCAGCCGTAGCCAAACTGGAACCTGCTTTGATGACACACAGGCCATGTGCCTGCTGCGGCCCTGGTCCTGGGATGCTCAGTGCTGAGGTTCCCTCCACACCCCGAGTCGCCCCTCTGGAAATACCGTGCAGCCAGCATGCCATCTCAGCTACCACCTCCCTGTGCTGTGTTTGCTGAGTTCCCACCCGAGATGCCATCTGTCCCTTCTAGAAGCCCATAGCTCACACCTCTCTTCCAGATTTTAGCATATTGGACCATGCGCATGGTGACTAGGAAGTTGTCCTTGACTAGCCATTTTCCCGCTACCTGCTACCACTAGTCAAACTTTAAACTCACTGAAAGTTCAGGCTCCACCTGACCTGCAGTCGGCCTTACCAGCACCCAGCAGAAGCCTCACAGGAAATCGTGGCTGGGACAGACTTGGCCAGAAGAGCAGCCTAAGGATGAAAGGAATACCTCTCAGTGTCCTGAGCCCCAGAAACACTAAGCCCTGCCGTCACCTGCCCCGGTGACCATCGGTATTCCTCAGAACCCTAAAAATACCAAACATGAGCTCCATGTGTCCAGTCCATCTAGGGAGCAGAAAACCTTTTAACTCAGCAAGCAGCCTGGACTTGGTGCGTGGACTGCCAGTCTCAGCTCTCGGGTGCAGTAGCAGAGGCGGCCAGATTGAGGCCCCACTGACACCTTCCTAGTGCCCCTAAGGCTTGAAGATGCCATTGTGTGGCAGCATAATGACTGGTTTTGAAGGATTTTTTTTTAAATTATCATCATTCAGCACTTTAGGATGATTGTAAATGATTCATGATAAAATATACGTGCGGCATCAGAGGTGAGTAAAGCAGACGTCAACATGCTGATTGCCCCTAAAAAGATGTTCTGAAACATTCATATTACACTGACTAAATGGAGCTGTGAGCCGATGGGACAGCTTTGTGTGCAGACACAGGTGTCAGGTGTCAGGTTCGCCCTGTGGTGTTGGCCCAGCCACTCTGCCAGCTGGAGATATTCCAACCCTGTGCTGTTCTTCTCTGCAAAGTGTGGGGAGGGGCCAACATCCACTCACACCTTGTGGGGCGCCAGCAGGGGGCAGGTGCTCCCAGAGTCTTGACTGTAGAGCACGTGGACACGGCCCTGCACTCCCAGCCTTTCTCCTGGGCCTTCCCCACGAGACATGGGAGAGATATGCAAGTGCACACTGTTCATCCACACCAGGCGCAGAGAGCCAGAAAGAAAGACAACGCAAAAACCAACAAGACAGCTCCTCCTAGGAACGTCTCCTCCCTGGATGCACTTGCCCTTGCTTTCCAGCTTGCCTTCGCTTCCTGCTCCAGCAGGTGCCAGGAGTGGCCACACCCAGTTGCCATTCTGGCTGTGGGACGTCTATACTTCATTACGTTTGCTCACTCACCCCCCGAAAGTATCACTTGGGAACACCCAGTGGCTTCCTGAGCTTACGGCCCGGTCTTAGTAAAAGGAATTCGGGGCATGTGGATGGAGAGGGAGGAAAAGGTAAGGCTGGGAAATTGAACCAAGAAAACTGATTTTCCAGAACTCTGGGTTAAGAATCAGAAAACTTTAGTTCCAAAACCGTCTTTGGCACTTACCGGCCATGCATGGCAGTGAGTGAGGTACTGAGCCCCTTTGGGCTTCAGTGTCAGGTATTCCATGGGAATTCACTTCGCATTGATCCCCTGAGTCTCTGTTGTTGGCCCGGACCCTGGGAAGGAAGTGGCCACTCAGGTGGATGAGACGGGCCTGGGCCTTGGGTCTGCCGAGAGGCAGCTGGATGCTCCTGCTCCCAGGGTCACTGGGATAAGTGCCAGGACCAGCTCCTCACCCTGGCCCTTTCCTGCCCACATGGCAGGTGGGAGGGGCAGGTGGAGAAGGTTCTAGAATGCCAGATCTCCACACAGGTGGAGACTGTCACAGTCATCACGTAGGTCAGCCTGGAAATCAGAGGCCAGGAGAGAGATGAGGAGCTAAGCTAATGTGGCTTGGTCGTTATTATTTAAATCCCAAGTGTTGGAGGGGTTTGAAGTATATTTTAGTCCAATGTTGAACTTCTACAACCCAGGAAATGACCTCAGGTGATGTTTTAAGTCTTCTTTCATCCTGGCTGCAGGTGACTGAGTTCGTGCAGTCTCTGCTGGGCGGTGAAGAGCATGCAAAGTGCTTCAAGAAAGAGGTAGGAAATATCCAAGTCTATGTCTGTTTTATGCTTCTAGACCCAGAGGGGCCTTGTTTCCATTTCCTCCCGTAGAAATGAGAGCAGTTTGGGAGGCTGGAGAGGGGGCCCCGGTGGGAAAGAGCCCGCAGCAGCCCGCCTGCAGGCAGCCTGTCTGGTTTGGGGTGTTTGCTGTGGTGCCTGGCTCACAGCCTGCGGAGCCAGTGGACCACTCGAGCATGGAGTTGGTACTCACAGCATCCAGAAGCCTCTGCACTGCGGCTCTAGGCTACACAGAGCAGGGAGGGGTCCCACATGTGCCTGCCCCCGGAGGGAGGGGCTTGTCTGCTCTAGAGTGAAAGTGACCGTCCTGTGTGTCTGGTGCTTGGGCTGCTCAGGAGGGATGCAGAGAAACCACGAAATCCTTCTGTGCAGGGAGGTGGGGGGGTTCTCTTCCCTCTTCCTCTCAATATGAACATACCAACTGCTTACCAATTGTCCTGGAATTGCTATCCATAGCTCCAGGGACCCCAGAAGAGACGGCCAGCTGCAGAGCAGTAATGCAAGTAGCAATGATAGCTATTGTGCATCAGGGGCTCTCCTGTGCCTGGCCCTGAGCCATCCCTGTGCAGTTGTCCTCCTGGGTCCTCGCAGCTCTACAGCACAGCTCACCAGTGCAGAACCTCAGGCGTGGGGAGGAAAGCAGTCAGGGTGCAGCCCATATGCACCCGGTTCCGGAGCTTCCATCATTGCTCTAGAACTCTCCAAGAACTCTGTTCCTGGGGACTCTGGGGTGCAACATAAACTCTCCCTCTCCAGGTGTCAGGGCCGGCATGGCTCAGGGGCAGCACTCTGAGTTTGGGATCCTGGACCCCTCAGAGCCCGGCGAGCCCTGCATTTTCAGGGAACTCAGCATCAGGGCCACTCGAGTCTCAGTCTGAGCAGCTGCCAGTGGAAACCCTGGTTCTGCCTAAGCCCAGCACAGCTTGGGCGTAGGTGGCCCAGCCTCACACATACGGGCCACTCTGCATTGAGCAACACCCAAGGCCCACCATGTCCACTAGTCTGCAGGTCAGGTCACTTGGGCTTGGCACTTTGACCAGCAGTGTCATCGGGGGCACATCACTTACCCCCTCTGTGAACACAGGGTTCTGAAGGGGCCCTTTAAGGATTAGGACTAGTATGTTTACAGCACCTAGCCTAGCTCTTTCCCCAGAGTTGGGGCTTAATAAAGGGCAGTAATTAGACCAGCAGGTCTCCTCTGGAGGCCAAGGAGCCCTGCCCAGAAGCCCAGCATATTCCCTGGGAGCTGTGTGGCCTCGGCTAAGTCATTAGGCTCATTAACTAGCTTTTCTCACCCACCTTCTGGGGTTGTCAGAAGATCAAGCATGTAGAAGAGAATAGGATATCGCTCCATAAACCTTAGCTGTTATTATCATCACCATCACCATCACCATCATTACCTGATTCTTAGGACAAGTGACTATCTGGCCAGTAGCTGTTGCCGGGAATGCTGGAGCCCAGCCCAGCTTAGGGCATGGAAGCGGGCTTCTCTCCCTTTCTACCCTGTGGGAAAGGTGCTCCATTCTCCAAGCGGACAGTTCATCAGGCAACATATCATCACACACAGGAAGCTTTTCAAAACTCTTAGAACTTTAACCCCTCACCAGGGATCCCTGGGCGATCCCGCCTTCCTCCATGAGACATTCATACCTAGGGTTCCTACCATTAATTTAAAAGGGTTGGAACCACACAGCTGGGTTCATGGGAAGGTATTACCATAGAAAACCATTTCAGTCTGTCCTTTTGTTTCTGGACCCAGGACTCATTCTGAGAGCCTGTGTGACTGGGTTATCTGGGCGTGGGTCACCCACTGCCTCCAGAGGCCAGCCTCTGAGGCCACACTGGGCCTCTGGGGGCTGAGGGAAGGCAGCCTGCACGGAGGCCCCTTGCCGTCACGTGACTTTCAGGAAGCTGTGACATCGCAGACCACAGAATGCTTTAAAGCTAATGAATAGAGCATTTATATGTATTTCTGCTTATTATAGCATTTATCATTGAAAAAATTAAAATACAGAATAGTTAAAAGGAGAAAATAACCAAACCACTATTTCACCAGCCAAAGGTAACTTCCCTTAACATTTGGTACAAAGATTTTAAATAGTTTAACTTTGGATATGTATACGTGGCGGTCATGCACTTTTAATCTAACAAATGAAACAGATCTTTCTGTATCCTTATATTGTGTTTTGTGCTTAATAGTTCATGAAAAATTTCCCAAATCATTAAGTGTTTCTTTGAGACATGAATTGTGGTAACAGCCCTAGTACTGCATCCTAGGTGAGACCAGGATTTATCTACTTCTACTATTTTTGAGATGCTGGGTTGTTTTTAATAATTCACTATTATAAATAACACTGGAGTGCAGGCACTGCCCATTGTTCTCTCAGGGAATATTCCTGGAGTTTTATGTGGTGGATGTAAGTGGGTTATTTTTAAGGCTCTTGATACAAATTCAGGCCAAGATATTTTATATGTAACAATAGAAATTTAGCCTGGGAGCAGTTAGTGTGTATTGAATTCATATTGAGCAGAGTGAACACCTTTTAAATTGGACTTCGCTTCAGAGTCCTGAGCGATGGATGGGACTAGGGTTGTGAGGGCTGCCATCCCCCTCCGCAGGCTCTGAGCTTTTCAGGGAGGCCCCAGGGTCAGCCCGAGCAGCTCAGCACCCGGAGACACCAGGGGGTGTGGGCTTTCCTTTTCATTTCTGTTTATGTACCTACATGCAGCAGATCGACGGCAAAGCCTTCCTGCTCCTGACGCAGGCGGACATCGTCAAGGTGATGAAGATCAAACTGGGCCCGGCGCTGAAGATTTACCATTCTGTCCTCATGTTCAGGAATTCCCAGGACCTCACTGAAGAAGATGCTGTCTCAGGCCCAGAGGTCAGGGGCTAAACGCACCACCTGAGCTGCCGCCGCACTGTGACCTGGATCTCTCAGCAATAAAGTCGGCCCACACTGATTTGATTTTAATGTCCCCACGGTCATATCCATATTTAATCTGGACCTTTTCAATGGCTGCAGCTTATACGTGTAGAGGGTTTTGATGACTGGCCAGTGTGGTGACACAGAGGCCCAGGTCTGTGAATGTCTTTACCTTTAGCAGGTCCTTTCAGCTCTGATGTGTTGCCCCAAACAGACCAAAGAAACCCACACATACACCTTTATTCATCTCCCTTGCCATTAAAGAAGCCATTTCCCATTTTGAAAGCATAAAATTCTCAAATGGTAAAATGTTAGAAAGATGGAACTCATAAATACATTGTTGGTGTTTTCACCAGGACGTCTGAGCTTGGCTTGGGCTTGCCATCTGGGTGCAGTGAGTCTGAGAGACAGAGGCTGGTGCTTTAAACAGATTTCATGAGATTTTTGTGTGCTTTACTCAGGAATGTGTGTCTTTAAAAAAAAATAATAAGCACATGTTTTCATGATTTGTTAATTCTTTTTGTTCCATTAATTGTTTCTTGGTTGGGCTCCAAGGAGTAGCATGAAAGCAGCCCCAGCATTTAGCAGGAGCTGGGGAGGCCCTCACCAGCTGCGGATCCCTCACCAGCAGTGCCCTACAGGCTGTCTGTGGGGCCGCAGGGAGGCCTGTCCTGACACCTGCATTAGCCAGTGGGCCAGACGCCTACCTGCACCGAAGTCCTCCCGGCTGCCACTCCGAGGGGCCTCACAAGAACGGGTTTGCACAGCAGTCTGTCTGGTGTGTGATAAGGAGTGTGGTACATGTGGGCCTTGTGTGCACCTTTACAGGGACAGGCCACTGAAAGGGAGGGGGAATCTCTAACAAGGGTGCTTGCTATCTGTTATTTGTTTGAACACTTCTGATTGATCAGACTTTACTTGTTTTGTGTAAGTGACTTTATCTGAGACTTAAGTTACCCACAGGGACCCAGTCCCACTGTTTTAAACACAGCACCTCTTTGCTGACACACACCTATAGTAAGAGCTGCAGGAGCTCTTGGGAGTAGAGTGCCACTGTTTTTCTTAGTGGGCAGAGGAGAGAAGTGGCTAGAAGAGACTCAGGCCTGACCATACCCATTTGCTTCATTTAGAGTCTTATGGTTTAAGAAAACGAATTCTGCTTGGAGAGTTTCTCCAATTGTAGGTCGCTGAAAAAATATTTTCTAAGAGGTGTTGCAAATACTACATTTCTTTAGATCCTTACTCAAATGAAATTTTAATAAGTTATTGGTTGATATAAGTTTTTGTTTCTGTGGACCTTTGTTTTGTTTTGTTCAGTACTCTGCTGTGTACAATTAAAATTCTTGCTTCTCCATGTTCAAATTTTAATATATTTTAAATGATAATAAACCGATAAAATGAAACATTCACCTCTCTGCCTGAATCTGTTGTTATAACCTGTTCCAGGCCACACCTGGAGGCGGCTGTCTTACAGCCTGCATGGATAAAGGTCTTCCCGCATGGTTTAGCCAGCTAATGAGTCACCATTTTTGAGTACTTGGGGTATGTTTCCTTAGGGACGTAAATTTGGCTGTTAGTAACTTGAGAGTTTAATTTTAAAATCTAAAAATTGCTCATTGTAGAGGTTCATGGATGACATGAGGTTTGGGCTTGTATATTTAATACCTGTCATTTCAACAGAAGGATCTAATACAGAACGGATAATATGGAGCCAAATTAAGGCTGAACTACTGTATTCCTAGAAGATATGTGTGATCAGATAGAAAGAGCTTGATCCACTTATCTACCTGCTCCCTGGACTTCCTCATTTTGTCACCCAATATCTCAACCTGGACATACTCAAAAGGTAACTCAGATGGCCCCACCCTAGTATTCCTCATGTAAGTGGACAATACCATCATCACAATAGCTGCTCAAGCCAGGAAACTGAAACCGTGTCAATTTCTGGCCTATAAATTCTTCTCCGAACAGGACCTCATTGAACATAGAGACAAGAGCTCCCTCCGTGGCCCCAGCACCTGAAGGCATTCACACCTGGCCACGCCCTGCCTCTACCTTTCTCTTGGACCCCTCTCACCTTGGTATTCGCTGATCCCTCTGAAGTGGTCTCTCCCATTCCCTCTCCCTTCTCCAGTAGACGCTCCTACACCTTGACTGTAGGTTCCCATTCATGGTCCCACAGCAGCTGAGCCCCCCCTCACATTGCTCCTCACTCCTCATTGTTATTACTTGCTTCTCCCTCCCCACCAGTCCACAGGTCTGTGAGGACAAAGACCACGGCCTTCTTGTCATCACTTAAGCATCTGGCATTTAATTGGCACATGATAAGTCATTTGTTGCATCCATGAATGAAACAAACCAATCAAACTCTGATTCAAATCTCAGTTCTGCAACTTCCTAAACAAGTGTAACTTCTCTCTAAAAGAAAATAATTCCTACCCCAAGAGGTTTTTCAAATTGTATTTGCCATGTACAATTAATGTACGTCAAGGTAACCGAAAACACACGTGTAAGGTGCCTGACACCTAATGTAGCTATCAAACAGGTGTCAGGAATAAACAGCAACAGTAATCCATTTCTTGAACATTCTTCCAGGAAACTCCCACATGCAAACCCTGTGAATTTTCATCAAACCTGACCCCCAGGAGCCCACTCTTCTTAGTGTGGCTGTGTGTTAGGGGCCCAGGAGCATACGGGGCAGACCCTTGGGGCCTTGGTTGCCCTGACTCAGCTCTCCCATACCCAGAGTCCATGCCATCCAGGTCCCCTCCCTCTCCCCAGGCTCTCTAGAAAGGCTGCAACATCATGAGTTGAAATCTTTGGCTCTGACAGGAGGACCCCTAGCACCCTCAGGCAGCATCCTGAAATGCCCAGATGATGTGAAGGCCTTGACAGCCTCTAGGTACCAGCCTCAGCCTTCACTCTCCTCCTCTTTGCCTGAGTCCCACTCATGAACCTGAGGGACAAAGCAAAACAAACTTCTAGGTTATTAGAAAGAGTCCCCTCAAAAGACCATTTGTACAACACATCCTAAGTACACATCATGATACTGGAAATTAGTCCATTAGCAAGAACCCTAAGGGAGTTTAGAACTTCTGAGACCACAGTCTTTAAATGCCTATAATTTCAAATAATTTTTGCAAAACTAAACTTCTCTCACTTCCAACAACAAACACATTCCAAGAAAAAATTATCCTCCATCAACTCTAAACATCTGTTTTCTCCCTCTGTGATTCGGTGCTAACCTTGTATAACCCGCATCCTAAACAGATTCCAGGAATGACAGTGCAGGAGCCGACTCCTTGTTAACGTGAAGCTGTGGGCTGACATCTTTCCCTGGCTGAGTGCCAGCTCTCAAACACACCAGGGATCTCTTGGCCAAGTCACCTTTGCCTGTGGAATCTCCATCTGCTGAGTGAGGGTGCAAAGCTGGGAAGTGCAGGGGGAAATACTTGGGCTTGGCAGTGGGGCCCAGGCTTGAATCCCGAGGCCTGTGCCTACTCAGTGCCTAACCTAGAAGTATTTCTTCACCACCCAGCAAATGGCTAACTTGCCACATTTACTCGTTTCTTTTGAAGGATTGAGTTTTGATTATGTTATGTTTTGCTTCATATCATTTTAAAGAATGTTCAGTTCGTCTCTACAATTCCCAGGACTGAAAAATATACTCTTGAATGTAAAGTGCTCCTATGAATATATTCTTAATATTATCTTTTATAAATAAATTCTTCTTAAAAACTTATCCTAATAAATATATTTATAAGGAATTTATTTGTTAATAGATCCTTGAATAGTCAATATCCTTAAATATTCTATGAATAAAGATATAAATGAATGTATAAATATTCACAAGAAATATGTCTTTTAAAATGTGTTTTGTTGTAGTCTCTCTGCCCTTCCGTCTCTAGCTGCAGCAAGGCGCTGGGGTGGCTGAACTCCTAAATGTGTTCCTGTGAAAACAAGGAAAATGGGTCAACTACCATGCACGTTCAATGAGTAAACTTGCTGACTGGGCCACGTGGTGGACTGGAAATCACAACTTGATTTCTCAGTGAGGTTGCCTGTTCCCAAGTCTTTGCACCCTAACTTCTTTCAGGCAGATGATGGATTCTGAATTCAGTGATCAGTAAGACACAGCCCGGCTGCCACTGCGGAATGCCAGGGTGCCCACATGCCCAGGCTGGGATGCCCAGCAAGCCCAGAGCGCCTAATAGCAGCCATGAAGACTCAGCTCTTAAATGATGAGAGCAGAGGACTCTGGGCACGGTGACCACAGCCTGGTCCTTCTCTTCGGCACCACAGAGTATGAGGGACAAAGCTTTGCTGTCCAAACCACTGTTTGCTGTTTGGTCATAGGAATTACACAGAGATGGAGAAAAGTGAGACAAAAGGATGTGTGGGGTTAAAAGGAAAAAAAAAAAAAAGAACCACCATTAAATAAAGAATGGAAAGCAAAAGGTGCAGAAATGAAACTGAGTTTAAAATATTGAGAGTTGTTCCTCCAAATAGTTCTATTTCATGGGATCGGAGTAGTTGTGTGCAGTTTTACCTGCAAGGCAACACCCATCAATTTCCCATTTACTTCAATTTGAAATTAGATTGTGTTCCCTTTGTTTGAGGAGCCTAGACATCAAGGCAAATTGATGCAGGAAGAACACGAAGTGCTGAGAAATCCCAGGTTATACCCAGATGTTCCCACAGTGCATTTTCACCATCCTTGAACTGCAACTGATAGCAATTGTATTAAATGCCACGGGGACCGTTGGAAACACAGGAGCCTGTACTTTACTGTGAAATGCTGGGTCTCAAAGGTCTCTTAGTAGGAAAATAATGTCAAGAACTACTGGTTATGATCAGCTCAAGTTTCATTTTTTAAAAACAAAGAAATAAAGAGTGTGTTTACAGGATAGGTTCTCCAAGGTGCCTGAGTTGCTTCGTCAACTAGTTGCGTGCCTGGGAGGGTGTGGGACGCGCTCCCGCGGGGGCGGCTGCTTCTCTATAAACCGTCCCATGTTTGAGGTGAGGGTCTGCTCTGACACGTCGCTTCACAAGGCAATGAGGACTTGGTTTTGTTTAGTTTTGTTCTGTCCAAGAAGAAGCAATTCGAATCTCATTTGGCCTGGCTTCTCCAACAAAAAAGAAAGCTAAGCCAGTCAAAAATCAGTTTATTAAAGGAAAACACAGACAGGTTACTTGGTGTTAGTGATGGATTCTTTTTTCTTTCATTTTTCAACCAATTTGTAAAGTTATCCTCCAGAACAAATAGCTGACATTTTTTACTCTTTTATTTTATTTTTTTAAGAATAGATTCCTCCCCCCCTCCACCCCCCGCCACACACACACACACACACACACACACACACACACACACACTGGTGCCTTTTAGGCTGGGAAAGTTAAAATTCACCCAGGCAAATATCCATAATGTTGTTCATTGTGAAAATTATGAAATCTATTCATTCAACAAATATTTATTGGGAGCCCAGTATGTGCCATGTATTTAGAATGCATCTATGGATAAAGAAATAAAAATGTCTCTTTATGTAGAGCTTAAACTCAAGTGGTGGAGACAGAGAATGAACCATAAGCATAAAATAAGAAGATGAATAGGAGGGGATAAGGAGACAAAAGTCTAGGGTCTCGGGTAATGGGAACGAGACCTTGCTGGTTTACCAATCACATAGTTTTGGTCAGGTGATACCGTTGGAGGGAATCTCCTGGCATTTAGGTGTGATTCACATGACACATACCTGCACAGGTGTTGCTGTGATTCTTTCTAGATCTTTGTTCTTGCTCTGCCATCGGAAGCTGCAGCGATGGTCTTCTACAGGGACCTAGAACAATCCTTTACACAGAGGTGCCTTTCAGTACATGTTGCAAACTGGCTGGCTCAAGAGTGGGAATATTATTTTGAGAAGCAGTTTGATGTTAGCAATTTAAAAATCTGTTACCTGGAAATGTCTGGACTTTTTTTTTTTTAACCTCCAGATTCTAAGTAGCATTAACCCAAAGTAATCAACGATACTTTTAATGTGATTAAGTAAAATTATCATCAAGCAGGTAATATTAAATACTGCCAGATGCATTAATTTTAGCTCAGGCATTTTCTAATATTTATTACACATATATAAGAATTTTAAATGTGAATATTTTTCACATTGCTATGCTTGGTAGTCCTGCCATGCAAAAAATTATTCAACTAATAATTCTCACAGCAAAAGGTTAATAATGTGATTTGTTAGTGCCACGGTGAACGATGAAATCTGTCTGATAGAAAGGTGCAAAGACTTAAAGGAAGCACAGTTTCAAGAAAAGTGACATTTATTTATCCAGCTCTGGGAAAGTGCTCTTAAACTGAACAGTCTACAACAGTTATTCAAAATCTGAATTTGCATGTCTGGGTAGCTGTCTGAAACTTGAAGAGTCATTTGACATTTGTGCTCACTCTTAGGAAACTGGGACTGATGGAAACTTATTTCACAATTCAATCTATATTCTGTGTGGAAGATTGTAGTATCTTCCTTCAGAAGAAATAAATAAATAAATAACTCACTGATTAAAAAACCTTAAACTCAATATTACATACTCCATTTTTTAGTAGTATTGAGCTGGTTAAAAAAAAAAATGTTCCCACAAATCCTTTTTTTCTTCATTTTCCATTTTCTGTAGACAAGTCATTACACACACCCATCATCAGAAGCAACTTCATAGCTTTCTCAACTTTGAGAAAGATCTGAATAGCCCTAACTGGTTTGGCTCAGCGGAGAGAGCATTGACCTGTGGACTCAAGGGTCCCAGGTTCGATTCCAGTCAAGGGCATGTACCTTGGTTGCGGGCACATCCCCAGTGGGGAGTGTGCAGGAGGCAGCTAATTGATGTTTCTCTCTCATCGATGTTTCTAACTCTCTATCCCTCTTCCTTCCTCTCTGTAAAAACTCAATAAAATATATTTTAAAAATTAAATAAAAAAATAAAAGATCTGAAAATAAAAGTAGAACATGACTTGAATTGTTGGGTCATGTTTTTATTGCATCCCACAGAAAGAGATATGCCTTGGCTTGGATCATAACTTGGTACGTACATGCACGCACCCACATTTCATGCTGGTCCCAACCCCAGTGACTCTGAGCCCTGGCTACACATGTGGATCACTGGGAGCTTTTTAAAAAATACCAGAGCCTGGGTCCTATCCCAGACCAAGTGCATGAGAATCCGGCGGTGAGGTCTGAGCACTCTGTGCTGTTAGAGCTTTCTGAGTGAGTCTATGGAGCCGTGAGAGTTAGCCATCACTACTTTACGTAACTGGAAATGTTCTTTTTAAATAAACAACTGCTATTTTATTCACACAAGTAATATGTGCACCTACTGAAATTTAAATAGTATAGTTGGTTATAAAATAAAAACTAAGTCACTGGCTTAACTCCTTATCCCTCACTTCTGTTGTCTAGATGTAAACATGGTAAACAGTTTCTTGAGTATCTTCCCCCAAAGTGTTGGGCAGGAATCAATGTAGTTTATGTTTCCAGATAATAGTAATATTATGTTGCCAAGTTATAAAAGTTACTGTTGGTATTTTGAAGAAGATGACATTGGATCTATGCATGAATTTGTGGTAAACAGATGTGTTTATAAGATTGAGTCTTCCTAAGAAGAATATGATAGATCTTTTCATTTATCCGATTTTACGTCCTTCAAGAAAGTGTTATTTTAAAAAAAATCTAGGTTTTGTATATACCTGGATGTTTTTTGTTTTTTTGTTTTGTTTGGGTTTTTTGTTGTTTTTTTGTTTTGTTTTTATTATTTTTTTATTATTTATTTTTTACTGCTTAAAGTATTACAAAGGGTATTACATATGTGTCCTTCTTTTTTCCCCGCCCTTGACAATCCCCTGGCCTCCCCTACCCCCCAGTGTCTTATGTCCATTGGTTATGCTTATATGCATGCATACAAGTCCTTCGGTTGATCTCTTACCCCCGCCTCCCTCCTGCCCCCCAACCCTCCCCGGCCTTCCCGCTGCAGTTTGACAATCTGTTTGAGGCAGCTCTGCCTCTGTATCTATTATTGTTCAAAAGTTTATAATGGTCTCTATTATCCATGAATGAGTGAGATCATGTGGTATTTTTCCTTCATTGACTGGCTTATTTCACTTAGCATAATGCTCTCCAGTTGTTTTGTTTTTAGAGAGAGAGAGGGAGAGAGGGAGAGAGCAATATCCATCAGATGCATTCTGCATGCACCCTGACTGGGATCAAACCCGAAACCTGGGTATGTGCCCTGACTGCCACCTTTCAGTGTACAGGACGATGCTCCACCCAATCCTGCCACACGGGCCAGGGAGTGTTCTAGTTTTTACTATTATAAATGAGACTAGAGGCCCAGTGCACAAAATTCGTGTGTGTGTGGTGGGGGGAGGGGCGCTTGGCTTTCAGCCCAGCCTGCATCCTCTCCAATCTGGGACTTCTGGCTCCCAACCGCTCGCCTGCCTGCCTGCCTGCCTGATTGCCCCTATCCACTCCCCTGCCAGCCTGATGGATGCCTAACTGCTCCCCCGCTGGCCTGATTGCCCATAACTGCTCTCCCCTGCAGGCCCGGTCACCCCTAACTGCCCTCCTTTGCCAGCCTGGTAACTCCTAACTGCCCTCGCCTGCAGGCCTGGTCCCACCCAACTGCCCTCCCCTGCTGGCCTGATTGCCCACAACTGCCCTCCCCTGCCAGCCATCTTGTGGGCCATCTTGTGTCCACATGGGAGCAGCCATCTTGTGTGTTTGAGTGGTGGTCAACTTGCATATTACTCTTTTATTAGATAGAATAGTTTGCCTTATTATATTGAATAACTAAATACTGTTTGTTTATTGAAAGGCTACTGAATGTGGATATAAATTTTGAAACCAGTCCACCTAACTGAATTATCTGTTGCTAATGAAATTCCCTCACATTGAATCTTTTTCATCTTCTATGTAAACAACTACATTGTCTAAAAATAGTCATAATTTTGTGTCCTCAGATGAAGAATTGATGCCTCATATTTTTCTCTTATCTAATAGCATTACAAGTGCTTTCAAAATAATGAGTTTTAATTTCATATGATTCCAAAAAGTAACATCTATTATACAAATGACTTATAACTTAGAATTATGTACATAATATAAATAAGCATGTTAAAACGGGAAAAATACAGAAAACTTGGTAAAATCATTTTCGATAAATTTCTTCAGTTACTTTTTTCATTAAAAGTCAGTCAATTTTAAGAAAAAATATATCATTCCCCTATATCTGTTAATGTCACTGTTAAGGTTTGGTCATGGATATTCCTAACAGATGTGTCCACAGCTGTTTTTTTTACTATCATCAGACTTAGTTTCAGTGTATTTCAACTTTATAAAAATAATTAAGGAGTGTTAATCTTTTATACTGTGGAATAGTTTAAGTAGAGTTAAAGTATCCTTTGAATTAGACTCTTACCATTCACCTGAAAACATCTTACCATGATGCTTTTTCAGCCTTTGACAAGTTCTTCACATAGCTCCAAGGTAATTTATTAGTTTTAGTAGAGCTGCCAGATAAAATGCAGGACATTTAAATTTTAAAACTTAATTTTAATTTCAGAAAACAACCAGTGATTTTTTAGTGTAAGTATCCCAAATATTTCATGGGACATACTAAAAATAACCCTTATTTACCTGAAATTCACATTTAAGTGAGGTCCTATTTTTCTATTTGCTAAGACTCGTAACCCCAGTTATTATAGTCTCTTATAGTGAAAAATTTTATAATAAATATTTTCCTGACATTTTTATTTTTCATTTAGGGCCAACATAGCTTTGAGCAAAGTGGCCTCTTAAAATATTTTCTTTTTAATTTCATGTGTTCTCCCATTTTCTTTATTGGGCCAGTTAATCCTTTATCTATTTTCTTGGTTAAATTCAAAGCAGTCCTATAAATCATTGTCTGTTCTCCTGCTTTTCTAATTGAGAAATTAGAAATGTAATATTAACGTCTGTGAGTTCCTTCCTTGTCCATTCTCTTGGTTAAGGTTTCCATTCCTTGAATAGGAGAGATTCAGGCTGGAGAGGAAATTGTGAAGACCCCAGAGAGTAGTTAATACTGTGCTGAGTGAGTAGAGGATGAGAAGAGAAGGGGACCCTGAATTCCAACATATACAGACCTGGTAGAGAAGAGATTTCAAAAGGAAGCCTGAGAAGGAGTAGGCAGCTGAGTCAGGAGAATATTGTTTCCATCACCCTAAGTCTTAATTCTTCATTCATGAGATGAGAATAATATCATCTGCCTTATAATCTTGGCAATAATGCGTGCAACATCCCCCATGCATAGTAGGTGTTCAAACACGATTATTAACAGCCACTCCCCCCACTGCAGGAATGTGATCTTCTGGGCCCAAATCCAAGTGTGAGTCCTTCGTACTTGTCCTCACTGTCCTTGGGTTGACGCTGATCTTGCTTGTTGGTTTCAGGGGTTCTCTGACTACACTCTGCATTTGCTTCATGCTCCAGCATTATGTCACAGGACCCGCTATCCTTGACCTGAGAGATGTCATTGCTGCAGTTGCTGCCCTGCTCTTGGCCATCTGCACAGTTCCCTGGGGCTCATTGGCCACGGGCGCAGCCTTATGACCACTCCAGCGTTCATTCCTAATGCTCTCGCTCACTGGAGGTCTGGCCAAGTCCCGGGGTTGTCACGTCAGAACCCTAGAATAAGTCATCCTACCCTGGAATTTGGGGCTTAAAGGAAGGACTTCTAGGTAGAAATATTATCTATGCTAGGAGATAACATACTTTTGTGTTCTAATGTGGTCTTTGACCTCTTTCCTATTTAAGAAAATAGACCATTATTCTCAGGGCAGAAAAATGAAGCAAATATGGTCATCCCAAATATTAAGAAAACATAAACTTTGAATATTTTCTTCTTCCAAGGCTTCTGTGGAAGACAAAAATTGCTCCTCAGGACTTTGAGACTGTCTCCCTTCCCTTTCCCCTCTTGTGTGGATACTATGCATTCAGCCAGCATTTGTGGCTGCCACTTGCAGGTGTAATGACATTGCTCCCCAGCCCCATCCAGTACAGTGGCTATTTAAATTTAATTAGTCAAAATCTAAAAGTTTTACATTAAATTTAATGAGTTGACTTTAAATTAAAATAACCCAGTTCCTCAGTCACAGTAGCCACACTTGCAGTGTCTGATAGCTAGTGGCTGCCGTGCACGTCTTATTCCTCACTGCCATCCTTGCAGAAAATTCTGTTGGGCAGCAATGCCCTAAGCTATCACTCTGGACATAGAGCCAATAACTTGATAATCAACCTTGGAAAGGCAAAGTCAGGCAGATTAACCCTCTGGGTCCTGCTCTTCCCCTTTTCAGGAATGACAACAGTTCACTGCTCTTAGAGATTAGAAATACAGATCTTTTATTTAAAACTAGAGGCCCAATGCATGAAATTCATGCAAGGGGCTCGGCCCTCACAGCCCCGGCTTCATCCGGAAGGTCTTCCGGACAGTTGTTCTGCTGTTCGGTCTAATTAGCATTTTAGCTCTTTATCATATAAAATATTTTCGTGCGGAAAGAAAGAAAGCATGTAGTGTCTATTGTCTGGATCAGCGGTCGCCAACCTTTTGGACCTCACGGACCACCAGTGGTCCATGGGCCACCGGTTGCTGACCGCTGGTCTGGATCATAGTTTCAGGGTTGCTTTTATATTTTTAGAGAAAAACCAGAGGAGACAATAATTCCTGTTTTCCGTTCCATGTTTTCCCTCTCAGTCTTAGAGCTGTGAAACAGGGTTAAGAACAATGCTCTTTTCTCTCCATCCTGCTCACCTCCCAGCTTGCAGGATGGAAGGGGAAGAATGGGGGGGCGGGGGGGAGGGGGACAAAGTCACCTTGTTCCTTGGGAAATGCTTGTTTAAAGTTACATGGACCAAATGTCCATAGCAGGGCTGTGCTGAAAGGCCACCGGGCCAGACCGGGCGTGGCTCAGTGAGGCCAGCTTCTCAAGGTGGAAGGAGAAACACTGAGTCCCTTCCCCTCCCCGCGTCCCTCCTTTCCCGGTTCTCGCTCATGCAAACAGAAAGCTGACAAAGCTTCCTCGCTCCGGAACACCAACTCCTTCGCTCAGCCGCCAGCGCATCCTCCTTGGAGCTGGACATCATCCCTGTACTGCGGCGAGGGCAACCTCTGTCCCTTCAGGAAAACAAAAATAGCAGAGTCCCGTCTATATATGAACAGAGCCACCATCTGCCTCAGGCCTGGGACCAAGAGACTTCTCCAGAAAGGTCGGGCTGCGTGACGCACAGACAGGAAAATGGAGATGTGACCTGGAGTTTCAGAGCGTCCTTGCCTTCTCATGGGGACTCCCCAGGAAGGAGCAGTGGACTTGGTACCCGCCACCACTGCTGCTGCTGGTAATAATAATAATAATAATAATAATAATAATAATAATAAATGTAGCCCTCTCCACTCATCGAATTCCTTCATTCTCTCAGCAGCTCTGCATAGTAGGTACTTTTACTATCCTCATTTCCCAGAGGGAAAAACTGGCTCAAGGTCACACAGGTAGCAAGTAGGATTTGTTTGAACCCAGGTGTTTGGGCACACAGGCCACACTACTTAATGAGGCTGGTAACACAGCAACAAAGTGGTGCTAAAACAAACAAGGAAACAAACAAAAATGAAGAAAAATTACCAAATTTTTCTACATTTCAGTTTTTGTTTTTTTTTCCTGATTGTCTCCTCCAGGGAGCGGCTGACAAGCCCCTTGAGGGTGAGTCAGACTTGCACAGAGTGACTGCATTAACACATCATCACACTGCACTCCCAGCCTCGCCAAATGAAGGCTCCCGGAGGAGGGACAGAGTATGGAAGGTGTGGTCCAAACCCTCCTGCTCTGAGGGGATTGGTTTCAGAAGAGCTATCCAGGCCTATTCCTGGGTTGCACAAATACTGGCTGAGCGCTCAGGATGTACTAGGTCTGGTGCTGGGCTTTCTGGGTAACAAATCCATGTGCAGGTGGCCAGGTGGTGGTAGTGAGCCTGTTCCCCCTCAGCACACCTGTGTGTGTTCAATCCATGGGCCTCTCCTCGGAAGGTCCTTCCCAGCCATCTCTAGAATGACGTTACCCCACTAAACCACATCAAGCTCTGGAGCAGCGCCAGTGAATCATACAGGGTTGGTGCTCAATGAACAATTTTAAACTAAATGAATGACTAAGTGAGCTGGAGAAACGTGTAGGATGCCTCCACCCTGAGCAGTAGAGCCCAGGATGTATTGGTAGCAACTGCACCGGCGGCCATCCGTCCCCCCACACCACCCCCCACCCCAGGACAGGCTGCGGCTGAGCCTCTGGCTCTGAGAACCACATGCAGAGCGTCCGGTCTGCAGGCGGCTTCCCCGGCCCCACATCACAGACAGCCAGGGCGCCTAAGTGGGTCTTTGAAGGGCTGACCACGCTGTCAGTTGTGGGCCCAAGGAGCAGGTGCGTGACCTTGTGGCCTTAAAGATCACGTGGCCTCTGCACCCCGAGCCCGCGCCGCCTGTGCTCCGCGAGCCGCCTGCCTTCCCCGCGGGGCACACACGCCCCCAGCCGCACCGTGACGCGGGCAGCGAAAGCCAAAGCCGCGATGGTTTGCAGTGTGGGGCTCAGCGAGGCTTCCTTCCTGCCGGGAGAAGCTGGTTTGCCAAGCCTCGGGGCATCGTCAACCGTGTCCTGTACACCTAGCATCAAGGGGTGTCTGCACTGGTCCCAGGGTGACCCGGTCTTGCCATATAGCTGCTTACTTTTCTGTTAAAATGCAGAACTCCACTGGAGAGTTTTATAAAATACAGTGGGAGCTTGACTTACGAGTGTCCTAAGAGTTTTTTGAGACACCAGCTGTCTCTCCTCCGATTTTTTGCATTGAGTTGATAGAGTAATTTGAGTTAACAAGCTCCTTAATGAGCTCGGTCTCGCAACGAATTAAACTCGTAAGTCAAGGCCCCACTGTAATATTATATGTTAAAAGCAGTAATAAAATTAACCCTGGAAAACATATTTACTCCAAATATAACTGCAAAGAGGCTATAATATAGAAAAATGTCATTAAAATGAATAACGTAATAATGAATAAGATATAAAAAATTGGGCAAAGGGCAGCAGTAAAAGAAAAGTTACATATCACCATAAGAGAAAATATCCAATATTACTAGTAATCAGACACATGTCACAAAGTTCAAATAAGGCAACACCCTATTTTGAGCTAAAAGGTCCCCTCCCTTCTCTGCCTGCCTGCCTGCCTGCGTTCTCCCTGGTTCCTCACACAGAGCCCCTTCGCAGCTCTCCCTGCTCCAGCACTCCCGCCCCACAAGAATCCTTGCTGCATCCTTATACCTGCGAGAAGTCAACGTTCTGAGTGCATGAGTCCCCCCACCTTCTAGTGAGGGTTGGGGCGTTCCCACCCAGGCTCACCCTGGCCACCTGCCCTCCAAGGAAAGTTCTGCTTTTGCCAACTCTGTCCTTAGCCTTGTGTGATACGGAACAAGGAGAAAGGGGGCAGAGAAAGAACAGGCATGCAGGTTGCAAGTGCGAAGAACTTCTTGATGGCTGAGAAATGAGAAACAAGAAGGGTGCTGCAGGCGTGAGTTATTTTAAAATCTGTTTGTTCCCGTGGTGTGTTTCCTTTTGGGGGTAGTCTTTCTTATACGGGGCCATGTGTAACCATGTGGACGATGGCTTCAATAGGGCTACTTGGAAAAAAATACCAATGAATACAGCGAGTGGTTTAGCCCTGTTCTTTCCCAAAATGTATCTCTGTCCAAGAAAGCATAATAATATGCCAAGTCTACAAAATTACCTGGATTTGGGGGCAACATATTAGAAACTGGGTTAAAAAGAATAACCTTCTTTTAAATATCCCTCACCATTTTGCATCTTAACCGTCCTAAAAATGCTACACGTTATATCTGGGAATTGAACTCGGAGGGCAGCTCTTGGGACCAGCATGCAATTCAATGTGGTCTTATTCTCCTCAGCCAAGAGGAACTAAGTCATGAATATCTTGTATAAAGATTCCCAGTTTCCACGTGATTTCATACATACTGGCTAATCTGGATGCTCAGAACAGCCTGAGAAGACATGGGCTATAACCGTAACTAAAACCTAATAAAACTGAGGTTCAGGAGGTAGTGAATAAATTCCTCAGGGTCATGTGGCCAGACAGAGCTCTGGTGGATGATGGGAAAAGTTGTCAAGAACCCAGATGAGCCGAATATTCCTGGATCCCTGATGAGATTCGGTCGAATGATTCAGTGCCTTTGATACTGTCAGAGAGTGAGAGTACTTGCTGGCTGATTGTTAGCAGGAAAGAAGCCATTTAGATTAGCATAGATGTTCAGGCCCCAAAGTGAAGGAATCAGATTGCTGGTTAACTTAATGACTTCATACTGTGATTCCCTAATACTTCGGACTCCCTGTGTCCAAGCTGACAGCTCTATCACCACAGAGACATGGGCAGGTGTGAGAATCACTGAAGTGACTTTGGGTCTGGATAATGACTCATAATGGCAGAGCAAGGCTCCTGTGCTTATCAGCCAGGCGGGAGGAGGAGGAGGCTAACGATTCTCAAGCCAGGAACTATGCAAAGTTGCCAACAATAGACTCTCCAGCTGAATTGCCTCCTGCACCTGTCATTTGAGTCTGCATTGACAAGAAGAGGAAGAACTGTTCTAAAAATTCCTCTAGTTGGTCGGTACAAGAAATACAGACAATGGCAGTGGATGTGGCAGCTGATGTCAGTGACCTCACCTTCTGGCAGTGCCACTCTCCTGCCGGTTGTTAAGGTTCATGCATAACACTGTGCGCAGCCAGGGAAGCCCATGCTTCTCTCTTCTCCAAACACGTTGTCCTCTTAGAACTACTTGAAAAAACTCTCCCACTAAATGCAATGGCAGCTGGATCCCTGTTTGGGATCCAAATATCTGAATTATGACCCTACTTCTATACTAACTTGGGGATGTCCTTAAAGTCTGTCTGTCCTTTACTCGGTCTACACAAAGCACAGGCAACTCCTCCTCTTTGCAGGGAGGACACAGTGGTCATGGACTAAGGGTCACTTTGATGATCATAAGTTAAGCAAGAGTTGGTTATCTGCCTGCACCTGGAACACTGGGGGCCATGAGCCCAACTCAGACTTGCCAGATAATAAGTGAGAGAAGCACCCCACTGGCCAGTCTGCTTCCCGTCTCTCTATTCTGAGACCTATTCCCTGCTCTGCCTCCTTAAAGCGCTCCCACCCCCAAATGCTCTTTGCATCTTTTCAATTCCCTCTGAATTTAAAGCTTCCAACTCTTTACCTCTGATTTTAAATATTCCTTATACTTTTTGAATATTTTTCTTTTATTTGTGACTGAAGCACATGAAATCATAGGAATTTACAAACTCTTTCTCCTTTCCCTTCTAAGGAGAGTGGGTCTCCCAAAAGATCTTTGTTTGGCCAAACTCGGGAGAACCTGGAGAGATGGGAGTGCACCAGCACGGGGCCTCAGAGAGGAGGGTGCACGGGGGGGGGGGGGGGGGGGGGGAGGGGGGGCAGAGCGGGAAGAGGAGGAGGAGAGGCATGGATGGATGCTATGGGAGTAATAACCTGGGAAAAGGCAAAAACCACTCTAAGAGGATTTTTATAAAATTGTGCTTTAGGATGTGAGATGTAATTCCCACTTGCATTTTCTGGCATCCACACTTCAGAAGCCTTTAATAAGAAACTTCAACAGGGTCGTGTGTGTGTGTGTGTGTGTGTGTGTGTGTGTGTGTGTATTTGATGTAACAGTGTCCTCAGACTGACCTTAAGATGAAAACTTTCTGGATACATTCAAATTATACAGTGTTATGGAAATTCTCTTATATAACTTCTCAGGTGTACATGTCTGTGTCTCTAAATTATACACTTTTTAAAGATAATAATTCGAGGCTCTGCAATTATTATCTGTATCTAGCATATTGCTTATCACTGTGTCTTACATATGACAACTACTCATTACATACTTTATTCTTTGATTGACAGGAAAGACAAGAATTATTATAATTTGGTGCGGCAAGGAACCAATACTTTTACAATATGAGAGAATTGAGAACTGCAGCAAAAGGACACATTTTTCTTAGGGTTTTTTAAAAGATACATAACTATATTCATATTAACCTTGAAAGAAAAGGCTCAGTACTCAGTGTTATGCTAAGAGAATCACCAATGCCTATAAGCCACCATGTGCAATTGGTGTCATTATTTTCCAGCCAAATTATCCTCAGTAATTGTCAGTACTTTATCAAATTTCCCAGCAGAACAGCCTCTCAGAGGACCCTGCCTTGGGCTTTGGGAGTTTGTCTGATAGGAAATGAACTGGGGCTAGGAACTCTGAGCAGTGGAATGCTGGGAACCCTTTAACCTGGCTTCAGGAAACAAAGCCCAGGCCTGTAGCGTGTGCCAATTTCCGTGGTGTAAGTGTTCTCATCATGGTGGGTTTCAATCTACCAATGTGATGTAACTGAATGTGGAATTGGGAAGAAATGTGCAGAAGCAGCTCTTCTGAGCCAGTACAGGCAGCTCCAGCACACCACGGACCCTAAGGCTGTCTGTGCCCTGATGGGCACCCAAAAGCGTCTGCAACCTGCAGAGGAAGGTGGGGGCACTAAGAATTATTTTTAAAGCATGACAGGAAGAAACGAATATATGGAATAAAAATATACATATGTGATACCTTCATCAACAAAGAAAAATAAAAAAATAAAAATCATTCATCCTCCCCCCAAAATAAATAAATAAATAAAAATAAGGCAACCAACCAGCTAATAAAATACACCCTCTTACAGTGTTATATTTGCAAAGACTTCTCAAATTTTATCTCCCACCAGGCTCATGTGAGACCAGGAGAGCCAGAACATCAGAATTGCAGACTGTTAAAACCTTAGAGGTCACTCAACTAGTCCTTGGAGGCATGAGATTTTATTCTGATAAACACAGAACAAAGAATGCTCCAGCCTTGAACTTAGGTCGATCATCTGAGGATTTCTCCTCTGCTTGGCCTAAATCCTCCTGCCTGTAATCACACTCAATTAGAATCCCTTTTGTGACTAACTTAGATGCGATAGGGCTCTAGTGACCCACAGAACTGGGAATAAGCCTAAAGCTACTGGAGATTTGTAGCAAGTCAATTGTTTGTTTACTAGCAAAACCACCTCTTTCTGGTATGTGTGTTGCAAGTTGTGTAAGTGTGTGAGCAGGTGCTACCCCACACCTGCTCTCCATCCTCAGTGCCTGGCTACTCTCTCCTCATCCCTGAGCCCAATCCCTGTACCTACCACAGGGAGCAGGGATGTGGATGGGGCTGGCTAAATGTTCTTATCCATTCTGATCAACCGATTCTTTTCTAATTAATTGATGAAAATATCTCCTCTAAAAAATTATAAACACCTGATTGCTGGGAATCATGCACAATAATAATTCTTATAAAAGCTACCAAAAAGAGCTTCCAGTTTTGTGTGCGTAAACCTGGTGACGTGCACAAAAATATTCTTGCCCTCTCGGGCAAAAGAGGTCATGGACTGAGCTGAGTGAGGGGGAAGTACTGCACATGCTCATTCTAATTCATATTTCCAATGATCTTGGTACCCTTTCCCCAATGTCTGTGTTTGACTGCAAACTTGTTGGATTTTCGGATTTCAGCCTCTCAGAGGACAGATCCTGATGGAGCTCTGAGTGAACTATTAATGAGCATTAATAATACCAAGGGGTCACACAATGAATTTCTACAATTTATACGCTTTCGTTGCACAGTCAGTTGAATAATATAAATAATGTTAACCTTGTGTCAGAAAAAAAAAATGACCCAAAACAACATTCTGCCTTTGACATTGGAACAGATATTTTATAGAAGAGCTTGGTTGCCCTCTTTAATTCTAACATTTTGACATTCAAAAACACATTTGTAAATAACAAATTTGGCTCTATATTTCATTTATCTATCTAAATTTTTGACTGAATACGTTTTTTTCAACCAAGAAAAACCATATCAGCCAAATTTTAATGTTCTCCATAAACACACACACACACACACACACACACACACACACACACACACAGCTCCCGTGTAAGTCTGACCATTAAAACTTCAAGAGAGTGGTTAGATTTAACAAAATTTATGGAATTGAATAAAACTAAAGCCCATGGACATAGTTTTATAAATGCTAATCATGTTTTTCTCTCAGCCCAAATATTTATATTTAAAAGTTCATATTTGTTATATCTTTGTTGTCTGATTATATATTTTGCTGCTGCTAGATTCTTGTTAATAATTTTCCCTTAAATTCTATTTTGCCTAATACTGGTATAAGTATAATGTAATACTAGCTACAGTATACTCGCTATCTTTTAAATTTTGGTTAATAAATATCTACTTGGTATATTTTTATTGTCTTTATTCTCTACGTATCAGTATCATTTTGCTTTATATATGTCTCTTGAAGGCAGAATATTATTGGACTTCGATTATTATTCATTCCAATAGTCTCTTTCTTGAACTAATAGGTAGATCTTCTCACAATTGTAATTACTCATATTTGAACTAGTATCTACTCTCACATTGTGTTTTCTTTTATCATCCTTGTTACCCACTCCTTCATTTTCCTTCTCCTATTCTCTATTGAATTGATAGGATTTTCTGTATCTCCAACTTTTGTCTTCCATGGAAACTAGAGATTATATTTGCTATTTTTATAACTACATTTAAACATGTAACATATACACCAAACTATAGATTTAGCATATTTAACTATTCAAAGGATATTTTTTTTTTGCTGTACTAAAATTAAGCCCCCTGTTCAGTTATTTGTATAATCTATTCTTAATTTTATTTACTAACATGTTTTATTAACACTTGTATTAATTGTTGCTTTTTTTCCATCTCATGTCTTTTCTTGAGTTTTCCTTTCTTCTCGATAAAAAGATAACAGTGCAGGTCTATGATTGGTGAAGATCTGTGTCTTTATATGCCTGAAAATGCTTCTATTTTGTATTCAACCTTGAATGATAGTTTAGATGGGTATAAAATTTAGAGCTGAAAATCATTTCCATCAGTATTAGAAAAGCACTGTTTTCTGGCATCTATTTCTGATGAAAAGTTCCTCTTATTGCCATGCCTTTCCCAATAATCTGTCTTTTCTTTCTGTCTATGAATTACTTTTTGTTTCTGATAGTCTATGTTTTTGTTCTGATGTCAAGTCACTGATTTATTTTAGTTGACCTTTATTAGCACTTGGTAAGTATTTTCAATATGAAGACACAGGTCTTTCTTTAATTCTGGAAAGCTTTTAGCCATTAGATCTGTCAATTTAACCACCGTGTATCTGAACTCTGGCATTCTAGAATAATTCTTCAGCACTATCCTCCAGTCCCTTATTCTCTCTTTGTGTCCAGTCTATGGTTTAAATTACTTATTAAATTTTTAATTTTAATAAC
Source organism: Myotis nattereri (assembly GCF_964212035.1). Taxonomy (NCBI): domain Eukaryota; kingdom Metazoa; phylum Chordata; class Mammalia; order Chiroptera; family Vespertilionidae; genus Myotis; species Myotis nattereri. The sequence continues at coordinate 60,084,408 of NC_138083.1, read as the reverse complement.
ATCTTTTCTTTCCAAAGTTTTGAATTGATTTTTAGTCATATGTATAAATGATTTTGTATTTCTCCCTGATTTTGTTTCACATTTTTAAGTTTCTTACTATAAACAATATTTCTCTACTTAACACTTTGAGCATTCTAAATATACCTAATGTCAGTGTGTTTCTCAGACTAATCACCTACTTTAACTCCAGAACTAAATTCATGTTACTTATTGATTTTGCTTTCTTTCTTAGCATCAAATGTCTTTGTGGGTTTTACAAACCAAAAAACCTTTTGAAGCCAATATATTTGCAGGATCATTTTGAAGTGTTTGTTTGTTTGTTCTGGTTTTATTTCTCCCTTCTTTTGTGTTCCAACTCCTGTCCATAGTTTGGGAGCTACCCTGGTCCACCTGCCTATGTCCACTGCCCAGGGTCAGGTCTTATATTATTACTGGAAGCACAGTGCAAGAATTTGTGCACTGGTGGGATCCCATGGCCTGGCTGTCTATTGGCCCGATTGGGCTGTCTCACCCAGTCCCAATCTGGGCTGGCCGGGGGATTGGACGGCTTTGGGAAGTTGGCAGCTCCTGCATTGAACGTCTGCCCCTGGTGGTCAGTGCATGTCATAGCGACCAGTTGACCGGTCATTGGGTCGACCGGTCCTAACGGTCGCTTAGGCTTTTATATATATAGATTCAGCCTTCTTTTTCAGTGAGATGCTGTCAACCTCACTATCAGTCAACAGGGGGCTTAATGAGGCTTCTTGTTGCCCCGCTGTGTCTTACTCTCCCTTGGTCTAGAACTTTCTTTGTTGGCAGAAGTTTTTCACAGCTTCTTCTTATAAAGGATGGCTTAGCTCTGCCTCAGCCCCAGGCTTCAAGCACCAAACCTGGTACATGCCCCACTTCCAATGGAAAGCTTTCGTTTCCTTGCTCCTATAGAAGCCAAACTGCCCAGTCCCTGCCTGCTTCCAGTCCGGAGATCAGCAGGCCCACATCTCTAGCCTAATCACTGTTTTGCATTGGTGTTCCATTTCTTGTCAAGGCGGAAGTTTATACTGAGCATTAAGCCAGCTGTGGTTGTTCACTTCTTTCTTTTCTTTTTTATCAATCATTGCTATATGCTTGGAGCACGTTATTACTTCAAAGTGTGAGTTTACTGCACCTTCCTATCCATTTACAGCAATAAAAATGAACATTCATTAAGTACTTATGTACAGGCATTCGGCTAAACATTTTCAGAACTTACTGCACTTAATTCTTAAAATACTTCCATGAGGCAGTTGCTGTTCTCTATCTCCATTTTACAGAAGAAGGAATCAACATTCTCTAGAGTTTAAATAACCTGTTCTGTGACTAGAGTCTAGCAAGTAGCAAAATGTGGTTAGAATCTAGATATGTCTGACTCCAACGCCAGAGCTCTTGACCTTAACATATGGTAAAGGTAAGAAAATGTCTCCTGTCACTGGCTTTATGACCCTAGACAAGAGCACATAGGCGGGTGTGGGCTAGGGTTCTGTGGTACTGGTTTCTAGCTGCAATTATTTTACTAACTACCAGAATAGCATCGGGGCATCACTGAAGCAACCTAGGTCTCAATTTGCTCCATAAAAGGGGATACTTAACAATTTATTTTTATCCCTGCTTCCTTATGAAGGTAAAAAAAAAAATAATGGACCAAAAACATCATTTAAAAAATAAAAATGAAACATGAACAATTATGTATTTTATACTATTTTATGTTGATTTCAAACTCCTTTTCTTGTAGTGAAACCGCGAGGTGTCATAAGCAAAGCTTATATTGTTTTCCCGAAGTGCATTACCTTACAGTCGCCCACGCTACAGCTCATTAGCTATTTCTCTACCCACACAAGAAGCCTCGTGAGATTTTACTAGTGTATCCCTGTCAGTTTGACATTTCACTTCCATCTTTAATTTTGTCGATCTCACTGGGTACTCTCCAGTCCACTCACTTATAAACTATTAAATAAACTCATACAAAATTTCCATCTGGAGAAGCAACTATTTTTTTATTTTTTATTTCCCATTAAGCCAGTTCTTTGTCAATAGCAAAACAAACACTACTCCCACCTCATTCCCTGGTTGGTGGTGAATGTCTTGACTGTTCCACAGTTTTCCATAGGCATCCCTTCTTTTCTCAAGGGGGAAACATCCTGTCATGGAAAAAGCAGATTATGAGGCAAACCCACCTGCTTGGATGTCTACGCGTAGCCTGGCTGGGGCCAGTTACTTAGCATCCTTACGCTGCTATTGAAGGTAGCCTATCAATCCTAAAGAGAGGATGCAATGATTTTATAACATCAAGTATACCAAACACAAGTACAGCATCTGGCACATAATAGAATTTCAGTAAATGAAATTATCTTTATCAACATCTGAAGCCAAAAAGCATGTATTAGCAGCAATCTAATGTATATTAGGTGGACCATACTCCAATGATGCAAATAACTTGCTTTTTCATTTTTTTAATCCTCATCCAAGGATATGTTTATTGATTTTTAGAGATGGGGAGGAAGTGGAGAGAAAGAGAGCGGGGGTGGGGGGGTGGGGGGGGAGAGGTAGAGAAATATTGATGTGAGAGAAAAACAACAATTGGTCGCCTCCTATATGGGATCCAACCTGCAACCCAGGTATGTGCCCTGACCGGGAATTGAGCCCGCAACTTTTTGGTATACAGGACAACCACTCTAACCAGCTGAGCTGCCCGTCCAGGGTTGCTTTTTCGTTTTTATTGCACTGTCAGGTTCAATAAAGCAGCAACATGCCATAATTTTCGATGTTGATAGATAATAATGACATATTTCAAACTCCAACAAGCATGTGGCTTCATTTTCCACATAAGCTGTGGTCCCTTTTAAAGCCACTCAGAAGTCTTTGCAAGGAGAAAAATGCAGGGTCTTGAGTAATGATGGTGAGTGTGAAGCCTGAAAACATGTTAATTCCAGCCCTGGACCCATCACAACCATCCTTTACAAACCAGGGACAAGCTGTTTGTGTGACACATTGCAAGGTGCTGGCCAGCCAGACACAATTCTATCCCTGAGAAACCGATTACCTGCTCCACCCGAGAGTGACAAGTCATCGGAATGAGTTTCACATCCCTTTGCCACCATCTTTATAACCTGTGGCTCCTTGGGTACTAGACAGAGAGTTTCCATGTGAATAAAACTTTTAAGAAATCTCTGGCTTGAGGTTTCCTAGGTTGTACAAGTGCATGATGGGTGTGTGTGTGTGTGTGTGTGTGTGTGTGTGTGTGTGTGCGTGCGCGCGCGCACACACATTAATTAGGGGTAATGGAAAGTCATGAGGGAGGGAAGGGGAGTGTAGAGATGAGGGAGGGAGGGAGAGAGGGAGGAAGGGTGAGAGTGGGGGAGGGAGAGTGGTGGGGAGTGTAGAGAGGGGCAGCAGGGCATCATTGCTGTCTCCTTTTACTCCCCCTTAAAGCAGTGTACTCACCACCACATCTGTGCTACCTTGCTAACTGCATCTTTCCAGAAAGCTACACAACCAGGTTTAATAATACAACAGCATTCTCTAACTTTCAATGCTGGTAGATAATGACGACTCATTTCAAACTCCAACAAATATGTAATCTTCCTTCTCCACATAAACAGTGGTCCCTTTTAAAACTACCTTGCTGACTGGATGTTTCTACACATTTTCCGGACGGTGTAGAGAGTCATGTTACTGTCACTGCATGTGGCAGGAAGTGGAAGGATTTCTCCCCGGAGGAGAGGAGACGCAACTGCAGCCTGCTCCTTCATAACCCTGTTTGTTTGCACAGATTTCTCTCCAAGTCACTGAATCATATCTTCCCAGACACAAAACTGAAACCCTCTTTTCTTTTATCAGGAGATTGGCATTCTAATATAACATCTGATGATGTGCTCAAAGGGTACACTTAAAATACATGAAATGAATATGAAATAAAGTCCTTGAGAACGGGAGATAGTACAAGCCTCAAGCTAACAGTCTGGCTTCAACAAGAACCACAGTAGCTTGCAGAGTAGAAACTCCGACGACAGCCTGGAATGGAGTCCCTCTCCCATTTCTTTACAGTGAGTTCCAATATTTTCTGTTGCTGCCCCGGGGAAGAATCTTTAAGCAGATTACTTCAAAATGATTTTATATTTTCAAAACTATAAAAGTGTGCTCTGTGAAATAAATAACATTAACTTTGAAATATGATGACTTCATATCCGTGATAGCGGCCTTGTAGGCCGCTTTGAGTTTAGCATAGTACGGAAAATTCCAATAACTTCTTGAAAGAATAACACCTCTCTGTTCAGCACTTACTGTCATTTCTCAAATGTTTATGAAACCCCTATCTTATCACACCTTCAGGGGTTTTCTTCAGTGAAATTACATCCGTGTTTCTATTATCCAGAACAAGTGCATGGGTAGGAATGTTGTAAAACTATAATGAAAACAGCTTCTGTATCGGTGTGCAGCATTAAACAGTCTGTCCTCCAAGTAAAGACGCGTAACAATAAGAGAAAATCCGTGGCTTCCCAGTGTATTACTGTCAGCGAAGCACCAACAACTTTTATTATGGGAACACACGAAAAGAAGCCCTTCACTAAAATGGGTTTTTCCCACCCACAAACCCCTGGATGCTCCTAAGGACTCATAACCCAGATGTCACCACGTCACTGTGGCTTTCCAGCCTCTCAGGACTCTATCAGATTAGGCTGAACGCCCTGCGGAGGGACAAGCCAAGAAACCGGTGAATCCCTGGAAGGCCTATGTTCTCATGGGCACTTTTTCACTCCTCTTGCTAAACAGATGTGAGATTCAGGTTCTTCCTCAACACACACACACACTCATGCGCACACATACACGCACACACTCACACACACTCACACACACACTCTCACATACACACACACACTCACACGCACACACTCACACACACTCACACACACTCACACACATTCTCACACACTCACACACACACTCTCACACACACACACACTCACACGCACACACTCACACACACACTCACACACACTCACACACATTCTCACACACTCACACATACCAATATACAAAGCTGGTTTTACTGAAGGTTAGAGGATCATGAGAAAAGGTCACACATTCAGAATATTTCCAAGGACATTGCATCTCACAGTGCATACCTCTGTCCTTAAATATCCTTTTGGCCATCCTTTGTTTATTGTCGCCCCTGAAGGAGTTTTCACTGGCCCTTTCCCCAGGCAGCCCCAGCCTCCTCTCCTCCTTCCAGCCCCGTCCTTCCTGGGTCACCCATGGAATTCTCCTCCCAGCTTTTCCTGAGGGTTCGCTGAGCAGTTCGGCCTCTCCAGGTCCTGCTCCCAAATGCACAGTGTGCTGGGCAGGCAGCAGCAGCGCTGCGTCCCAGGGGCCCTCTCCCTTAGAAAGGCAAGTGGTTATACACACCCATCTCCCATTTCACAGTATATGCTTTTCCTGCTTTTTAGTTTTTCAAATCTTTTTCTTTTTTTGCGTTCTACATCTTTTGCACTTTCCGCCAAAGATTACCAAATACTTTTGCAGTTTATAAGGCTTCAGCCTCACATTTTATTGGCATAACAAATAAACTTATTTGCTCACCAAGTGGAAATTTTAGGGGGACACGTTCTCTCTCATAAGTTGAGAGACAGTTAACTTGTCGACAGTAAGATTGATAATAATTTTCTCTTCTTCATCGGTCTTGATTGTGTTGTCACGAGCTTTCTTAAGTCTGGATGAGTAAATGCAGACTCATGTGGCTGTGAGAAGCTTAGAAAAACAGCTTCTCTTGTATTTCAGGGGCAAAGAACTACCATTTATCAATGCCTAACTCCGTATTAGCATTAAAGTCAGTATGTAGTTAGTTTTGAGAAATGTTCTAAATATATGTGTTTAATAGCTATTTTAGGATGGACTCATGGTATCATTTTTAGTATCAAGTAGCTTTTCTTTTTAAATAAATTAAGTGCCCGCAATTTAATGGCTATTTTTTATTTCATGCTGAAATTCATCCTTTGTCCTACTTCAAGTATCAAAGTCAAATGTTAATGTCAAACACTGTTAATTGGGGGGGAAAATTCCAAATGACAAAAACCTAGTGTGCCCTTAGCAACATCTTCAAATTAATATGCATGTTGTTACTCGCAATGTTAGCTGCATTAGGACCCAGTCTCTGTAGATTGGATTGTTCAGAGAGGCCTCTCTGAGGAGGTGGCAGCTGAGCTGAGACATGGGAAAGCTCTCGTGGGAAGATCAGAGGAACAGCCAGTATAAAGGTCTTGCAGTGCAAACGGGCCGGGGGTCTTCAAAGCAGAGAAAGGCCAGTGCGCTGGGTGTAATGAGCAAGGGTCAGTATTCAAGAGGCTCTCGGGGGCCAGACACCACAGGCTTTGAAGCCAAGGCAAGCAGGCTGGCCTTGATTGTAAATGCAATCGTGGAGGGATGTGAGCAGGGAAATGGCATTGATTTAGTTTCAGCTTTTACAGGATTTCCTCCGCTGTGATGAAGAGAAAGATGGTAGGGGCAGCGAGAGAGCAGCTCTACAGGAGGCTACTGGCCGAAGCAAGGGGAGCAATGTCGGGGTGTGGCTGAGAGCAGGAGCAGCCCAGGAGAGAAAAGGGCAGAACGGGGACATATACCATACATATATGTACCACACAAACTTGGCACCAGATATGTACCAAAATGACACGACATGCATGGCAACAGCCAGGATCCATTTGATGTTTTCAGTTAAATATATGGAAACACAGGTCCCTTTCAATAACACCAGGTCCCTCTTGAGAGCCAGTGTTTTAAAATATTGCAGTAGAATACAGTGTCAGGTGGGGATCACTTTGTAAATTATATAACCGTCTAACCCAGTGGTTCTCAACCTTCCTAATGCCGCGACCCTTTAATACAGTTCCTCATGTTGTGGTGACCCCCAACCATAAAATTATTTTTGTTGCTACTTCATAACTGTAATTTTGCTACTGTTATGAATTGTAATGTAAAAATCTGATATGCAGGATGTATTTTCATTGTTACAAATTGAACATAATTAAAGCATAGTGATTAATCATAAAAACAATATGTAATTATATATGTGTTTTCCGATGGTCTTAGGCGACCCCTGTGAAAGGGTCCTTCGACCCCCAAAGGGGTTGCGACCCACAGGTTGGCGACCCACAGGTTGAGAACCGCTGGCTAACCCCTTCGCTGTATACCTGAAACTGATATAATATTGAATGTCACCTGTAACTGAAAAAATATATATTTCACAGTAGGCATAGTGGGAGGCACGTTTCCTCCTTTACTTCATTAGGTGAACTTTCTGGAGTATCACATGAACTATTTTCAGCTGCAGAATACTGGAGGTAATGCTTTTTCCATCAGGGCCTGATGAGGCTTAATTAGTTAATGCTTACAGGAGGGTGAAAATAAAAGATAAAAAATGCTTAAATGTCAGCTATGAGTCTGTATAATTGTATTGTAAGCATTTAGCTCAGAAGCTTGCTGAGAATTCCTCTTTCAACAGACAGCTATTCCCCAGGGATGGTAAGAAGGCAGAGCAGCCTTTTCTAACTGCAATCAAAAGTCCATCTATCATTTCACACATCTTCCAGAAAGGATATAGGAACCGAGTCCCCTAGAGAGGCACGTTGTTATCTTCTAGAAAGCCACGTCAGAGGGTGATGGTTATGAGAGGAACACACACTCATAAAAATATACACTATTCGACATCATTAGAGAATTAACCTTTCCAGATAACTGTCTAACTCAGGGGTGGGCAAACTTTTTGACTCACGGGCCACAATGGGTTCTTAAACTGGACCGGAGGGCCGGAACAAAAGCATGGATGGAGTGTTTGTGTGAACTAATATAAATTCAAAGTAAACATCATTACATAAAAGGGTACGGTCTTTTTTTTTTTTTTTTTTTTAGTTTTATTCATTTCAAACGGGCCGGATCCGGCCCGTGGGCTGTAGTTTGCCCATGGCTGGCTCTAACTGGAAGCATCGAACCATTTTTCTTTAACTAATTTTGATAGCTCTCTCTCTTAAATGTTGAGCACTCCTCCATACATTAGGTGTGATAATCTTTCCCCACATTTGCCAAGTACCATGTTGTGATGTAGATGAGCGACACCTCCAGGAGCCGTCACATCCCTGGGCATCTGGTTACCACTAAATGGTAACCTGTGTGTGTGTTTTTATTTTTATTTTTTCCTGACAGTCAAGGCATTCATTATCACATATTGTAACTGTCATTATTTTTGCTCCAACAATTAGTCATTTGTTATTTTTAATCTACTTCAGGCTGGATAGCCAGCTAACAGAGACGTGAGCATTGTACATGGAATAGAGAGTGAGGGGATTCTTGGTGAGGAAATGAGGAAGCTCTGTTTTGAGTTAAAGTTCTATGACTTTTATGACCCCTAACAGGACCATGCAGATGAAGTGAGCATTACTTTATAAATGAAAAAGAAAACTAAGAAGGGATATATCTTGCCCTGACCAGTTTGACTCAGTGGATAGAGCGTCAGCCTGCGGACTCAAGGGTCCCAGATTTGATTCCGGTCAGGGGCATGTGCCTTGGTTGTGGGCACATCCCCAGTGGGGAGTGTGCAGGAGGCAGCTGATCGATGTTTCTCTCTCATCGATGTTTGTAACTCTTTATCCCTCTCCCTTCCTCTCTGTAAAAAAATCAATAAAATATATTTTAAAAAAAGAAGGGATATATCTTTACCACCCACTCTCACTGTATTAGTGTCCTATTGCTGCTGAAACTCATTGCCTTAGAACAACATACATTTATTATCCTACAGTTCTGGAGACCAGAAGTGCAAAACCAGCCAGGCTGGTTCCTTCTGGAGGCTCCAGAAGAGGGTCCGTTGCCTTGCCTTTTCTGGCTTCTGGAAGTTGCTGCTTTCCTTGGCTCAGAGCTTTCTTCCATCTTTAAAGTCAGCAGCAAAGCATCTTCGAATATCTCTCTGACTCCCACACTCTGCTTTTGTCATCACCTCTCCTTCTCTGACCTTTTCAAGGACCCTTGCGATGACATTGAGCCCATGCAGACAATCCAGGATAGTCTCCCCATCACAATGTCCTTAATTTCACCACATCTGCTTTGCAAGGTAACATGATCACAGGTTCTGAAAGGGAGTAGGATAAAACATCTTGGGGGCGCGTTGTTTGGCTCACCACACTTGCCAAATGTGACTCTCTTTAGTTTTGTGTTAGGCATGGAAACAGATAGATAGATACATGTGTGTGTGTGTGTGTGTGTGTGTGCGCAAAACAAAAAATAATAAAAAATGCAATTGGAGATTGCCATTAGGACCATGAAATAAACAGGGCTGAGGTTGCTGCGCAGTTGAACTTCAGGGAGAACCTGAAGGCAGGGCGGTTACTCAGCTCTGAAATGTCAGCAGGCAGCCATGTGAAGCGCTAGGCAGACTGTTCCAGGGAGAGAGAACAAATGCAAAGATCCTGAGATAGAAAGGAGCCAAGCACATGGAAATAATGATTAAAAAGTCAGTTTGGCTGGAGGATAGAGGGTGATGGGGTAAGGGCCTGTTGGTCTCAGTTTTATTTTAAAATAAATAGCAAATCATTAAAGCATCAGGCAGATGAATGATATGAAAAACTGACATTTTCCTATGACCACACTGCCTGCTTATGGAGATTAGATGGACAAGAGCAAGAGTGGAAGCAGGAAGACCACTTAGGTAACCAGCATAGACGCCCCTACTCCCAGCAAGACCATGCTGGTGCCCATGGAGATGAACTGCAGGGAACATGGCCAAGATCCTGTTCTCAGGGTGGAATTGACAGGAGATGCTCATGGGTTCGATGTGGCGGGTAGGAACACTGCCGTTCAGAATGATTGCTCCTTCTTTTTGGCTTATAAACTGGATGGATGACAGTGTCCTTTTTTACCAAGAAGAGGACTATCAAAGGGAAAACTGGTTTGTGGGGGAAAATTAAAAATTCTCTTCTGGATGTTTATTATTAAGCCTGTTAGACACACAAGTAGGCTGTTGGACATAGTCTTTAGCACAGGAGGAACCAAAGACAAAATTGTATTTGCTGTAGCACTATCTCGTGTTCGAGTTCCTCCTTCCAGGCACCACTCTTTGCTCATAGGCGTTCCTAACAAACATATCCCACTTCTCGGGGTGACTCAGGTTGCTCCTTGATGAGGAAATAGCCCTAGGTGTTAAGAATCTATCTGGTTTTGGGACCTCGCAGTCTGTAAGTCACCAGAGTAAATGAATACCCCAAACCATCATTGGGTACCTATGTATATAGTACTTAAGAGTGTAACTCCAAGAAACTACCAAGTGTTGAATGGTTTCCTTTCATTTTTTAATTTTCTATTAGGAAGAGAATGGGACTAGCAAGCATGAGTCCAATTTTCCCTCAGAGGGAAAAAAAAGCTACTTACCAGCTGCTAGACCAGTGCATCTCAGCCCTGGACACCCTATGGACCACGGGTCATGTTGAAATGCGGTTCCGGTTGAGTCAGTTTGGGGCGGTGCCGGAGATGCTGCATTAGTAACAAGCTCCCTGGCATTCCTGAAGCAGCAGCTGGCTCTCAGATCACACTGTGAATAGCAGGGGAATACAGGCAGCCTACGTCCTGCTGTCTAGCCAGGCAAACTTTCAAGAAATGGACAAGAGTAAGTGGGCAAGGCTATCACAACCAAGTGTGACCACAGAGGCTGCTGTCTCCTGTGGCTTTCTATAGCATTAATTTTTATTTTATCATTTGACACCCACTATTTATTGCTGTATGTTGTTGTTAGTTACCATGTTATGCTGTCTTATTTTCCAAACAAAACTAAAAGTGCCTAGAGATGGAGAACACAGCTGCATAACATTTTGTATAATAGCCCCAATACTCAATTTCCATTTGTTGACTAAGGAATTTTCCTAGTAGGAACTATGGGCCCATCAGCATAGACTCATACAGAGATGGCAATATGGCCTTTGCTGTGAAGTTTAACATTGAAATCAGATAGATTTACAGTTACACTCACATACAACACAGAATGGATATGTCTGTGTTAGTAATCTAGGTTAACTGCATAACAGGGTTCTCCTAAAAGCTGGGTAATTGAATAAAGAAGTATTTCAAAGCACCTGAACATCTAACTGCTTCTCATTTGCAGGAGGATTACATAAAACTGTACATCCTTATTAAAAACAAATCAAACAATAATCATGAATATTACCCCAAATAATAAAGTAACAGCAAGTAGCTGCTTGAAGTGAATTATCAGGAATGTTTCATGATTGCTCTTTAATTAATTGCTCTATAATCTGAAAGCTTCTCTGCCTCTCAGTCTGCACGGCAACATCATATTACGTTTCCTGCCCCAGCACTCACTGACAGCTGAAGTTTGTTCGGTTTAGCATGGCAGTGAGGGGAACCTCGTTATGTAGGAAAACAAGCTGCCACCTGCTTTCAGCACCGAATCCCAGACCGAAGTAAAGAAGATCGCTGTCTGAATGACCGCCATCTCCCGGGGGCCATCCCTTTTCTGTGCTCACGGGGAAGAGGGTTCAGAGGGCAGAAGCCGGCCAAGGCCACTCCAGAACTCCGCAGACGGCCAGCTCTGACCTCTGCCCCACAGCGTATCTCAGAGATGCTGCTCGAAGCGGTGGCCCTGTCCCAGGAAGAGCTGGGAGGAAATGTAACCACAGCTGACTTTTCACTTTTCAGAAGTGCCCATTAGACAGTCATTTTTAATAAACACTTTTAAAGCATCTCTTCTTGGTTAAGTGCTGTGGTTGGCTCTAGACAAAAATACAGGGACAGGACCCCTCTTTTCGGGAGCTCACAATCCACAAAAACGTAGCTCTGAGAGGGCTGGGCCTCCATCCGGCTTGTTCACACTGTATCCTCAATCTAGGCGTATGCTTGGCTTATAATAGGACTTCAAAATATTTATTACGTGAACAGATGGAAGGGTGGGTGCAGTGGGGAGCACAGGTACATAAGGGATTAACTTCTGCTTAATAGAGTACTTTATATTAAATATAGCAAAGCTACAATGTACAGAGTTCTCGCTAAGCCATGTGCCAGGCATATCCTATGAGCTCTGCACATTAACTATTTTAATCCTTACAGTCACCTCTGAGTAGCTGTTAGGCATCATGCCATTGCACGTGTGAGGAGACGGTGTGAAGCGGGTTGCACATTGTGCCAGAGCTCACACTGTGTTAGTGTTAAAGTGAGAACTCAGACTTAGGCCTGCTGACCCTAGAACTCATTGCCACAGCACTACACTGCTCTCTCCTCCAGCTTCTAAAATAGCCAGGAGTTTCCAAATTATGGGTCCAAATATAAAAAGGGAAAAGGGTAGTGTTGCTAAGTGGTTACAGCATCAGCCCACACACCTCCTGGTCAAGGACATGTACCTGGGTTGTAGGTTCTATCCCTGGCCCAGTGGTGGTGCATTCGGGAGGAAACCAATTGATGTTTCTCTCTCACATCCATGTCTCTCTCTCTCTCTCTCTCTCTCTCTCTCTCTCTCTCTCTCTCCTTTTCTCCCTCCCACTCTCTTTAAAAATGAATGGGGAAAAAAATATCCTTGGATGAGGATTAAAAACAAAAAAGAATCTGCTATTGAAAGCAAAATTAGAGAATGGTGGGGAAAAAACATAAATATTTTTAAAGTGTCATTTCTCAGTGCAATAACTTCCAAATATTGCAACACACAATTCAATGGTAAGTGACAAAGGACGGAAGCATGCATGCCATAAATATTTGAAATGAATCATAGACTTTACATCTGAGGACTTACTCTTCAGATTACTTACCCACCACTTAGCTTGGGAGGTGATCATGGAGCTGCGGGTGTGTTGGGGAAGGTCTGTGTGGACAGCACAACTTGGCGACACAGAACAGTCAGAGGCCCTCAGAGTGCTAAGCACTGGGAGGGCAGAGTGACTCGGTCTTACAGAGAGGTGGCACAACATCCAAAATGAATTTCAACTCTCTTAAAATTTTGCTAAGGACTAATCACCACATTATTTGAATCCCTTTTCCCTACACTTCTAAACACATGCTAAGCCATTTCCCACATTCTGTTCTACAACACAGATTCTCTTCCTGATGTAGAACAATAAACAGTGAGAAGTGAGTCTCAACACTGTGTAATAGACCTGGACCAGCTGTGCCAGGGAGCAGAAGAAGAATTTAATAAAAAACAGTTTAGAGCATTGGTTTTCAAAGCCATTCCCAGGGGTCTGCCAATGTTTTCTGGGAAGGGCAAGAGAATAAATATTTTAAGCTTTATGGGCCAACAGGCAAGACTGAGGCTATTTTGTGGGTATTTATATAACAAGAGAGGAAATCAAAATTCCACAGTCATACTGATGAAATTCAAACTGTCCTATATAATAAAAGGCTAATATGCAAAGTGACCAAATGGTGGAACGACTGGTTGCTATGATGCACACTGACCACCAAGGGGACAGATGCTCAATGCAGGAGCTGCCTTCTGGTGGTCAGTGCGCTCTCACAGGGGGAGCACCGCTCAGCCAGAAGCCAGGCTCATGGCTGGCAAGCACAGAGACAGTGGCAGGAGCCTCTCCCACCTCCACGGCCACGCTAAGGATGTCCGACTATCAGCTGAGGCCCACTCCCTAAGTCATCAGTCAGACATCCCCCAAGGTCACTCGGACTGCGAGAGGGCGCAGGCCAGGCTGAGGGACCTCCCCCTCCCTCCGGTGCACAAATTTCATGCACCAGGCCTCTAGTAAAAGTATGCTTTTCTTTAATACAGACATACTAATAAGAAGAATGTAATTCTTTTTGCTAGGGACAGCATTTCACTTCATTGCAGCTTAGTGTTTCCTATCATGGAATCAATTGCAAAGGTTCTTCTGTTTAAACTATTATTAGCTTCAGGTCTTAAAAAACAGGTGGCCACACAGATGTGGCCCTCCAGCTGGACCTGGGAACTTATTAGAAATGCAAATTATAAGGCTCCACTTCAGACCTACTAAATTAGAAAATCTGGAGGTGGGGGCAATAGCCTGTGAGTTAGCCAGCCCTTTAGGTAATTGTGATGCACCTCATATTGGGCCAGAATTAGCCTCGCCCACACTGTTATTGTCATGGTAACAGTCATTTCTCAATCCTGGTCTGCAACCCTACTTTCCCGTTGCCATTATTTTAATCAGTTTGGGCATATATTTAAAATAACCTTTTCGGTTTTAACTCATTTAAGAAACATGGCACATCTGTCAGCTCCCAGATTTCTACGCAGAGAATCTCCAAGTCAGTGAGGAGAAAGCATTTACACTCAACACCAGAAGGATAAACTCTCAGACACTCTGTTCTCCATCAGGAGCTCTAGAGATTGGAAATGAAAGTTGTGACTTTTCACCTTTTCAATTGCTATCTCAGAGCTACCCCTGCCCAATGAAAACTAAATGGAGATATAATATAGGTGCTGTTTCTTGATTGAATTGGTAGTCTTGGCACTATAATCATTTCACACAATGCGTAAATAATATTTTTGTAACAAACTCAGAGGGAAGAAATATAGAGACTGTCCCCGGGGTTATTTCTCACTCTGATTAATCTTTTTCTCTCTAAAATACTGCCCCAATTTCTCCATGTGCACAAAGGAAATAATAAACCAAACCCACTGACAGGATTGTCTTGAAAATAAACTTAGTTTTGTGAAGTTTATTTGTCTGCGGCAGATAAATGCTGAGAATTATTATTAGATATTATTGTCCTAATAAACTGACAAGGCGATGTTTACACTGACAAAAAGAGTATAGACAACCCATTTTTCCTGCACTATCTCTCCTGTGGCTCAACAGACGGCTTCATTGTCATCCGGCACCTTTTAGGCATACTAAATATTTTTTTATAAAAATTCAGATAGGTATTTAGACCTATCTGAAAGGATGCCTCTGCAAACTTTTAAAACAAATTCCCCAGCAGCCCAACCCCATCTGTACCCACCATTTG